>NC_087276.1:26390000-26990000 GCF_015220805.1 Pogoniulus pusillus | reverse complement strand
AAGCAGCTGTCTGCTCACTTCAAAGTCAAGTATTTACCCCCAGGTAGGATCTATTTACGTGCGTTTAACCAACTATTCATAGTCATTCGAAAACAGAAGGTTTTAATGAGGAGTGCTGGCAGAGGCTTCACTATAATAGTGTTGGTAACACCTTAGAATCGTAGAATCAAGCAGGTTGGAAGAGACCTCCAAGATCATCCAGGCCAACCTAGCACCCAGCCCTAGCCAGTCAACCAGACCATGGCACTAAGTGCCTCATCCAGGCTTTGCTTCAAC
The DNA here is from genome assembly GCF_015220805.1 of Pogoniulus pusillus. Classification (NCBI taxonomy): domain Eukaryota; kingdom Metazoa; phylum Chordata; class Aves; order Piciformes; family Lybiidae; genus Pogoniulus; species Pogoniulus pusillus. The sequence goes on along the minus strand of NC_087276.1, from coordinate 26,989,724 downwards.
ACCTCCAGGGACGGCGACTCCATCACCTCCCTGGGCAGCCCATTCCAGTGCCAATCACTCTCTCTGCCAACAACTTCCTCCTAACATCCAGCCTAGACCTCCTCTGGCACAACTTGAGACTGTGTCCCCTTGTTCTATTGCTGGTTGCCTGGCAGAAGAGCCCAACCCCATCTGGCTACAGCCTCCCTTCAGGTAGTTGTAGACAGCAATGAGGTCACCCCTGAGCCTCCTCTCCTCTAGGCTAAACAACCCCAGCTCCCTCAGCCTCTCCTCATAGGGTTTGTGTTCCAGGCCCCTCCCCAGCTTTGTTTCCCTTCTCTGGACACCTTCCAGCACCTCAATATCTCTCTTGAGTTGCGGGGCCCAGAACTGGACACAGCACTCAAGGTGTGGCCTGAACAGTGCGGAGTACAGGGGCAGAATAACCTCCCTTGTCCTACAGGCCACACTGCTCCTGATCCAGGCCAGGTTGCCATTGGCTCTCTTGGCCACCTGGGCACATTGTTGGCTCACCTTCAGCCTACTCTCTACCAGTACCCCCAGGTTTCTTTCTTCCTGGCTGCTCTCAGCCAGTCTGTCCCCAGCCTGTAGTGCTGCTTGGGGTTGTTGTGGCCAAAGTGCAGAACCCTGCAGAACCTCTTCTCTCTGTTCTGACTGGACCTTCTAATTCCATTGCTCCTTTGGTAAGGATGAGCTGGAATGTTTGGGCCTGTGATACTACAATTTCTTTGAGTAACCCCTCTACTTCCCCAGTTGCTTTTTTGCTGCTTGTAGCAATAAATCTTCCAGTTGTGCAGCTGGGCACCAAGGCACTTAGTACTTTATTATTAGATAGGCTGCTAGGGCTTTGGGAAGTATTAACAGTCCATCAGAAGAGGCACTGACACCAATCTCCAGGTACTCAAAGCCGAGCATCACTGCACGATGTGGATGGTGATGAGAGCAGAAGGAATGCATAGCCAGATGAGATAGAGTGTCACCCCCAGACATAATCTCCCTTCATTGCACAAATTTATTCTCCCTACTGTCCTTTCTAAGAAACATGACAGTCACACAGTGAGATTTCTAAAACAAGATATATGCCCCAGTCCCTTGGCAAAGCAGCAGTGGGAGTAAGAAAAACAATTCGTTTCTAGAAGCTGATATTCATCACTCTTTGCCCTATTCACTGCTCCCACCACAGCAAACAGGACTATTCTCATTCCCAAGCTTGACTGCACAAAGATCCATTAGATAAAAAAATAGATCTAAATGAGAAATGCAGCAAAAAGAAATGAGTTTAGACAGCTCCTCCTCTCTGATCTCGACTGTAATAATTATGGCCATGTCGTGTGGATTCATGGCTGCATGTCATCAACATAGCTCATTTTACCCATTAACTTCAAAATCCTCTTCTAGCTCTTCCTCTTTCTCTTCATCCACCTTTTCAGGTGTCAAAAAAAATCACTCACTTCTCTTTATCATCAAGTCTTTCCATGACCTGGCCCTTCTTTAACACAGGTGCTCCTCATCAGCAGGAGACAAAACTTTCTCTCCCAAGGAAGGTTTGCAGCTTTGAAGCCCTGAAGACAGTTTCACCCTTGAGCCCTTCCAGTCTGGAAGACACTTTTGGGAGCAGTCCATGCAGACATTAAAACATCCTTCTTTCAAATCTTTCCAGACACTCTCCTGCAGAGAGGACCACAAAACTCTGGCAGTTGATCAAGGCAAGCAGGTGACAATTCGTCTCTGTCCCTCTTCCTTCAGCTGGCTGCCAGGTTCCTGCTGTGCCCTTAGACCTACCTGCACTCCCAATTAACAAACCAAATGAACCAACAGCCACAAGTGTAAACTCATCACACTGTGCCAACCACCACCTAATGCATTTGCTTGTGTGCCATTTCTTTCTCCATCAGGTTTTGCTTTTAGACTGCGAGCCTTCTGGATAAAGCACCTACAGCCACTTATTTTTCATACAGGAGCCAGTACTAATGTGGTTAATAATAGCAGCTGACCTTTGACTGCTAACGTTTTAGCAATGCCAGCCATAAAGCTGTGTCATACTTAGTGAGTGGTCAGAGCAGCAGCAGCATTAAAGAGCCCAAGCACACACCTAAGCCATATAGAACACTGTGAGAGATGCAGAGGATGGGTTGGTTGGTAACTTGTTCCAAAACTGATGGAAGAAAAGGGTTCAGCAGTGAGAACTTCCACAACCAAGTAAGCAAGGCAGGTTAACACTCACATACCATAATGGTCCTACCACAGCAAGTTCTGGTGACAGCTATGCACATAACTCCTGCGACCTAAATGACCCCCATGGTGTGTGGACTTTGAGCAGCACACTGCCGTCCACTTGCTTAGCTCATTGCTTGCACCAGGGCTCTCCTCTATTACCCCTTACTCTTCCTTCAGCTTCTTCCTGAGATCAGAGCTTTTATGAATGCCTTCATTCACTCACTCCCTCCCTCTGTTAATGATTTCTGCCTGGGTTTGCAAGCTCTTTTATTCCTTCTCTTCTCATTTCACATCAGAGGAACGTCAAGACTTGTGCTGCCTAGTGTTAGCTTTGTATCTGCACACGATGTTCTCCCTGCGCTCGCTGGGACCCGCAGACTTTATAATTAGGGCCAGGATTCAAGCAGCACCAAGAAAGCTCGCAAGGATTTTCTTCAAAACCAAAAGGAGACTTCCCTGCTCTTTCCCAGAGCAGACCCTCCCTCTTCCTGCAGCTCTGCAGACTGAAGATGATGGCTAAAGAAAAAAGCAACTGCCTTCCCCTGCCTGGCGCAGCGAACCCAGCTTGCTCTCCATGGGCAGCAACCCACCAGCCAAGGAACAGTTCCAGGCTGGAAGCTTCAGAGCTCTGTCTGGTGTCGCATTAAGCAATCTCTTTGTAGACACCCAGGGACTGCAGCAGCCCATCTCCCCACAGAGCTGAGCGACCTGCAGTGCTTGTTCTCTGGAACACCGATTCCCTCCTGCACTGCCACATCAGCTGCTCTGCGTGCGCTGCCTTGACCCAGCCATCCCCAAGCTCATGGCCCCCACCAGCTCCCTCCAGCCCTCTTCGGCAGCTCCCACCAGGGGGGTGACAGGACCTGTTGATTTCTGCAGTTTCACATGAGTGTGAATTGATGAGCTACTTCAGAAAGCTAATATTAATTCCTGGAATAACGTGTCAGGGCTGCCTGGCTGATTACCCCTCATTCCTGTCTGCTTACAAACAATGATTACAGTCTAATCTCAGCACTCTTGGAGGAGCTGCGGAGAGTACCCTTCATCTAGTGTAATTATGTTCCAGCTCCCTCGGAGCTCAGCCTCTTATTCACTCCTAGCATTATCTGCAGACTAATCTAGTCGGCTGGAATGGAGGTAAAAATTGCTCCAAAGAGGTGTAGTGAGCTCTTGCTCTGGCTCCAAACCCAAGTTAAAGAAACCAAACTGTTTTCTGGTGGTCAGATCAAGGCACAGGATGAAGGAGAGATGGATTCAGCACATGGCTAAAGCAAAAGTCTGCTGGCATTATTGGCAGTTGAGGTTACTTAACACTCAATGAATCTGCAGCCTGCTGTGTTTCCTTCATCCTCCAGTGTGCTCCCATCCATTCCCAGTGGGATGAGTACACAACAGACATCTCTGGAAGCCCTTCTCAAACAAAGCCTTTGCCCAATGGCACCTGGTCACACTGTCTCCTGAAGTTGCTCCTCCAAACTTCAGTGAGACCTCACACAGTACTACAAGGCAGTAAGTGTCAAAACATCACCAGCCTTTCAGATGTGATGGTAAGGCTTAGCTGTTTCCAGAACTTCTGCTCTAAATATCACAGTCCAATACAGTATGTGCCTGATTTAATTCTGCAAAGGCTTCCAGGCAACTTCATTTTGCCTAAACCCCACTTCTGGGTAACTGTCTACGTCAACACCCTCTAAATCCATTTTCTGATTATGCTGTTTTCTGCAAGACCTTCAGACAATAATGCTGTAACTCTGTTTCCCTTCAACATAACTACATTCTAGAAGGACATCAACATTTCCTGCCTCTCTTGTTAAAACCACATAGTTTTATACCACCTTGTCAGACACCACTGCGATTCCCTGCTCTGCCACAGCACAGACTTCACCCTCAGAGGCCAAGAACAGGATCTTGTACTGCCTTTCCTTGCTGGTGACACCGGTTGTGGTAATGGGACAGGATGACAGAGTCACAGAATCACAGAATGGTTTAGGTTGGAAGGTAGTCTGCAACTACCTGAAGGGAGGCTGTAGCCAGGTGGGGTTGGGCTCTTTTGCCAGGCAGCCAGCAACAGAACAAGGGGACACAGTCTCAAGTTGTGGCAGCGGAGGTCTAGGCTGGATGTTAGGAGGAAGTTGTTGGCAGAGAGAGTGATTGGCATTGGAATGGGCTGCCCAGGGAGGTGGTGGAGTCACCATCCCTGGAGGTGTTGAAGCAAAGCCTGGATGAGGCACTTAGTGCCATGGTCTGGTTGATTGGCCAGGGCTGAGTGCTAGGTTGGCCTGGATGATCTTGGAGGTCTCTTCCAACTTGGTTGATTCTATGACTTCAAAGATCATCCAGTTCCAACCCCCCACCATAGGCAGGGACACCTCTCACTAGAACAGATCACTCAAGGCCTCATCCAACCTGGCCTTGAACACCTCCTGGGAGGGAGGACCTACAACCCTCCTGGGCAGCCTGTTCCACAGAGCCTGTGTTGTGCCCCAGCACAGGCTCTCCAGCCACTGCAGCATGCACTATGGCTGCCAGCACAGGCTGAAACTCTGACCACAGTTATTCAATACTGCTAGAGGTACCTGCTGGATTAAGCACGTTGCAACCCCATTTTGTCATTGCTGGGGGATGCCCTGTAAGCAGCAACCCACCCCTGCTGGAGTACACTCCAGCCACGCCTGAAGCACAAGAGCAGTTTAACTGCAGTAATCCGGGAAGTGAGACATCACTCCCCAAAGCCTCATCTCCCAGAAGACAGCCTGATACCTGGGCTGCCAAAGGTCCTGTGTTTTAATTAAGTGTTAAATCCAGTTTGGATTTATTTTTTTCCTTAAGAATCTAGTGAGATGTTTCTCCTTCCCATAGTGCCATCACTCTTTGCTGTAATTCAGTAAGGAGACCAGTTAATTAAGTTTGAACAACAGTGTCTAATGACTTCTATTTAAAGCTGTTCATAAAAAAATATTACAAGCCCTTAGAAATCACCTAACTTTGGAAGCTAACATGGTGCTCTAAGAGAATAAAGCAGCACACTCCCACTTCACAGGCATGTCTTCCACCCCAAGGCTTACCTTCTATCCCAAGCACAACCATGGAGCAAGGCATCCACTACTACCCTACAAACACTCACTTTAAATTTAACCCATGATGAGACCATAAAATGTCCCTGGATGCAGGGACTAAAATGAGTCCTTCCAGCAGAACTGTTAAGTGCAGTTACATTTAAAATACTCTTCAAGTACTCATTCAAATCACTTTTCAGGACTAGTACAGCTGCTTCTAACCTGTGTGGAGCTGTGGCCACGAGGAAAGAGAGATAGAAATACAAAAGGGTCCTGACAAGATGGGAAATACAGTATCTCAGTATCCCAGTATCACCAAGGTTGGAAGAGACCTCACAGATCACCAAGTCCAACCCTTTACCACAGAGCTCAAGGCTAGACCATGGCACCAAGTGCCACGTCCAATCTTGCCTTGAACAGCTCCAGGGACGGCGACTCCACCACCTCCCCGGGCAGCCCATTCCAGTGTCCAATGACTCTCTCAGTGAAGAACTTTCTCCTCACCTCCAGCCTAAATTTCCCCCAGTGTAGGAGGAAACAACCAAATGAGAGAGTCTAGGAAACCAGACAGCAGTCCAACCAAAGCAGAATCACCCAAACTCTTAACAGGAGAAGGCAATCTCACCACAAGTGCCTTGAAAAAGGAACTGAGGGCAAGAGAAGGGGGACTGGAGTGTTAGCTCTTCCTTTGGACATCTGTGCAGCTTTAATGCTTCTGCATGCCACAGCATACAGGGAGGTTATGCTGAGACATGTGGTGGCACAGGGCCACTTCCAGCCCCTGCACCAGGGAAACTCCAAGAGTAAAACACACAGAGAGACTTTAGAAACGTCACTGGTAGATGATGAACACTGGAATTAACAAAGAAATTAATAAGAAGGCTGTTCAAATATTAACCTAATTTAGCACAAAAGAGGAGATCTACTGCAGCATTAACCTCAGACAGACCCTTTGAAAACACATCTTAGGAGATGTGTGCTCACTACACCCACTCACACAAGCATCTCTAATCACTTTCCTCCTGCCTGGTGTCTCAAATCTGGAGGGAACCCCTTGAGGTGACTTGCTTTCTAGTCTCATCTGCTGCTTAATGCATAGCCTTGGAGCTGTTAGGACTGCAGAAGGGAAGCCTTATTTTTCTTGCTCTTGTTGGCAGAGAAGAAGTGACAAAGACAACTATCTATCACAAGGAGCACACCTGATTTATTTTCTACATAACCCTAATAAAAAGACCTCTGCTCTGCCTCTACTCAAACTAAATCCTGCCAACATAATAAATAGAAACATGAAAATGAAGCCTAGTTTCATCCTCCTGTTTGAAGACAGCAAAGGGACATGCTGCAGGGAGTTCAGCCTTCCCCCCCAGAGAAGAGATGAATTCCAGTGTGATGGGGACACACATTTACCTGCTTGCTGTCAAAGCCATCCCAGGTGTCATTTCACAATATAACTCTCTCTATAACTTGTCAACTTCACCCATTTCACAAAATCATCTGCAAGATCCCATGCCACATCTCTTATCCTCAGAGCATCATAAATCACCAAGGCAGGATAATATTTGAGGACCTAAAAGCACTGAAGTTGTTAAAAAATAAATCAGCCCTAAAATTGGATGTGTGTACCAGCAGGCAAGGAAGGAGCAATATTGTAGCCTGACTCCAGAAGGCTGTCAGGACTGATCCAGAGAATACAAGGCCTGTAAAACTTATTTCTGTACCAAATAAAACTAAACAAGAAATAATAAACCCTCAGGTGAAAATAACATAGAAGTATTAGAGAAAATAAAGACATAAGCATAAAGAAAAAAATCCAATCCCCTCCTATCTAGTGCAATTCCCTACAATTCTTAAGGGGAAAGAAGAAAGGATTAGGTTTAATCATGGAATAGATTGGGTTGGAAGGGAACTCCAAAGGTCATCTAGACCAACCCCTTCTGCAGTCAGCAGGGGCATCCTCAACCAGATCAGGTTGCCCAGAGCCCTGTTGAGCCTCACCTTGACTATCTCCAGGGATGGATTTTCAAAGTCTCTGTGACAAAGCTTCAAGAAGGCTATCAGGAAACTGTCTGAGCAAGGCAGCAAGGGACAGGGGGCTGTTCTATATCTAGAAGTTCACAGACTGAAATTAGAAAGGAGGTCTAACACATGATCAGCATTCAACATAGCTAAAGATTACCCTGGTGCTCCCCGAGGACTGCTTTTGTCTAACATATTCTTGAGCTATTTGCATAGGAGAGTGAGCTGTGATGTGGTGAGACTGCATATGACATTATTGCTTTGGGGGGCATTGAGCTGACCTTGGCTAGTTTGCTGCTTAGGAGCACTGAAATGCTTTGCCTTCACTGTGGGTTGTCTTGGGAGAGGTTCACTTGCTTTAGTTACAGGAGAGATAAAAACACAGCTGTTTAGCAGTTAAGGAGAAACCTAAGAGAAGGCACAGGATAATGAAGGTATTTACTCTTTTCTTGCAAGATGCAAGGGAAATGATACCCCATGGAACCCAATGGCAATTCTAAACAGGCACAAACTCCTCTTTTCTCAAGCCCTGAACTGACCTCTGCAGCTCACTGTCACAGACTGTCTCTCAGATCATGAGTTCAGAAAAGCCCCAAACTGGATTAGATTCGTTCAGAGCAAGCTAGAGGTGAAACATATTTACCAAAGCTTATGAAGAAACACCTTTGATCAAGATACCACAGTCATTTCTTAGGCAAGGTTACACCACAATGTGGTTTGAAACCTGAAAATAAACCAGCTTGCTAACTTTGAGCCAGCCTGAAAAGCCTCCCTTTAACTTGCAAGCAATAAAACTTAACACTTTGATAGCAACTGGCAGACCAGAATCTGAACACCTCGATAAGCCAGCAGAGTCTTTGCTGCTCCCATTTCACAGATGGAGAATGAGGCAGTGTGAAACACTCAGTGGCACTACAGTTGGGGGATCCCAGGCTTTTTTGGCTGTGGGCTTGCCAACAAGCTACTCTGTCTGCTGACTGAGGAGAAACAAGCATGGCAGCAGAGCAACGGTGAAGAGGAGAAGGAGCATCCTCAGCTCTTCTCACTCTTTCACCTATCCCATGCAGGGTCCAAATCTGGGCAGCTTTGCACTGCAGCAGAGGGCTACCCAGGGAGCTGTGCACTCTGGCAGCAATCCCCAGGAGCATGTGTCCCGTTGGGATGTGTACAGGATAGCTATGAACACCATGTGCAGGATAACTTCCCCAGATCAGTTCTGTCAGCTCTCTCGACTCCCTGCGGGCTGCCACACGAATATTTCCATGTAGCAGAGGGCTGGCAGGCTCCAGAGAAGCTGAGAAGCTGTCACCCAGTGTGGCCAAGAACTCTAGCAACAACCCCTCTCACATTTCACACCAGGTTGTGCACACAGGTAGAGCTTTGAGGTTGACCTTTGTAAGCTACAAAGCAACTGTTCAAAGCAGCATATGGAGACGTAAGCAAAGAAACATAGAGTGGTTTAGGTTGGAAGGGACCTCAAGGATCATCCAGTTCCAACCCCTGACATAGGCAGGGACACCTCCCACTAGAACAGGTCACTCAAGACCTCATCCAACCTGGCCTTGAACACCTCCAGGGAGGGAGTAGCCACAGCCTCCCTGGGCAACCTGTGCCAGTGTCTCACCACACTCACTGGCAAGAACTTCCTAACATTCAGTTTAAATCTCCCCTGTTCCAGTTTAAACAAGTTAGTCCTCATCCTCTTATTACAAGACCTTGTCAACAGTCCCTCCCCAACCTTCCTGGATTCTGGAAGGCCACTCCAAGGTTTCCTGGAAGCCTTCTCTTCTCCAGTCTGCAGAGCCCCAACTCTTGTAGCCTGTCCTCATAGCAGAGCTGCTGCAGCCCTCTGAGCATCTTTGTGGCCTCCTCTGAACTGGCTCAAACAGTTCCATGTCCTTCTTGTGTTGGTGGCTCCAGAACTACACACAGTACCCCAGGTGGGGTTTGACAAAAGCAGAGTAAAGGGGCAGAATCCCCTCCCTTGCCCTGCTGCCCACACCGCTCTTGCTGCAGCCTGCCCTCCATGCTTTCCCCTTCTGTGTCAAGCCAATCCTGCGGCGAGCCACCAGCTCTCAATCCAAGCCCTTGCTTCCCTCCAGGAGAGGATATTCTCCTCCCAAAGGTTCTTCTGTCCGACACATGTCCTCCCACTGAGCTGCACAGTCCAATGTCTGCAGCACACTCTTGGCTTTTATGATTAAAAAAAAAAAATTGGAAACAAATTTAACTTTAAAACCTGTAATGGCTTGAGGAGTCTCCAGAGTGAAACAGGAGGAGGGAAGTGGGAACCCAGGTTAATAAAAGCTGTTAATTAGAGTCAAATTTGCTGCTTAATGTGTCAAGAACTAGTGAGTTACGAGTTAATCAACTGTTCTGAGTTCCTTGGGAGAGCAATAAACCTGAAGCTGGAAAAATGGAAGGAGAAGGACAAGGTTATGGCCTTCAGAGGAGGTAGCTGTAAAATTGCTTCACCCTAAGATCCAGGCTGGGAGCATCCTCAAAGAGGCTGGGGCTTCCCCTGCTCTGAACGTGCTGTTGTATTGCTAACCATCAGCACTCTGAGCCTTTCCCAGTGCAGTCATTTCCTTTATGCCTTTTTAGCTGCACTAGTTTGGGATTCTCTCATGCATGCCAAAAGGCACAGAAAAGACCAAGAACTCTTTGAACCGTTGGGTTTTGTTTCCACCATTCCCTTACAATGGATGTCACACAAGCCTTAAGTAAAAGGCAGAAAGAACCAGGGAAGAGTCAACAAGCATCCATCAAGCACCCATGAGTTGAAGATCCTGCATTCCTTGTGTGAAAGTTATGAATCATACAATCAACCAGATTGGAATAGACCTCCAAGATCATCCAGGCCAACCTAGCACCCAGCCCTGTCCAGTCAACCAGACCATGGCACTAAGTGCCTCAGACAGGCTTTTGCTTCAACACCTCCAGGGACAGTGGACAGTGACTCCACCACCTCCCTGGGCAGCCCATTCCAGTGCCAATCACTCTCTCTGCCAGCAACTTCCTCCTAACATCCAGCCTAGACCTGCCCTGGCACAGCTTGAGACTGTGTCCCCTTGTTCTATTGCTGGTTGCCTGGCAGAAGAGCCCAACCCCACCTGGCCACAGCCTCCCTTCAGGTAGCTGTAGACAGCAATGAGGTCTGTCCTGAGCCTCCTCTGCTGCAGGCTGCACACCCCCAGCTCCCTCAGCCTCTCCTCACAGGGCTGTGCTCCAGGCCCCTCACCAGCTTTGTTGCCCTTCTCTGGACATGTTCCAGCACCTCAACATCTCTCTTGAATTGAGGAGCTCAGAACTGGACACAGCACTCAAGGTGTGGCCTGAGCAGTGCTGAGTACAGGGGAAGAATAACCTCCCTTGTCCTGCTGGCCACACTGCTCCTGACCCAGGCCAGGTTGACATTGGCTCTCTTGGCCAGCTGGGCACACTGCTGGCTCATCTTCAGTTACTATCTACCAGCACCCCCAGATCGCTTTCTTTCTGGCTGCTCTCAGCCACTCTGTCCCCAGTCTGTAGCACTGCTTGGGTTACTCCCTTACTCAGGCTGTGCAGTAAAAGGAGCTGGCACTGCAGGAACTGCCTTATAGAACAAATTAATGAAAACAGCTGAGAAGAGAGAGTGAATAAAGGCTGTCAAGAAATGAAAGGTTCTGGAGATCGAGCATTTCCCATATTTTAATGCATTTGGGAGATAGAAGGCAAATGATGGGTGATTTTCTTCTGCCACTGAGCTATGGAAAGATTTAATCTATTTTCACTCCAATTTACTCTTTGCAAGTCTAGCCTACATGGAGTACATACTTCTTCCCTGCAACATGCTAGCCATCATTACCCTTTCTCTCTGATTGCGAAGAGAAGCTCCAGTTGCTATGGGATCTCTGCCATCTTTCCCAATGAGGGGGGGGAAAAAAGAGCAAGAAGAGAAATATTTATAGCAGAGGGTTCCACCAGACTTTCAGACTTCTGCCAAAACAGGAGGCACTAAAACCAGTTGTTGTTTGGACTGAGACACAACAGTTGTGAACCCCACTGCCCAGCAGATATCTAACTCCAACAAAGTTGTTAATCCACAAATATCACTCATCGCTCAGCAGCAGTTCAACTGGACCACTAAGCAGTGTGGGTGATGTCTTGCCAGCCAGGAGGGGGTAGTTCTTTCACCTGCAAAACTTATCACAGAATCATAGAATGTCAGGAGATGGAAGGGACCTGGAAAGCTCATCCAGTCCAGCAGCCCTGCCACAGCAGGATCACCTATACCAGATCACACAGGAACGCATCCAGACGGGTCTTGAATGCCTATAGAGAGGAAGACTTCACAACCCCCCTGGGCAGTGCTCCAAAGTGTTTTGCTTGCACTTTTTCCAGTGTTCTGCCTCCTGACAGCAAGCCCCTGCTCAGAGGCTGAACTGTTTTGCTTTGTCCTGATCAAAGACAAAGATCTTGTCAAGAGAGATGTTGAGGTACTGGAACATGAACAGAGAAAGGTGATGAAGCTGGTGAGGGGCCTGGAGCACAGCCCTGTGAGGAGAGGCTGAGGGAGCTGGGGGTGTGCAGCCTGCAGAAGAGGAGGCTCAGGGCAGAGCTCATTGCTGTCTACAACTACCTGAAGGGAGGCTGTAGCCAGGTGGGGTTGGGCTCTTCTCCCAGGCAGCCAGCAACAGAACAAGGGGACACAGCCTCAAGCTGTGCCCAGGACAGGTCTAGGCTGGATGTTAGGAGGAAGTTGTTGGCAGAGAGAGTGATTGGCATTGGAATGGGCTGCCCAGGGAGGTGGTGGAGTCACTGTCCACCGTCCCTGGAGGTGTTGAAGCAAAGCCTGTCTGAGGCACTTAGTGCCATGGTCTGGTTGATTCGCCAGGGCTGGGTGCTAGGTTGGCCTGGATGATCTTGGAGGTCTCTTCCAACCTGGCTGATTCTATGATTCTATGATCTGGCTGTTCACCACACTAGACAGCAGCAGGCACCGCAGCTGTGGCTCCCAGGAAGAGCATGGCACAAGGCTTGGCTCCTGGCCCAACAGGCCATGGCAGAACTGGACACTGCTCAGTGTGGGCACCATGGTGGACCACGCCTCCTCTGCTCTTACCACCACATCTTACCCTCCCTGTACGGGAGGGTATGTATCTTACCCTCAGGCTGCGCCAGGGGAGATTTAGACTCGAGGTGAGAAGAAAGTTCTTCACTCAGAGAGTCATTGGACACTGGAATGGGCTGCCCGGGGAGGTGGTGGAGTCGCCGTCCCTGGGGCTGTTCAAGGCAGGACTGGACGTGGCACTTGGTGCCATGGTCTAGCCTTGAGCTCTGTGGTAAAGGGTTGGACTTGATGATCTGTGAGGTCTCTTCCAACCCTGATGATGATACTGAGATACTGTGATGCCAGTGGAAGCTTTTAAAAGAAAAAAAAATCTTTCCATGAGAGACTTCTTCTGCCTTGCAACCTCTCTGTAGTTTAGGGGGCAAATGTCCTATCTGACTGTTGTGGAAACAACACAGACTCCTGAGGTGGGGACTTGGCACAGACAGGAAGAGGAGCAAATGTTCACAGCTTTCACTGCACAATGCAATTACCTACAGTTTTAAGCACCTCGTGCAACATATCCCTGTAAACATCAACCAAAGGGAAGTGTCTTCTGTGTCCTTGTGGACATCTTAGAATCATAGAATCAAGCAGGTTGGAAGAGACCTCCAAGATCATCCAGGCCAACCTAGCACCCAGCCCTATCCAGTCAACCAGACCATGGCACTAAGTGCCTCATCCAGGCTTTGCTTCAACACCTCCAGGGACGGTGCCTCCACCACCTCCCTGGGCAGCCCATTCCAATGCCAATCACTCTCTCTGGGAAGAACTTCCTAACATCCAGCCTATACTTTCCCCGGCACAACTTGAGACTTGGGTGCACCTCCAGATTTTATCTACCTTTTCAGGGCTGCAACACTTCAGCCCTGCAAGCAGCAGCCTTCAGGAACAGTGGGAGCATGGAGGATTGCTTCGCATACAGCAAAGTAATCTTTTTAGCGCTAATTTTCTTGTTCCTCTACAACATGCAGGTCCTGAGGGAAAGCAGAGCCCAAAGCTAGCTCTGGATAAAAAGATTAGTTGTTTCTGCATTAAGATGCTTGTAATGATTCAGCAACTTAATGCCATGTTTCTACCAACAAGGAGTCTTTCTGGTGCCTCTATAAGCCAGTAGTTCAAAGTGACAAAGGAAAGAAAGGAATTTGACAGAAGTCATTACCACCTACAATGCTGTAGTGCATTTCTGAGTACAAATGGGTCAATTGTGCCCAAAACTTGCTGTTTTATTCATCTGGGAGGATAATCCCAGCCTTCTTTCTGGAAACAAATCTACAGTTTTGCCTTCCCTAACAAGCAATTCACCTGAAGCATTAGCAGCTGAAGCAGCGAGAGCCAAATGCAGTGTCATGCACAGCTCCTAGGTGTGACTGTCACTTCCTAAAAGGCAGGTAAAGAGCGCACCTAAGGGATGGCAAAGGGCTCAGGTCCAGCCAGCATGGGTTTAGGAAGGGCAGATCCTGCCTTTCTAACCTGATCTCCTTCTCTGATCAGGTGACTGCTTGGTGGATGTGGGGAGGCCTGTGGATGTGGTCTATCTGGACTTCAGCAAGGCCTTTGACACTGTCCCCCACAGCAAACTGCTGGCTAAGCTGTCAGCCCATGGCTTGGATGGCAACACTCTGTGCTGGGTTAGGAACTGGCTGGAGGGCCGGACCCAGAGAGTGGTGGTGAATGGTGCCACATCCAGCTGGCAGCTGTCACTAGTGGTGTCCCTCAGGGATCTGTGCTGGGCCCCATCCTCTTTAACATCTTCATTGATGATCTGGATGAGGGCATGGAGTCAGTCATCAGCAAGTTTGCAGATGACACCAAGCTGGGGGCAGATGTGACTGAGTTGGAAGGCAGAAGGGCTCTGCAGCAGGACCTTGACTGCCTGGACAGATGAGCAGAGTCCAATGGGATGGGGTTCAATAGCTCCAAGTGCAGGGTGCTGCACTGGAATGGGCTGCCCGGGGAGGTGGTGGAGTCGCCGTCCCTGGAGCTGTTCAAGGCAGGATTGGACGTGGCACTTGGTGCCATGGTCTGGCCTTGAGCTCTGTGGTTAAGGGTTGCACTTGATGATCTGTGAGATCTCTTCCAACCCTGATGATACTGTGATACTGTGATAAAGTGCACTGAGGACAACCAGACCTCCTCATCAGGAACCTGACCAGCTGCCTCCTATTTGACACCCAAAGTACTTCAGACTCCTTTAATGCCAGGCACAGGCTCACAGGACATTAGGGGTTGGAAGGGTCCCAAGGAGATCATCGAGTCCAACCCCCCTGCCAGAGCAGGACAGTACTATCTAACACAGATCACAGAGGAACACATCCAGACAGGCCTTGAAAGGCTCCAGAGAAGGAGCCCCCACAACCTCTCTGGGGAGCCTGTGCCAGTGCTCTGGGACCCTTACAGTAAAGAAGTTCCCCCTTGTGCTGAGGCAGAACCTCTTTTGTTCCTTGTCCTAAGGCACTTCCAATGAACTCCAGGAGCAATCAGTCCTCCCCTTCTGTTGAAAACTGTTGCTGTAGAGGGGAAAATAAACTACAGAATAACTCAGCTAACAGTTCAGGGTCAGGAATTTTTCTTTTCTAATTTTCTAACAATTAGCAGAGAGCCTTCACATACCTCAGCTGCCGAGTAGCAGAGAGGCAAGTGGAGAGGGTCACAACCTTAATTCTGGGCACAAATTGGCTGCTGGTTCTCCACTGCTGAAAGGGGTAGAGGAGGTTATGGCCACGGAGTAATGAGTGAGATTACACTGCAATCAGGGAACAGAGACATGAGCTGGAGAGACGTGCTGAAGGCAGGGAAAACATTCCTTAAATGAAACCCCTATTGTTCACCTCAGTGGCTAATCCATGAGCCTCCAAGCTCCTGCCAGGAGCCAGTGTGAATAATTCCAGAGCATTCTGGTATTGAGTGGTTGGACTCAATGATCTTAAAGGCCTTTTCTGATTGAAATAAGACTATGATTTTTCCTACCTGGCACGTGTGAGCTTTCCACTTCCTTCAGACAGACATACAGGGAGGTGAATTTTCTGTAGTCCTTGGGATGTTATAATCTACATTAGATTAGATTATTAGACTAGATCTAGAGAAGAATTTTTTCTTTCTGAGAGGGGTGAGTCACTGGGTACAAGGTGCCCAGAGAAGTGGTAGAAGCAGTATCACAGTATCAGCAAGGTTGGAAGAGACCTCACAGATCATCAAGTCCAACCCTTTACCACAGAGCTCAAGGCCAGACCATGGCACCAAGTGCCACATCCAATCCTGCCTTGAACAGCTCCAGGGACGGCGACTCCACCACCTCCCCGGGCAGCCCATTCCAGTGTCCAATGACTCTCTCAGGGAAGAACTTTCTCCTCACCTCCAGCCTAAATCTCCCCTGGTGTAGCCTGAGGCTGTGTCCTCTTGTTCTGGTGCTGGCCACCTGAGAGAAGAGAGCAACCTCCTCCTGGCCACAACCACCCCTCAGGTAGTTGCAGACAGCAATAAGGTCACCCCTGAGCCTCCTCTTCTCCAGGCTAACCAATCCCAGCTCCCTCAGCCTCTCCTCGTAGGGCTGTGCTCAAGGCCTCTCCCCAGCCTCGTTGCCCTTCTCTGGACACGCTCAAGCATCTCAATGTCCCTCCTAAACTGGGGGGCCCAGAACTGAACACAGTACTCAAGGTGAGGTCTAACCAGTGCAGAGTACAGGGGCAGAATGACCTCCCTGCTCCTGCTGACCACACCATTCCTGATGCAGGCCAGGATGCCTGAGAGCATTCCAGTTCAGGAATCTGGTCTAGCTGATAGGAGTTGGACCAGATGACCTTTAAAAGTCCCTTCCAACCCAAACCCTTAGGTGATTCTGTAATTCTATCTTATCTCCTCCTCTTTTCCCAGCAAAATCTCTCCTGTGGATTTTCAGGATGAAGGGGTGCAAGCTGCACAGCTGAGAAATGATGAGTGCAATACATGACTCCTCTGCACTTCGTGCCTCATTAGAGACAGGTTATTAGCAGGACTATGGGGGGCCTGAGGGCAATGAAGTTATCATCTGTCTGGAGGAAGATGTGTGACAGCAAGGAAGGAAAATGCAAATCTGCCAAGGAAACATGCCCCATTTGGGAAGATCTTCCTCCTCTGAGATAGGCTGTGAAGAGCCTCAGACCTGATGATAACCTGCTGGCAGTAAAACCCTTTCCAAAGAGAGCTGCGTGACAAGAATTACATGAAGGTGGCAGGAGCAGTCTCCTCAGTGGGCATCTGACTCAGCTTCCACACTGATGTGTGCTGTATGAACATATGAAGACAGCAACAAGAGGCAACTGTAGCTCTCAACACTGGAGACTGGAAGAACCTGGGAAATGCTGTGTCAGAACTAGTGCTGTGTGCTCTCAGATCTTCATTCAAAAGGCTCCACCAGCACACTCTATGCACTAGGCTGTGATGCTAAATATCACAGTATCACAGTATCACCAAGGTTGGAAGAGACCTCATAGATCATCAAGTCCAACCCTTTACCACAGAGCTCAAGGCTAGACCATGGCACCAAGTGCCACGTCCAATCCTGCCTTGAAATATGCCCACATCCACCCAGAACAGCAGCAATCTGATTTCAATTCTATCTTTTAAACCACTGTGGATATCAACAATTGCTTCCTTCTTCTCATTAACACTGCTGCAAAGTGCCTGGCATGGATCTACATCGAATGAATGTAATTATAGAGGAGAATACATGGCATTAACTTGCCTGTCTGGACTCCCCTCACTTCCCTTCCCTTACTGCTGTTCTTTCCCCCTTTTCTCCTTCCTCTTTTGTATGGCAGTTTTGCTTCTAGTTTTCCTCATAATTCATCTTCTTTGGCCTTTTCTTTCAGTCTTTCACCCATTCCTCATTTCAAGTGTAAAGTTGATTGCTTTCCCATTTCCTCCCCCCCCAGGATTGATTGATTTACTCTGCACTGATGTAAATGGTTTTATACAAAGCATATAAACTATAAAACTCCCTGCAGAATACCACAAGCACTGCTACCACCCATGTAGGTAAAGGGGAAGAGAAAAGAGGAATGAAGCTAACACAGTGCTAAATTAAGTAAGAATCTCTTACATCAGGCTTTGAAGCTTGCCAAAATCTGACTCTTCAGATGTACTGCAACAGTAATTTTCTAAGACACAGATCCTTTGCAGGTGAAATTCTCACATGTCAGACAGGAAAAGAAACACAGATTCTCCCAGCTGCTACAGCAGGGACCAGGGGATGAGCTAAGCTTTCAGACAACCAGATCCCAAGCCATCAGACTGTTGCTACTGCAAGATACTCAGAACAATTCAATTCTTCTTGCCTGCTATGGAAAAGAAAGGGAGGGGAAATGAGGGCAGGTATTTACTTTTCATATCTCATCTGAAACACCTGCAGGACTTGAGGCAAGTGATCTCTCTTGAAATTCACTGTATTACTCAATCCATCCTTGCTTAATTCATTTCAAGAAACTCTTAAATGGTACCCAGGCTATAGGCTGGCTCTCTACAGAGATGGGAATTACACTCCTAATTACAAGATATGGTACTGCCCTAATAATAACTACTGTGCTGAAGAAGTCCCCACCCAGGGGGATGAGCTTTGACCTCTTTTAACAAAGACTGCAAAGTAGTTGATAAGAACATTAAAGCAAGTCACTGCTCCAGAAATGATGTGTTGACTTGCTCCAAGCCCTCTGGTGCTGGCTGCTGAAATTAGCTTTTCAGTGCATCTCACTAGTCTGAGCTGGTGACAGCTGTCTGTCCCCCAGTGCTGTAACAGATGTGGGGTAACAGCACGTGGAGGTGTAGAAGTGGAACTAGAAAGGCAGTTTGCCTCAACAGCATTCACATGTTTTACCTCACAGTTCCCTAACAGCACCAGTGCAAGCTCAGCTCAACAGGTCTGTTCCAGGCATTGCTGGAGGAAATCAACCAGAATTTTTCATGCATCTTCAGGATGAGATTCCACAAATGGCTGGAGATGTGGAGATTCCACAAAACACATCCTACCCCTGGGCTTGAATGGCTCCCCCACAAAACACATCCTACCCCTGCACAGGAATGGCTCCCCCACAAAACACATCCTACCCCTGCACAGGAATGGCTCCCCCCCAAAACACATCCTACCCCTGCACATGAATGGCTCCCCCACAAAACACATCCTACCCCTGCACATGAATGGCTCCCCCACAAAACACATCCTACCCCTGCACATGAATGGCTCCCCCACAAAACACATCCTACCCCTGCACATGAATGGCTCCCCCACAAAACACATCCTACCCCTGCACATGAATGGCTCCCCCACAAAACACATCCTACCCCTGCACATGAATGGCTCCCCCACAAAACACATCCTACCCCTGCACATGAATGGCTCCCCCACAAAACACATCCTACCCCTGCACATGAATGGCTCCCCCACAAAACACATCCTACCCCTGCACAGGAATGGCTCCCCCACAAAACACATCCTACCCCTGCACAGGAATGGCTTCTCCACAAAACACATCCTACCCCTGCACAGGAATGGCTTCTCCACAAAACACATCCTACCCCTGCACAGGAATGGCCCCTCCACAAAACACATCCTACCCCTGCACAGGAATGGCTCCCCCACAAAACACATCCTACCCCTGCACATGAATGGCTCCCCCACAAAACACATCCTACCCCTGCACATGAATGGCTCCCCCACAAAACACATCCTACCCCTGCACATGAATGGCTCCCCCACAAAACACATCCTACCCCTGCACATGAATGGCTCCCCCCCAAAACACATCCTACCCCTGCACATGAGTGGCTGCCAGCAGACACAGCTGTTCCTCCTGGCTGTCACAGAGGGCTGCCAGCAAAGCCAGGGTGGGCACTCACAGCAGGCAGGCACTCTGGCCTAAGCAGGAGCTCTCCTCCTGGTCAGAGGGGCTGATGTTCTGTAAAGTGTGTATCATAGAATCATAGAATGGTGTAAGTTGGAAAGGACCTCAAAGGTCATCCTCTTCCAGCCCCACCACCACCCCTATAGGCAGGAATACCTCCCACCAGAACAGGTCACTCAGGCCTCATCCAATCTGTCCTTGAACACCTCCAGGCAGAGAAAAGCCACAACCTCCCTGGGCAACCTGTGCCAGTGTCTCACTACCCTCACTGCAGAGAACCCTTTCCTAACATCCAGTTTGAATCTCCCCTCTGCCAGTTTAAACCCATTACTCCTCATCCTGTCATTACAAGACCTTGTCAATAGTCCATCCCCAGCCTTCCTGTAGCCACCTTCAGGTCTCCTCAAAGCCTTCTCTTCTCCAGGCTGCAGAGTCCAAACTCTTGTAGCCTGTCCTCATAGCAGAGCTGCTGCAGCCCTCTGAGCATCTTTGTGCCCTCCTCTGGACTGGCTCCGACAGTTCCATGTCCTTCTTGTGCTGGGGGGTCCAGAACTGCACACAAGACTCCAGGTGGGGTGTGAGGAGAGCAGAGCCAAGGGGCAGAATCCCCTCCCTTGCCCTGTGCCCACACTGCCCTTGCTGCAGCCCAGCACAGGGTTGTGTCTGGGCTGCACTCACACTGCAGGCTCATGTTGAGTTTTTCATCACCCCAGACCCCCAGGGCCTTTTCCTCAGGGCTGCTCTCAGCCATTCCTCACCCAGCCTGGAGCTGTGCTTGGGATTGCCCTGACCCAGGTGCAGGACCTGACACTTGGAGCAGGATTGTTGCCAGCAGAGAAGCGTCAAGCCCAGGCACACATGCAAATGGCTGCCAAATGTTTCCCAGGTCTTTGTGCTCCCCTCCGAGGCTCACAGTAAGAGGATGATTCATTAAATTGTTGTATTAACTTTCAGAAATGAGGATTTGGTTCAATGGGTGCTCCACAGAGACCAGCCAAGAGGAGAAATCCTCTCCCACAAGGAAAGCTGTCCTTGAGTTAAAAGCACCCGAGAGTGATTTATGCAGCACAGAGACTTCAGGGTGGCCCTGATTCAGGGGTGAATTGCAGCTGGAAGGAGAACAACCTAGCCTGAGAGTTTCTCTTCATATCCTGCCACTTGCCCTGTTTGTTTCCTTGCCATTAAAATGAAAGTGGTGACTACAGGAAGATGAAGGTGAAAGTCCTCAGCTGCAGAGAGCTCCTGTGGTCATCAGCCACCTGGTTCAGAGAGAGGCTGGGGATTGCTCCAAGAACCTTTTCTGTGGCTCTAAATACAGCAGCTAATGACACCTTCCACCCAGCAGGAAGAAAACAGAATTACTAAACTTGCAATTTGGCACAGTGGGAGTGTGAGTTTGTCCTGCCAGTTTCTTGTTGCTATATATTTCCAAGATTCTTCCTTTTTTTAAATATATTGTTATTATTTAATGTTTTTTGTTTTTTTTTTAACTCTCCCAAGCAGGTGGAACCCAGATCAGAGGGTTCATTTTAAGGACTCAAACTATGTGTATGGAAGGCTCATCCCCAAAAGGAAAAGACTGAATGCTGCTTATAAGTCATCCAGCACAGAAAGGAGAACGTGCAAGGAAATGCCACAGGTCTTGGCCTTATGAGTAATGTGTCATGATGTCCCAATAGGAGCCATGTTCCCAGTCCTGTGCTGAAGGAGATGTATATATTTCCATATCATTTAAATCATTTTGACTTATGGTTTAACTTTGTGCTAGGCAGGCTGTACAAAGGTTCCAAGAGAATACTGTTTTGGATGGCTTTGGGGGCAAAAGAAGCAAGACAACTGAAGGCAAGGTTAGAAATAGCTGAAAGCTTCCAGGTGAGCAAGTTTTAGAGTCATCTTCCCCTGTGCTCAGCACTGCTCAGGCCACAGCTCGAGTGCTGTGTCCAGTTCTGGGCTCCTCAATTCAAGAGAGATGTTGAGGTGCTGGAAGGTGTCCAGAGAAGGGCAACAAAGCTGGTGAGGGGCCTGGAGCAGAGCCCTGTGAGGAGAGGCTGAGGGAGCTGGGGGTGTGCAGCCTGCAGCAGAGGAGGCTCAGGGCAGAGCTCATTGCTGTCTGCAGCTCCCTGAAGGGAGGCTGTAGCCAGGTGGGGTTGGTCTCTTTTGCCATGCAACCAGCAACAGAACAAGGGGACAGAGTGTCAAGTCGTGCCAGGACAGGTCTAGGCTGGATGTTAGGAGGAAGTTGTTGTCAGAGAGAGTGATTGGCACTGGAATGGGCTGCCCAGGGAGGTGGTGGAGTTGCTGTGCCTGGAGGTGTTCAAGAAGAGACTGGCTGAGGCACTTAGTGCCATGGTCTGGTTGACTGGACAGGGCTGGGTGCTAGGTTGGCCTGGATGATCTTGGAGGTCTCTTCCAAGCTGGCTGACTCTATGAATTGCCCCTTTCATGTGGCAACTGAGGATGGGAACACCCTGCTGTTTCCAGGTTTGTTTGGGACGGGTGAAGTGAAGACCACCTCTGCTGCCTGAGAACTGGGGAGATCTGTGCAAACATTCATTATTTATAAGATAGCTGTCCAGAGGCTAATTGCCTGAGATCCATTAAAGGGAGAAATCCCAGCTCCCTCTGGCAGTTGCCTGGCACAGGCCTTTTCCACTGACACAAAGGGAGGGGATAAAAAAAATCACTTTCATTTCTAATTAATCTTCTGCTATATAATACTTTTAATTAGAAAGAAAGAAAAGAATCTGCCTGCTGTGTGAGAAAGGAAGGAAAGATCCAAAAAGCAAGGCAGAAAGCTCTGGCATCTTGGCTACAGTTAAGACCTCATCCTCTTTAAATCTGCAGGAGGTGAACCTGCAGCCCACTGCTCTCCTCCATGCAACCAAAGGCCCTGCAATGCTTCAGGGGGCTTGCTTTGGAGATGAGGAGTGGAACTATGTCTCTACAGACTTAGCTATTTACCCTGGAAAAGAAAATGCAGGCAATGATAAGTGGTGGGGGTAAGTAGTTGGAAGGTGCTTTAGACAGACTTTGAGTGGAGTCTTGGACAAAGCATGGACAAGACAAGAAGAAAGGCCCAGGGGCAAGGAGATCCAGCCCAGATCTCTTCAAAATAATACCCCCCCCAAAAAAAATTTTAATTCCTCAACCCCAAATTTCATGTCCCTTCTTTCTCCTAATGTCTCTCTTCCCTGCATTCATTATTAATGCCACTGGGGGTACAGATTTGCACTTTGGTTTCTGAAAAATTAATTCAATGATTAAAATTTCAGTCCCTGAGTGATGGAAGCAGCTCAGGCAAGCTGGAGATGCCCCTTTGCAGTTTGAAAGCTGTTGGTATGCTGCCTGCTTACCCCCTGCTTGAGAAACTCCCCTGCAGACATAGCTCAAGGGGGAAAATCTGGTAGGAAAATGAGTTTTTAATTTGATCAAGCTTTGCTTTTGTGGAGAAGCCATTTCAACTGAACAACCTATCAACAGTCAGTGCAGTGGAGTGGAGAGAGCAAACCCCAGGTTCTTCCAAGGCTCAGGTACTCATGGCTTTTTACATGACCCCCTGGGTAAGCAAAAATCTCCACATGCACATAAATATTAATCAAAGCTGTACACCTATCACTCATTAGCAAGCTGACTGTTGGCTGAGACACTTTTTGTGTGCTTAATGAAATTGTCTGTGACACTGTGCTTAAAATAAAAGGACAGCAGAGAAAAGCCCAGGGAGGAGTCCAGCATCAGGAAGTTTGCAGATGACACCAAGTGAGGAGCAAGTATTGATCTGTTGGAAGGTAGGAGAGCCCTGCAAAGGGACCTGGACAGGCTGTGTGGGTGGGCAGAGGCAAATGGGATGAGATTTAACAAGGCCAAGTGCAGGGTTCTGCACTTTGGCCACAGCAACCCCAAGCAGCACTACAGGCTGGGGACAGAGTGGCTGAGAGCAGCCAGGCAGAGAGGGAGCTGGGAGTGCTGGAGGAGAGGAGCTGAAGATGAGGCAGCAGTGCCCAGGTGGGCAGCAGAGCCAATGGCATCCTGGGCTGGATCAGGAGCAGTGTGGGCAGCAGGACAAGGGAGGTTCTTGTGCCCCTGTGCTCAGCACTGCTCAGGCCACACCTTGAGTGCTGTGTCCAGTTCTGGGCTTGTCAATTCAAGAGAGATGTTGAGGTGCTGGAAGGTGTCCAGAGAAGGGCAACAAAGCTGGTGAGGGGCCTGGAACACAAACCCTATGAGGAGAGGCTGAGGGAGTTGGGGTTGTTTAGCCTGGAGAAGAGGAGGCTCAGGGGGGACCTTATTGCTGTCTACAACTACCTGAAGGGAGGCTGTAGCCAGGTGGGGTTGCCAGGCAACCAGCAACAGAACAAGGGGACACAGTCTCAAGCTGTGCCAGAGGAGGGCTAGGCTGGATGTTAGGAGGAAGTTCTTCACAGAGAGAGTGATTGGCATTGGAATGGGCTGCCCAGGGAGGTGGTGGAGTCGCCAGCCTTGGAGGTGTTGAAGCAAAGCCTGGCTGAGGCACTTAGTGCCATGGTCTGGTTGATTGGCCAGGGCTGGGTGCTAGGTTGGCCTGGATGAGCTTGGAGGTCTCTTCTAACCTGCTTGATTCTATGATTTTCAACTCACAAAAATGTCTCTTTTCTTATTTGCAGTACCAGTGCAAAGAGCAAGATCCACAGAATTTGTGAATTGGATTAAAATGAGTGCCCCAAGGAGCAATTCTGCCCCACTCCTGAAAAGAAGAGACTCTCCACTGCAAATTCAGTTATCAGCTTAAGAAGTTCCTTTCCCAAGCTACCCTTCCCATCAGCTCCACATCAAAGGAAAACACAGGCAGAAATCCTGTGCAATTCTCCACCCTCAATTCTTGGCATTGTTATTTTTAGTTATTTTAAAACAAATGTGAGAGTGGAGTCAGAGCTCTGAGCAGCACACAGTGCTGAGGAGCTCAGAATCCCTCTCTAGATTTAGATAAGAGGAGGAGGAGGAAGGGCTGGACTTAGATTTATAAATACCAACTTCATTACTAAGGTGCTAAAAACCCAACAAAACAGAACAAATACAGAAACATAAGACTGCTTTTCATAGAATCAGCCAGGTTGGAAGAGACCTCCAAGATCATCCAGTCCAACCTAGCACCCAGCCCTGGCCAATCAACCAGACCATGGCACTAAGTGCCCCATCCAGGCTTTGCTTCAACACCTCCAGGGATGGTGACTCCACCACCTCTCTGGGCAGCCCATTCCAATGCCAATCACTCTCTCTGCCAACAACTTCCTCCTAACAACCAGCCTAGACCTCCTTTGGCACAACTTGAGGCTGGGTCCCCTTCTTCTGTTGCTGGTTGCCTGATAGAAGGCACTGACCCTCACCTGGCTACAGCCTCCCTTCAGGTAGTTGTTGTTTTCCATGGCACTTCACTGAGGAGAAATCCAACTAAACACTGAAGCAGAATAAAGATAGCAAACTCCTCCACCCTTGGGAAGCAGCAAGATGAGAACATGGTGGCAACTCAGGGCAGCACTTGGCAGGACATTCCCCACCAGCCAACACTATGTTGCTTGTGCAGCTGTTGTGGAGATAAGAAAGGGACAAACAGGAATGGGAAGTGTTGTGAGGAGCTCTGCTGAAATCCTCTGCAGGCAGGAAAACAGCAGAGCTCTGAAACAGGACCGATTTGCTTTGAAGCAACAGGACTAGTGACAGCTCATGTTGCACTTCACTGAGGTCCTGCCTAAAGGAGCACTGAATGCCCACTCCAAGCCAACTCCTGGCTTCCAGCCACTGCACGTTTGCACCTGAAACGTTTTATCAGAGTTTCTGAAAACTCTACAAAGTTAAGATTTTGGGGGTAAATCCTCTTTGCCAGCTCCAGAAGACATGCTGTGTGCATCACCAGTACCATGCCATCAGGAACGAGGAAGCAAACCTACTTCTTAACTGCTGAAACTTTGCAGGGAGGATGGGCAGAACATTGGCTACTTGGAAAGCCTGCTGCTTTTCTTCTTCAAGATGTGGCTTTGTGGAGGTTTCAGAATACCTGGGCTTTTATGTGCTGTTCAACTCTTGAAGTTATTCTGAGCTGAGAGCCATGAACACTGTGCTCCTGTACCTCCAGGCCAGACAGAGCATCAGCACGTACAGTGCTCCCTCACGTGCTGCCGTCTGCCAGCCTTCCCACCCTGGGACATGCTCATGGTGTGACCAGCAGGAGTAGGGAGGTCATTGTGCCCCTGTACTCAGCACTTGTGAGACCACACTCCCAGTACTGTGTCCAGTTTGGGTCACCACAGTCTAGGAGGGACATTTTGGTGCTGGAGCAGTGCAGAGAAGGGCGATGAGGCTGGGGAGAGGTCTGGCAAACATGACCTATGAGGAGCGGCTGAGGGAGCTGGGGGTGTTTAGTCTGGAGAAGAGGAGGCTGAGAGGGGACCTTATTGCCCTCTACAACTGCCTAAAAGGAGGCTGCAGTGAGGCTGGAGATGGTCTCTTTTGAATTACTAATGACAGGACAAGAAGAAATGGCCTCAAGTTGCATCAAGGAAGGTTTAGATTGGCTGTTAGGAGGAAGTTCTTTCCTGAGCAGGTGGTCAGGCACTGGAACAGGCTGCCCAGGGAGGTGGTGGAGTCACCATCCTCGGAGGTGTTTAAAAGGAGAGTGGATGTAGTGCTTGAGGCTATGGTCTAGTGATGAAGGCTGCTGGGATGAAGGTTGGACTGGCTGATCCTGGTGGTCCTTTCCAACCATAGCAATTCATAGTGATGAGATGTTGTGCTGAGGGCTTTGGTTTGGTCAAGGACTTGTCAGTGTGAAACTAATGACTGGACTCAATGAGCTTGAAGGTCTTTTCCAATCTAAGAGATTCTGTGATCCTGTGATTCATGCTGCCCTTATAGAGTCCAGGTGGCTTTGCTGAACCTGCAGCTATTAAATCTAGCCTTCTGAAAGGCTCAGAGCAGGCCACATCCTACCTCACAGCAGCGTTGGCTGCAGCCTGGTGCCACCACCACATCGGAGAGACGAGGCACTGGGGTGCAGAGCCCTGACGCTCCATGCAGAGCAAAGAGGAAATGGAAATGCTGGAACAAGCACTCTGGCACAGCTTCTTGGCTAGGATAAAGGTTTATTCCTGGGATGCTGCTTTCCTGCAGACTAAGGAAAATTAAATTTAGCACTTTGCAAATAAATAGGTTAAGGCTGAAAGGACACTATTTAGGAATTTACTGCTTACAGCAGCCTCGGAGATTATAGATCCATCACCATCTATTACCTTGCTAGTTACTGCTTCCACTCTGTCTATCTTCTCTACTTACAGAGTGGTTCTTTCATCAGGTCTTTTTCTATTCTAACTTGAAGCTGTCATCACTCTAATGGAATTATATGAAGAAAAACAACTTTGGGCTGCAGCCATTCTGCCAAAAAAAAGCCAAGGACATCTCCTGTGCTTTCCCAGGCCAACACGGTGAGACACTTGCCTGGCAGAGACATGCACAGCTGTCGGACAACTACCTAGGAAACAGGCTGACAGACAGCTGTTGACACACAGCCAAAACTTCTGAACGGTCAGCTGGGCCCTTTTAACACCCAGAAACACAGGAGCTTTCCCAGGGACGGGCAAACCAACAGTGCTGACTGGCAACCCCTGCTGCAGATTCCTTGTGGCTGCACTGCAGGTGGCATGAGAACCAGTCCGCAGACGCACGGCACAGTCACAGACCCTGCCTTGTGCTGCATGCACCTCTTCCACTACCTGCTTCTTGGAAAAGCCATCTGCAGAGAGTCCCTTCTCCAGAGCTGGCTACATCCTAGAAATGCAAAGTGACAGCTAGCACAGGCAGCGCTCTCCAGAGCTTTCCATTAAGACAGACAAACCCTTCAGTTTAAGGCTGAAATATGTGTCAGCTCCCTGGAACACCATTGAGAGAGATCCACTGTTACCAGCTACCTGCTTTAGCTGAAACTGAATACAGATTAGGGACAAATGAAAATTTGTAAGCCTCAGTTTGATCTCTTCCTTCCAAGAGGCAGGCAGACAGGCTTGTCTTCTTCTAGAAGCTAAAGATGCCATCAAAAGATAATCTTGGGAGTTACCAAAGCTGGAGGTCATCCTTGAGCTCTCAAATTTCCTCCTTCCCCCTTGGAGGAGAAGGCAGCAGTGTGATTTAGCTACAAATCCTTAGAAGTTAGTTTGACATAAAATACTTTTCCACACTTCTTCCTCAAAGGATGTTCTCATGCCATTGGCAAAAAAAAAACAGCCCAGAATATACATTAAAAGCCAGATCCTAAAATAGTACTGAGTTACCTGCTCTTACAGCTAACTCACACGGGGCAGAAGGAATGGGGGTTGTGTGTGGAGGTAGTTTGATTCATGTACTCGTTTGTCTGAGGCTAGCATGAGAACAGGGTTAAGTTTTTCACCATTTCCAAGTATGTGACTAAAGGCAGTTGGTACATTATTAAATCCCAACCTTAATCTCTGTCCATGTTAAGTATTAATTCCTTAGGCATACAGAATGTGAAGAGCTGAGCTGCAAAAGCTGCTGGTCTGTAACACAGGGTAGGACACTACCAAAATCACAGCAGGCAGCCCTCATAACAAAGCTTTCCAGAAGGATTTTTGGTGTGCTGCTGCATTCTGTCATTGCTCCACAGACACAGCACTGTGGCAAGGACACCACCACTGCACTGCCCTGCACCTGGGTCGGAGCATTCACAAGCACAACTCCAGGCTGGGTGAGGAATGGCTGAGAGCAGCCCTGAGAAAAAGGCCCTGGGGGTCTGGGGTGATGAAAAGCTCCACAGGAGCCTGCAGTGTGAGTGCAGCCCAGACACAACCCTGTGCTGGGCTGCAGCAAGAGCAGTGTGGGCAGCAGGGCAAGGGAGGGGATTCTGCCCCTTTACTCTAACCACGGCAAGAGAGGGGATTCTGCCCCTTTACTCTGCTCTCCTCAGACCCCACCTGTAGTACTGTGTCAGTTCTGGAGCCCCCAACACAAGAAGGACATGGAACTGTCAAAGTGAGTCCAGAGAAGGCCACAAAGATGCTGAGAGGGCTGCAGCAGCTCTGCTATGAGGACAGGCTACAAGAACTGGGGCTCTGCAGCCTGGAGAAGAGAAGGCTTCGAGGTAACCTTATAGTGCCCTTTCAGTATCTGAAAGGGGCTACAGGAAGGCTGGGGAGAGACTATTGACAAAGTCATGTAATGAGAGGATGAGGAGTAATGGGTTTAAAGTGGTAGAGGGGAGATTCAAAGTAGATGTTGTGAAAGGGTTCTTTGCAGTGAGGGTGGTGAGACACTGGCACAGGTTGCCCAGGGAGGTTGTGGCTGCTCCCTCCTTGGAGGTGTTCAAGGCCAGGCTGGATGAGGCCTTGAGTGACCTGTTCTAGTGGGTGGTGCCCCTGCCTATGGTGGGGGGTTGGAACTCGATGACCTTTGAGGTCACTTCCAACCTAAACCATTAATAGATTCCCACTGCACTGCTGACATGTTAGGACCTGGGCAGCCTGCATGGCATGTTGTGCAGAAGACTCCCTCAGGCTCTGAAGTGCATCAAATCTTTAAGAAATGCCCTTACTGAAAGCTTGATGTGCTTCCAACCCTCTCCATCAACAACTGTCTCCAAACAGAGGTGGGATGCCTCAGAGCAAAGCAGGAGCTACATTCACAGTGATCATTACCTTAGAATGGTTTAGATTGGAAGGGATCTCAAAGCTCATCCAGTTCCAACCCCCTGCCATAGGCAAGGACACCTCTCACTAGAACAGGTCGCTCAAGGCCTCATCCAACCTGGTACTTGAACACCTCCAGGGAGGTCGTGGATCACAGAATGTGATCTTTGATCACATCTTTGATCACATTCTGTGATTCTGTGCTCCACAGCTTCCCTGGGCAACCTGTGTCAGTGGCTCTCCACCCTCACGGGGAAGAACCCTTTCCTAGCACCTAGTTTGAATCTCTGCTTAGGGAAAGGTCTCAGAGAACATCCAAACGTGGCAGAGACTGAGATGCCATGAAGAAGAGCTGCCTAACAAGCTTTGAAATATCTTAAGCTGGCAAGTCAGTTTGAGAGAAAGCACATTAGCTGGCTTCTGCTGCGCTGACTTCATGCTTGAGAGCTGTGTAGGGACTGAGCACTCAGACACTGAAGTACACAAGCAATACAAGGATAATAGAGGAACACATCTTGCCCTGGATGCTGACCCTTAGGCTGCCAAAGCAGACTTGTGACACCCCATTCTCTGCTCCTCACTACTTCCCCACTACATCCCTCCCCATTTAGATGCCAAGTCTTGTGGGAAAGGGTCAACCACTTTGGTATTCAATCTAAATCTAGGCTGAAACCATTTAACTCTGAAATCCTAGGTGAGGGCACCACACAGGCATTTCTATTCACAACAAATAAGGCAGAAGACCTTTAGATGAACCCAGATCCACGCTTTAGATGAAGACAGATGTCCCAAGACCATACCAGCATGAGAATCTTTTGCTGTGTTTCCCCATCTGTGAACAGCTCTTCACACACACCAACACATACTCTCTTCCTTCCCTGAAGGTGAGAGAGTCTTTTGCGCCAGTCCTGCATGGGTAGTAGCTGCAACTCCCAAAGCAGGAGATAAGTCCTAATTATGTTTGTATTTAAACATCATGCTGCTTACTCAAGAAAAGAAGAGAGGCAGTGCCTACTGCTCTCTTACTGGTGGCTTTGTGCAGGCTGAGCCATGCTGCCACTCACATGTCAGCAGATACTTTGCTGGTTGATACCAGCTGCATCTCACACAACTGTTTCCTGGACCTAACTGCTTTTCCTAGTGGTCTTCTCATAAACCTGCTCCTGCAGCATACAGGGAAAAGGTGAAGGAGTGGTACAAAAACTATCTTGAAGTCCCTCAGCAATGCTCTGACTGCTTGCCCTCTTCCTCTGTACCTCATTGCTGTCTACAACTACCTGAAGGGAGGCTGTAGTCAGGTGGGGTTGGTCTTAACTTTTGCCAGGCAACCAGCAACAGAACAAGGGGACACAGTCTCAAGTTGTGCTGGAGGAAGTATAGGCTGGATGTTAGGAGGAAGTTGTTGGCAGAGAGAGTGACTGGCATTGGAATGGGTTGCCCAGGGAGGTGGTGGAGTCAGTGTCCCTGGAGGTGTTCATGCAAAGTCTGGATGAGGCACTTAGTGCCATGGTCTGGTTGACTGGATAGGTCTGGGTGCTAGTTTAGACTGGATGATCTCAGAGGTCTCTTCCAACCTGGTTGATTCTATGATTCTGTGATCAAACACTCCTCACAGACAGCTAAGGAGGCTTCAGAGATGTCCATGTGGGATCACAAGTGGAGGAAAGGACCAGAGGGATTGCTAAAGTCTTTGGCACTAGTTGTCACACAGGAGTGGCACGGCAGATGCCATCTTGCTGCAGATGAACATGCTGGAGTAGACCAACATCATCACAGAGGCCCAGAACTGACTGGAGGCTGGAGAGATGGCTCGTCCCCTCTTCCTCATGTCCAAAGAGAGATGAACAAATGGACCCTGAGATGACTTGTCCCTTCTTCTTCATGTCCAAAGACAGATGAACAAATGGACCCTGAGATGACTTGTCCCTTCTTCCTCATGTCCAAAGAGAGATGAACAAATGGACCCTGAGATGACTTGTCCCTTCTTCTTCATGTCCAAAGACAGATGAACAAATGGACCCTGAGATGACTTGTCCCTTCTTCTTCATGTCCAAAGACAGATGAACAAATGGACCCTGAGATGACTTGTCCCTTCTTCTTCATGTCCAAAGAGAGATGAACAAATGGACCCTGAGATGACTTGTCCCTTCTTCTTCATGTCCAAAGAGAGATGAACAAATGGACCCTGAGATGACTTGTCCCCTCTTCCTCATGTCCAAAGACAGATGGACAAATGGACCCTGAGATGACTTGTCCCTTCTTCTTCATGTCCAAAGACAGATGGACAAATGGACCCTGAGATGACTTGTCCCTTCTTCTTCATGTCCAAAGACAGATGAACACATAGACCCTGAGATGACTTGTCCCCTCTTCCTCATGTCCAAAGACAGATGAACAAATGGACCCTGAGATGACTTGTCCCTTCTTCTTCATGTCCAAAGACAGATGGACAAATGGACCCTGAGATGACTTGTCCCCTCTTCCTCATGTCCAAAGACAGATGAACAAATGGACCCTGAGATGACTTGTCCCCTCTTCCTCATGTCCAAAGACAGATGAACAAATGGAGCCTGTGGAGCAGCCAGGAAGGATGACTGAGGTGCAAGGTACCCAGAAACCCTAGACTTTTCTCTCACAGAAGGATAAAAACCTCCAAGCAATTTCCACTCCTTTTCATGTACAGCTTTGAACATAGCCACATGCAAGCCACCAGCAGGACTCTGGTTTGCTGACATGGCTCTGTGTGTTCTGCAAATTCACAACAGAGCAGCTAGGGAAAGCAAGAAGGGAAAGCAAGAAGCATGCATCAAAAGCTGCTCTGCAAAGCACTCATTTCATGTGTGCCTTGGCATTCCCTCCTCGCCCGGACACACTCATCGCCTTTTCCTTCCAGAATGCTGATCGCACAGGCTCTAAGCAGAGCATCTTTTGATACTACCAGAGACTCAAATAAATAAGTAAAATAAATTAAAGAGATTCAGTGCCAGCTGAAGGTGGCTGGTACCTATAGAAAGGGAAGAGGGCAGCCATGCCACCCGAGGACCCCCAGGTTGCACCACACGTCTGAGGGACAATTTGCTGCATCCATTTGTGTACGACAAAGCTCATCTGTGCCACTACACCTCATTCACACACAGCTTCCCCACTAAAGAACACTTTGAAAAGCTGCTCAAACCCCAGGGGAAGTCCATGAATGGTAATATCCTGCACTCAGGGGAGAGGGATAGAGAAAATCAGAAGGTCAAGTGACCTAGAGCAAAGCCACAAGACAATTTAGCAGCAGAGATGGGAACAGGAGTTCGGGAAGGCTTTTGCTTATGTCCCCCCTTGTTTTCTCCATTATTTAACACTGTCTTCTTCTCCCAGTGTGTACACACAGCCCTGTCAGCCCACACAGTCCTTTGTAAGCTGTTCAAATACAGCAGCGGGTGGACACAGACATCCTCCTCTCCCAAGACCTCCCATGGGGAGACTGGGCACAGCTAGCGACGAGAACAGCTCTTCTTTAGCAAATGGCACTCACGTGGGTGCTGGGAGCGTGGCAGGGGGAGGGAAAGGAAGGAGAGGCTTTTATTGTAGCAGGTAAGTCAGCCAGGATCTGCTCTGCCTCCTGCTAACCTGTGCTGACACAGCAGCAGCTTTTGTGCTGTCTGAAGCTCAGGGTTGTGCAGGGCTGCCCAGCTCTGCCACGCAGCAAGAGGATGGAGCCGGCAGCTGCCTGGTTTGAGGCAGGGGCAGAGCTAGGGCACAACCTGCTCCACATGCTGTCCTACACCATGCATCCCTCCAGGGCTGCATATGTTGCTACAGCAGCCTGGAAGCACTGTTTAATTAAATTCTCATCAGTAACCTGTGCTCCACGTTGGTGCACAGGACTCTTCCTAGAAAGCTTGAGCTGTCTTTTCCATATCATTAAGTAAGAGATATTTTAATGAAGAGAAAAGGGATTTGGAGAGAGGTGGATTGTAAACTTGTTTTAAAAGGGTTATTCCAGGAATTTGGTTACTTACTAATGGCACAGGCACAGAATCATTTAGGTTGGAAAAGATCTTTAACATCATAGAGTCTAAGTCTAAATCTAGCACTACCAAGTCTACCAGAGGCTGTGGAAACAAATGCTGAGGTACTTCACAGCTGGGAAGGCTCTCACCTGTTGGGTCCTGTTGCCTGGATGAAGGCATCAGCAGTACTGACAATGCAGCAGTGGATGGAAGCTGCAGCACAGGAGGTTCCACCTTAACACAAGGGGTAACTTCTTGACTGTAAGGGTCACAGAGCACTGACACAGGCTCCCCAGTGAGGCTGTAGAGTCTTCTTCTCTGAAGGCTTTGAAGACCTGTCTGGATGTGTTCCTGTGTGACCTGAGCTAGATTGTGTGGTCCTGCTCTGGCAAGGGGGTTGGGACTCGATGATCTCTTTGGGTCCCTTCCAACCCCTGATGTCCTGTGAGCCTGTGACAATGAGAGTGGCTGAATTTGTGCAGAATTTGTGGGAATAATTCAAAAGCTGCCTTTTTTTCAGTGCCTTACTCCTCTGCAGAGAGAAGGGAAGTGCAGATGGAGAGGTAGAACTCATGCCACCACAAACAGGCTGCTGGAGATAAAGCACCAGCACTGCTATGCCCTTGGGACATGAGGAAACTGCAAAAGCCACTTGATGGCCAACAGCTGATTAGAAAGCAAACAGGGAATTGCAGAGTGACTGAATCTCAGATGACATCTGTGAGCCAGCCTCACTTTTCCTGCCCAAAACCAAGCCTTCTTTTCTCAAGTGACAGGTTCTAGGTTCAGTACCTGCCTCAGTGTAGCATATCACTCACTCCAACACCCATCAGCAAGTTAAACCTCTGACCTTTCGGGGAGCTTCACATGTACCATCCTCCTGCTAGTGAGGAAAGACTCAGCCACTGGAATAGTTCTCTAACATCATCAGAATTAATCACCTGCACAATGGGGTCTACCCTGGCAGGCTTGCAGGCATGGCA
Source organism: Pogoniulus pusillus (assembly GCF_015220805.1). Lineage (NCBI taxonomy): Eukaryota > Metazoa > Chordata > Aves > Piciformes > Lybiidae > Pogoniulus > Pogoniulus pusillus. The sequence continues at coordinate 26,955,822 of NC_087276.1, read as the reverse complement.
GGGAAGGGGAGCAAGTGGTGCCAACATGCTGGAAACAGGTATTGCTCCAGGCTGACAGGTAACAGGGCAGTGTATTCCCCAGCCCAGAGCTGCTCTGTATTCCTTATCAGCACAGACTATTTATCCTTACAACAGTTGACTGATGTTGGCAGGAGCATCATCCACCTCATACAGATGGGAAACAGAGGCATAGGAAGAGCATTAACTTTGCTCAGTTGAAACAAGGCTTCAGCCCAGCCTCCTGAAGCCTTGGAGCAACATCTCTCAGCTCAGAAATTGTGCAGTATAAAGAAAACTTCCTGTTAGATCTCTCTGCTATCCTCGAGGTGACTGGTTTCATTTGATACAAAAAGAAAGACAGGGAAAAGAAATAGAAAAGGCAAAAAAACCCTACCCTTCCCTAGGGGATAGGCAATTGTTTAGGGAAGCAGATGAAGCAAGAGAGAAGTTGTATTGGGAGGAAAAAAAAAGCCCATGAGTGAGCAGAATAAGATGAAGACGGCAGCAAGAATTAAAGTTGGGTCCTAACATGAAACAAGCTGCTACAATATCTGAGAGAAAACTATGCACAGGAAGAGACATCTCTCTTTAAGAGAGATGTTGAGGTACTGGAACATGGCCAGAGAAGGGCAATGAAGCTGGTGAGAGGCCTGGAACACAAACCCTATGAGGAGAGGCTGAGGGAGCTGGGGGTGTGCAGCCTGCAGAAGAGGAGGTTCAGGGAAGACCTCATTGCTGTCTGCAGCTACCTGAAGGGAGGCTGTAGCCAGGTGGGGTTGGGCTCTTCTCCTAGGCACCCAGCAACAGAAGAAGGGGACAGAGTGTCAAGTTGTGCCAGGGGAGGTCTAGGCTGGATGTTAGGAGGAAGTTGTTGGCAGAGAGAGGGCTTGGCATTGGAATGGGCTGCCCAGGGAGGTGGTGGAGTTGCTGTCCCTGGAAGTGTTCAAGCAAAGCCTGGATGGGGGCACTTAGTGCCATGGTCTAGTTGGTTGGACAGGGCAGGGTGCTAGGTTGGACTGGATGATCTCAGAGGTCTCTTCCAACCTGGTTGATTCTATAATTCAATGCAGGAACCAAAAGTCCCTCATCCCAGCTCTGCAGCAGATGTTCTGCCCCCACATTGTTCGGCCAGCTGAGCGCTTTGCTGCCCAGTGCGGTGAGCGTGCCCAACACAGTGCTGCTGGCAGCTCTCTCCTTTGTCCCTGCTCACAGTGATTCTAAATACAGGATTTGAGGCTGGAACACCACAGATTGCTCAAGTCCTCCTGGTTGATTAGTGCCAGCCAAGAGCAGGCTTTGCTGACCCTCCCAGGAATCCCAGGGCAATCCTCTGGCAGGAAGGCATCGCGCTCCTGCAGCGATGACAGGTGCTCCCAGAGGTGAGCAGAAATTGAGTCTGCAACCACCACATGGGCAAAGTGAAAACAAAATACAAAGATAAAATAACTTCTCATTAACAAGAATAAGGATTTAACAGAGGCCTACCATCTCTAATCAATCTCTTGCTGGCTGGCCTGCTCCACCAATGAGGCCCATTGTTAGTTTTGATTGTGTGTGCAAGAGTGCGAGACGGCTGCTGGAAGAATAGCACTCCATCAAAACTGTGATTTCTTTCTCCCCTCGAGACTCATCAAGGGTGAGGAGGAGGAGGAGAGGGGAGAAGACAGAGATGTAAAAAGAAACAAACAGCTAGAACATGCTTCTCAGAGATACTCTACTGGGTTCAAGGAGGAAATAACCGAAACGGCAGGTATGCCACGCATGCAGACTGACTCAGAGCTCCCAACAGTGCTGTCAGCTTCAAGACGAGACAAGAGCACTCAGGCAAGTAAAAGTAATCCCTGTGTTAGCCATCCTGCTTCTTCCAAACCATACACTGTTCACTGGTGCACCTCAGACAAACTGATGCTAAGGCTGCGCTGAAATCTCTGCAGACCAGACTCTCTCCACACATTTAACCACATGAGCTTTGTCCCCTCCTTTCCATCAGCATCACTCTGTGCTTGAAAAGCAGCCTTCCAGTTCTTTCTTAATTCAACCCAGCCTCGTTTCCCTCCTCAAGGAAAGAGAATCAAGCTATTCTTGTGCACATAGCTGCTCCATTGCACGCTGCACACATTGTCAGTGCAGAGGCAACAGGATGGGGCAGGGTACTGAAGCAAAGAAAAGTGGGTGGAAGTGGTGTCTGTCTTTGCACCATACAAAGCCTTTGTCCTTTTCACCTCTTTATGCCTCTGCATCCCTGATGAACCACAACAGAATTATAGAATGGTTTAGTTTGGAAGGGACCTCAAGGATCATCCAGTTCCAACCCCTGACATAGGCAGGGACACCTCCCACTAGAACAGGTCACTCAAGGTCTCATCCAACCTGGCCTTGAACACCTCCAGGGAGGGAGCAGCCACAACCTCCCTGGGCAACCTGTGCCAGTGTCTCACCACCCTCAATGCAAAGAACTTCTTCCTCACATCTAGTTTAAATCTCCCCTCTGCCAATTTAAACCCTTTACTCTTCATCCTGTCATTACAAGACCTTGTCAGCAGTCCCTCCCCAGCCCTCCTGAAGGTCCTCTTCAGATACTGGAAGGCCACTCCAAGGTCTCCTCAAAGCCTTCTCTTCTCCAGGCTGCAGAGCCCTAACTCTCATAGCCTTTCCTCATAGCGGAGATGCTGCAGTCCTCTGAGCATCTTGGTGGCCTCCTCTGGACTGGCTCCAACAGTTCCATGTCCTTCTTGTGTTGGGGGCTCCAGCGTTTACTTTCCAGGTTGCCCTGAAGTGTGCCAGTGATAGCTCCTCTGATAGCTCTTTAAATCAGTTCCTTACATAACTCCTTAAAGAGGTGTGCAGGGAAGACAGTGTGTGCACACTGGCTGGTAATTTAACAGGGTGCAGAAGAGCTGTTGATTTTATTACCACATTACCAATCCAACAGGACACCAATAAAGGTTTTATTTTGCAGCAAGAAGTACCAGCCCTGCAGCTGGCAACATTCTCAAGCTGTGTCAAGATGCTTCTGGTTCTGCTTGCTCTCTAGTATCTTGGGTATTCTTTTTCAAGGCAACTTGGGGATGCTCTTCAATGAACAACTGCTGGTGTTTGGGTTTCCATTTGATTATTTTGACAGAAAATAACAACATGGGTGAGACCTGAGAGAATTCCACACTCTGCAAGGCTTGGCTCTGAAGATATAAAAAACCTCTATCTAAAGGCAGCCTTTTGGTCAGGACTGTTTATGAGATCAGACAGCTAACACCACTGACACATTGGGAAGAGTTTGTTCTAACTTCCTTACTGACCAGCTTTCCTCAAGTAATTAACATGTGAACTACTATGAAAGCTGAGCAGTTCTTTCTGAGAAAGCAGAGGAACCTGAAATTTCAAACACTGCCAGATTCGAGGCAGCTGCTAAACAGGATCAGATCAATTGCTTTTTTTCATCCCAGTTCCTATCAAGAGAGTAACGAGCACCACTCTCATGCCTGAACAGTGGAAGCTGTTTACCTGATGCACAGTCAATAATCAAGTACAGATTGCTCTCTCAGAGCACTCTTCTTACTCTCTCTTTTTCACTCAATTCTTCCTTCCCAAGATTTCCAGAGGATGGAGTTGAATGTTGCCAAGTACAGAAGCAACAAAACCACATGTAGGCATACATATGTGGGGGTTGGTCTCTTCTCCCAAGCAGCCAGCAACAGAACAAGGGGACACAGTCTCAAGTTGTGTCAAGGGAGGTCTAGGCTGGATGTTAGGAGGAAGTTCTTGCCAAAGAGAGTGACTGGCATTGGAATGGGCTGCCCAGGGAGGTGGTGGAATTGCTGTCCCTGGAGGTGTTGAATACAAGCCTGGATGGGGCACTTAGTGCCATGGTCTAGTTAAGTGGACAGGGCTGGGTGATAGATTGGACTGGATGATCTTGGAAGTCTCCTCCAACCTGGTTGATTCTATGGTAACCCAAAACCCAAGCAGCATGCATGGGAGTTTTCTTCCCAACCTCCGTGGTAAGAGGTTGCCTTTACACCTCAAAGCAGAGAGCTTTGGATGGCCTTGCTTAAGGTAAATGTAAATATTTAATGTAAAAATAGGTCTCATTATCTCTCCACAAAGACACCTCACCATTCTAGAAAATGTACTGAGTTCCTGCGCTCAGCAGTACCTTGGAGCCACAGGATCTTATCTAAGAGGATTTCCACTCTTCCCATTTTAAATTGATTTGCTTCAGATGCTTTGGCTGGGACTGTGTCTTTAGGCACACAAAAAAAGAAAAAAAAGCCCTTGATTTAATTTCTCTGCACTGTTTGTTCATTTGTACAAGTGCCTTCAAATCATCTCCTCTTCAAATTTGACCAGTCTTTCTGTTTACCAAAAGACTTTCTTTTTCTGAAACAATTGTCACTGCCTTTCTGAAGGCCTCATTTCCTCGCTCTCACTTAGGATCTAGCCAGAGACAAGGGTAAACAGCACGATGTACACATGGCCAAGCAACGACATCCTGATCTGCCACTGCTTAATTCCAGGCTGGCTAAGCTGATTTTGAGGCTCCCTGGCAATGTTTGTTTGTTTCAATAGATGCCTTTAATGGATTGTTACAAAGGCAGTCAATGCAGTTCTTGGATATCTTAGAATCATAGAATCATAGAATCAACCAGGTTGGAAGAGACCTCCAAGATCAATCAGTCCAACCTAGCACCCAGCCCTATCCAGTCAACAAGACCATGGCACTAAGTGCCTCCACCACCTCCCTGGGCAGCCCATTCCTGTGGGAAATCACTCTCTCTGTGAAGAACTTCTTCCTAATATCCAGCCTATACCTACCCCGGCACAACTTGAGACTGTGTCCCCTTGTTCTGTTGCTGGTTGCCTGGGAGAAGAGGCCAACCCCCACCTGGCTACAGTGTCCCTTCAGGGAGTTGTAGACAGCAATGAGCTCTGCCCTGAGCCTGCTCTTCTCCAGGCTAAACAACCCCAGATCCCTCAGCCTCTCCTCACAGGATTTGTGTTCCAGGCCCTTCACCAGCTTTGTTGCCCTTCTCTGGACACGTTCCAGCACCTCAACATCTCTCTTGAATTGAGGAGCCCAGAACTGGACATAGTACTCAAGGTGTGGCCTGAGCAGTGCTGAGTACAGGGGCAGAATAACCTCCCTTGTCCTGCTGGCCACACTGTTCCAGATGCAGGCCAGGATGCCATTGGCTCTCTTAGCCACCTGGGTACACTGCTGGTTCATCTTCAGCCTACTATCTATCAGTACCCCCAGGTCCCTTTCCTCCTGGCTGCTCTCAGCCACTCTGTCCCCAGCCTGTAGTGCTGCTTGGGGTTGTTGTGGCCAAAGTGCAGAATCCTGCACTTGTCTTGTTAAATCTCATCCCATGGGCCTCTGCCCACCCATCCAGCCTGTCCAGGTCCCTCTGCAGGGCTCTTCTATCTTCCAACAGATCAACACCACCTCCCAGCTTGGTGTCATCTGCACATCTCATGGGTGGGTTGGCTTCGACGCAGCAGCCGAGCAGAACGCAAAGTCTGCGCCTGCCGCGGCCTGAAACATCCAAGGGACCAGCAACAGGAACGGAACACAAACTGTCAAGTGCTCCAACAGCTATAATTGCATTACATCTAAACTAAACTCCTGGTGAGGAATCTGTAACGTTGCTTTCCACAGCATTTAATTAAAAGAATGAGAAGAAGGGGGGGGGGAAACAAAGAGCCAAGAAGCGCGAGCGAGCTGCGAAGCCTGGGACGCGCCTTGCTGCCTACGCGCCCGCGTGCGGAGGGTCTGCTAACCACTGCAGCATCCTTGACGAGCTCATCTGTTGCATGGAGAGGGATCACCAATAAACACTGATATGCTCTCATTGGAATTCAGTGCTCATTTACAGATGCAGTCATTTCTATTCGCGGCATGGAGCTGTGATTAACCCTTTCACTGAGGCTGTAAAGCCAATTAATGCAAATTGGCTGGACACGTACAGCATGTAGATAATAAGCTCCATTACAGTAACAGCTTACCTTGGTGGGGAAAACCAAGCACATCTTTCATCTTCATTTAGCTTCTGAAGGGGTTACATTACAGTAGCTCCTACTGCATCCCTGCTATTGAAGCCTCGCTGAAAATTAAATGCCACCAGCAGTGCTGCTGAAATATGTTCTAAAGTTTACAGGCAAACTACAGAAGCTTGTAAAGTGCCAAGGGGACCTCTCTGGTGTAATTATATAGATCCTGTTTCATAAATTGCTTGAATGGAACAAATACAAATAGCATTCCCTGCTTTGTGGCTTCTTTGGGTTAATGAAATGCACACAAACACCCACAGAATGCTATGGCTCAGAAATTCCACAGCATAAACACAACCTCGCTGGAAGTCACAGTCAGGATTCAAGTCTTGGTACGTGCATGAGAACCAGCTGCCTGGACTCAGCAAGCAAATAATTTGCTGTTTATATTCTAGTGCTATTGTAAGTTTATTGAACAGAGAGAAACAAGTCTAAGATTTTGTATTTCAGGCTCTAATTGGTGAATCTGCTTCTCCTGTCCAAAGAGGTGTGAGGTAAGAGAGGATGAGGAATTCCACAAATCAACAAGAAGCCCACCTTTGGCTTGGGCAAATGTGAGATCTGCTCTGCCTGGTGACACCTACCTCCATCCTCTGGACATACTGGAGAATGAAGACTTGAATGAAGAAGTGAAAGCAAGGAGAGTGTTGAGGGAGGGGAATCTGCACCTTATTATTCACTCCTGCATATAAATTACATCTTTTGCCGTAACATGAAGGAGAATTTGATCCTACTGGAGACAAACTACTGAGATACCAGTCAGCTGCTGCTTGTGTGGCCAGTATGCACTTTGGTCATGTTTTCTGGACTTTCTCCATGCATGCCTTCTCTTCCGAGACACAGGAAGACCTGCTGGTTCTGCTGCCTGGCCACGCCATACAACAGATGTCTCCAGGAGTCTGCCATAGTTTCAGTTCCTAAACACTTAACAGCACAGGCAGAGGCTGTATTGGAGGTGTTAGACTCCAGGTAACACTCTGGAGGTGTTAGAACTAACAGTACTGCACCATCTCAACAAGAGAACTGCTTCCTGGATTCAAGGACCAGTACCTCACAACTTCCTAGTTTCACTACAGACCCCAGGTGCTATCTTACCCCTCACTTACCTTACTTGTTGGATTTTTTTTTTAAATGAAGCTCTAAAGCTGTAGAACAGGAGAATGTTTGTCCCCTTACATAGAGAACCGGCACAGCAGCAACCCACACACTGCACACAGCTACAGCTCTGCAGAAACACAACTTCCCCACTTCGTTTGCTGAGTTCCCTCCCATGCTAAACACTTCCAAACCTCTCATCCTCTGCATAAATCAGCCTCACCCCAGGGGGATCAGTGTGAAGCAGGTATGATTTAAGTGCCATCTGTGTTTGTCACCAAGAAGAAAGTTCAACTGACCCATAAACTCAGGCTGTTGACACTTGAACCAAGGTGAAGATGGAACTTAACAGCTTGGTGACTCCAAGGTCACACTTCAGCTCTCTAATGCACCTGCCCAGCTGTGCTAGCTGGAAGGCAACACAGAAGAAAAACAGCACCTATCAAGTCACAACCCAGCCTCAGACCACCTAGCCAGACCAATAAAGGTATCAGACTGACAGAAGACAGACTGTTACTGCTACGTCTGTGCCGCTCACATAAATGGCACTTCACACACACAAGGATGAGTTGCTGCTCAAAAGCGGTTCCAATTTACATAAAGACTAGATGATGACAGGCAGCCAAGCTGGAGGACAGCAAAGGCAGCAAGGACATCTATCTCGTAGTGAGGTAAGGATGAAACCTTGATGGTTACATAAGGCTTTATTGCCGTGGCATATGTAACTGATACTATAAAAAGGTGAAGTGCAAGGCCACGTGCCTTAGGTATTATGCATATGTAGTCTCTTCTCTTTACTCCTGACTTTGACGTGTAAGTGGAAGACCAAATGTCAACCCTCCTATGGAAATATTGTAAAGCAAAAAGGATCTTTACTTCCCCCATGAGGAGCACCCTGTCACACAGCGAGAGGGGGGCAGTGATTTTCCAGTCTGATCACAGAGCAAGAGCAAACCCATTCCAACACACTGCAAACCATGAGCCCAAAGGGGCGGCGATGGGTGCACAGACCTACCTTAAAGAGCAGGCAGTCCCCTTGGTGCTCGGCATAGATGGAGGTGAGGCGATACTGGTTCTCGGTGGTGATGTCGATCTGGTACCCCGTGAGCGAGTAGCACACCTTGCGGAACTCCTGGATCTTGGTCTGGAACACTTCTTTCAGGCGCTGGTTTTTCAGTTCTGCACTTTCCACTTGCTTCTTCAGCTCTGCGCGGGGGAAGAGAAGGGGCACTTGGTTACGCGCCACGAGCGCGCGGTGCTTGCGCTGTACTTACAGAGCAGCCAAACTCTGTAAGCGAATTGGAAAGGTTAATTACTTCTGTTTTTCAAAAACCAAAAGCAGACGAAGCAGGCAGAGTAAAGAAACAAGCAAGCCAGATTCAGCTCTTTCTGGCCCCAGCAGACCACAAAAAAACAAGAGACAAACTGAGGAATAGCAAACCCAGACGAGTCTTGGTGGAATGGATTCTTCTCTCGCTCAGCCACTCTTTCACCAACGTACCACATCGACGCAAAGCTGCAGCATTCACCTCCCCACATGCACACGTTTTCTGCACAGAGCCCAAGAGAAGGGTGCTGTGTTACATGAAGCAAGGGAGTGGAAAAATGCTAAGAAATACACCTCTGTATGGTTGAATCAGGAGGAAGCTGCCTATAAGGGAGATTTCCTCCAACGTACTCTTGATTTGACTGTAAGTGCTCTGATCTCAAATTGACATACTGCTTAGGAATCCCTCAAGATTCAGGAAGGGGCTTTTATTGTGATGAAAAGCCTGAAGAGTGCCACTGCCTCTCTGCATTTGCTACCTTTACTGGACTAGTCTCTAGAAGAGAGTTCCTGTGAGACTGCCTGCCACTCACCCTGTGTTTTATTGCTACAAAGGGAGCTGCCAGCACTGTGAATCCTTCAAGAGGATACACAACAATTACCATGAATCTTTCACCCAAGGTGCCTTCTGAGTAATTAAACCTCGATTTATCCCCTCATTAATTACAGAGATTGGCTTTACTTTAATATACACTAGAGATGTCTCCCAAGTCAGCCTGTTTTATCAACACTGCAGCCCAGGGTAAGAGGAAAAACCTGACTCTTTTAACAGCAAATGACCAATCTTCCTCTCTCAGATACCTCTTTGTCATTCTGAGGTTTAAGGCTTTGCCTGTGCTGTGATCAGAGATATATAATTGTAGCATATGTAGGCTATGTGCCTTTTTTCTAGCTAGTTAGGGTTCAATAGCAGGACAGCAAAGACTTCAGAGCAAGTTGATTGCATGAGTATGAAAGGAAGTTTTCAGCCCATGCTAAAGTATGGGAGTTGGAAACGTTGCTGAGTATTTGTGTTTCCATCAGGCTCTTAGGCATAGTGCATGGAGCATGTAGGATGGTAACTGCAAGTACGTGGACTTGCTTGTGATTCACCACTGAGCAGCTGCAAGTGCACCAGGAGGACCTGAGCCTGCTCTAATCTTCTGTACTGCTTCGGTTAGGAGCTCCAGGCGGGACAAAAGGATAATTCAGTGTTAAGTTGAAGTGCCTTAAATGCCACTGAGGATGCCCCTGCTTAGAAATACTTTGGCTTTAATCCAGTTCAGCTTAATCCCCAGGCAAGGACAGGAACTCTTCAATGGTTAAAGAGAATTATGTGTCCCCATACTTCTGAGTGAAAGCATCCACTCAGGGAGAGTTAATGCTGACCTTACCTGTGGTTAATTCAGCTCCATCTCTGTGTCTTGTGGCCATGATGTATGTGCAAAGTATTTCCTTTACTATCAGCCTCCTGAAGGGAGGCTGTAACCAGGTGGGGTTGGTCTCTTTTCCCAGGCAACCAGCAACAGAAGAAGGGGACACAGTCTCAAGGTGTGCCAGGGGAGGTCTAGGCTGGATGTTAGGAGGAAATTGTTGGCAGAGAGAGTGACTGGCATTGGAATGGGCTGCCCAGGGAGGTGATAGAGTCACTGTGCCTGGAGGTGTTCAAGAAAAGCCTGGATGAGGCACTTAGTGCCATGGTGTAGTTGACTGGATAGGACTGGGTGCTAGGTTGGACTGGATGATGTTGGAGGTCTCTTCCAACCTGGCTAATTCCATGACTCTATGATTCTCCCAGCTTTATCTAACTTCATGAAGGGGAGCAAACAAGTCTTGGGGAACATGACCAGATTGTAAAGCACAGCTGCTCGGGGATGTGAGTTTCCAAACCCTGCTTCCAAGCCCAAATGATCATGGTTTGCACTCCGATTCTTCTCATGTGCTTGCAAAGGCTGTGCCTTTCCTGACCATCCCTCCTTCCCATTCAACTCAAACTCATTACTCAGTGATTAACACAACCCTTCTTTGCATTGTTATAACCTTTTCCCCATCCTCTCATCTGGGTCTGGTCTCTGACTAGTCTAGTAACCAGCCTCTGAAATCAGGAGGTTAACAGGCAGTGCTCTGACCTCAATATTCTCATTGTCTTCACTCAGCTATGCCACCTTTAAGGGCAAAATCCTATATTTGAAAGTAAATTTCAGTGACCACGCTGCAGTGGTAAATAACATTTGCCACTGTCAGAGACAGCACCGCCTTTAATATATTGCACATGTCCAACAGCAATATTTTTTGCCCTAATAAATGCAGCCTAGCCTTGGAAAAGTAAATCTGCCTTTTACTGCATCTCAGAGGCTGCCTTTCCTGACTTTTATAACCTCAGAGGTGGATGGCACCCTAATTCATTAACTCCTTGAACAGCTTCCATTATTCATGCAGAGTTAGCGCCTTTGCCATGGTTTTGTCTCTCAGACTTGGTACTGCTAATGGCCATCACAAGCATCCTCACACCAGCTGGGCTGCAGCCTTATTCACCCAGCCAGCAGCACTGGCCTAGTTAGATCACCACCATGTGAATCTACAATAGCAACCAACCAAAGGCAACTGCTTTCCTCCACTACCCTCGGGGTGAGAAAGGAAAAACTCTGATGACAATCAGTTTGTATGCCAGAAATCCAGGAGGAGCAGCAAGCCTTCACTCTGGACAGCATGCCCTCACCTCCCCCTGCTGTTGCTCCTGGCCCTCTTTTCCCATGCCTGCAGCAGTTCTGGTGTGTAACCAGCTCAGTCATCCTGGCTGAAGGAACTCATCTGCAAAGAAGAACCTTCATCTCCTTGTTAGAGATGTGTCAGCCACTGGCTCAAGGTGCTGAACTCGGTAACTGCTAATGTCGATGCAGTTGAAAGTGCCAGCGTCAGCCAGGCATGGGATAAAGCCTTCTCCTCCTTCTCCTCCTCTCTGTGGCTCCATTAGCAATTCCCCAGCTTAAGGATGGGGCAGAAAAAAAACAAGCAGGCACAGGGACATGGTAGGAATGCTTAAGTTTGCAGCTGCCCCCAGTGAAAGGTCCATTGAACCCTGACTGTAAAACAGAGATTGCTCTTCCTTTACGCCCAATTAAACTGCAGTGCTCAATAGTTCAGCCTCAGCAACTGCTGGTACCTACCTCCTGCAGTATTGATCCTGTGGAAACAACTCAGCTAGGGGCTATTCCCACATTAACTCAGGACAGTGACTGCTCCTCTGTTTTCCATCGAAGGCTCTGCTGATGCAACCAAAAAGCCATGTTCTGAGGAGACTTCACAGAAAAGTCACTTTATAGGAAGGTAAGCTGAGTCTTAAGAAACACAGGACAGGTTCCCAGTGCTGAAACAAAGCCATTTGAGATGCCCTAGGATGCTTTCCACAGCTTGCCACTGTGCTTCTGCAGAAAATAGAGCCTGCAGGTTCTGTCTTATACCAGCCAGGCCCAGGCCAATGCCTCAGGATGCTTTGGGATGTCTAAAATGGTGCAGGATTCTTCTTTGTAGACACTGGGTATCTATGCAGCCTCTCTGCATCATGGCTCTGCCCGCATATGGCACTGACACTGCAGATTCTCTGCGCCCCAAGAGCAGCACAAGCATCACTTGCACTGATTTGGGGACAGTAATTAATCCTTCTAATATTCCCCCCACCAAGTGAAGATGTTAAGCTAAGAGGCAGCTCACTGTGTGCTCTGCATCCAGATTCACAGGTGTGACACTGCTGATTCTTAAGCCTCACCTAATACTTCTAATTCCCGCCCAATTTCTAGTGCAGTCAGGACAAATTGATGTAAAAGTCATCATTTGCAGAGTGCAGCTCAGCAGATTTCAGGGCAACGTTTCAGGCACAGTCACAGAGGCCACTGAGAGAGGGAAATCCTGTCAGGATGGGTTGAGGAGCGTTAACAGAGCAGGTTTCTGATGACAGCTTTACAGTTTCTACCCATTTTATCTACCACCTCCTAAACACTGAATGTCTTGATCCTTTAAGATCTCTCATAACAGTTGGAGGATCAGGTTTAATTATATCTTTAGAAGACAGTGTTTGAAAATGAGAGAGTCCCTGTATTTAGAGTACCTGCTCAAGCTCCTGTGTTCAACTCTGCTGCACTTGCACAGCACAGGTGAGAGATGTTGCAGGTATGCTCTGCAGAAGCCATGGATGGGGAAAGTCACACCATAAGCATAGAATCATAGAATGGTCTGGGTTGGAAGGCTCCTCCAAAGATCATCTAGTACAACCTCCCTGTGCTAGTTTGAGGCTAACTGGAATATTTTAGTAGGAAAAAAGTAGATTCTAGCCTATGAAAAGGAAACAATGGTGATGCCTACTGCACTCATAGGTTCGCTGAGGCATATAAAAACAAGGAGACAAACATGGATAGGAGAGTTTTTATCTGCTGGAGTTGGTGTCTGTGTTTCCTCCCTGGGCTTCTGCCGTGTAACCCACTAATCATTCTGCTTCTAATCCCCCTGGATGATCCTCCCAGCTCACCTTGCACGTAAGGCAGACTCTGGGATAAGAGTGGGGGAGGTGGAAAGAAGGTGGAAGGGTGGTTGGGAGCCCCTCCTGGGCACTCTGATTTCTGGAGGACTGCTGTGTGTTTTGGCATTACTTTTAACTTGTATATTTCTGTGTATAGCTGTATATAGTTGTAACTATCTGCTTGTATATTGTGCTAAGCTGCGAATACAAAGCTTCATTCCTTAACTTCCAGCCAGCTGAGTCTAGTCTGGGTGGTTTCATAAGAGTGGGGGGATGGGTAACACCCAAACCATCACCTTCACCCTGCAGTCAGCAGGAGCATCCTCAACCAGACCAAGCTGCCCAGAGCCCTGCTGAGCCTCACATCCTTCATCCCAGAGAAAGGATGCCAAAGCATCCCTCACTGAAGCATTAACAGAACAAATAAGAACTAAGAAAATAAGCATGAGACTTGGCAGGCTGTGCCTTGGTTTGGGATAATGACTGAATGTTTACTTTGCCTGGAAAAAAACAAATGAAGGAGGAGAACAGGGAGAACAGGAAAATATATGGAAATCATACTGCCCCACCTCCTTTGTATCCAGGCCAAGAATATGTACTGCCTGTCCTGAAGAGTTCAGTGAGGGGGGGGGGAAATCCTCACTGAAAAAAAAATCATTCATCTGCTACAAAATTCATGTTGGCAAATGATGAACTTCCCCCAATGATGCCATTTCTTGAACACCTTGGGTTATTTTTCACTCACTTATATAGACTTTAATGAGGAATTCAAGCTAGTTTTGATAAATAAATAAAATATGAGTTGGGCTTTTTTGGTCTCACATATAGAAAATGTCACTGCTTTTTTATTCCACTGCTTCTACACTCCTCACATCTGAAAATGTTCACAGCTGCCTAGAAATACCACAGCTTTGGCTCCTGCTCCTGAGTTCAGCTAGGTCGATCAATAGCAATAGCAGTCTCTAACACCAAAGAAAACCAAATCCACACTTAACCTTTTCCCCAGGGAAAGGGGAGGAAACAATGAGGCTCTTGGCGTGCCAAAACTGGCATGAAATTAAATGTATCACTACTCATTCCCACAAAAACACAGATTTGTTCTGCCCATCCTCAGAGATGCCACAAGCCAAGTAGCTGCATTAATTCAGCTGCGATCCCAGCTAGCATCTCTAAGGCCTGTAGTCCTTTCTCAATGGCTATTAAAGGTTACTTTCTCTTAGTAACATGTTTGGGGGTCACTCACTCCGACACATACAGCACTGAGTATTCACACAGCAATTCCTATCCCTGCTGACCCTACCAGAATGCCCAGCCAGATGCCACCTAGCACTGCTATGGAGCGTATTACATTTTTAACAGCCCTGCCCTATTTAACCAACACATTGATCAGATTTCACTCCCAGCCTGCAGAAGGGATGTCAGTACCTTCTTGTTTGCACCAAGGTCCCTAATCTGAAGAAGAAATGTAATATTCTCAATTCAAAGAAGCGAGGCCACCATTACCTTCATTTTCATAGAATCAGGCAGGTTGGAAGAGACCTCCAAGATCATCCAGGCCAACCTAGTACCCAGCTCTAGACAATCAACCAGACCATGGCACTAAGTGCCTCAGCCAGGCTTGGCTTCAACACCTCCACAGACAGCGACTCCACCACCTCCCTGGGCAGCCCATTCCAATGCCAATCACTCTCTCTGCCAACAACTTCCTCCTAACATCCAGCCTAGACTTTCACCAGCACAACTTGAGGCTGTGTCCCCTTGTTCTGTTGCTGCTTGCCTGGCAGAAAAGACCAATTCCACCTGGCTACAGCCTCCCTTCAGGGAGTTGTAGACAGCAATGAGGTCCCCCCGAGCCTCCTCTTCTGCAGGCTGCACACCCCCAGCTCCCTCAGCCTCTCCTCACAGGGCTGTGCTCCAGGCCCCTCACCAGCTTCACTGCCATTCTCTGGACATGTTCCTGTATCTCAACATCCCTCTTGAACTGAGGAGCCCAGAAGTGGACACAGTTATTTTCTCCCACCTACACAAGCCTCTTCTGTTTCCATAACGTGTGCCTGCCATGCAGTGTCACACATCAATCACCCCCACCTGTGCCATTTGATTTAATTACATCCTCTTATTGCAGGTCTGTCCTTCCCAACTGACTCTCTGCAGCTCTAACATTGCCCTTTTGCTCCCAAAATGCTTCCAGCCATTCCCCTGCTCAAACCCTGAGCTGAAATGCTCTCTTCCAGTTTCAGCTGATGAGGACCCATGTCTGCAAAGAGTTCTGTGAAGGACACACCATAAAAAGAAATTGTATCGTATTAAATAAAGGCTAACAGAAGAAGAGCTGAACATTTTCTGATGTAGGCAAGTTTATGACCATTGCTTTTGAGAAATAAAATTGGCTTTGCTAGATTTTATAGTTGTGTTTTATGCCCTGGGGGAGTGAGCCCATGCAACACGACCAGCACGGCAGCCTCATGCCACCCTTGCTCGACCTCGCAACCTGGCAAACTCTTAACTGCTCTTTGCAACACTTCCAATTTGTGCTGTTGCAGTCATGAATTAAAACTACTCTTGAAGGTAAAAACAGTTTTATATCCAACAGACTGCAGTGGCTGCTCAATTTCAAACCTAAGTGGTATTCATTTGATCAGTCAACATTGGTTTATTTTTAAACTGTGTATGTACCATATGGTTCAGTGCACCTCCCACTCCCCTCCCCTCCTCCAGCCACCAGTTTGCCCTTCCAGCAGCTCAGGGAAGTTTTCAAAGGCAGCATATGACAAGCAAAAGTCTCCATCACCATGGCCAGCTACAGCTCTTGCACTGCCCAAGAACTCTCCACTAAGAAAACGTCCCATATGGTTCTTGTCAGTGCAGATGGCTCTCTCAAGCCTCCCTTTCAGCCAACCCATCTATCTTTACAAGGGTACCATTGCTTGGAACAAAGTCCATAATTAGCCTTTATACTCAGATAACCTACACAAAGTGGCAGAGAAGAGCAGAAGGCTTAGGGAGAAAAAAGCAGGACATTGAAGACCAGAGAGAGGAAGCTGTGGGAGAAGTTACACACACATAATACACAGCAGATTAAATAAAGTTCTCATTTAATAGAATCATAGAATGCCAAAGGCTGGAAGGCACCTCGAAAGCTCATCTGGTCCAGCCCCCCTGCCAGAGCAGGATCACCTACAGTGGACCACACAGGAATACATCCAGGTGGCTCTTGAATATCTCCAGAATGGGAGACTCCAGAATTGCCCTGTGCAGCCTGTTCCAGTGCTCTGTCACCCTCACAGGGAAAAAATTCTTCCTCAGGTTCACAGAGAACCTCTTATGCTTCAGCTTCCACCCATTGCCCCTTGTCCTGTCTGGGCATCACTGAGAAGAGGCTGGCTCCATTTCTTTTCTGCCTCTGACAATGCTAATAATGCATGCTTGAAGTTGGCCTGGGCACAGCCATCAGCCCTGGCAGATGAGCCATCACCAAACAAAAGGCTTCTGCAAGAGATCTCAGCACACATACTGCTTGGAACTTTCTCTGCCCTTTTTCTTGTTGTTGGCAAAGTTGTTTCAGGGTAGAGTAAAGCAGGAAAAACGTGGGCTTTTGGAAGTTCAGCTCAGCTTCTCACCCCCACTATAGTCTCTACATTGTTCCTAGTGAGGGCAGTGCAGTGTTGTGCGAAGAGACCCTGGGTAGCTTTAAAACAATTGGCTTAAATGATGTGAAGAGCCTCCTTGCAGCAACACACGACTCAGTGGGGATGAAAACATCCATCCCTGATGCAGTTTAACCTCAGGAGAGATATTTACAGCCCAAGGTGGACTTCACCAATTAGCATGATATGACACAAACAGTTTGGAAGCTAGGATTGCCACAGTGGTCACAAACTGTCAACCAACCAGCACGACACTTCCCTCTATCACCTAAATGATGATTAAAGTTTTCTAGCTTCATTTCCCTTCCATATGGCAATTATAGACCAACAGCACTTCCCAGAACAAGGTGATGCCAGCTGGAGCTGGAAATAGTCATTAACCTGAGATGCAGAAAAAAACCCCTTAAAAACACAAATCATAGAATCATAGAATCAAGCAGGTTGGAAGAGACCTCCAAGATCATCCAGGCCAACCTAGCACCCAGCCCTATCCAGTCAACCAGATTATGGCACTAAGTGCCTCATCCAGGCTTCTCTTGAACACCTAC
Source organism: Pogoniulus pusillus (assembly GCF_015220805.1). NCBI lineage: Eukaryota > Metazoa > Chordata > Aves > Piciformes > Lybiidae > Pogoniulus > Pogoniulus pusillus. The sequence goes on along the minus strand of NC_087276.1, from coordinate 26,938,665 downwards.
AGGGACAGTGACTCCACCACCTCCCTGGGCAGCCCATTCCAATGCCAATCACTCTCTCTGCCAACAACTTCCTCCTAACATCCAGCCTAGACCTCCCCTGGCACGACTTGAGACTGTGTCTCCTGTGGTGGTAGTTAAATATACATCAAAGTAGTATCTTCTGCTTCCAGAACAAGGCAGCAAATACTAAGCAGAGGTCTTGCAATCTGTTTGTTTTCCAAATGATCTATTTTTGAGAGTCATAAAACTAAAAATGTCACTGGGACCTTTCAAGGGCTGTAGTTGAGAGAAGGCTGGTAGCAAGCACAGAGGCAGAACTTGTATTGCTTGTCAGAGGACACTTCACTAGGCTGTTTCCAAGGGAAAGAGTGGTTTTGAAACCACTCAAGTGTCTAATGTAAGAATTAATCCTAGGCACTATGTAATTAACACATATAATACACATTGTTAATGACATGGAGTGGTCTGCAGAAGCATCTAATAGACAAATTTATCCTGTCTGATCACCTCCCCTGCACTCTGCCCATTATTTTGTTTCCACTGGCAGACCTTTACTATTACCACTAGCCCAAACCAGTGGAAGCTATTTTAAACCTCTGAAACAGCATCCAACATCTGCTACTAAAACAGAGAAAAACTGCTCCAGAAACATTTGTTTGTTCCCTCTCAAAGTGAAGATGTTTTGCAGGAGGTGTAGTCATTCACAGCACAGGGTGGACAATATTCAATCATGCATCAGAGAGTGCTTCAGAGTTTATTAGCTAATGATGTTCACCCAGGCTACAGACAGGAGCTTTTCACCACCAGCAAGAGAGGATTTCAAGCCTTCCCAGGAGCAAAGCTGTTTTGTTCTTACTTCAGGAACTTTCTGTGCTCAAATTCAGATACTGAGACTCATGGAAATGCTATTTTGACTCAGTGATAGTGTCTAAGATTATGTTACTCACAGAGTCTTGTTTCCCTCTCTTCCCTCCACTGCAAACTCTGTGCACACAACAAACATTTCATAGCTTTGCAGGCAGATGGATCTAAATATACAATTAATAAACACCCAAAGAATCATAAAATCATTTCAGCTGGAAAAGAACTTTAAAACCAAGTCCAGCCATTCACCCAACACCACCATGGCCATTAAACCCCATCCCAAAGTGCTGTGTCTACATATATATTTTGAACCCCTCCTAGGGTGGTGATTCTAACACCTCCCTGGGCAGCCTGTTCCAATGCCTGATCACTCCTCCAATACAGAAATTTTCCCTAAGAGCCAATCTAAACCTCCACTGGCATAATTTGAGGCCATTTCCTCTTGTCCTATCTCTAGTTACTTGGGAGAAGACACAAGCCCCCACACCTCTACAACCTCCTCACCTCTACAACCTCTTTTCAGGTGTTTGCAGAGAGCAAGAATGTCTTCCCCCAAGAGTGAGGCAGCTGTGCTAAAGGCCAGCCTGCCCGGCAGCGTGTGCACAGCAAGTGGGTGAGGCTGCAGGGCTGCCGAGTGGCACACGGCCAGCGGGGACCGAAGGACAATGGCACCACAACAGAGAAAGGCAACTCTCTGCAGCATGCCACCCTGGTTGTGTTTTCAATCACAGTATCACAGTATCACCAAGGTTGGAAGAGACCTCACAGACCATCAAGTCCAACCCTTTACCACAGAGCTCAAGGCTAGACCATGGCACCAAGTGCCACGTCCAATCCTGCCTTGAACAGCTCCAGGGACGGCGACTCCACCACCTCCCCGGGCAGCCCATTCCAGTGTCCAATGACTCTCTCAGTGAAGAACTTTCTCCTCACCTCCAGCCTAAATCTCCCCTGGCGTAGCTTGAGGCTATGTCCTCTTGTTCTGGTGCTGGCCACCTGAGAGAAGAGAGCAACCTCCTCCTGGCCACAACCACCCCTCAGGTAGTTGCAGACAGCAATAAGGTCTCCCCTGAGCCTCCTCTTCTCCAGGCTAACCAATCCCAGCTCCCTCAGCCTCTCCTCATAGGGCTGTGCTCAAGGCCTCTCCCCAGCCTCGTCGCCCTTCTCTGGACACACTCAAGCATCTCAATGTCCCTCCTAAACTGGGGGCCCCAGAACTGAACACAGTACTCAAGGTGTGGTCTAACCAGTGCAGAGTACAGGGGCAGAATGACCTCCCTGCTCCTGCTGGCCACACCATTCCTGATGCAGACAATGCATCAGGAGGATGCATTGGGAGGAGATTGTGGAGTTTGACTGGGGGCTTTTGTTCCAGTGGAAATTAAGCTCCAAAAAGCCTCCATTCACTCCTATTCAATTTCTCTCCTTTTTGTTTTTATCTCCATTTTTATGCCCTCCATAGCTTGCTGAAGTGCTGGCACTGCGAATATATTGCTCTTGGCCTGAAAGCACCCTGGATGCCAACCAGTCAAACCTTCCCCAGACCCTCCTCATGGCAACTCCTGCTCCTGCAGCAGGCCCCTAAGGCACTTAAGCTGCTCGACGCACACCATGCATTGCCTCTCCGCGATATTCCGAGCGCCCTGAACCTTCTCTCGCAGGACAGTAGGTTCTGCCCTATTTTTATTGGCATATTTTTCATGTTCTACTTCATTTTCTGGTGTCCACTTTATGAAAACCATCTTTTAAAGACGATCACACTGGAGCTGAATGAAACACTGGCTAGGTGTGGAGTAGTAGAACAGTGAGAGGGGGAAAGGGGCTTTCGAATAACAGAACTGCAGGAATGTGACAGAGATGTAAAGACAAGCAATCTTTTTTTCCCTGGAGCATGAAAGATGTTTGGAAACAGAGCCATCTCCTGGATAACCAGGCTTTCAATCACATTATTCCAGCCTCTGGAGCTCATATCTCCATTGCAAGACTCTGAAGTGTTATGAATCACAGAAACATAGAATCAGTCAGGGTTGGAAGGGACCACAAGGAGCAGGCAGTTCCAACTCCCCTGCCATGGCCAGGGACACCCTACTCTACATCAGGCTGCCCACAGCCTCATCCAGCCTGGCCTTAAATACCTCCAGGGATAGGGCCTCAACCATTTACCTGGGAAACCCATTCCAGCCTCTCACCACTCTCATGCTCAACAACTTCCTCCTCATGTCTGGTCTGAATCTCCCCATCTCCAGCTTTGCTCCATTCCCCCTAGTCCTGTCACTAGCCTAAAAAGTCCTTCCCCAGCTTTTTTACAGGCCCCCTTGGATACTGAAAGGCCACAAGAAGGTCACCTGGGAGCCTCCTCTTCTCCAGACTGCACAGCCCCAACTCTTTCAGTCTGTCCTCATAGCAGAGCTGCTGCAGCCCTCTAAGCATCCTCATGGCCCTTCTCTGGACATGCTCCAGCACTTCCCTATGGGTAGGGAAGGTTATTTCTGACAACATTGCACTAACACTCTTGTGGAAGAGGTAAAGGCTTGAAGTCTCCACCCAATCTCCACACACAGTGTCCCAAGACTGGAGGACGACCACAATCATCCTTGGATGGGGAGATGGGAAAAGTAACATCTGTCCCAATGCAAGCGTCGAGCCTCGTCTCCTGATTCTGAATTATTCATCCCAAGTCAGCTGGCTAACTTCCAAGCCAGCCAGGTTTTAAATTTTTAAATATTTAATAATTGAGTATTAAATATTCATGCAATTTTATTAGAAATTTTGGAAGATGGGCACTAAAGATCTAATTGTTAAGTTCATCATTGAGACTGGCTACTCAAAGAGACTTCTTAGCTTTCCAGAGAGAGAGAAAGAAGAAGGAAATAAAAGATAAAACAACTATTTATGGATCTCTCTTACTATAAATAGCAAGACCAGACAGATAAGGGTTGGACTTGATGATCTGTGAGGTCTCTTCCAACCCTGATGATACTGTGATACCTGTGCCATTCATCTGAAAAAAAGACCTTCTTCTTCTCAAAAAGCTGAGAAACCTGTGCTGGGAATATACTAGAAAGCCCTCAGCCACAGTTTAAGGAGGTTTTTAAGGGTTTCATTTCAGTGTCACAGTGGTGCTCACCATGGACATCCACAGTGTCCCTGGTGAAAGGACAGCTGAGCAGCCTCTGCTACAAGAGCAGCATGCAGTAGGTCTCAGCTGTGATTCAAGGCAGACACTCAGGAAGTTCAGCTCAACACACACCCAGAAGGAAAGAGATTCTTCCCTTTTTCTGATGCCCACTGACAGCAGGTGATTTAGTTGGGGCAATTAACAAGGCAGGGATTATAAAATATGTAGTTAGTTTTATTTCTGGCAAGCCCTGCCCACAACTCCATACAAATGAGTTACATTTGGGTTCTAATTCGATCGGGAAAGTCTTCCCAAGGATGCTCATGGGCAGTTCATTCATTTAGGAGAATCAGAACATTTGGGAAAGTTTAGCCACAAAATGGCTTTGCCTCACTTACAAATAGGCAGCCTGGAGCCCCAGGGCAAGTCTGTGCTGCTCAATGCGGTGGAGTAGGAATTTCAAGATAGTCCCTGGCTCCTCTGTGGCAGTGTTGGAACTGCTCAGCTGTTGAGAGGCTTCCAGATCTTCCCAGGGTGCTGGGAAAGAGGCAGAGGATCTCTGACCTGACCCTGGTTCCTCTTGGCATGGAGGTTTGCAGAGATGCAGGCAGATCTCTTGCAGATGTGCAGAAAGCATCATGGCAGTGGCACTTCTTGCCACATTGTGAGGCACTTAAATGCCTTCTCCTGGGAAACTTGAGGCACTTCAGTTTCCAGGTAGCTCAAGCCCAAAATATCAGGGCTAAGCTGGTCTGAAGCACAAGGCAGAGTAGTGAGACAGAAGCAGCTCAACAGCTTGCAACTTAGCTCCATTTCTATTCCTTGCTCCAGTGCAAAGGCTCCTTTGGCCACAGAGTTTCACCAGCAGAATGGCATTTGCAAAACTGACCACATTAGGTGACCCCAGGGCTTGCTCATCCTTATTTGGGCAAGACACAAACAAGAACCTAAAGACCTGTGGGTACCTGTTTGTCACTCTGGGAGGGAACATAATGGCCCAAAGTCTTTGCTTTCCTCCCACCCTTGCTTCCCTCATCAGCAGGTGGGTGGGACAAGCCAGGACATCTAATGGACCTATTAGCCTGCCAGGACAGCAGACTGCACAGAGTACCCTTGAGCTGGTCTGACAACTTGGATTCATTAAATATCCACGGCTGTTTCTCTGCATGTAGCTCCTGTAGACCATGTCTTCCTCTCTTCTACCCTCATTTTAGCAGATGACATCTCTCTAACCCTGAGCCACTCCGAGAGCATGCCCATGTTCCTGTCCCTCTGCGTTATGAGCGCACATTCCCTACCCTGCCAGAAATTGTATGGCTTGCACAAAAGATGACACAGATGCCCTGGAATTATATGCAAATCAATGTCTCCATTCCTCACTTCTTACCATTACAACTCTGACTTTCCAACAACTGCATGGGGTAATTTCTGCACCAGCTTTCAAACAAAGGGCATCTCTGTGTTATTAACATCTCACTGTGGCAAGCAGTTTGTCACCTTTCACAGAAATGATCTGAAAAGACACCAGCAATTATTCCTAAGGAGATTATTGGGTGGCTATGTCCCAGCACAGCAGCTGGAAGCTAAAGTGACATAATATTCACTGTGAAACTCCTTTTTCAAGTCAAGAGAACATAGAACAGATTGAAAAATGAGCCAGATTGGAAATAAACACAAAACCAGAGGAAGAGTCAAGCTTGTATCTCTCAATTTCGTTCATCTCTATACCAGTACTGGGAGCATATCTTCTCACTTCTCCTGGGATAGGACAAGGAGCAATGGGTGTAAGTTGCAGCAAAAGAGGTTCTGCCTCAACACAAGGGGGAACTTCTTTACTGTAAGGGTCACGGAGCAATGGAACAGGCTCTCAAGAGAGGTTATGGGGTCTCTATGGAAACTTTCCAGGCCTGCCTGCATGTGTTCCTCTGTGACCTGTGTTAGATAGTATTGTCCTGCTCTGGCAGGGGGGTTGGACTCACTGATCTCTTTGGGTCCCTTCCAACCCCTAATATCCTCTGAGCCTGTGAAAAGAGAGCTAAATGCTCCTGTTTATGACACAGGACATTAACTTTGGAGACTTACCCTAAGAAGGAGTTTGGTATGTGATAAATCAAAGACCGTGAGGAAGAATGGCACAAGTACCTCTTCCAGCTGCAAACCTCCAGCTGATTTCTAGGTTTCTTCTAGGTTTGAGTCTTTCAACACTTTTTAAGTACTAAAGACTAAAAATCTGCAAGACAGATGAGCGTTAGGTTCTTGGGATTGTTGTGTCGTTCCCAGTTGTGTCTTGCAATACAACCCAAGAACCAATATTTGCTTGGCTATTGCTCATGAGTGAAGAGGGACAAAGAGAAGAAGCTGTATCTAATTTCAAGTAAGTAATTGCTCACAGCTCTTGGACAGAAATGAGGGAATGCAGAAAAAAATCAGGATTGAGTCATGTGCTCTGCAGTCCAGGAAAAAGAAAGAAACAAAACAGTGGGATTTGGAAGAATGAGAAAACAAGGGGAGATGGACAAATGCAGTTAGACACAGCTGCACAGAAGGCTGTTTGCTAAAGACACCTTTGGAGGATTCTTAGAACTCTGTTCAAATGCAGAATGAGGGCAATTTGAATAAAGGAACTGGCCAGGTCAGCAAGGAGGTTAAAATATGGAGCACTTTTAATTCTCATCAGCTGAGGGGCTTTGCTTGGGTGGAGGAACAAAGAAGAGTGTTGACTGATTTCACATCTACATGGTCAAATTACCTTAAGCAAGGTGAGCAGGATCAGCTGAGAAGACCTCAAATCATAAAAGGTCTCTCATCCCAGCTCATGGATAGTGCTAATAAGAGAGAATCTCTTTTTTTAGAAGAACAAGGGGACACAGTGTCAAGTTGTGCCAGGGGAGGTCTAGGCTGGATGTTAGGATGAAGTTCTTCACAGAGAGAGTGATTGGAATTGGAATGGGCTGCCCAGGGAGGTGGTGGAGGCACCATCACTGGAGGAGTTCAGGAAAAGCCTGGATGAGGCACTTAGTGCCATGGTCTGGTTGACTGGCTAGGGCTGGGTGCTAGGTTAGACTGGACGATCTCAGAGGTCTCTTCCAACCTGGTTGATTCTATGATTCAATGCAGGAACCAAAAGTCCCTCATCCCAGCTCTGCAGCAGATGTTCTGGCCCCACATTGTTTGGCCAGCTGAGAGCTTTGCTGCCCAGTGCGGTGAGCGTGCCCAGCACAGTGCTGCTGGCAGCTCTCTCCTTTGTCCCTGCTAACAGCCTATAATCATGGAATCATAGAATCATAGAATCAGTCAGGCTTGGAAGGGAACACAAGGATCATCTAGTTCCAAACCCTCTGCCGTGGGCAGGGACACCCTACCCTAGAGCAGGCTGGCCACAGCCTCATCCAGCCTGGCCTTAAACACCTCCAGCCATGGGACCTCAACCACCTCCCTGGGCAACCCATTCCAGCCTCTCACCACTCTCATGCTCAACAACCTCCTCCTCACATCCAGCCTGAATCTCCCCACCTCCAGCTTTGCTCCATTTTGCTGTAAGCCATTTTACCATAATAGCCATAACCATTGCTGTAAGCCATTTTGCTCTGAAAAAAGAACCCCAACGCTCAAATGAAGATTTCTGCTACAATGCAGAAGGTTCAATATCACTTTCTTCACATGAAGGCCTATTAAAGAGTCTATTAAAAGGACTTGATAGCTTGAGAGTTCAAACCAAAGCTTTTGGCATAAGTTTGACTGCAAATAACAATAAAACAGTCCTCTGACAGAGGGAGTTTGGGTGGGGAAAACGGTGGTGGAAGCAGAAACACATTCTTCATGAAGATTTCATTTAGCCATTTTTGTTGTTTGTGGTTTAAACTTTTTAATTTCTTTTCTTTTTTTTTTTTTTTTTCTTTTAACACACTTAAAAATTCCACTGAGGTCACACCATGCTGGAAAGATGACAAACTCCTGGGATAAAGGCTGGAAAATCCTGGTAGTCGTGTCACATTTAGCAAGTCAAAGATATGTTTGTATAAGGCTGTAGAGGGCTAAATCCATTTTACATGCTGTATGTATTATTAATTTCTGACAGTGGGCTTAGAAAAACCTAATTCGCTGGAATGTGAGCTCCCTTTGAGCAGAGGGAAGCCTTTTCAAAACTCATCTTTTATTGACTGAGTCATTTTTGAGTCAATCTGTCTGCTTTCGGCAAGACAAGAGTTTTAAATCTTCTCTCTCCCTCTCTCTCTCTCCCTCTTTTTTTCCTCCTTTTTGAGTCGTGGCAAGTCTATTAAAACCTGCTAATGTATGCAGCAAGGCCTCTGATTTGAAATGTAATGAATTCTTCAGATAGTGGCAGATTAGGGGGAGAAGATGATAGGAACAGCCAGAGACGCCAAAAAAAGAACTCTCCAGAAGAAGAGGAGGAGAAGGGTGAGAGGGAATGAGAAAGATTAACCCTTTTCATCCAGAAGAAGAAAAATCTTTAAGCATCATTAATAGAATCGCTTTAAAAAGCAGAACTGGAAGAGGCAGAGCATCTTTGGGCTTGCCTGAGGCTGAATGAGACAAAGAATAAATGAGTCTTTCCTCCTAGAGTCTCTTGTAAGATTAGGTAATTCCCTAAGTGAAAAATGAATAACTTAGAGAAAATTAGCTCCATCCATATAAATAAGCCTTCCTATTCCAAAGGCAGAGCTTCCCAGGCGAACGCCCTGAACCATTTCTGCTGTTGTGTAACAGATGGTTTCCTCCTCCCCCTTCCCTTGGTTACCTTCCAACTGCAGTATCTTTCAGGTGATCTTGTTTTAGCACAAAAATGAGCATTTTGGGTGTAAATCATCAAGTCTGTTAGCGAAAGGCTGCTTGACAGTTTTATTGTGTTTGGCACCTTTGAAGCGCAGGACGAACCTTGCGGAGCTACACAAACGAGACATTAGCACTGTCTCCATTTTACAGAGAGAGGAGCTAAGGAAAAGAAAAGTCAGGGATGCTACTTAATTCAACAGCACTCATCTGGTGACAGCAGAATCTGCTGAATCACGGCACGGATCTGGGATATTTTCCTGTTGGACAGCAGAATTCGTAGCTCGGCCGTGGAATTGGGTGGCTTTAAGAAAACATAAAACTAGCTCTAGAACAAAGTTCTAATGAAACAAAACCTTGGAGGAGAAAGTCTGATGGAGCACGGATGACCCAGTGGATTATAATTAAAATGAAGCTCAGCAGAAGTGATGCAGGTGAATAGAGATGGGAGACTGAGAAGCTGGTCCTGTCAACCTAATGCCCCTTCGCTAATGCCAGGCATTGAAATGCTTTAACAATTGAGAACTCTACAATTACAGAGGCAAAAGTCTTCAGTTTCACATGCAGCAGAGGTACAGAAGTCCATGGGCATGTCTTGAAGGAGAGACTGTCTTTCTCTGCAGATGCAAGGCACTCAGTCCCCTATCACACAGGTCAAACTACAAAAGGCAAAGGAAAAAGAAGTCTAAGGAAGTGCAAAGTTAGCCAAAAAGCTGCTGGAGGCACAGAGGCTGTGAAAAGCAAGCATGAGCTGGAAAAAACAGCAGCAGGTAATCTCTGCAGTGGGATACAACACAGGTGAAAGAGTCATCTTGGTGCTCTTGGAAGCTATGGAAGTTAGACTGGCTTTTCAAATTGCTCAAACTGCTCTTGCTGGCAGAAACACATTTCTGTTCCACCCCAGAGAATAACAGCGGCGGTATGCGGGTGCCCACTATCTCCTGATCTCTTGGCTTTCCTTCCCAGACAGCTGGGAAACAGCCTTTTCCTACCTGTCTGTTTGCCTCACAGCTCTGTGGGAGCTGCAGAATTTACAGGCATGAACTTTCACATCTCCCTATATCGGTGCTTTTGGAAAGAAGAGGTTACATTTGCTTTTCTGTACGTAGACACAATCCCGACCTTTAGCTTGGTCCTGACCCTCTGATTCAATAGCTGGCTCTCACTCTCTGAATCAGCAATGAACCAAAGGTTAGGGCAGGGAGCATGCTGTGCTGTGGATATACCATTCTTCAGAGAAGAGAAGAAACTAGGACCTGGACCATTACAGCAGCAGCAAAGCATTTTCCTGGCAGAGGACTTTTATTTGGAGACAAGGGCACGAACCAGGACTGTGGCATCAGCCCTCGTGTCCTGTACGAACGCCACTCATGTAACTGCCTCCTGCCTCCTCCACTTTGAAGTTAAAGAGACACTTGTCACTTCCTGCCACAAGGACAGTTCCTGTGTGGCACTAAGCAGTCACTGTATTTCATGCTAGCTGTGGATGCATTTTAGTGATGGATGAAGCAATCCCTGTGCATATTTCCCATTGCTGTGAAAGTTTACAGAGCACTCCGGGAATCCCGAGAGGCTGAGATGCTCGCTGCAGCAAGCCCTGCCGACAGCAACTGCTGCACCAGGCTCAGAGAACAGCCTACTCCAGAAGAACAATGTTGTTATTTTTCAACAGTAGTCTGCATTCTCTTGACACAGCCTCCAGATCCCTCCTCCCTGCCCTGTTTGTTTGCAAGAGCTTCTTTCCTCTTGGCATTGCTTGAACACTTCCATCTCTCTAACTCCTAAGAGCTGTGAACCAAACCCTATCTTAGTGCAAGACCTAATAACCCATTTGAAATAAACTCAGTCAGAAAACCAAGATGCTTGGTGCTTAGTCACCACAGATAGTATTTTGGTACAGAAGAAGAGCACAGCATACAGGTAACCTTGACTCCTGGTCTCCATCCATCCCTCCATCCATCCACACTTCATGCCCAGAGAGCAAGCACACAGAGAAGGCTGCTCTTTGGCACTGCAGCCTTCCACAAAAAGGATTTGTTTCAGTTTCAGGCTTAGAGAAGATTTCAGTCTGCTGCTGCAAACCCTTCCACTAGGGTCAACAACACCAAGAGCCACAGATACCATGCTGCTGGCATGAATAGCACTGCTGGGGCTGGGCTGGGTCAACCAGGAGGTTAGGGAAAACGTATGTTGAGGGACAACTGCAAGGGGAAAACAGTAACACAAAAGGTCTGCCTGCGTGGGATGTGCAACTAACGAAAAATAGATTTACTCAGCTAGGCTAAATCAACAAATTAGCTCTGTGCTCAGAGAAAAAGGTACCATTAAAGGCTGTGCAGTTCAGTAACTCACTTTATGTCTGAGAAAAGTCTGCAAAAATCCTCTTGCATTATCCTTAGCCTTACAGGTTTTTTCTTTTCACCTGAGGCTCAGGGTGGGGATTACCCATTAAGGTGCAGTGGCCAAATCTCACTGAGTCTGTTGAAACAGGAAAAAGCTTTGGACTTTTCTGTCCTCTTCCATCTCATTCCCTTCTCATGTCCACCCAAAGCATTTACCTTCAACTTTCAAAAGAGGCCCAAGCCCTGAATATGAAGAGGACACACAAGACAATATCCAACTACCGATACTCACTTCTCTTGTCACACAGGCTGCACCCTGCTTCTGCAGCACCAAAGACCCAAGAGTCCATGTAAAACCTTCATCTGCTTCTAAACCTACTACTGACAGAATCATAGAATCAACCAGGTTGGAAGAGACCTCCAAGATCTTCCAGGCCAACCTAGCACCCAGCCCAAGCCAAGCAACCAGACTATGGCACTAAGTGCCTCAGCCAGGCTTTGCTTCAACACCCCCAGGCACAGCGACTCCACCACCTCCCTGGGCAGCCCATTCCAATGCCAATCACTCTCTCTGCCAACAACTTTCTCCTAACATCCAGCCTAGACCTCCTCTGGCACAACTTGAGACTGTGTCCCCTTCTTCTGTTGCTGCTTGCTCTGACCAGTTTTCACCTGCACACTTCCCAAGATTTCATCTCACTTTTGTAAACAGGGATGTTGCTAGAAGAGCAACAGCCACAGTGGCAGGTTGGTAGCAGAGCAGCTGGGCTCAACCACACCACAGTGCTAAAACATCTGCAGTTGTTCACATCTGACTACCCTGATGCTTTGCTCAGCACCACCAGCTTGAACAGATGTGCTCAGTGAGGGATTAAGTGACTATGAGTGCCAGGTCCGAGTTGTGCCAGATCTGTCTCTGCTCTTGACACCCCAGTGGGACCGTAACCAAGTGGAGTTAAATAAGTGAGTTAATAAGTACAGCTGGGGTGAGGCAATAAAAGCAAAGGAAGGCTAAAGAAATACTTCAACAGGCAGGTGAAGCATAAAACTACAGGCAAGTAAAATGCTTTGGCATGTTGGGTTTTTATAGAAACGTGATTGCTTTTTCTCAAGCACAGGAGTCAGAGACTGCAAACATCTGCTCCTTCACACAGTCTCTCTCCCACAATGTTTTGACTTAGGTATTTTCCTGTGATGTTTGCAACTTAAACACAGCAGAATTGTGCCAAGGCTTCTGAAACAGTAGAAGGCATTTGAGTAACTTGAGGCTCCCAGGTGACCTTCTTGTGGCCTTCCAGGATATGAAAGGGGGCTACAAAAAAGTTGGGGAGGGACTTTTTAGGCTCTCAGGGAGTGCCAGGAGGGGGGGAATGGAGCAAAGATGGAGGTGGGGAGATTCAGAGTGGAGGTGAGGAGGAAGTTGTTGAGCATGAGAGTGGTGAGAGGCTGGAATGGGTTGCCCAGGGAGGTAGTTGAGGCCCCATGGCTGGAGGTTTTTAAGGCCAGGCTGGCTGAGGCTGTGGCCAGCCTGCTCTAGGGTAGGGTGTCTCTGTCCATGGCAGGGGGGTTGGAACTGGCTGATCCTTGTGGTCCCTTCCAATCCTAACTGATTCTATGATCCCATTTAGAAAAGTGAGAAATTAAGAAATCCAAAGTCTTAAAACCAAACTTATAAGAACTCTGACACTGCTCTGAAGCACCCCAAAGCAGAGCAGTAGAAACTACCTTGAAAGCATCTTTCCAGCAAAATTAAACTGATCTCCTTTCCAGGATGAGACTTAATGAAGTACCTCAACTCTTAGGACATTGTAATTTCCAATCTGGACAGCCATGTGACAGCTCCAACAACCAAGCGTCTTAGCTGATAGATATCACAAACATCTGCTTCCAAAAGTTAGTGAGCTGGAAGCAAAGCATGGCTGTGGGACTCTCAGTGTTATTTACTCTGTTGCTCTATTAATTTTACTTAATTGGATTAGGATTCCAAAACAAAAGAGTCAGTTCTGGCTTACTGGGAATTATAAAGAACTCGTGTACTGGAGCTTCTGATTCACCCATCAATACAAAGAGAGATGCTGCACTAAGAAGCAAAAGATAAAGCCATAAAGCAAGGTCTGCATTATTTGAAGCTGTTCAGAGTGAAAAAAAATTTAGCCCAAAACATTAGAGAAGAGGTAGAGAGACTTTTTATTAATGCTTTAGATGACTTTAGATGACACAGTCTCAAGCTGTGCCAGGGGAAGTATAGGCTGGATGTTAGGAGGAAGTTGTTGGCACAGAGAGTGATTGGCATTGGAATGGGCTGCCCAGGGAGGTGGTGGAGTCACCGTCCCTGGGGGTGTTGAAGCAAAGCCTGGATGAGGCATTTAGTGCCATGGTCTAGATGACTGGATAGGGCTGGGTGCTAGGTTGGCCTGGATGAGCTTGGAGGTCTCTTCCAACCTGCTTGATTCTATGATTCTATGACTTAGAAAAAAAGTGACTTAATCATAACGTTGTAAACAAGGAAGTTCTACAGCAGTGTTAAAAACGATCAGAAATCCTTTCAGGAGCTCTATTGATTTGAATTAGGCAGCTGCATAATCACAGGGGCTGCAATTTTAATGAACATTTCAACAGGAAATGTTGAGCTGATTATATATATATATATCAAAACAGGAAAGATCCAAATGCTGCAGCTCCCCTTTTTTTGCTGCCGTTGTTTTGTTCGTTACGTCAGTGTGAGCATCCAAACCGACTCTAGAGCTAACACACAACTTACCTGACTGCCTCTCCCTTCCTTAGTGGGAGCTCCCAATGCTCCTGGCTGCAGCTCTGATCTTCCTGTCATGATACATGTCATTAAGCACAGCATTTTGAAAAATAATTAGTGATTCAATCAGATTTTACACTGGATCAAGTGACTGGAAACTTCAATGCTGTGCTGCAGCTTTCCCTTCACATACTTTAGGGCATGTTATATATACTTAATTAGATAATGTTCATACAGTGCTTTGAAGAAGTAAAGAACTCTGGAGGGGCTAGGTCGTATTTTCAGAAAGGGAAAGAGTAGCCTTGAGACAGTGCAGGCACAGAAGGAGAACAAAGCTCTGAGAAACAGAACAGCACCTTGTTTTCAGAAAGGTGCAGTACACCTGAGGAAAATTCCATCAGCAGCTTCCAAAATCTAAGCAGAGAGGACGAAGCAAAAGGTGCAGAACAGAGGATGCTACAGAGGCACTTAAATGACAATGCTGCCAAAAGCAAGGTGAGAGTAGTGGCAACTGAGTCAGAAAGGCAGCAGCACCTATGCAGAGGAAAAGCTTGGTGCATAGAATCATAGAGCCAACCAGGTTGTAAGAGACCTCCAAGATCATCCAGGCCAACCTAGCACCCAGCCCTGGCCAACCAACTAGACCATGGCACTAAGTGCCTCAGCCAGGCTTTTATTCAACACCTCTAGGCACAGCAACTCCACCACCTCCCTGGGCAGCTCATTCCAATGCCAATCACTCTCTCTGCCAACAACTTCCTCCTGATATCTAGTCTAGACCTCCCCTGGCACAACTTGAGACTGTGTCCCCTTGTTCTGTTGCTGGTTGCCTGGCAGAAGAGACCAACCCCACCTGGCTACAGACTCCCTTCAGGTAGTCATAGACAGCAATGAGATCACTCCTGAGTGTCCTCTTCTCCAAGCTAAACAACCCAAGCTCCCAAGGCATTCATTATTACTCTGTTAAGGTAATCTGCATGGGAAAGATTCAGTTGGAGATGCAGGCCTTGATGAAACAAAAATGAAGGTCCTGTCAAGGCTCTTATTCATAGGAGTGGGAGCTAATGGAATAAAACCATCTTGCTTCCTATTACTTTGCAGTGAGCGAAGCAAGGCTCCCTCTGTGCTCTGCTGGCTGCATGCTAAAACACTAAAAGTACTAAACTGTGTCCACTTGTTCACCAGCAGAAACAGGATAGTGAATCAGAGAATGGGAGAATCATAGACGAATGGGAGAATCAAAGGATGGGAGAATCATGGGAGAATCAAAGAATGGGAGAATCAAAGGATGGGAGAATCAAAGAATGGGAAAATCATAGAATGGGAGAATCAAAGAATGGGAGAATCAAAGAATGGGAGAATCACAGGATGGGAGAATCAAAGAAAGGGAGAAGTAAAGAAAGGGAGAATCAAAGGATGGGAGAATGATGGGAGAATCAAAGAACAGGAAAATCATAGAATGGGAGAATCAAAGAACAGGAGAACCATAGAATGGGAGAATCATAGAATGGGAGAATCAAAGAAAGGGAGAACCAAAAAATGGGAGAACCATAGAATGGGAGAATCAAAGGATGGGAGAACGATGGGAGAATCAAAGAACAGGAGAATCATAGAATGGGAGAATCAAAGAACAGGAGAATCATAGAATGGGAGAATCAAAGAACAGGAGAATCATAGAATGGGAGAATCATAGAATGGGAGAATCAAAGAAAGGGAGAATCAAAGAATGGGAGAACCACAGAATAGGAGAACCACAGAATGGGATAATCAAAGGATGGGAGAATCACAGGAGAATCAAAGAACAGCAGAATCATAGAACGGGAGAATCATAGAAGGGGAGAATCAAAGAATGGTAGAGGTTGGAAGGGATCACCAAGTCCAACCCCAATGGTCTCCACCAAACTAGGCACCCAGAGCAAGCGCCAAGAAAGCAGAGATCCCACAGAAAGGGTGAAGGCAAAGCTCTCATGTGGATTAGGATGAGGCCCTACACAAGCCCTCAACAAAGGGCATCTGATCCAAACCCCTGTGAAAAGGCTGTGGAGGGCACAAAAGCAAGCTGTGGCTAACTCCAGTCAGAAGAGCAATGAAGGAGCCATGCTGCATCCAGGCATTTGCCTCCCCAAGGGGCAAGCAGCACAGAGAGTGCTCCAAAGAGTTTCCAGCAAGCAATGAAAGCAAACAGTGTATGCAGGGAGCTTTAAAAATGATTGCAAAGAGAGCCCTGAGCTTCAGTTCCCCCCCTCCTTTTTTTTTTCCTTTGCCTATAACTATATTACATGATTTCTTTGCAAGTCTAATTAAGCAGTTAATTGATGCTGGTGCCCTTTAGCATCTGGCATTTAAGATTAAGTAAATAATGGAGAAAAGTGCATGCAGCACCCAGCAATAATTAAACACAGCAAGGGTTTGTTCCCCCCACCCTGCCTCATTTTAACCTGTTATGTATAAATCTCTGGGGATAACTGTCTTTAATAGCCTCAAATACACTTAGACACCATGTAATGATACTTGATAACAGTTTCTTTTGCTCTTGGAGATGGTGGATAGTAGGTGTATCTTTGATGTTAACCAGCAGGTTTTCCTTCACACCTAGCACTCAGGGGAAGGAAGAGCTTTACTGCTACAGCTCTACCCAACTGAAGAGCACATTAAATGGATTTGCTTGGAAACACACTTTTAAATCTAGGAGTGTGAGCATTCGGATCGTGTGCTAAAGATTTGTGGCCAGGTTTCTCCTTTTCTCATGTGTTTACTCCTTCCTGGTGATCCATACAAGGTTATTTATCAATCTCCTACAGAGTATGGAAAAGCTTTCCTGTTAGTATTCCACAAGATTGAGTTTACACAAAAGAACACAAAGGTGTGGCAAAAACTAACAAAAGCACCCAGGATTCTAACCATCACTACAGGACATGGATTCAGCAGGGAGGAATCTGTGGTATTCGTAAGCATTTTCAGGCACCATCTCCAGCACTGCTCCTGGAGCCTCACTGTGGATTGTGATTCATAGGTACTCATAGCTCACTGCTTGGAGGAGAGGAGTGATGCTTTCATCTACAAAAAGTCTGATCAGAAGACAAAACTCCTGGAGTGTCCTTGAGTCCTGGCTATGTTAAAGGTGAGCTTGAGATGTGGGTGTATGTGAACCTCAGGAGGAAAAAGACCAAGTGTAAGTTCCTGCATCTGGGTCAGGTGAAGTCCTGGTATCAAGACAGGCTGGGAGATGAGGGGATTGAGAGCAGCCCTGCAGAGGAGGACCTGGGAGTGCTAGTGGATGAAAAACTGGATATGAAATGGCAATGTGCACTTGCTGCCCAGAAGGTCAATCACATCCTGAGCTGCATCACCAGCAGCGTGGCCAGGAGGTCAAGGGAGGGGATTCTGCTGGTCACCTGGAGATCTCACCTGGAGTACTGTGTCCAGCTCTGGGATGTCCAACATGAGAATGGCACAGATTTGTTGGAGTGGGCCCAAAGCAGGATATAAAAATGATCAGAGGGCTAGAACACCTCTGCTGTGAGAAAGTTGGGGGTGTTCTGCCGGGAGAAGGACCTGGAGAAGGAGTTGGAACTCAAACCATTCTATCCACTCCATGATTGCTTTTTACATGTAGAGCACTGCACTGAGTGTTTGCAATGTAATCTTAAGAGCTTGTTTTCTTCAGAAGGCCGCACAATAAGGACTGAACTTGGGTTGTGAGACTTACTCCAAGACTTACACTGTGAGAAACTGAGAAACAGCTAAGGCAGACCCAGTTTCTGCTGTTTCCCCAACGAGCCCACTTAGAAACATGACATTCAGTCCCTGCCTTGCACTCCAGCAAGTTAACACGAGTCAGACTGCCTCTCTAATACAGCTCTGATTTAAACTAACCACAGTATGAGAGGTTTTTAGTTCTTCCATAGCTGCCTGATGGAAGGAACTTCTGCCCAAAGATCAGTGACACAATCTCTTTAGACTCTGCAAGCAAGAAAAGGCAGTGTGGAGACTCATGACCACCTCCCATGGGTGCTGCTAGTTTTAATTAGTATCTCTAGCATAGTCAGAGACCTTTAGACAGAGGGTGCTAAAGAAGTGGAAAATATTATCATCATTATGCCTGCTACTGCAAGTGCTGGCATTGAAGGCAGAGACTTCAGAGCAGATGGTGAAGTCGCTAGCGCGGCTGGCTGCACTTATAATTTCCCTCATCACAGAGGAGCAGGCTTCACCTCTTGATGCCTGAAGAGCAAAGCAGAACCTGCACTGACAAGACTGCACCGTGCTGGTCAGTTTTGCTGATACATTCAAACTGGCCACCACTCAAATCACTAGAAAGTAAATCATCCAAGGGACTGCCTAATTAAGAAGCGCTTCGCTTTGACGGCAACACCATCTCACGCCTGTCACAACCAGCCCTCTCCTGAATCCTGATCATTAAAGGGGAAAAAAAAAACCCAAAGAATTAGTCAGCTGTTGTTAAGAGTCAAAACATTCCCACTCTAAACCGTAAGCAAAACAAGGAGGCACATTTTATAGCTCTCAGAGCAACTTTATACCTTCCTGAGCACTATTTCTGTACCTCTTGCTAATTGCTCATTTGCCCTGGTTTCAGGGAACAGCCTGGCTCACTCCACCTTTGACAGAGGAGAACAGCAGCATTTAACAGTAAGCTGCAGGAAGTGGGATATGTGTGGTTCTCATTTTTATCCTTATTTATTTCTAACTGTTTGGGTTAGCAGCCTAGGACTCAGAGCTACCTGAAGCGTAACTAAGACGCCATTAGCTTTAAATCTGTTCCCAAATGCTGCAAGCACCCTCTCCATTTGGCTGAGGACATCACCTTGCAAATGAAGACTTTGCCCACATGGGAAATTAGGCTTATAATTTTTCATTTCACCAGAATGTTCCTAGGGACTCCAGAACACAGGCATGGTGCAATGCTCCTCCCTTCTTTCTGTGTAATTTCCAGGTTGTAAAATGTGAAGCATCACCTGGTTTAGTTTTGGGTTGAGAGTAGGACTGGATGACCATGGAATCAGTCAGGGTTGGAAGGGACTACAAGGATCATCTAGTTCCAGTGCCCCTGACATGGCCAGAGACACCCTACCCTAGCCTCATCCAGCCCGTCCTTAAACACCTCCAGGGATGGGGCCTCAACCACCTCCCTGGGCAACCCATTCCAGCCTCTCACCACTCTCATGCTCAACAACTTCCTCCTCACATCCAGTCTGAATCTCCCCACCTCCAGCTTTGCTCCATTCCCCCCAGTCCTGTCACTACCTGAATTATGAAGGCAGTAAAACAAGATTAATAAAGCACTGTTGGGAGGAAAAGCTTTCAGTGGTTGAATATCTGGACTGGAGTAAATACTACCAAAAAAACCCATCCCTGGAGGTGTTTAAGGCCAGGCTGGATGAGGCTGTGTCCAGCCTGATCTAGGGTAGGGTGTCCCTGCCCATGGCAGGAGGGTTGGAACTGGATGATCCCTTCCAACCCTGACTGATTCTATGATTCTATGATGGGGTTTCAACCACCTCCCTGGGCAACCCATTCCAGGCTCTCACCACTCTCATGCTCAACAACTTCCTCCTCACATCCACTCTGAATGATCTTTGAGGTCTCTTCCAAACAGATGTTTTCTGCGAAGTTCCTTGAAATGGAAGTGGAAATTAATCTCCACTGCTCCTCGAGGCACCATGGGAACCCAAATAAATTCTGCAGGGAGCTTGCAAACACATCAGCATGCTGCCCACATACCACGGAGGGGACATCATCATGGAAACAACCTGACCAGCAGCTCCTTCATATGGTTGCTGCTGCTGAAAACGCCTTTAGCCCGCATCTGTTACACAGACCTAACACCACCAGTTCTAACTTTGGGTTTATTTTTACCACTTTTGTCTAACAGGACTGAAACTTCCCCTCGCCTAAATTCTGCCTCGTTTAAGGGAAGTCACCACAATATGGCAGTCAGAGAGGGGAACCTCACACCGTTGTCACTATCAGCCTATTCAGAGCCCCTTTGCCGAGCCCTTCAGATCTGCAAGCTGCCTTTGATGCCACTAGTGGTGAGATTTTTGATGACACATCCCCAGTCTCCAGCACAGGTGGATGCTGCTGCTGTCTCCGGCCCTTCCATATGGAAGCCTCTGATCTATTTAATTGAAACACTTCTGCTGCACACCTCTGATGGCATCTGATCATCACACAAGGTAACTTTACAAAGCTGGACACCTACCCAATAGCCCACCATGCTGCAGCACTCCAGCAGGATGCATCGAGACTCTTCTATTCAATACAGACAGAAACACAGCGAGACAGCCAGAGAGTGAAAAGGCAGTTCATGAATCTGAATTCAACCAGCTTTTCATCTGTCTGGTTGTATATAGGAATTAATGTGCCTTTCCCTAATGGATGCTGGATTGACTTACTGCTCACTAACAGGAGATCATGTCAGATAACCTGGCACTGAAATGGAGAACACGGGGAAACACTGAAATAGTGAAGACTGCAGCAACTGCTACGAGTACATAAAACACACCAGGTAGCTCTGGTTTAGTCTAAGTAATCAATCACTCCCAGATGCTCAGAAGTCCCTGGTGGACAGGCATGACTTTCCCCTGAGTTTTAACACTTGCTATGACACAAGCCTTTGCCTTCACCAACTTGGCACACCAGAAGCATGAGATGACCAAAGCCAGGACCATGAAGAATTCTGCCACCTGCATGGACATGACCTGTGCTATGCTAGGAGCTCACCGCAGCAGTGCTCTGGCTACTGCACTGTCCACTGGCACATCCCTGAAGGGATGGGAAGATGCTGGCTTTTTCCCAAAGGAGCTGAGAGCTCTTATACCTTTGTGTTTAGGATACTGTGTGACTAGTAGCCACTGGACAATCTGTCCAGAACACCTGGGCATTAACAAACCAGGTTGATAGGTGTGAAGATACCGAGAGAGGCTTTTCACCCTTCCTATTAACATTCTCATGTCAGCACCACACTCTAAAGGCTATCAGTACTTTATCACATCGTGGTGCTGATGTCAGTGCCATGATTAAGATGGAGAAGTAATTACAAGTGTCTGCTTTTACAGGCTGATTGCTTTCCAAATAAATGTTCCCCGTTCCAAATAAATCCACTATGGATTAGCATTTCTCCTACTTGCTCACCGCCTAGAAAGTATTTGATGAGCAAAGCCTGATCAAAACTCCGCTTGACCATTTTTCAGCGCTTCACCATTTTTCTTTTCCTCATCAGGAAGAAAAGTGTCTCCATTAGTTAA
The DNA here is from genome assembly GCF_015220805.1 of Pogoniulus pusillus. Lineage (NCBI taxonomy): Eukaryota > Metazoa > Chordata > Aves > Piciformes > Lybiidae > Pogoniulus > Pogoniulus pusillus. The sequence continues at coordinate 26,917,530 of NC_087276.1, read as the reverse complement.
CCTTTTCAAACACATTCTTTTTGTAGTCTAATTCAAAGAAAGATTATATGTGAAAAAAGAAAACCCCCTCACCACCCTGTCAGGCTTGGCGTGTGAATAGCTTTTTGTGAGCACAGGGAACAAGCATTCATATATCAGAACATCAGCACGGGGAGATAAGGGGAGCTGGATACGTGCACGCTTATCTGAATGCAAGATCAGTGCTGTGCAACCAGCACAAACACCAAGGACAGAATCCATATATTGATGTGGCTCTGAGTGGTCCTAGTGCATTTCTGGGAATTTGCAATTCAATAGAGCTTATCCCTTAAAAAGAAAACAAGAAGTTAAGGATATAATTCACCAGCTATTGAGACTGACGGGAACTTTTTGCATTGCATTTGAATATGGCTCCCTCTCCCTCATTCCCTCCCTCCTGACACATCTACCAGAATATTAAGGCAGAAATTACCTGCAGTTTGTTTGTACTATATTTAAACAGGCTGAAAACTTCTCAGCTCTCTTAGTCTGCTTTCTAACCCTGCAAATCCAAATCTCTCCTTTCTAACCCACCAAAGCCAACACTCTCCTCTCTAACACACCAAATCTAAAGCTCTCCTTTCTAAATCACCATATCCAAAGCTCTCCTCTCTAACCCACCAAATGCAAAGCTCTCCTTTCTAACCCAGCAAATCCAAAGCTCTCCTGTCTAACCCACCAAAGCCAAAGCTTTCTTTTCTAACCCACCAAATGCAAAGCTCTCCTTTCTAACCCAGCAAATCCAAAGCTCTCCTGTCTAACCCACCAAACCCAAAGCTCTCCTCTCTAAGCCACCAAATCCAAAGAGCTTCTTTCTAACTCAGCAAATCTTAACTCTCATCTCTAACCCACCAAATCCAAAGCTCCCCTCTCTAACACAGCAAATGCAAAGCTCTCCTTTCTAACCCAGCAAATCCAAAGCTCTTGTTTCCAACCCTCCAAATCCTAAGCTCTCCTCTCTAACCCACCAAATCCAAAGCTCTCCTCTCTAAGCCACCAAATCCAAAGAGCTTCTTTCTAACTCAGCAAATCTTAACTCTCACCTCTAACCCACCAAATCCGAAGCTCCCCTCTCTAACACAGAAAATCTAAAGCTTTCCTTTCTAACCCAGCAAATCCAAAGATCTTTCCAACCCCCTCAAACCCAAAACTCTCCTCTCTAACCCAGCAAATCCAAAGCTCTCCTCTCTAACCCACCAAATCCAAACTCTCCTTTCTAACCCACCAAACCCAAAGCTCTCCTTTCTTCCATGGCTAGCATTTCATGCACTTTAATCCACGTTACCTTTGTACCAAATAAAGTAATTGAAAATACTACAACATCATTGAAAATACTACAAATAGATGTAGGTGACGAATGAACTGATGTAGGAAACATAACTTTGAATCTCCTGCCTTTTATGCAATTAAAATATCAACTTAATTGTTGGATCTGTGCAAGCTTCTCTCATTTCAGTATGTAAATCAGTCTCTATTACTCTCTAGCTCAAAGAATGTGTTACTCTGCTTACTTGATTAGGCTGGGAATTGCTGGTCCTGCTGTCACTGTGTTTACACTTTAGTGACAAGTTTGCACATCAGATTCACATAATGCAATGTCATCAACTTACTCATCAAATATAAACTTCTTAAATACAGCCTCTGCTCTAGAATGTTGAAACAGCCTTATTTCACTTCATTTACAGCCCCTAAATAATCAGAGTAAGGGAAAAGAAAAATTGGGAACATGACTGGAAAACAGCATTCCCCAGGAAAAACAGCTTCCCATAGAGACAGGGGAGTGAACCAGAAAAGCAGCCTGAGCTCTTTGGCTTCAGAATTGTACTTGTCTGCTCCCCCCCTTTAGCATGTGGAAGGAGTAGACATACTTTATTTCTCAGTCTCTACACATTTCACTCCACCTCATTTGGGATTCGGCGTTAAGGAGCCCCTATTTATTTCGTGAAGGCAGTCAGATTTCAGCTCCTGGCCACATATACTTACCTGGAAACTGAAATGAGGGCTCCAGAGAGGAAAAAAAAAGCAAATCCAGTCATTTTTTCCCCACCATGAGCCTGCCACGACATGAACATCACCACCTTGGATAGCATTGAGAGGGAAAGTGTACATATAAGTACGTTCAGCATCTTTTCTGAATCTAATAACCATGCTCAACCAAGGGGACATTCACCTTGCCAGCACACAGCTCTTTCAGCTGCTCCCAGTAACCTCAGCACCCCTTGCAAAGTTCCTTGACGAGATTTTTGCTACTGTCTGCTGCTCACAAAGAGCTCACCAAGCTTTAATTTCCAGCAGAAACAGCGGAGTGACAAGATGCAGAACAGAGATCTGAGGCTCTCCCCTGCCGGAGCTCTCTGCCATGCTGGCAGGCTGGTTTTTCTAATGTCAGGGAAATTGTGTTGGCCTGAATTCCAGCCATCAGCAGAAGCCTTTCTTCTCAGTCCTGCTGACGAATGAAAGAGCATTTTCAATTGTGTACATCCAGAGGCCTCATGGCACATTGGTCCTAATCAAAAGCTGCTCTGTGATGCAAACTGCTGCAAGAGGCAGCTCGTATCGCAACCCCGCAGGTTCCAAAGGGCAGCTGCAGATAATACTGCATCTCCTTCCCTTCAGGACAAGTGCTGGACTAAAGAGATCTAGCAGGAACTTCCTGACACCAAGAAGGCAACAGCCACACCACAACACCCAATCGGGACAACACAACTGCCAAAGCTTACCAAGACCCACAAAGCTCAACAGGCTGCTGGCTTGTCTCCAGCTAACAGAGAAACCATCAGACCAAAGGGATACAGAGAAAACAGATATGTAGAACCACAGCCACAAAGGCTGCTATCTGCAACCTTGTGATACAAATCTGATGTGTTTTACAGGCATTTGGGGAGTGGGAAGGGATTAAAATATCTGACAGGAAGGTTTCAGCTTCTTCCACTGCTCATTGACTTCTGCCCTTGCAAAGTCTTCAAACTTCCCTTGATTGTCACAGAGTCACAGTACTAACCAGGCTGGAAAAGACCTCTAGGATCAGTGAGTCCAACCTTTCATCTAAACCTCCTAATTAACTAAACCATGGCACTAAGTGCCTCATCCAGCCTCCTTTTAAACACCTCCAGGAATGGTAACTCCATCACCTCCCTGGGCAGCCCATTCCAATGCCAATCACTCTCTCTGACAACAACTTCCTCCTAACATCCAGCCTAGACCTGCTCCAGCACAACTTCAGACTGTGTCCTCTTGTTCTGTTGCTGAGTGCCTAAGAGAAGAGACCAACCCCACCTGGCTACAGCCTCCCTTCAGGTAGTTGTAGACAGCAATGAGGTCACATCGTTGCCTAGAACTGGATGCCTTACTCAAGGTGTGGCCTGACCAGTACTGAGTACAGGGGAAGAATAACCTCCCTTCTCATGATGGCTACACTGTTCCTGATCTAAGCCAGGATGCCATTTGCTCTTCTGCCCACCTGGGCACACTGCTGGCTCATCTTCAGCTACTATCTACTGGCACCCACAGGTCCCTTTCTGCCTGGCTGCTCTCCAGCCACTCTGTAGCACTGCTTCAGGTTGCTGTGCCCAAAGTGTAGAACCCTACACTTGGACTTGTTAAATCTCATCCCATTGGCCTCTGCCCACCCATCCAGCCTGGCAAGGTCCCTCTGCAGGGCTCTCCTACCCTTCAACATTTCCACACCTGCTCCTAGCTTGGTGTCATCTGCAAACTTACTGATGCTGGACTCAATCCCCTGGTCCAGATCATCACTACTGACCAGGACTGGGCTCAGCACTGATCCCTGGGGGACATCACTAGTGACTGGTTAGGAGAAGTTAGGAGATATATTTAAAAAAAAAAGACAAAGGCCCTTGTAGGAATCACTGGAGGTATCCAGGATCTCCAAACATGAATTGGGTGGGAAAAAAAAGGAGCCAGGAAGCAGCTCTTTTGCTCTTTGTGAAGGCTAAGTACAGTCTGGGTAGCAAGCTTTGACTGACAGTAGGTTTTGCACATTCAGCAGCTCCAGCAGAGCCACGTTAGAGGATTCATTACAAATCTCTGGCTCCCCGGACAGCAGATGGAGTCTGGAAGTCCCAGTAACGTCTCAGTGGCACCTCCCATCACAGTTTCACAAGGAGCTGCAGGCTGCAGGCCTCCTCGGGGGTTTGTTGGGTCAGCAACCCCTGCCTGCCTGCTCATGTCCCGGCCGTTCGCAGCACACAGATTAAGTCGTGCTTGGGGGCAAGTCTCTCTGGTTGTTTAACAGGCTCATGGCATGCTGCCACAGGCAGGGCACTCTGCCTTCAGTACACTCAGTGCTGCATGACTTCACATCTGTGTTATCTCCAAAAGAACTCCAGTATCTATCTGGATGACAAATGCTGTACGTGATAAAAGCTGGTTTATTTCTTTTTTTAAACTGAAGAATGTTTCTCTCAGCACTCCTGAGGTGCTGCACTTCAACTGGAGCCACAAAACCTGCTTCTTCACAGGGGCCAGTGCAGACTTCAGCAGCACAGAGCTTTTACCAAAGGCTGTCCTTGGTGCTGAATTAGAATCATAGAATCAACCAGGTTGGAAGAGACCTCCAAGATCATCCACTCCAACCTAGGACCCAGCCCTGTCCAATCAACCAGACCATGGCACTAAGTGCCTCATCCAGGCTTTGAAGAAGTAAAGAACTCTGGAGGGGCTAGGTCGTATTTTCAGAAAGGGAAAGAGTAGCCTTGAGACAGTGCAGGCACACAGAGAGAACAAAGCTCTGAGAAACACAACAGCACCTTGTTTTCAGAAAGGTGCAGTACACCTGAGGAAAATTCCATCAGCAGCTTCCAAAATCTAAGCAGAGAGGATGAAGAAAAAGGTGCAGAACAGAGGATGCTACAAAGGCACTTAAATGATAATGCTGCCAAAAGCAAGGTGAGAGTAGTGGCAACTGAGTCAGAAAGGCAGCAGCACCTATGCAGAGGAAAAGCTTGGTGCATAGAATCATAGAGTCAACCAGGTTGTAAAAGACCTCCAAGATCATCCAGGCCAACCTAGCACCCAGCCCTATGCAGTCATCTAGACCATGGCACTAAGTGCCTCATCCAGGATTTTATTCAACACCCCCAGGGATGGCAACTCCACCACCTCCCTGGGCAGCCCATTCCAATGCCAATCACTCTCTCTGCCAACAACTTCCTCCTAACATCCAGCCTAGACCTCCTCCACCACAACTTGAGAGAATTAGGACCTATGAAGGCTTTGTGGCTCTTTTCCTTGTGGTGAGGCTGCCCAAATCTATTCACACCATTGTACTCTACAAGGTGTTTGTAGACTCTGCTCACCAGCCACTGTAACACTGTCAATACTGCAGTACTGGAGGCCCAAATCTGCCTCTAGCCTTTTGGGAAAACAGTTGCATTTAGCAGCCTCACCTTGTTCCATGTGGTGCTGGGCTGGGACAAAGGAATATGGATGGTAAGGAGGGAAATCAAAGTAAACTCTGTTTAATATATCATCTTATTCCCACTATTAATACACTATTCAGGTCCCAGACTGGTCTAAATGTCTTGCAGCAGAGAAGCTAGCTCCATAAAAACAATAATGACAATCACTAGCTGAGAAGTGAGGAGATGGCCCCAAGGAGGCTCTGCTCTTCAGCCAGAGTCAGCACGGGAAGGCAGGCAGGCTCAGAGCAGTTCAGGCAAAGCAGCTCCCAAGGACTGCTGCTACCAGCACTCATCCTGTGTGCTACATTCCATATTGCTTGGGTTTTACACACTAATGCTACATAACATTTCTTATGCAGGCAGCAGAAGGCAATGATTTCTTTTCCCATCAAGAATGTGGCCATCTCTGGAGTGCAAGAGGACAGAACTTCATCAGTGCACAGCAAAACACCAGAGGCAAAGAGAAGCTCTTTATAAACTTCAGAAGAAATTGGGACATGCAGAAAGCAATTACTGCACAGGAGTACAGGCAGGGCACCAAGGCTAACATCTTGCTCTTACCAGAAGTCATTTGAAGACAGCAAATGTCCTGGACCTTCACTTTGCATCTCTTCAGAAAGAAGACAATTCTTCCAGAAAAAAGGGGAGGGTAACTGACACCCAATTAATCCTTCCCCTTAGGAAGAAAAGCCTGGATGAGACACTTAGTGCCATGGTTTGTTGACTGGATAGGGCTGGGGGATAGGTTGGACTGGATCAGCTTGGAGGTCTCTTCCAACCTGGTTGATTCTATGATTACATGACTGAAGAAGAGCTGCCCTCTATGCACTCACCTGGCCCAACCTTGTTTGACCAGAGAGGCGCTGGGAACCATCAGCAGAAAGTGAGATACCAATGCTGTGCCTCTGTGTGTGCATGTGCTGGTCTGAAGCTAATTGGAGTATTTTAATGAGAGGAATTCGATTACAGGCTGTGAAAAGGAAACAAGAGTGATGTCTGCTTCACTCATAGGCTTGCTGAGATGTATAAAAACAAGAACACAAGTATACATAAGAAGAGAGTCTATCTGTCAGAGTCGGTGTCTGTGGTTTCTCCCTGGGCTTCTGCTGCTCTGCCTGGATCTGTGTAACCCAACTAATCAGTCTGCTTCTAACCCCCCTTGCCAATCCTTCCAGCTCACCTTGCACGTAAGGCAGACTCTAGGATAAGATAGAGGGGTGAAAAGAAGGTGGAAGGGTGGTTGGGAGCCCCTCCTGGGGACTCTGGTTTCTGGGATGGATGTTGTGGTTCTGTATTACTTTTAACTTGTGTATTTCATAGAATCATAGAATCAAGCAAGTTGGAAGAGACCTCCAAGATCATCCAGGCCAACCTAGCACCCAGCCCTATCCAGTCAACTAGACCATGGCACTAAGTGCCTCATCCAGGCTTTTCTTCCTAGGAGAAAAGATTAATTGGGTGTCAGTTACCCTCCCCTTTTTTCTGGAAGAACTGTCTTCTTTCTGAAGAGATGCAAAGTGAAGGTCCACCTCCACCTCCCCAGGCAGCCCATTCCAATGCCAATCAGTCTCTCTGTAAAGAACTTCCTCCTAACATCCAGCCTATACTTCCCCTGGCACAACTTGAGACTGTGTCCCCTTCTTCTGTTGCTGTTTCTGTCTATAGCTGCAAATATTTGTAATCTATTGTAACTATCTGCTAAGCTGTGAATATAAAGCTTCAGTCCTTAACTTCCAGGCAGCTGAGTCTAGTCTGAGTGAATTCATTGTGTGTGGGGCATGTAGCTCCCAAACCATCACAGTGCACCCACCAGCTCCTAAGGTCACAGAAACATCCTTCATCAGGTGCACTCAGGTTTCATTCGCAGGTGCAGCCCTTCTGATGTGTGGATCTCCTACACACAGATGGTAGGAAGCACCAAGGCTTCCAAGCACCAACAGCTCAGCCAACTGTGGATGGAGAATGGCAACTTCTAAATTCCATCTGCTCCATTTTTTTTTGTCACCTTCTGTACTCAGAAACACATTCATCAGGAGCATGCTGGGACAGTGACAAATTTTACCATCTCTGGCTTGTCACTTCATGAAGATTAGATTATTTTAATATTAATTCATTACCCAATTTAATTCCAATTAATTACCATTTTACAAGGCCATGGCATGACAGAAGACAGCCTCTCTCGAATACCAGATGTAGCATCTCTGTTAGGGTCAAACACCTGCCCTAGGGTGAGACTCACTGGATGATCTTGGAGGTCTCTTCCAACCTGGTTGATTCTATGATTCTATGAAAGACCTCCTGTTCCTGGTTTTCCCTAACAAGGGGAAAAGGACACTGAAAGCACTGAGGTGGATGAACAGCTGAACAGCTTTCCTTTATTTGGTAGGATTTTGCTCAGGAAAATAGTTCACTTCCAAAATTCTCCACAGATGTCTGAAATCAGAGTTGATTTCCCCATCCTCCTCCCTAGTAGAGGTACCAGGCTGTCTCTCAACAGAAAGCACATCAAAAGCTCTTTTCCTCTTTCTCGCAGAGAGAGGCTGTGTGAAAGAAGGGAATGCTCCACTGTACCCATGGGACAGCAATAAATCATGAGGGCTCACTGAAAATTCACGTGACTGCATTCTCCATGGGTGAGCTCTTCCTACCTTCAAATATACTGCTTTTCAGATGAGAATACAAATGGAAATAAGCAGCACCTGAAGCACCCTCATTTCTACCCATGCTTTGCTACAATACACAAGTCATCACTCCTGCCAGACCCCCGTTAGCTGCCATCTACCTATTTGCTTGCAGCTAAGGTGCAACTCCACCTCTAGCAGCACCAGGAAACAAAAATGAAGAGGTCCATTGGGACCACAGAAGACTAAAAAGGAAGATCTAGAGACACATGAGCTGAAGAGAAATTGGGAACAAACCCAGGAAAATCTACGTGAAGAATCACAGAATCAGGCAGGGTTGGAAGGGGCCACAAGGATCATCTAGTTCCAACCCCCTGCCACGCCCAGGGACACCTCACACCGTCTGAAGCCTCATCCAGCCTGGCCTTAAACACCTCCAGGGATGGGGATGAGGATGAGGCTTTCACCACCTCCCTGGGCAACCCGTTCCAGCCTCTCACCACTCTCCTGCTGAACAACTTCTTCCTAACATCCACTCTGAATCTACCCATTTCTAGCTTTGTTCCATTCCCCCCAGTCCTATCACTCCCTGACATCCTAAGAAATCCCTCCCCAGCTTTCTTGTAGGCCCCTTTAAGATACTGCAAGGCCACAGCAAGGTCACATTGGAGTCTTCTCTCCAGACTGAACAGCCTCAACATCCTCAGTCTCTCCTCATAGGAGAGGTGAAAAAAGGCAGAAGATGCAGCCTGAGACACAGAAAGGAGGGGGGAAGGTGTGAGGAGGACAGGGAAGAGAAACGCAGAACTGGAACAGATTCCAAACCTGGGCAGCGATGCCCCAACGCCACCTTTCCAAAGCTGTTACAATCTGCATCCTTGCTGCAGAGACAGGAGGATGCAGAGCCTCTCCCCAGATGGCTGCCTGACCTTGGTGCACTCTCCTCTTACACAACCAAGACCTGGGCAGCCAGTGGGAGAGAAACAAACCCCCCATAAAGGCACAGCCCATTCCCGTAATGCGGCTGCTGGGATCTGCCCCACTGGCACCGCACCACCCCGCCTGCAGCCTCGCGCCCTGCAGAAGGCTGTCGCAGCTCACACCGTCCCCAGCTCTCCTTCACCATAGCCCTGGTACCCGTTTCAGCAGAGGCTATTAGGAGTAAATGAGAGCAAAGGACCACTGAACCGCATGGCAAGTCGCCAGGCTGTGCTGCAGCCTCCAGCGGTTCTGCTCAAAGAGATTTAAAGTCCAGCATAACCTTGATTTTTAATAGAGTCACATTTAATGAGCTTTAACGTCCACAGCAATCATTTCCTTATTACCTATCCAGGAGTCAAAACCATGATCAGAAAAACCATGCTGCATCCCAGGCCAATGAATGAATTTCATAATGGCCAATGCATTATTATCAAACCCATCGACATCGTTGTCCTAAATGCCTTTATTTTTTCCCTTCCCCCTTTGGCTGGGATAATTAGAATTCCTTGAGCCTTAAGTGTAATTGTTGCAGATCACGTAAGCCTGCTGAACACAGCAAACCTGACTGGCTAGAGGCCACCCAAATCCCTCACTTCTGCCAATAAGCTGGTCAGGGCATACGGCAAAACGGGCTGATAAAATCTTACATTTCCCTCTATCTGTCAAAAGGCAAAACTGCAAACTTGGATTCTGACCTTTGTTGTCTTCTCAGCTTTTATCCACGCTCTGCCTGCTCTGTCCTTGGTCTTCCTTTGTCCTATTCAGCTCTGATATGGGGGACACCTCACCTCAAAAGCTCAGAGAACTGAATCTGCCTCGTGCATGTGGCATAGGAACGAGATGGGTAAACAGACATATGGATACTGCATCCAGTTCTGGAGCCCCTGGGACAAGAAGGATGTGCAGATGCTGGAGCATGTCCAGAGAAGGGCCAGGAGGATGCTCAGAGGGCTGCAGCAGCTCTGCTAGGAGGACAGACTGAAAGAGTTGGGGCTGTGCAGTCTGGAGAAGAGGAGGCTCCCAGGTGACCTTCTTGTGGCCTTCCAGGATCTGAAGGGGGCCTACAAAAAAGCTGAGGAGAGACTTTTTAGGCTCTCAGGGAGTGACAGGACTGGGGGGAATGAAGCAAAGCTGGAGGTGGGGAGATTCAGACTGAATGTGAGGAGGAAATTGATTTGCATGAGAGCGGTGAGAGGCTGGAATGGGTTGCCCAGGGAGGTGGTTGAGGCCCCATGGCTGTAGGTGTTTAAGGCCAGGCTGGATGAGGCTGTGGGCAGCCTGATGTAGAGTAGGGTGTCCCTGGCCATGGCAGGGGGGTTGGAACTGGATGATCCTTGTGGTCCCTTCCAACCCTGACTGATTCTATGATTCTATATTGCAGCTGGCAGAAAGGGGTGCAAGAAAAATCCTCATTCTTGTTATTTCTTTTTTATGGAAGCAGCTCCACAAACCTCACTGAAACCTGCTCCCTTATTACACACAACAAACCCTCCCTCCTCAAGGCAGCCAATTGCACAGTGACAAAGAGAGCAGAGGGAGTTTCTGCTACATGCTCCTCATTTCACACCTTGAAAATAGTCTAAAATGGAAGGCATATGGAATCCATTCCTGTGGGCAGAAGTGTTGAGATCCTTAAGAAAACAGAAGCAGACAGCGTAAGCTTTCTGGCCACATGAATCTGTGTTGTTAAAGCATTCCTGGACCAGCTGTTGCATCCATGCTGTGGATGCTGCATGAGTTGGGCGGGATAGAGTCGATGCAGAAATGGATGCAGTTTGCATGGCACACTTGATGTGTGGTCCCCTAACCCACCAGGAGCTCTGCCCTGCCCCAGCAAGAAGGTCAAATCTGGCATTCACCTGGCTAGTGTAAGGCCAGCTCAGATATCTCTGCCAACCTCACAGTCAGTGCTGTAATGTCCTCAGTGTCTCTTATCCTTATGCACAGCCTTCCTGCTCTGACCACGGCGCTGAATGAAGTGAGGCTGTAGCACTATTTCTGGCAACACCCCTAGTGCCTGACAGTGATGCACACAAGTACATAAAACACATGGAAAAAAAAAGCCAAGATCTTTCCATGTAGTCTGGTTTACTACACACATGCCCTGGTCTTAGAGATATTCATCCACAGGGCTCCTCCATCTTTCACTCACAGCTCTTTAAGTCATTTTGTTTACATGGACCACTTCCATATGCACTTACAGGCACTCTAAGTATGGAAAGGGCTCTCCTGTGACTGTGATAAATGACACTGAAGTATTTCCTACCCTGCTAGGCTCTGCAGCTGATGCTCTCTCCCATCTGAGTTGGTGGCCAGAAGTCAGAATGATGTAGCATGGGACTGGGGCAAAAGCTAAAAAAAATAAAGCACTGCATATAGGAGAAGCTGGAAACACCTTGAAACCCAGTGAGCTGTTTGTTTTCCTGTCTGAATCAAAGGCAGGAGATAAAACAGCTTTAAAAATGCATCTCTTATGAGCTAAAGACAAACCTGGTAACATCCCAGCACAGAAGCACTTCACAAACAGCTAAAAGCAACTGCATGAATGGCAGCAGAATAATAATTATGAATAGCAAATCGCAGAAGGCATATGTGAGAAACTCCTCTCCCAGAAGAAATGGTCTAATTACTGTAGATGATACCCCAGAGGTTCATTCAGCAGCAGCAAAGACACGGAGCTGACCTTACCTCTGCATCCTCTCTGCCCCCTGACTGGCACTCTCCTCACTGGGCACTGTCACAGTGAGGATCCGCAGCATGAGGTGTGCTGGGTAGCTGGAGGCACAACGGCAGAGGAGCACTGGGCGACAGGCTCTACTGGCATTTAAAAGCCAGTGCATTTCAAATTCAAATTGCAATGCAAGAACCGTCCCCAAGAGCTGCTTGAGTCTCACTGGGGTCTTAGACTGGAAGCTCCTGCGGGCAAAGGCAGCCTTCCTTAAACGCTCTGGAAGTGTTAAATGCTTATTCATTTGTTAGAGCATCCACTAACAGCAGTGACAAACTGGCATTGTACTTCTTAACACCCAGGCTGCTCCTCACTTGGCAATCCACCTCATTGACACTTCTCACCCTCATGTTTTTAAGGGTGCGTAGTACCATAATCCACTATGAGATGCCAGAACAAGCACATTCTTAGCAGTTATAAAGTAATAGTGTTTGAGCAATGGGAAAACAAGCAAGCTACCTTGTGTCATAACAGTGAAAGATGCTCTATTCTGCCTGTGTTCTTTAAAACAGGGGCTCTGCCATTTTGAGGCTCTCAAGATTCCAGCGCACACAGGCTCTGCACCCATAGTCCCATCTGAGGGAGGATCCTGACCTCCAGACTATGACCACAGATGTATTGCTGGACCACAACAGGTTAGCTCTACGAAGACCTTCAGCTCTCTTTTATTTTTCTCTTCCCTAGCAAGAACACCTCGAGTGCAAGGTACACGTGAGGGAGTTACAGTAGTAGGATCTCTTGGGCTCCACACAATGCCTCCACTCTGCCTGGGCTCCTGACAGTGCTGTAGGTGATGGGTCACGTTTTACTGATACCCTTACCTTGATTTACAGAGTCTGAGAGCAAGTCTGGAGGTATTGACTTTGGGGTTACTGTACTAAAAAGTCTTGTTCAGGTACGTGAAGGGAAGACAGACTGTATTGGAGGAGAGCCAGAGATTCTGTGAAATGTATTTAGCTCAGTGAAAGATGTACTCTATTTCCACGGAGTATTGAATGTAGCTGTGATTAATGGGGCACATACACACTGATAAACAATATTAATTTGTTTTAAGCCAGGTCTGAAAAGATTTCAACCACTTGCTTCCCTGCAGCTATGAAAGTTATTTCCTGCTGTCTGTACTACCTCAAGGGCTAAACCAGCTCTGAAAGGAAGGAAATATTTCCTTTCCCTCCATCAGCAGCACCAGCCTATGAAGGCTGTTGTATTGGTATTTCATTTATCATGAACAAATGATATGGATTATTATTATTATTATTATTATTAATCCTTACCACCCACCCTCTGTACCAAACTGCCACAGGATTGCCACCACACATTCACTCACTCCTGCATCGAGCCAGCTTTTTTCATTCTCTTTAGAACAGCTCCATCAAGCACACAGTCTGCAACGTCTCCATCTGCTTCTGCACTCAGTTCTTTCGGCAGTGTGAATGAATAAGTGCATTAACCACGACCAGAAGCCAGCAGCCTACCTGCAATTTCTTGTGGTGACTGAAAACTCCCAACTCCTTCCAGATTCCCAGGGATGGAGCCACCTCCTTCGACCGCCCTCAGCATCTCCCTCAGCCTTTCACACTCCTCCTGGAGGTGCTGCTGCTCCTCCTTGCGCTGCTGCTTGGCCAAGCTCGCTGGGTTCATGCTGAAATGGAGCACTTTGGTTCTGCTGGGGTCATAGTCACCCTGTGTGGCAGAAACAACAGGAAGAGATTGAGAACCTGATCCAGCCTCCAAGTCCACTCAGTCTGTATCACCCTTTGTGTGAAGAGAAACAATATTAAAGCAGAGAAAGGAATGCTCAGGCAGTGATAATGTTTTACTCCAATGGTTTAAGTCAGCCCTTCTCTGTGTAGCTTCTAATGCTCTTGCTACTCTCTTTAAAAAACAAACCAACCAACCCAAACCACACAAAAAAAAAACCCCATTCAACACAGCTTGCTCTTTGGCTGACACCTCCACATGCAGAGATGAAGGTTTGTAGCCCTATTTCAAACCTCTTAGTAGCAGGAGATTACAAAGCATACATAGAAACACCTTTACAGGTCACCCAGTACCAGCCTAATCTATTACTCAATAGGAGCCAGCAATGTCCATAGGACTCCAGTAGTGGAGTCATTAACGAGTTGTATCAGTGTGCTAGTTTGAGCCTAGATGGGATATTTTAGTGAGAGGAATTAGATTCTAGGCTGTGAAAAGGAAACAATGGTGATGGCTGCTGCACTCATAGGCTTGCTGAGATGTAGAAGAACAAGAAAACAAACATAGATAAGGGAGTTTTGCCCTCTGGCTTTGGGCATGCTTTTCTCTCTCTAACCTGCCATCTGCCTAACTAATCCTTCTGCTTCCTAACCCCCCTGGCCAATTCTCCAAACTCACCTTGAACATAAGGCAAAGGTAGAGGGGTGGGAAGAAGGTGGAAGGGTGGTTGGGAGCCCCTCCTGGGGACTCTGGTTTCTGGGAGGGCTGTTGTGGTTCTGTATTACCTTTTTAATTGGTATATTTCCATCTATAGCTGTACAGGTTGTAAATAGCTGCTTGTATATTGTGCTAAGCTGTAAATATAAAGCTTCATTAATTTCCAGCTTGGCTGAGTCTAGTCTGGGTGGTTTTCTTAAGTGTGTGTGTGGGGTGAGTAACACCCAAACCATCCCCATCAGCTCATCCCAAGCAAGCAAACAGATATTTCATTTTATCACAGTATCACAGTATCACCAAGGTTGGAAGAGACCTCACAGATCATCAAGTCCAATCCTTTACCACAGAGCTCAAGGCTAGACCATGGCACCAAGTGCCACGTCCAATCCTGCCTTGAACACCTCCAGGGACGGCGACTCCACCACCTCCCCGGGCAGCCCATTCCAGTGTCCAATGACTCTCTCAGGGAAGAACTTTCTCCTCACCTCCAGCCTAAATTTCCCCTGGTGCAGCCTGAGGCTGTGTCCTCTCGTTCTGGTGCTGGCCACCTGAGAGAAGAGAGCAACCTCCTCCTGGCCACAACCACCCCTCAGGTAGTTGTAGACAGCAATAAGGTCACCCCTGAGCCTCCTCTTCTCCAGGCTAACCAATCCCAGCTCCCTCAGCCTCTCCTCGTAGGGCTGTGCTCAAGGCCTCTCCCCAGCCTCGTCGCCCTTCTCTGGACACGCTCAAGCATCTCAATGTCCCTCCTAAACTGGGGGGCCCAGAACTGAACACAGGACTCCAGGTGTGGTCTAACCAGTGCAGAGTACAGGGGCAGAATGACCTCCCTGCTCCTGCTGACCACACCATTCCTGATGCAGGCCAGGATGCCACTGGCTCTCTTGGCCACCTGGGCACACTGCTGGCTCATGTTCTCCTCAGAGGTGAGCTGCATTCAGAGCAGTTTAAACAGTCAGTCAAGGCCTAAGACAGCAAATTAATATTCTTTCAAAGTGAGAGGAAAACACTGATGTTACATTTGTGATTTCAGAGAGACAATTTTCCTGTGAACCACAGGAAGCCTCACGACCATAAACGTAGTAAAGCATTAGCTAATGCTGCCTTCCACGGCACTCTGCCCGGCTCAAACCCTATAGCACAGCCTGCACAAAAAGGCATTTTTTATGGTAATATTTTTACTTCAATTAAACCTCAAGGCCCAAAGTGATTTTGTAAACATTAATTAACCCTCGAGAGCAGCATGAGGTAAGTATTACCCCAATTCTATCATTTCATTTTCATTAAAGATGTGCTAGAACTTTATGCAGGGTTGTTTGGGTTTTTCCATGCAAACCAGAGCAGAGCCTGAGCTACCTCACCCTTGAATTGCTTGTAAGAGACCCCAGGAGATCCTCTTCTCAAACATCTTTTATTGAAAGTACTCCAGCCCCACGTTGTAAAGTATCTCTGCCCACAGCAGGGAGTGAACTGCCAAACCTTGCTGCCCCACAGCCTCTAGCAGCAGATAGGTGTGATAAATTCATGGACCACAGCTCTGCAACAGGACCCTGCCACAAGAGGGCTGGGGCACATTCTCCAGCATCTCTGGCTGCTGGGAGAGCACAGCTGAGCTTGTGGACTCTTCCAGAAGAGCATCTCCCACCACTGTGGTCAGAGATGCTGCTCTGGGCTAGAAGAACCACGGGTAAAGGCCAGCTGGGAACTTTCTACATTCACATGCAACGCCTGCAACATCTCACAGCTGCGGCAGTGCCCCCTTGGGGGAACCACACTGCAACTCTCCTTTTAAAGCCTCCCTCTACTCTAGATGGCAGCTGGGCAGAAGGCAGCTGGGAGAGGTGTGCTCACCCCCCGAGGTGCAGGTGCCCACAAGCACTGCCACGCTCTGGATGCAGCGGTGCAGTCAGAGACGCACAGGCGCTGTGGTGGTCACAGCTCCCCTGCAGTCCCCAGGGCTGGCTGCCCTTCTGCCAGCTGGCTCCCAGGGCCACACCAGGCAGATGGGCCCTGCCACCCAGGAGGAGCAGCCAGAGCTGAGGCTGGCAGCATGCCATCAGCCGTGCAGGCCAACGGGAAGCACAATTTAGAGCTAGGAGAAGATGTGAACTCTTAAAGCACTTTTGGCCAAGACCATGAGGTTCAGGTGCTGGTGAATATGAGGTTTGTGCCTTCTTGACTCTACCACCAAAAATATCATGGTGCTCAGGAGACCCAGGGAGCATCTGCAAGGGCAGTCCATCCTGCAGTCCCACAGCAATGGGTCTCCATGACCCCAAGTCAACACACAGGTTAAGATAAACATCCTGGACCTGATAGCCCAGCAGGGACAAGAGAAGAAACAATCCCACTGAAAACCTCGGCCAGGAGAAACTCAGGAAGGGACTGAAGGGCTGGGACCTCAGACAGCAGCTCAGAAATGTTGAAGAGAAGGAGCACGAAGGCAGCTCTCCCCAGCAACACGCTGGCATTTCCAAACCTGTTTCCCCACTGAGCTATCTCACTGCTCCTGCTATTTGCATTTCAGCACTCTTCCAAACAGGTCAGGGCACTCCCTGCTGTCCAGTTTGCCTTTCGAGGGAAGAGATTCAACTCCAAAGTTTGCAGTGGGGGTTAGAGGGCTGGCAAAAGGATGTCTTTCAAATCACAGCTGCACAGCCTGCTTCTCCCTGGTCCCAGGAGTTTTCTGACAAGCAATGAAGGGCAGATCCAGCTCCAGCTCCCTGGCGGGCTGCAGCACCAAGGTCAGGCAGAGCTGACATCTCCTCACCCTGGCTGCCACCACTGTGCTGTCTCCAGCACCCAGTGTGGGGATCTCTTGTACATTTGAATCACACCAAGGCTGCAGACACTTCACGTGAAGGATGCCAGAGTGGAGGACAGCCACAAAAACCTTCAGATTGCTGCTCCCCTCCTGCTGGGACCACTTTAACTCACGCTGCACTCGTCTGTTTATTTTGCAGGCTATTTACTCCTTTAAAAAAGGTCTCTCTGGCCTTTCTGTAAAGCCCTGCCATGAAGCTGCAGTCCTTTGCCTCTTATAGATCTTTCAGCCCATTTATCCTCTCCTTTTATAACATGCCCACTTGAAAAATCATGCTCTAAAACTCAGCACTAAGAGTCAGGCTTATTTCTGAGGCTCACCAGCGTGCCTGAGCACATCAGTCTGAAGCTACAGTGAGACAAGCAAATCTCTTAAAACCCCACTGTGTTAGGAAGGTTGTGGCAGAATCCATCTCATTGAACAGTTCTGGGAGATCAGGGACATGTTTGCTATGCTACTCACATTTTGGGCTAGGGGCAGTAGCTTTCTCTTTATTCTACACAGCACACATCAAACCAGTACATTTCTCCCTACAGCTAAAATATTAGTGCTGCTGGTTTATATTCTAGTACTGCCTGAAAGAAACCAAAGGAGACAGGGATCCCAGTGTGCCAGGTCCTGTCCAAACCCCACAAGGAACTACTACCTAAACCCCAAATATCAGGCAACAAAGCTTGAAGCTGCGGGATGTGAGAGGAGCAGAGGTATGGAAGGATGCAGCCTCCAGTTTGGACTCCAGCATTAATGTGGCAGAAAAGCAAACATCTTCAGAGATGACCCTGCTCACCACTAGGCCATGCTGCCACATCAAGCAGAGCTTTACTTAAGTCTCTCCATGAATTTTTAAAGATATACTAGCATGAAACCAGGGAATGAAGCAAACAATCTCCTCTTGGAATCCCTCTAGCTCTGGAAAACAAACATTTCTGTATCCTCTCTGTCACCTCTCCTTCCTCCCACTGGAATGGGCTACCCAGGGAGGTGGTGGAGTCACCCTCCCTGGAGGTGTTCAAGCAAAGCCTGGCTGAGGCACTTAGTGCCATGGTCTGGTTGATTGGCTGGGTGCTAGGTTGGCCTGGATGATCTTGGAGGTCTCTTCCAACCTGGTTGATTCTATGATTCTGTGAGAAATTAGCCTTACTGATCACAGTTTTGTCCTTTGAACTCTGCAGCAGAAGCCTGGAAAATGGTGGTTTGGGCACTGGGAGAGAGAAGACCTAGAACAGCTCTGTCCACTTAGAAAATCATTTCTAGCCTAAGGCCACTGATGGGAAAGACTAAATAGTGTCATTTGAAAGCTGAGCTACAGAAGGAACGGCCACACTCTTTGAAGAGCAGCTGGAAGCCCCCAAGCAGCTCCAGATGCTGCTGCTGTGCTGAACTAACACATGCAAGGAGTCATCACTCAATAGAGTTAAAAAGTGTCTTGCAGCAAAGGGTAATGTACCCCTAGTTCCTCCTAGAGGCACAAAAAGTGTGCTTCAGGTTTGGAAACTTGGCCTGAATGTAAGAACTGACCAAATGTACTTAAGCTGACCAGGCCTCTCTATAGAAATAGAGACAACTGGGGGTTGCAATCAATACATGACCTACAGCCAGCCCCTCTGGTGGAAAGCCACCCTGGCCCTGGCTCACTCAGTCGATAACTTGGTGGATCATTCTGCTGATCAGAGAGCAAAGATCATAGAATCAACCAGGTCGGAAGAGACTTCCAAACTCATCCAGTCCAACCTTTCACCCAGCCCTAGCCAAGCAACCAGACCATGGCACTAAGTGCCTCATCCAGACTTTGCTTCAACACCTCCAGGGACAGTGACTCCACCACCTCCCAGGGCAGCCCATTCCAATGCCAATCACTCTCTCTGACAACAACTTCCTCCTAACATCCAGCCTAGACCTCCCCTGCCACAACTTGAGGCTGTGTCCCCTTGTTCTGTTGCTGCTTGCCTGGCAGAAGAGACCAACCCCACCTGGCTACAGCTTCTGTTCAGGTAGTTGCAGACAGCAATGAGGTCACCCCTGAGCCTCCTCTTGTCACACTACTGAGAGTTTCTCAGCAGTACCCCTTCCTTATCCCCATTTTTCCCAATACTTTAATAATTGGAAATTGTAGAGATGGCAAAGAGTAAATAACTTGAGCTGGAGAGAACTGCTGGCATTCATTGATTCTTCTTTCAAGGAACAGCACCAAGCCAGTAATTCAGATTTGACAGGGGAAAAAATGTACACAGAGCTTCAATTTAGGAGGAAGCAATAAATACCTTGATTGATTGCAACCAAGTCTGGTTGACATTTAGTAGTACAGTGAATTATTCATTCCTGGAAAGCAAGATGCTAACTAGCTGATTTGGTGCTCAAGGCAGCAAAACCATTTCTGTGCTCTGCGAAGGGCACCGGACATTTTTACAGAGATGATTTGTTGACTCTCACATGTTAATATGTTCTACAATTTGTGAAATAATGCTGTTTTGATGCATTATCCTCAGCCTTCCAGACACATGCCCCAGGGTATGCACAAGGGGAACTCTCTCACAGACAACTGAGAAGAACCATCCCATTACTTCTGTCCCGATGGCGCAGTCATTATGTTAGACATCCACCACAGATGCAATGCACAAATATTGTCTTAACACAATATGTTCTAAGCACACAGTGGGACATGGCAGAACTACTTAGCAAGGCTCTGGCTATCAATACACCTCCTGACAAAAGAGAATTTGCAACAGGGCCAATTTGCCATGTAGAACAGAGGTACAAGCTCAAGTCAAACGCTGCTGCCTTCCTCCCCACTTGCATCTCCCAGCTTGAAGAAACCACCCCAAGGAGATAATTGTGCTGATGCTGTGTGCCATTTTTTAAACTCTATTATGGGCAAACCGTCAGGAAGTTGGTCTACATGCTGAAATTACAGCTCAAAAACTTCCTAAGTAATCTCCCCATTAGGGAGGAATCAGTCAAGTGACGAAGCAATGAGTGAAGACAGGATTGCTTTCATCTCCGAAACCCAGAAACTTTTCCTTTAGAAGAGGAGTTGTTTAGAAGAACAATGAAAGCTGCCAGTGACAGCACCTTGAAAAGGGCTGAACTTATTTTGGCATCTCTCCTCCTGGTTGTTTGAAAACCTCATAGTCCCAATTCAGGGATGTCTTTCTCCAGGAGCTATAAAAGCTTTTCTCTCTACTCAACTCACTTTCACAGGCCCACAGGTAAGAAAAAAAAGAGCTTAAAACCAAGTGGGCTACTTTACATCTGATGAAACATTCAGTCCTTAACAACTCCGTTTAAGATTTATTCATCTGCTGCAGATTTCTCTAATCAGAAAGGCAGAGCTGGTAGCCAAGGGAATAGTCTCAGCTGTTGTGAATAGGTTTATCTAACACTGCTAATGAAATTAAAGAAGTTCACACGTCCCAGGGAGGCAATGACTGTCAGAACTTCAACTGCCTTCACACCCTCCATAGGCTCCTCCTGTTTAATGCATTTGAAAGCCAAGCTGTCAAAACCCACATATGAGTCTGACACACACTTAAGTGCTGTGTTTTCTCATAGCCTTGTTGTCTATCAAGCTTAAAACATTGTGATTTCTGAGCAGCACAATAAATTCTGGTGGAGCATATGGACAGATGAGTTTAATCGCTGCTCGTTTGCAACGCAACAGATTGTGCTTGCCCCTGCTGAGAAAAAGCTGATGGTTGGAAGCTCTTCAAGGGAAGGACCATTTCTTTATTGTGAGACTCTCAACACACTGAGTGCCACCCAAATACAAGCAACACACATGGCTGATTTCTTAGCTAAGGGATTTGTTTCTGTGCTGACTTCTCAGGAGAAAAAGCTCCAAGGTTTCTGGTCTGGGATGCATTATGCAACGGTTGGGAGCTTAAACAGAAACAATCTAAAGGTGCTTAGTAGATTGTATCAACTTTAAAGAAGTAATGGGTCAGTAGTTCCCTTGGAAGAGCATCCAAATTAAGGACTGAATCTCTCTGTAGGAGACAGATGGGAAAGTTTCTTAAATACAGATATAAAACATAAAGCATCAGCTGGAGGGGTGGTGGAAGAGGAGTGTTTGAAAAGCATCCAACTGCCCGCGGAATATCTTGCTTCCGTTTGCTACCTCTTGTAGGGAAAAAGTAGCTGAAATTGTCAACACTAACACATGGTAGATGACTGGGTGGTGAATGTTCTGAACTCTTGAGGAGAAGATGATACCAGCACAGCCTGGTTGTAAATTCTGGTAAGACTTGGACTAAAACAAAAGAGGGAGATGTTTAGATGGGGAAAATCAGGGGTTTAGCACTCCAGAAAGAAAAGTGGTGGTGAAAAAAGAAGTGGTCCCAGAAAGAAGAAGGCTACCAAAGAAGGTCACCATCTTGGGTGGAGGAAAGGGGCTGGTGAAGAGGCTGGAGCACAAGCCCTAGAAGGAGCAGCTGATAGAGCTGGGGGTGTTCAGTCTGGAGAAGAGAAGGCTCAGGGGAGACTTCATTGCTGTCTACAACTACCTGAAGGGAGGCTGTAGCCAGGCAAGGGTTGGTCTCTTCTCCCAGGCACCCAGGGAAAGAACAAGAGAACACAGTCTCAAACTGTGCCAGGGCAGGTTTAGGCTGGACATTAGGAAGCAATTCTTCATGGAAAGAGTGACTGGCATTGGAATGGGCTGCCCAGGGAAGTAGTGGAGTCACCATCCCTGGAGGTGTTTAAAAGGAGGCTGGATGAGGCACTTAGTGCCATGGGTTAGTTAATTAGAAGGGTTAGGTGATAGGTTGGACTCAATGATCCTAGAGGTCTCTTCCAACCTGGTTAATTCTATGATTCTGTGAAAGGTGATAAGGTGGAGGAAGGTGATGGAGATCAGAGAGAGGAACAGGATGAGGATCAGGGGATGCCCAGAGGCCTCAGCCAGCTGTCTTTGACTGGTGACTGGATGCAGACAGGACTTTCTGCCCAGCCATCCTGCACCAGCAATGACCTACCTGAGGGGAAAGGATGCTGAGCCCCAAAGAAGGCAGCAGAAAGGTAGGGGAGGAAACAAATTGTGTGAAAACACAAAGCAGAGTAGAAAGTCTGATATCATTGGCTCTAAAATAAACCCCAGTATCCAGATCTGCAATGGGTTGCTGCTTACTCTGTCCCACCTGTGAATATCTCCTGGCTTGCTTTGGTGACTTAACACTGCCCAAGGTTTCTGGCAGGTCTCTCACTGTGTCAGACTCCAGCTACTTAATTCTTCCAAAATCCAGGTTTCTGATGGCTGCACTGCTGCTTTTGGGGACCTGCAAGCTTATTCCTGGGATTCAGTGTCTCCTCCTCACACAGATCCTTCACACAGCTCAAGCTGCAAGAAAGGAATTCTTTTCCCAAGGATTCAGGTTTCTGGAGCTACTGTTTTGCTTTTCCAAACGTGGTTGTTTGTGAGCAAACACAGCCACACTTGCACAGGGGCTAATAAATAGCAGCTAATAAATACCCTGTTGCTTCTAGTGAATTATGAAGGCAGAGAAGTCACAAATCATTAGAAGACATCTTAGAATGTATTTATGTTCAGCTTACAGTTAATGGTATATTATTTATGTCAGGAATTGTCTGCTGTTAGTCCTGCATCAATACTCATTGGAATTTTTACTCAAAAGATAGAAAACAGAAAAACAGTGGGAAGGCAAAATTGGGATTTATCACCTGAAAAGCAGATGTAAGGTCCCCAGCAACTATAGCTCATGTGGCAACAGCTTATTAACTAGAGTCAGCCTGGCTAGACAGATGAGCAGCTTCTCCTGGTCTAGCTTCATTTTATTTTTGCCTTAACAGTTTTGTTTCCTTTAAAAAAAAAAAAAGTGAACTAATTCTGTTGCTCAACTGCCTCCTACAGAAGGCTCTAGGAGGTATTTCTGCACCCAGCACACAGCAGCCTCAGAACGTTTAATCCCACCTCAGGAAATGCCATTTTAATGGAAATTCTGTTTCTTGGGTTTGTTCTCTTTCCTTTTTTTTGTTTCTTTGCTCAGGCTTGTTAAAACGATTAGAGCAAAACCCAAAGTAAACTGCATCCCAAAGAGCTCCCTCTGTACCCCCTGCACAAAGCACAGCAGGCTCACCAGCCCCGGCTCCCTCGCAGAAGATAGCTACACCGAGGAATCTTTAAAGCCCTTGGAACAGGAGGTGTATTGACAAAAATGGATTGCAAAGATGAGACGAAGCAAGCTAACAAATAAGGAACAAGCACCACCTGTTCCTCACAGCTTTGCCAGTATGTGCACAATTGAAAGCAGAAATAGTTGGGGGAGGGTGGGGAAAGAATCCCCAGAAGGTGGTGGATGTTGGGCGAAGGCTCACTTGCTCCCACCAGGTCTCACGCTGGTTCCCTACCTTCTTTCTCACATTTCTCTGTCATTTTTCATATGTAAACCTGCAGAACACACAACCCTGAAACCTGGGAGTGGAAATTCACTTGGGTGACATTTTCATCCTTCTCTCTCCAGTTCCTAGCCCAACTCCTGCTACTTCTTCCCCAGAATAGGAAGATCTTTCTCCTAGCTCCAACAATAACTTCTCGCTCACACACTTTGAGATTCAGGCAACTCTTCTCCAGCCTCCTGAACACCCATGTTAGCCATTTCATAGCATCACAGGATGTTGGGGGTTGGAAGGGACCCAAAGAGATCACTGAGTCCAAGCCCCCTGCCAGAGCAGGACCATACAGTCTAGCTCAGGTCACCAGGAACACATCCAGACAGGCCTTGAAAGTCTCCAGAGAAGGAGACTCCACAATCTCTCTGGGGAGCCCATGCCAGTGCTCTGTGCCTCAGTGCTCCAAGAGAAGTAAAACATGCAGGACAGGCTTAAATCTCTTTTTCCAACCCATGCATCAAGGCAAACACAAAGCTGAGGGCGAAAGAGGGTCTGGCAAAATGCACCTGGGTAGACGCACAAAGAAGTTTCCAGAACAGCAAAGGTGAAGACAACCAGTGTTAGTCTGAGCAATGCCTCTTCAACCCCAGTAGGTTGCCAGTAGGGAACTCTACAGGTCCCACCAGCACAGCAGATTTCAGATCCTCACCCTCACACACAGTGACATGAGCAATCTCATAGTCCTCGCTGCATCTGCAGTGTCACCTCCACCACCTGCATCAGCTGCGCTGCCCACGAAGACTTCACAGTATCACAGTATCAGAGTATCATCAGGGTTGGAAGAGACCTCACAGATCATCAAGTCCAACCCTTTACCACAGAGCTCAAGGCCAGACCATGGCACCAAGTGCCACGTCCAATCCTGCCTTGAACAGCTCCAGGGACGGCGACTCCACCACCTCCCCGGGCAGCCCATTCCAGTGTCCAATGACTCTCTCAGGGAAGAACTTTCTCCTCACCTCCAGCCTAAACCTCCCCTGGCACAGCCTGAGGCTGTGTCTTCTTGTTCTGGTGCTGGCCACCTGAGAGAAGAGAGCAACCTCCTCCTGGCCACAACCACCCCTCAGGTAGTTGTAGACAGCAATAAGGTCACCCCTGAGCCTCCTCTTCTCCAGGCTAACCAATCCCAGCTCCCTCAGCCTCTCCTCGTAGGGCTGTGCTCGAGGCCTCTCCCCAGCCTCGTTGCCCTTCTCTGGACACGCTCAAGCATCTTCTACAGGGCCTCTCCTCGTCTTTCCTGAGCTGCTGTGCCACACTGCATGGACTCATTGATATTCCTCCCCACGGCCCTTTTTAGTGCAGCATCCACAGCAAATTAGCAGAGAGACAGAGAGGCGGTTGGAGCTGGGATGTATTACAGACTACAAAGCTCTAATCACTCTAATCACACGGCTCTAACACCAGACCCCAGCTTCCCCTACGACATGTAACACATTTGGGCACCGCTGCAAAACGACTAATAAAACGAAATGTCTCAGCAGTGCTGCTGGAGCCCTTCAGGTACAGTTTTTAAAAGGCAGATCTTTTCTCTATACCCACTTTCAAATGCATTCTCCCCTGGAGGATGCAAGACTATAATTTGCATGGAGAGAGGCATTCAGATGAGGCCTGGGATGCAAACAAACGTGACAAGAAGGTTA
Organism: Pogoniulus pusillus; assembly: GCF_015220805.1. NCBI lineage: Eukaryota > Metazoa > Chordata > Aves > Piciformes > Lybiidae > Pogoniulus > Pogoniulus pusillus. Next base: position 26,892,478 of record NC_087276.1, on the reverse strand, counting down.
AGAGTCAGGGTGGCAAGGCGCGAGTTGGGATGATCTAGGAGCAAGAAAAAAGTGCAGTCAAATGCTCACTGTCCTTTTGAATTGCTGCTCTTTCTTCTGCTGAGATGGAAGAAAATCACAGTCAGCTCCAGGATGGTTTGTTACCACCTAGAGATTTGAATTCCAGGGTTTCTACACTGGTGTTTTCAAGGCAAGGATTCCTGTCTTCGCAGAGAACAAAGTCCATAAAAAGTTGCTATTATTTACACTCTAGCAGCATGCTGAGGAGACCTGTGATGGTTCAAAAACCTCTGATAAAGACACTGAACAGAAAAAGCACACAGGTTCTGAAAACAGCCCCAAAGAGCTCATGGTTTGAGTTATAAAAATTCTGTTTGGTTTTTTTTTTTTCCAGCAACAAGACTTAACTTCATGGTGGGAAATGCTGGCTTACAGCTATCTGAATTTCAAAACACACTGTAGCAACTTCCCCATACAAATGAACTAAGTTTGGTTAAAAATACTCTTGAGAAGTGTCAGTCCAAGCCATGCTTTTCAAGAAAAGCACATAAAGCTTAAAAAAACCCCAACCAAACCAAGAAAAATCCCCAACCCTCCAATCAAGCAACCAAAACCATCTACTACTTTACTGTTGCTTTCTTATTCTGCCTGCAACAGCCACATAGAGATGCTGTATAATAAACCTGACAGACAGAAGATACTCAAAATGAGGTTTTTTGGTAGGATTTACTCCAGTCCAAATATTCAACCACTGAAAGCTTTCCCTCCCAACAATGTTTTATTACTCTTGTTTTACTGCCTTCCACTGCATATGCAGATGCTGGAGCATGTCCAGAGAAGGGCCATGAGGATGCTGCAGCAGCTCTGATATGAGGACAGATTGAAAGAGTTGGGGCTGTGCAATCTAGAGAGAGGAGGATCCAAGGTGACCTTCTTGTAGCCTTCCAGGATCTGAAGGGGGCCTACAAAAAAGCTGGGGAGAGACTTTTTAGGCTGTCAGGGAGTGCCAGGACTAGGGGGAATGGAGCAAAGCTGGAGGTGGGGAGATTCAGACTGAATGTGAGGAGGAAATTGATTTGCATGAGAGTGGTGAGAGGCTGGAATGGGTTGCCCAGGGAGGTGGTTGAGGCCCCATGGCTGGAGGTGTTTAAGGCCAGGCTGGATGAGGCTGTGGCCAGGCTGCTCTAGAGCAGGGAGGTTGGAATTAGATGATCCTTGTGGTCCCTTCCAACCCCAACTGATTCTGCGATTCTGCCGTTCCTTGTAAAGCTGCTAAATCTGAATGAATTCAGATGGGATTTCAAGGGGAGATTCCAGAGGAGAAAAGCAGCTGTGCTAGCCTGAGACCCTCAGTATTCAAACAGAAAGAGAAGAGTCAGAGTGAAGCACGACAAGAGAGGTCTCTCTTTGTATAAAGAAAAGCCAAAGTGCAATGTAGTAAGATTTTCAGCTAGCAGATCTCAGTGCTAAACCCCCAAACCTGTATGGGTTGTTTTTTTCTTAGATAATATCTGATATAAAAGGAAAGATGAATAATTAAAAATCATGTAAAAGCCACTGCCTTCATGAGCTGATGGCAGGATGCATCAAAGGTCAGATGAGTGTATACAAGCCTGGAAGGTGCCTAGAAGAGCTGTCAGTCACCACTTGTATTTGGACAGCAAACACATTGCATTGGCTGGTTGCGGAGGTCGACCACAACAGCCTAAAGGCTTCTAGTGGAGCAGAACGTTTGGATCCTATAACTTAATGCATGTAAAAGTGCTATTGTTTGTTCTTGCATGTGTGACTCTGACCTGGCAGGGTACAAAGCAAATCCTGAAGTGCTCTGCTGCCCTTTGGTGAATGCAGGTGCACCCTCGGTCTTGGCCACATAGCAGAGTTAACCTGCCAGCATTAATGGATGCTCTGGAAGCTGTTCTGCTTAAAGAGCAGGTCAAGTTCCCTCTCACATCAAAACTGTGACAGGTGCCTTGGAGGACTCATTTCTGACAGTCTCAAGCAACAAGGCAGTTCCTCAGTTTTAAAGCAAAAGTGTTCCAGGTTAAACAAGCTCCACTGCAGCCTCTCACTGTAAGAGGTCATCACCTCCCCAGTTCTACTGCTTTGGCCAAACAGAAGATCATAGAATCACAGAATGGTTTGGGCTGGAAGGGACTTCAAAGATCATCTAGTTTCAATCACCTGCCAAGGGCAGTGAAACCTCCTACTAGAACTGGTTGCTCCATCCAACCTGGCTTTGAACACTGCCAAGGTCAGAGCCTCCACAACTACTCTGGGCAACCTGTAGCAGAGACTCACCCAGCCTCCTGGTGAACAGAAGATAAAAGTGATGAAAACAAACCACAGCCCTGCAACAGACCGTAGGGAAGAATTGCCAAGCTTTATTCTCCTTGTCACTGTCACTCCTCAGCAATGTGGTGTTTGTCTTGACACAGCTTGTCTCTGGGGAGAGCTCATCTCCCCCTGCTACTATTTCAACATCCAACAAGGTACAGTGAGGAAATTTCTCTGTAGTTTTGTAGAGGGAGAAGTGAGAGAGAAACCAGGGAGCTTCCAACACCTCAGAAACACACATATGCCTGTAGATACCTGTCTTAATTATCCACAGGGCCATCTACATTATTCACCAGAGTCACTGTGGTTTTGCTCAGATATGTTGAATATGCAGAACCTTCTTTTGTTTGCTCTGCTCTTCCTCAAGTAAGAGACCTGAGTATCTAAACCATCCCAGTATCGATTCAGAGGGTACATTCGCTTCCAGCTCCTCTGGGCAAGTAGGCAAATGTTTGATTTTCCCCTCCCTTTTCACCATTTGATCAGGTTACTTCTTTATTTAAGCAAGTTGTAGGATCCCTGATGAAAAAAGCTCTTCTCCAAGAGCACAGAAAAGGTCTCCTCCATCTCCTTCCTCCTCCCCACCTCCTGGTGATTGCCTTTTGGTCTTAGGTTTCCTTATCCAACTCCTCAGACAGCTGGACTCTGCCCCCTTAGTCCCTATGCAGAAAAGCATCATGTTTCTGTCCTTTCATTCCTTGAACAATAGAAGTTTCTACAGGCTTGGGGATTAACAAACATTAGAGAGGTCCCAGGCAGAGAGAACAGGGCTGTCACGGAGCAGCTTGTTGTGCATACAAAGAAACCCTCAACTAGAAGAGTCAGCAATGCAAGGAGAATTAAAAAGCACCCTAAATCCTCATGCATATTTATAAACTACATCACATCAAAACTAAATCAATACCCCTCACCACTTACATAGGGCCTAAGAAAGCTGGAGCTGGTGACTTGGTTTTGCTCTACCCATTGTACTTATGAGACCTGGAAAGTCTCAATATGGGAGTAAACTCTCAGGCTGAGGAGGAGTTGAAAGCTGTAACACATCAGGGCAAGCTGGAACAGAGGGGAGAGGAGGAGCTGCCATCTCCACCGTGTGGCTGGCACAAGGGATCCACCTGAGTCTTGTCTACAGAGAGTAGCTTCAGCTCAAAGCCCTGTACTCCCATGGCACAGAGAAAAACATTGGAACAGCTGCCCAGGGAGGTGGTGGAGGCACCATCCCTGGACGTGTTCAAGAAAAGACTGGATGGGACACTTAGAGCCATGGTCTAGTTGACTGAATAGGGCTGGGTGCTAGGCTGGACTGGATGATCTTGGAAGTCTCTTCCAAGCTGGTTGATTCTGTGATTCTATGCTCATTTTTGGCAGGAGGGCAGGTTTTTGATGTATGCTGCACCTCTGTTGGTTAGGTAAGCTACATTTCCACTCACTCCCCTGGCTCCATACCTGTTGTGTTGGGTGAGGCTGTGCACCCCAGAGACTTACATCAGCACAACCATCTGTTTAAGAACACTTTCTTGGCTTCCACTGAGGGAAATATCTCTTGGTTGCCTGCAAACTTCATCTACTATGTATCCATTTTTTCCTTAAATGCAATAGATATGGGAAAATTTAGGAACATCACACTGGGTTTACCAGCCCATTAGCAAAATGACTCTGTCAACATGCTAAACCTGCCTCATAGTCAGGGTTGGAAGGGACCACAAGGATCAGCCAGTTCCAACCCCCCTGCCATGGGCAGGGACACCCTACCCTAGAGCAGGCTGCACACAGCCTCACCCAGCCTGGCCTTAAACACCTCCAGCCATGGGGCCTCAACCACCTCTCTGGGCAACCCATTCCAGGGTTATCAACTCCTCTCCAGCACCACATCTTTACTCAAGCCTAAGCTGCTACAAATTTGAGCCAAAAGCAATTTGAAATCTATCCTGAAATGTATGTGGTAGGTACAAACCTGTCTGGACATCAGTGCGCAACTTAATGATCTGAAATACAACTGTTTGGTTCTACTTCACCAGTTTTACTTCACTGTGCTAAGATTCTGACAAGCAAAAGGCACATTTTGCAGAGAGATGTGAAGGGGCAATGATGTCAAACTTTACTGCCAAGGTTTCCCAGAACTATGGCCGCAGGTCAACCTCTAAACTGTTTAAGACCTTAAAAAAAAGCTCTTTAAAGCAGAGTACTTCCTGCTGTATAAAACCCAAGCTTTTGTTTTTATCATCATCACCTTCCTTATTGTCAAGATGAATCACAGCATTTTTAATGAAAGAAAACCTCAGGCATTCCAGCATTTCTCAGTGGGGAACTAGTTCTCCAGCCTTCAGACAACAAACTACTGAGGAGAGGAGAGCTCAGCCCAACAGCTACCACAAGATGCTCCTGCACTGCAATGCTTATTTCCTCCCCATGAAGTTTTAATCAGACAACACATGCCTCACTCAGAAACAGAGACTAGCTGCAGTTGAGAAGGCAGATGTCTTGCCAACTTCATTGGAGCAAACCTGTAAGAAAACCTTTCTGTATGTGTTAGTTTGAGGCTAACTGGAACATTTTAGAGAGAGAAATTAAGATTATAGGCTGTGAAATGGAAACGGTGATGATGCCTACTTCACTCATAGGCTTGCTGAGATGTATAAATACAAGAACACAAAACATAGATAAGAGAGAGTGTGTGTGTCTGTCTCTGTCAGAATCTGTGCTTTCTTCCTGGACTTCTGCTTTCTCACCCCCCTGGCCAATCCTCTAAACTCACCTTTCACATAAGGCAAAGTCTGGGATATGGTAGAGAGGTGGAAAGAAGGCAGAAGGGTGGTTGGGAGCCCCTCCTGGGGACTCTGGTTTCTGAGAGGGCTGTTGTGTTTCTGTATCACCTTTAACTGGTATAATTCTGTATATAGCTGTAGATATTAGAACAGAATAGAATCAACCAGGTTGGAAGAGACCTCCAAGATCATCCAGTCCAACCTATCCCCCAGCCCTAGACAGTCAACTAGACCATGGCACTAAGTGCCTCATCCAGGCTTTTATTCAACACCTCCAGGGACAGCGACTCCACCACCTCCCTTCCCATTTCAATGCCAATCACTCTCTCTGTGAAGAACTTCCTCCTAACATCCAGCCTGTACTTCCCCCAGCACAACTTGAGACTGAGTCCCCTTGTTCTACTGGTGGTTGCCTGGGAGAAGAGGCCACCCCCCACCTGGCTACAATGTCCCTTCAGGTAGTCGTAGACAGCAATGAGCTCACCCCTGAGCCTCCTCTTCTCCAGGCTAAACAATTGTAACTGTCTGCTTGTATACTGTGCTAAGCTGTGAATATAAAGCTTCATTCCTTAACTGCCAGCTTGGCTGAGTCTAGTCTGGGTGATTTCATAAGAGTGGGGGAGGGAGGTAACACCCAAACCACCACGCTGTACTTCACCAACCACAGATTTCCAGAGAGAGCAGCTTTAAGCACATAGTCATTGACTTCCTGACCTCATATTTGCATTTTTCCTTTGTTAATTTTTCACAGCAATTTCTTGGCCATTTTTCATATTTTACTCACTGCTTTGTTTTCAGTGCAGTTTTCATATCTCAAAATTACTCCAGCTGCAATCTAGCAGTACAGAGATTCTCTAAAGGGCACTTAGAATCACAGAATCATAGAATCAACCAGGTTGGAAGAGATCTCCAAGATCATCCAGTCCAACCTAGCACCCTGCCCTAACCAATCAACCAGACCATGGCACTAAGTGCCTCATTCAGGCTTTGCTTCAACACCTACAGAGACGGTGACTCCACCACCTCCCTGGGCAGCCCATTCCAATGCCAATCACTCTCTCTGCCAACAACTTCCTCCTAACATCCCTAGACCTGCCCTGGCACAACTTGAGGCTGTGTCCCCTTGTTCTGTTGCTGGTTGCTTGGGAGAAGAGACCAACCCCCACATATGTGTACCTACATGTGGTTTTGTTGCTTCTGTACTTGCCAACATTGAACTCCATCCTCTGGAAATCTTGGGAAGGAAGACTTGAGTGAAAAAGAGAGAGTAAGAAGAGTGCTCAGAGAGAGCAATCTGTACTTGATTATTGACTGTGCTTCAGGCAAACAGCTTCCACTGTTCAGGCATGAGAGCGGTGCTTCCTACTCTCTTGATAGGATCTGGGAGACCAACCCCACCTGCTACAACCTCCCTTCTGGTAGTTGTAGTCACCAATGAGGTCACCCTTGAGCCTCCTCTTCTGCAGGCTGCACATCCCCATCTTCCTCAGCCTCTCCTCACAGGGCTGTGTTCCAGGCCCCTCACCAGCTTTTTGCCCTTCTCTGGATACATACCAGTACCTCAACATCTCTCTTGAATTGAGAACCCCAGAACTGGAATTTATTCCAAGTTTCTTTCACAGGCAGAACCCCCAAACAGTCTTTGATGCATCTGACATGTATTGAGAGAAACCAGGGGAGTTTCTGCTTGATGAGCAGTTGAGCACTTTAGAATTCATCTGCCCAAACCAGCAAAAAGTGGCCTCGAGAATAACAATAAAAATCTTACTTGCATAAATTCATACATTTTTATCCTCCTGCAGGTCAACAGCTAAGAAAAAAAGAGAGATCAAGAGAGGTGATAAAGGCAAAAGCATTTGATGTTAGTGATTTCAGAAAAAAATGTTATTTGCTGTAATCACTGCAGAAAGGTTACAAATCTGCGCCATCGTCTCGCTCAACAGAGCTCAACAATGCTTCCATTTCACTTGAGAGGAAATATCCCTTTCCTGCTATTTCAGCCCACTCAATCACTGCCTCTCCGTTTTCTCCTCCAACTTAAAACCCTGAATTGGATGAATCCACTTACTGAAGTTTGCAAATTACTAATCACCCATTGGCAGGATCGATCTGCACGCTGTGCGTTTACTGCAGCCAGAATGAGACAGCAGTGGCTGGTGAATAGACTCTGAAGACCAAAAAAAATGAGATTAGCCAGCTAGCCTCATACAGATCAAGTTATCTGCTGCCTTGTTCACTTTTCATGAAGCTTCCAGAACACAGCAAACTGAATCCCCTTAACTCACAAGACAGGACTGATTCATAACTCCATTAGAAGGAAAGATCAGAAAAAAGCCAGTAACACAATTTCATGGAAAGCAGGTCTTGTCAAATAGACTTGAAGAGATTTCAAATCTAGTTAATTAAGATAACTGTGTTGACATAACAGAATAGAAATTCTGTAAAATATTTGCCTTGGTATCAGAAATCACATTTTCCTTTCAAACTGGCAGTTTTGAAATGGCCTGAAAGCTGATGAACTAATAGTGACATTTCCCAGCCGCTTCCAACCCGAATTGCTTCTTTGCCTGATCATATGCAGCATACATTCTCTAAGATACATAAGAAAATAATAAGACCTTGCTAAAATATGCAGATAACACAAAGGCAGGATTGTAGCAAACAACAAAGGCCACAAAGATAGCTTAGAAACCTGTTTGTGCTGGGCAGAAGCATTCTGCATGAATTCAAACGCATCAGGAGCCATCCCGAAGCGCAGGACACAGTCTCAGGTACACAACACAGCAGATACTTGCTGGAAGACAATGTCTGCAATGAGGGCCTTTGGCCATGACTAATAACTGAGGATTTCCTCCAATTTAATGCTGTCTGGAGGCAACAATATATCTATATATATATATATATAAAGGAGCAGCTAGAATCTTTATGTACCTTTGAGTAGGACTAGAGAAACAATATTGTCTCCGAATGCAGCACTGATGAGACCACTGCTGGGATAATGCATCCAGGTGAGGAGTGCATGCCTGAGAGGGCTGTTGGAAATTAAGGAAAGCTGGGAGAAGATTTCCATGAATGATTCATGCTCTGAAAAAGAAGCCTTACAATGAATGGAAATCAAACGATTTCATCTACTAGGGAAAGGCTGAAGCAATTGGATCAGGATCTTCAGTGGAAATCACAGAATCAGCCAGGTTGGAAGAGACCTCCAAGATCATCCAGGCCAACCTAGCACCCAGCCCTAGCCAGTCAACCAGACCATGGCACTAAGTGCCCCAGCCAGGCTTGGCTTCAACACCTCCTGACTCCACCACCTCCCTGGGAAGCCCATTCCAATGCAAATCACTCTCTCTGACAACAACTTCCTCCTAACATCCAGCCTAGACCTCCCCTGGCACAACTTGAGACTGTGTCCTCTTGTTCTGTTGCTGCTTGCCTGGCAGAAGAGCCCAACCCCACCTGGCTACAGCCTCCCTTCAGGGAGTTGTAGACAGCAATGAGCTCTGCCCTGAGCCTCCTCTTCTGCAGGCTGCACACCCCCAGCTCCCTCAGCCTCTCCTCGTAGGGTTTGTGTTCCAGGCCCCTCACCAGCTTTGTGACACTAAGTGGCTCTTTAATGCAGCACACAAAAGCATAGCCAGAACCCAATAGCTCACAGTGAAGTCAGCAAACTGGAAATTATATATATTTTTAATAGGGATGGCTAACCAGGGAAACCAACACATTGTCTGTTCCTCAGCATCTTGAAATCAATACTTGATATCTTATTAAAAAATATATGTGGAGCAAGCCCAAGTCACTGGGTAGAGATTTCTCTCCAAATTGTGTTTTTCATGTTATATAGCAGACCAGGACTAAATGGGTCTTCTTTTTGGCCATAAACCTCTTCATTCAACTCATTCCACTTCCTCTGATTCAAAAAAAATGTGTTATCCAATATTTTCAGCCATTCTCTCCCCTATCATTAATTCCCCTTCTGACTTTATAAGCCTCCAGACAATTCTGTAACTTCAGCATTTATTCCTCTTAGACATAACAAGAACCTAGATGTTATCGCTGACAGTTTAATCTTTTTCAAGGAGAGTTTTAATTTGCAGAGAAATTATATTAGAATCAATGCCCCTAAATATAAAAAAATACTTTCAAATCTATGTTCATTGTAATGTTTCAGAGTGGCAAAGCTGTCCAAATCCTCAGGTGATGGAAAGGCAGAATGACACTTAAGATGCAGCCACTGATATTGTGGGTTTTTTTTTTCCCCCTAAAGGAAATGTGTTTTTCTGTTGTAACAACAACTTGAACACACACACATACACATGCTGATCCACACAGATGTATTCCAGCTCACTGGAAAACTGCTAGGTTTATTTGGTGATTATTGATTTGGTGATTATTGAGGCCTTGAGCAACCTGTTCTAGTGGGAGGTGTCCCTGCCTATGGTGGGCGGTTGGAACTGGATGAGCTTTGAGGTCATAGAATCATAGAATCAACCAGGTTGGAAGAGACCTCCAAGATCATCCAGTCCAACCTAGCACCCAGCCCTATCCAATTAACTAGACCATGGCACTAAGTGCCTCAAACAGTCTTTTCTTGAAGACCCCCAGGGACGGTGCCTCCACCACCTCCCTGGGCAGCCCATTCCAATGGGAAATCACTCTCTCTGTGAAGAACTTCTTCCTAATATCCAGCCTATACCTACCCTGGCACAACTTGAGACTGTGTCCCCTTGTTCCATCCCAATCTAAACCATTTTATGACTGCAGTGTGAAAAAAATCAGAGGATGGCAACAGGTTTGTCACCTGCCATCTCTCTTGGACACTAGGCTTTAATCAGGGAGTCTCTATCGAAATTTAAAGGGAGTAAACCCAGTTTAAGGACTTCTGCTTTTCTGGGAGATGGTGAAGAGAGACACAAAGATGGACTGAGATGTGAAAGCTCAAGGAAAGAAGCCACAAAACACAGGCACATCTCTACATACATCCCTCTTGACTGTGTGTGCAGGTCCTTTCACAATAACCACTCTGCACAAGTGTTCATCCTCATTAAAGCAAGAGCTCCAACAGTTTCTAATGTCCTCATCCTGCTGCCAGTCACTCATCCATCTTCCACAGCTGCCCTCTGAAGGTAGCTTCTGCCATCTAGTTTTGAGCTCCTTTGGACACAATGAGGCATCTGCAGGTGCAGAGTGGAAGTGGAGCAGAGGAGCAAACATTTTGAGCAAGCACAAGTTACCCCTGTGATCCCAGATTGTTCCTATCCTAGCATGCACACATCATGGTCACAGCATGACTGTGTTCTTTGTGTCCACCAAGCACAGGTTCAGACAGACAAACAACTATTGCTGTGCCCTCAGCTAACACCTGGAACGTCATGAACTGCCACACTGAGAAAACTACCTTCAGTAGGCAGCTACAAACTGGTTTTTCATGGTGGATAAACCCAGCCCATTAACCTCAGATTTAGTTTCCCCCAAACTACCTCCTTGCTATTCTAATCCACATTTAAAAAGCCTATAGGACATCACAACCCCTCTATACTAAAAAGAACAAATCCAAAACCTCAGTGCATGCCTGCTTGCTCTGGATCAGCAATGAGCTTCTCCATGTTGAGCTTCCTATTCAGTGTTTTAAATTCTGCCTGGGTCCTTCCCTACCACAAACTCTAATTTGTGTTCTGAATGCTATCTCAACTGCAAAAACTGATCAGTGCCTTCACTTCAGCTCTGCAGCCTGTATATTAAGTTAAACCACATACAAACGTGTTTGCTGCTCTCAAAAGCTGTTCAATTAGATAGTCTCCTACTCAGAATGAACCAGTGAGATGAGGAGTACTGCTCTGCCAGGTGAGATGGTCAGCAAATCCTGCATCACCAGGCACAGACGTCCATGCAGCCTCCCTGGGAGCAGTGCATGGCTCCAGGGGCTCAGCTACTGCAAAGATCAATGAGCTGTGTACAAGAAGGGATAAAGCTGCACAGGTCTAGCCAAACTTAACCGGATCAGAGTCTGACAATGTATCAGATCTGGTGGATTTGGACAGGAGTAATAGATGGTCAAAGGAAATGCGTTACTGCAAACCCATTTTCTTTCAAAATTGAATTACTTGCCTCCCAGTGTGCTCTCCAAACCACACTGTGTCAACAGGGGCTGCTATGGCCAAGGCCCACAGCATCCCATCACAGCTAAAGGAGCCAAGTTTCAGGGCAACCATCCAAAAGTTCCACAGAAGCCACTTATGCTCTGTCATACCCACAGCAGAGCTAGGATCTGTATCACCTTCCTTATTGCCTGCCAGACCCATGCAGAGTTGATGAAACTGGCCACATTCCCAAACCTTTCAGTAGCAGCCCCTCAGCTCTGCAGTGGCACCACCCTCCTCTGGCTGCTGCTGAGCCTTCTCTCCTGCCTCCACACCCTCTGAACATTTACACGAGAGGTTTCACTCTTCCAGAGAGAACTTTACTTGATCATGAGAGGTTTCACTTTCCCAGAGATAACTTTACTTGACCAAACATTCATAAATAGGCAAACAAGAGAGCCTGAACCCTGGGGTTTATTTTGCTGACAATAACCTTATTGCTGACCTGTGCTTCTGTCAGGGATGGGTTTTCCTAGGGTGCTACCACATTCTAGTGAGCATGACAGCCTTTGTTTTCAGCAGATGATCAACTCGTTCTTGTGTTCCTGACACAGGGTTGCAAGTGGGAAACTAGTCTTACTGTGTGTAGGTGGCTGCATTGCCAGCCCCGGTCTGGGCAGCTGCTGCTAGTCCAGATCACTTTCAGCAACAGCCATGTGAAAACAGTGCAACAGGCATCCTCAAAGCATAAGGTACTTGGGAGGCAGAGGATGGATTAAAATCTATTTTTAAAATATATTACTCCTTCCAAGTGAGCTCTCAAGTGCTCAGTCTCTAAGCTCCTGGAACAGAATAGCAGCTGGAGAAAGACAGGGACAGTGAGAAGCAAGAGGGAAGTGGCTTAATGAGAGGTTTGGCTGACAGTGCTACAGTTTTTAAGGCAAATTTTACATGTTTTCAAACGAGCAAAATACTTTTCAGTTCTCTCTCAGGACGTGGGAACAAGCAGGCCGATGGCATACCCGAGGCTGCTCACAACCTGATCTACAGTCTGGCTGCTGCGGCATGCTGCAAGGGATTTGCAGCCTCCAGCCTTAGCTGGTCTCTCAGCCAGGCACAATCCTTTGAGCAGCTGTGGCAAGCATCCCAAAAATCCCAGCAGAAAGGAGCTAGCAAGAAGGAGAGAAGCAGGAATAAAACAATGGGACTAAGTTCAGGTGACGAGAGCTAAGCAGAGCCCTCCTTGGGACCACGCTGTTGCTAGACGTCAGCAGATCCCTCTGGAGATGAGCAAGAACACCAGCATGAGGTAAGGGAAGATATCCCTGGCTCTATTTAAACACCTCCATCCACTGCAGCCACACACACCAGAACCACCTGAAATCTCCATTTATCACCTCCCTATTGTAAAGCTAATCAATACCACTGCAGGACAGCAACTTTCTGTGCAAGCAGAAAACAAGATGGCCTAGAGCCCCTGGAAAATATCCCTGCTCCTTACCAGCTTGAGACCAACTCTGCTGCTGTGTCTGCATCACACACAGCTGGTGCTGTAACATGGCCTTAAACAATGCAGCAGTGGCGACTACTTTGCTTCCAGCAGCTCAACAAGCCTCGAGCTGTGAGTAGAGAAAGAGCCCCCTCTGCTTGCTTCTCAACAGCTGTGAGAAGTGTGTGCACACACTCTAAGTGCTTAATGAAAGTACTCTGTTGCTGAAGGAGTATGTGGGACGTAGGAGCTGGTAGCTATGCTATGAGTCTCTGTGTGTGTGTCTTGGGAGTTCCACAAGGGAGAACTTGGAAACCAGAAAGCTGTGTAGCCTGCAGACACACATGGAGCACTCCATCTGTAACTGGCTTCAAGTAACTCACAGTAGGCAGGTGGCTAAAAGCTGGAGAGGACAAGGGATCGAGGGCACACCATGCTCCAGGAGCACACACAGCAAAGTGCTATCCTGCTGCCCAGTGTCTGGCAAGAAAAGCTGGGAAGGAAGTTAACCAGTGAGAAGAGCCACTAAGAGAGGGGTGGAGGGTGATGGTGGAAAGAGAAGATGAGAAATCACTTCTGTGCTCCCCTGACCCCACCAGTTGCTTTTTTAAGAGGTGTTATTCCTACTGTAGATGACACAGAGATCCAAGTGTCACAGCCCTTCTCAGTCAGGCTTCTGCCAGAGCAGATACCCCCACTGGGAACTACATCTCCTGGCGCAGAAAGGTTTGGAAACAATTCTGCCCTTCCCCTCGCTCAGTACTCTCCTCTGTAAAGGACACATTAAAACCTAGCTGAGGAGCCACATACACTCCTAAGACAAACCACAAACCTCTGCATTAAGTTTTACTGACCTCATATGTAAATCAGCCTCTAAAGACTGGTAGTCCATTATAAAGCATTCAATTACCAGAGCAGGCATCCATCCTGTGCCTTTCCCAGTGATCTGTAGCCTGTAACAGGTTCATAAACAGCCCAGAAAGACGAGGGCTGTAGATTTCACTTAACTCCTTATCTATCTGCTTTAAATGGATTAAATGACTGTGTCATTAAAATGCTTGAAGTAAGGCTTTGATCATAAACTTCTCATCATTTTACAGTTATTGAATCTGATCCCTAATGAATCTTATTCTGCCATATTTCTCTGTCTTCCCTTGCCAGCCTTGTTCCCCATTAGTCCTGGCTCCTCAGTTCTAATGCAAACTGCTTTGTATGCCAGACCGCTGCCTCCTTACAGACCTCGATCGTATCTGCTGATTGCCCAGCCCAGAGGAACGGATGAAGTGCAGGAATTTCATTTGAGGTGGGGTCAGAAGGAGAGAGAAAATAATCCACAAAATACAAACCACACAAAAGGCTCTTTACATATTCACCGCACAGCTGCGATTCCTTCCCGACAGCCTCTTCCCCTAGCCTGCCCATGGCCCCACACGCTCCACACCAGAGGGGGAATTTGGGATGTGAGCTCTCCCACTCCTTAAGGAAACTATGTAGTAAGAGGGAAAAGAGGGGAATTTCTGCCACAAAGCACCATTGGATTTTATCAGCTGATGAAGGATATGCCTGATCTCTGTGGTATGTGAAGGCAGAGAGAAAAGCCAACAAGTGCCCTGACACAGCAGATAACAGCCACCAGCCAACCATCATCTAAGAACAGCAAGGGGATCCTGAAGATCCTGAAAAAAGCATCACAAGGAGGGCCATGAAGATGCTCAGAGGGCTGGAGCAGCTCTGCTATGAGTACAGGCTATGAGAGTTGGGGCTCTGCAGCCTGGAGAAGAGAAGGCTTCAAAGAGACCTTACAGTAGCCTTGTAGTATCTAAATGGGGCCTATAGGAAGGCTGGGGAGGACTATTGACAAGGTCTTGTAATCACAGGACAAGGAGGAATGGGTTTGAACTGGCAGAGGGAGATTCAAACTAGATGTTAGGAAAGGGTTCTTTGCAGTGAGGGTGGTGAGACACTGGCACAGGTTGCCCAAGGAGGCTGTGGAGCACAGAATCACCCAATGTGATCAAAGATCTCCACAACCTCCCTGGAGGTATTCAAGACCAGGTTGGGATGAGGCCTTGAGTGACTTCTTGTAGTGGGAGATGTCCCTGCCTATGGCAGAGGGGCAGAACTGGATGAACTTTGAGGCCCCTTCCAACCTAAACCATTCTATGATTTTAAGTCTAGTCAGAAGCAAGCAGTGAAATTGGAGGGAGGCAAGATGTGAAATGACCTGCTCCATCAGCAAGCAGAGTTGCTAGTAGTCATGGAGAACAAATGCTCACCAGCCTGCAATGACTGCTAGAGATGGAGTACCACAAGGTTTCACTGAGGCAATTCCACATTCAAAGTTTTGCTCCAAATTCAACCAGGCTACAAACCCAGTGGTTAAACATGCTGCTAAATCCAGCTTCTTTCACCAGTCTACTCTTAGTAAATCAAAAAGATTTGCCAGGGGCCCATACGGGAAGGTTAGCAGGGGGAATCTCCAGTGAGGGTGGGGAGACACTGGCACAGGTTGCCCAGGGAGGTTGTGGATGCTCCCTCACCAGAGGTGTTCAAGGCCAGGTTGGATGAGAATCATAGAATCAACCAGGTTGGAAGAGACCTCCAAGATCATTCAGGCCAACCTAGCACCCAGCCCTATCCAGTCAGCCAGACCATGGCACTAAGTGCCTCATCCAATCTTTTCTTGAAGACCTCAAGGGACAGTGACTCCAGCACCTCCCTGGGCAGCCCATTCCAATGCCAATCACCCTCTCTGCCAACAACTTCCTCCTAACATCCAGCCTAGACCTCCCCTGGCACAACTTGAGACTGTGTCCCCTTGTTCTATTGCTGGTTGCCTGGGAGAAGAGGCCACCCCCCCACTTGGCTACAGACTCCCTTCAGGTAGTTGTAGACCTAGAGCAACCTGTTCTAGCTGGAGGTGTCCCTGCATATGGCAGGGGGTTGGAGCTAGATGATCTTTGAGGTCCCTTCCAACCTAAACCATGCTATGATTCCATGTCAGGGTGAAGCTAACAAAGGGGCAGGGGCTTTTGATGTGTTAGACATTTCAGAAAGTACTGTCAGTACTAGGTCTCCTGAATCCTTCTGTTTTGTCCTTGGGAAGATGACAGCCACTTTCTGAAACTGTTCAGAGATTCATTGTTTAGGGAACTCTTATTTTCAACACATACAAGAGCACACTTTAGGACTTTACATCTGCCTATCACTCAAAGCAATGTAGAAGGAGCCCATGGTAAGGATAGGTTTGCCCTTTGGTAATCAGTAGACATGAAATGGAAAACAAGAAGGACCTTCTAGTAGCCATAGGAGAGGAAAAGTACTAGGCAACATTCCAGGAGACCCAAATGCCTGTTTCAGTTGTGAACTCTGTTGAAGTCACACGAAAGTGTTAAACTGAGTGCTGAAAACCCACACATTTGATATGGAAGAGGCCTATTATGTCAACTTGCATAGTCCTTGCCAACGCAGCACACTGACTAATGTTAATCATTCTGCCTTCTAATTATCTTACCATTATAGCAATTTCCCTGATGATCAGCCTTTTTTTCCCCCCCTTTTTTGCTGCTGTTCAGTGATTTTCAATGATGCAAGCTGTATGGCTTGGACCACCTCTTTGCCACCCCAGTTTCCAAAGAATATACCAAAGGGTGTGTTATTATCCCTCTCCATCATTCCCTTGGCTTACCAGGACAGACTTGATAGTCTTCAACAAAAGGATGTGAAAGGGGAGGATGCTGCTTTGCTTCTGTCCCATCCCATGCTAGGCACTGAAACAGGCTGTGGAAACCTCCCAGATGCTAACCTCTCTCAGAATTTGGCCTGGTGACACAGAACACAGCAGCTATTCCCTGATGGAGTCTGACTGCCTTAGCTAAGTGCTTTAGAACAAGAATGGGTTTCATTTATTTCCTGCTTTACTCCACATCTGGAGAGAAAGAAGCCAGATTTACTTCCCCTTAAACCTGAGTTACTTGCAGATTTCACAGAGAGTAGATAAAAGCAAAGACACAAACAAGTCTCTTGAACCAAGAAAGTGATCAGTCCTTTCTCCCTTATTACCCTCATGTACACACAACGACATCTTATATAGCTCCTACTATGTCTGACAGACATCCTGAGTCACTCACAGAAACCACCTTTCACTTCCTACCCTCTCAAAATTTGGGAGTTCCAAAAAAAAAACACCCAAACCAACAGAACAAAACTATCAAACCCTCAAAAAACTCCCAAACCAACAAAAAAAAAAACACAACAAAAAAGGAACCCAGTCTCCTTTTCCTTCCTACCTAAGCAATTCAATTACTTGCCAGACAGCACCAAGAATCCATTAGGGAAGAAAATATTCTGCATTTGCTGTAGAAATCTTCTGGTGATCTTATCTGTCTCTCAGTTCAGGCTCAAAGCTCAATTGTGGCTTTTTCTGCCAGTACAAGGAGACTTCAAGCAGCACTGAAATCGCTGCAGATGGGGAGAGCCATCTCTTCATTTAGAATTCACAAGAACAAGAGAGATTTATGGATAAACTGAAACAATAAGAGGAATGGCTATGGGGCAACCTACTGGATTCTGAAGGACTTTGCTCCAAGTAGCAAATTCCACATTATCTTGATCTGTCTGCCTAAAGAAATACTCCAGAAGCAGCCCTGCCCAGTAGCAAGCTTTCAAGCTATCACTGAGTACATCTGCAGAAGAGTATCATCTTTAACTTTCACACATATCTAAAGGACTCAGACTATCTTTTTGATCCCCTGGAAGCAAGCCACATCAGTAAAGAGCATTAAGCTGAAGAGAAGAGCCACAGAGCTGAGATGGGGAGGGAAGAAAGGGTAGGTTCAGGAGGAATATGTGGGTGAATTGACTGATAGGTCTGTTTTGCAGGATGTCCACTATTTTTCTCTCTAGGATGCTTGAGCGAATGGACCACACAAAAAGCTCTGGGTGCAGACACAGATCTGTCTTCTAAGCAGTTCATGTCAACAGCAGCATCATACTCAGAAGATACTGGAGATCTTGGGGAAGTAGAAAAGCCAGAACACATTGTACATTCAATCCCCCAAATCACCTGAGCCTGGAAATTTCTACATGCCACAACAGCACAGCCACCAGGCAGCACCAGGGAAGCCACTTCATAGGTTCCACAGTCACTATTCCATCCCAGCATCCAGCTGATGAGGACCCTAATGAATGTCGATGGCGTTGCCTCCCCCTTCATTTCAACTTCTGTGAGCCTTAAGGGAACAGTCTGACAACTGCCACAGATGCAGTATGTCCAGGCAAGGACCTCCAGCCCACATCTTCCATCTGTTTTCCCTCCCAGCAGTTCTTTCCCTCTCCATTCAGCCACCTTTGCCATCCCTCTGAGTATACTCCAGTCAGCTTCTGTCGAAACAATCTGGGTGACATTGCCTGTTCTACACCCCTATACACCAAGTCACATCTACATGCAAGTACAGCTGCATGCAGTCTGCAAACATAAATATATATATATAGAATTAAATTCCCTGGTGCTGCATTTAAATGTTCAGGCTGTTCCACTGTGATAATACTACTCACACATATCTAATCCTGCTTTTCCTTACACACAAACCAGAGCAACCTATGAGCAAGCCCTGACTCCCAGGGAAATAACCTGCAGGTCAGCAGCTCTAGCTGTGATGGATCTAGAGGGAAAGCAGTTCCACAGCTGAGCTCCCTTGCACAGACTGCCCTGCCAACAGCTTTTCACATCCCCCTACTCATAAAAATGAGAAAATATCTGTAATTACTACTGATTGCAACTGTGGTAGTACAGCATGGAGAGAAAGGATGTACCCACTGGAAGACAACCAGAAATACATGAGAGGGTGTCTGTGGAGCTCATCCTTGCTGCACAGCCTTCCTGTTAGTGGATTTTTTCATCTTGCTGAGCCAGGAGCACAATGAGTCCCTTTTCAAAAGCAGCATCTTTGTTCTGAAAGGTTCCAATCCCGACTGAACATCTTAGGTTGTGTCCAACGCACACAAT
This sequence comes from Pogoniulus pusillus, assembly GCF_015220805.1. Lineage (NCBI taxonomy): Eukaryota > Metazoa > Chordata > Aves > Piciformes > Lybiidae > Pogoniulus > Pogoniulus pusillus. The sequence goes on along the minus strand of NC_087276.1, from coordinate 26,873,803 downwards.
GCTTTGCAGGGACAGGGTTTTTATTTCATTTCAAATGTCCTGCCAAAAAATGCAAAGAACAGGCACAGCTCCTGTATTATTTAAGATATGTGGGGTTTAAATGGTGAGCAAGGGAAGCAGGAGAGTTCCTGTTGGAGCTGAGCCCTGTGCTTGGGTAAACACAGATGTGAAGGATCATAGAATCAACCAGGTTGGAAGAGACCTCCAAGATCATCCAGACCAACTTAGCACCCAGCCTCAGCCAATTTACCAGACCATGGCACTAAGTGCCTCATCCAGGCTTTGCTTCAACACCTCCAGGGACAGTGACTCCACCACCTTCCTGGGCAGCCCATTCCAATGCCAATCACTCTCTCTGACAACAACTTCCTCCTAACATCCAGCCTAGACCTCCCCTGCCACAGCTTGAGACTGTGTCCCCTTGTCCTGTTGCTGGGAGGTGGAGGAGTCACCATCCCTGGAGGTATTCAAGAAAAGACTGGATGAGACACTTAGTGCCATGGTCTAGTGGACTGGATAGGGCTGGGTGCTAGGTTGGACTGGATGAGCTTGGAGGCCTCTTCCAACCTGGTTGATTCTATGATTCTATGGTTGCCTGGCAGAATAGACAAACTTCACCTGGCTACAACCTCCTTTCAGGTAGTTGTAGACAGCAATAAGATCACCCCTGAGCCTCCTCTTCTCTAGGCTAAACAACCTGGGAATCCTTCCACCCACATTTAATACAGAGCCCACTACTCCTTTGTACACACACAACTGCCTCATGTGACACCTCTGCTTTTTAGAGAAGGATACAAAGAAGATGCTCTTCCCACAGCATTTTGCTTCTCTTGCCACTCTGCCTGGCTCTATGCTCATTTAAAGAGCCCCTCTACCTAAATTAGGCATCAATTTCCATTCCACTCTTACCTCTTTCAAATCTAGGTAGGAAAGCTGACAAAACCAGTTACTTTTTTCCTGAGTTGCCTGGATCTATGTCTCTCCAGAGCCATAGCAAGCAGCAACAAATGGAAATTGAGGAATATTTGGAAACCTAGGCTGAGAAGAGAGCATGGTGTGATCTGATGTGTTTGGCGTGTGCTGGCAGAGATGCTCTGATGTACAGATGTTACCTCTCCCCATCACACCCCTGGGTCTCCCCAGGCACACTGCAAGCTCTGGTCTCTAGCAAGCTTGGACTGCAGATCACATTGCTCAATGGCACGTTTGAGTGACAGAGGCATGTCAAGTTTCTCTTCTACTATTTGATAAAATTCTTTAGGGGAAACTCATTTTCTTTGCATAGATCTCTGCCTCCAGGCATCAAATAGGTGATAGGTCTGCCTGATCAAAGGGAAGCGCTCCGGGACGTGTCAGATAACGCATCCACATCTCACACACTTGAATCCCCTGATGGAGGCCACAAGCAGAACATGTTTCTCTGCTGCACACTGCCATCTCCAACCATGGCTCAGCTCACAGCATCTTCTCACTTCCTCATGTATACTTTTAACATTGCTAAGGCTGCCACCCACTCTTCACTGTGACACGGAACAGTCACACGACACAAACATTGGCTAGGTTGGGGTTGTTTAGCCTGGAGAAGAGGAGGCTCAGGGGTGACCTCATTGCTGTCTACAACTAGCTGAAGGGAGGCTGTAGCCAGGTGGGGTTGGGCTCTTTTGCCCTGCAACCAGCAACAGAACAAGGGGACAGAGTCCCAGGCTGTGCCAGAGGAGGTCTAGGCTGGATATTAGGAGGAAGTTGTTTGCCAGAGAGAGTGATTGGCATTGGAATGGGCTGCCCAGGGAGGTGGTGGAGTTGCTGTCCCTGGAGGTGTTCAAGTGAAGCCTGGATGAGGCACTTGGTGCTATGGTCTAGTTGATTGGACAGGACTGGGTGCTAGGTTGGCCTGGATGATCTTGGAGGTCTCTTCCAACCTGGTTGATTCTATGATTTCTCTTCCATAACCTGGGTACCACATTGGCCTCTCTGTTTCTTAGAGATGATGTTGAGTTTTCTACATATGAGGAGAAATCCTGCCCTGAAGCCATCAGTAGAACAAAACTGTTGAAGAGCATTACTGAAAACTTGGTCTGTACAAAGACCAGTGGCAAAAAGCCAGAGCACAACAGAAGCAGCAAGAAGAACAGCACAGAAACCGTGACCTGTAACTTTGTTTTAGTTGAAAGCCTGAAAACATTTGGGTCATCAGACTGAAATGATAATGAGCTAAAAGCCTAACATGGAGAGAGCTGTAACATATGGTTGTGGTATTCATAGAAATCTGAGAAAATCTTCAGTAAACAAACCTTGCCAGGCACTTCTTTTCCCTCTACGGGTCTGAGGCATCCTTGTTTTGCTGCTGTGACACTGCAGAAGAATTCAAAGCAGCGAAAGGATAACAGAAAATGAAGAAAGAGCAATTGAAAACTAATTTGTGCCATCAAATGACTACAGAGGAAGAACCAGAAAACTATAAAGGGGCAGTCACTCCTAGCGTTTCCTGAAACTTTGCTGCTGTTCTGCTGCGTGACAAATAAGATTAGAGGAGCTTAAAAGGGAAGTCTCTTTTTAAAATGATTGTGTCTGTCTCCTCAGCCTTGGCTTTCACCTGCAGGATGGTGGTGGGGAATCAGTGAAACTTCCTTCTTGCATAAGGAGCCTTCTGGAGTTGCTCCTTACTACTCTACCATTGGCCGGCGATGAATGTCATTGGGTGTAGAATGAATCACAGTGTGCATATGAATGACAGCATCCCAGCATGGTGGGGCTTGGAAGGGACCTCTGGAGATCATCCAGTCCAACAGGTGTAGTTGTCAGTGAAATCACCCATTTTCTTACCTCCCTGCTCTAACAGAGTGGTGCCTCTGCCACCATACTCTCATGAAAGCAGCACACCCACACATAAAAACACACAGAGTTAGTGGTTTAGCGACCACACAACCAAGGCTTGCACAACTTTTAAAACCTCACCACTCATTCTGCAATACCTTCTCATAGAATAGAATCAACCAGGTTGGAAAAGACCTCCAAGATCATCCAGGCCAACCTAGCTCCCAGCCCTGGCCAGTCAACCAGACCATGGCACTAAGTGCCTCAGCCAGGCTTTGGTTGAACACCTCCAGGGATGGTGACTCCAGCACCTCCCTGGGCAGCCCATTCCAATGCCAATCACTCTCTCTGCCAACAGCTCCCTCCTAACATCCAGCCTATAATTCCTCCAGAACAACTTGAGACTGTGTCCCCTTCTTCTGTTGCTGCTTGCCTGGCAAAAGAGCCCAACCCCACCAGGCCACATCCTCCCTTCAGGTGGCTGTAGACAGCAATGTGCTCTGCCCTGAGCCTCCTCTTCTTCAGGCTGCACACCCCCAGCTCCCTCAGCCTCTCCTCACAGGGCTCTGCTCCAGGCCCCTCACCAGCTTTGTCACCCTTCTCTGGACACTTTCCAGCACCTCAACATCTCTCTTGAATTGAGGAGCCCAGAACTGGACACAGCACTCAAGGTGTGAGTTTCAGAACATCAAGGCCCATTCCAAGCTGGCTTTCTCGTACCACAGCAGGACTTGAACAAAGTGCTGGCATTTGCCCCTGCAGAAACACAGGCAAGTCGAGCAGAAACTTCCTCATTGCAGCAGCATCTTCATCTGCATTTTGTGCTCCTCATCCATTTTTCCACTCTGGCATGGATGCCACGTCTTAGAGTTTGTGCTTTGTGTGTGCTGGTACACCGACCTCTTCCAGTGGGACATTTCCCCTGCCCTAGCTCTCTCCCTGCTTACTCTGAGCTCTCTGTGCTGCTGCTCAGGTACTGATGTTGAGTGCGTTGACCTTTCCCTGTTCCAGAGCTGTTCAGGCAACCCAGCGCTCACCCTTCCTCCCATTCTGCTCATCTAATGAGCTGTGTGATGCCACACAACTGCTGATATTTTCAGGGATAGTGGCAGGAGCACATTAATGAATTTATTATGGCTTTCTGTGTTAAATGTATTATGCAAATGTTAATCAGTTTCTGCAGAACTTTGAGAAAGGTGCAGCATGAAATAAACAAGACGGCCTTAGCTCAGGCAGTAGAATTTATAGAGCTTCAGGTGTTTAATATTCAATGGGCAAATCCCTCTAAAAGACATTTTTTTGCAAAGGGCATGTTGGTAAAATTTCCCTGCACAAATGTGAATCTCTGCACTCCTGGTCCCTGATGTTAACAAACATTAGCAAGTCAGTACTGTGTGTGCCCTTGTTTTATTCGACATCCACCTTGCACATCACATTTATCAGGGCCACTGAGGCCAAGAAACAGCTTCTCCTTGAACTGCCTAATGACAGAGCTACAACTTCATGACATGTTTGTACTTCTCCTCTCTGCTCCCATGGAATGCTTTTAATTCTTGTTAATTCTAATAAACCTGATGTATTCAGAATTAATGTACAAATACTTGCAGAGCCCCAAACAATTCCATGTTGCACAGTCTTTGAGGCTTGGAGCATTGCAGGTGCCACACTCCTTCCACTTTACACCACTTTCTAGCACTCCCTTCAGTACCTAATGCAGGTGGCACAAGATAGAGGATGTTTTCTCTCGAGTGTGGCCAGCAGGACAAGGGAGGTTATTCTTCCCCTGTACTCAGCACTGCTCAGGCCACACCTTGAGTGCTGTGTCCAGTTCTGGGCTACTCAGTTCAAGAGAGATGTTGAGGTGCTGGAAGGTGTCCAGAGAAGGGTGACAAAGCTGGTGAGGGGACTGGAGCATAGGCCTGTGAGGAGAGGCTGAGGGAGATGGGGGTGTGCAGCTTGCAGAAGAGGAGGCTAAGGGCAGAGCTCATTGCTGTCTACAACTACCTGAAGGGAGGCTGTAGCCAGGTGGGGTTGGGCTCTTCTGCCAGACAAGCAGCAACAGAACAAGGGGGCACAGTCTCAAGTTGTGCCAGGGGAGGTCTAGGCTGGATGTTAGGAGGAAGTTCTTCACAGAGAGAGTGATTGGTATTGGAATGGGCTGCCCAGGGAGATGGTGGAGTCGCCGTCCCTGGAGGTGTTGAAGCAAAGCCTGGATGAGGCACTTAGTGCCATGGTCTGGTTGACTGGCTAGGGCTGGGAGCTAGGTTGGCCTGGATGTTCTTGCAGCTCTCTTCCAACCTGGTTGATTCTATGACTCTAAGTTACCCATAAGGGCAATGTATAGACAACCTTACAGGTTGTGCTAGTTTGAAGCAAGCTGGGATGTTTTGGTAACAGAACTAGATAACGGGCAGTGAAATGAAAACAATTGATGTCAACTTCTCTCACAGTCTCGCTGAGAGCTCTGGGAAGAAGAAAGACTTTTTCTCCATTTTGTTACTCACTCTTGCTTTTGCCTTAGACCTGGTCACATCTCATTAACCCTGCTCCTACTAACCTTGCTCCCTAACCTCTTGGCTGCACCTATCTTCTTCCTGAGAACTGGGGTAAGGTTGAGAGGGTCGGGGGAGGTGTTGGGGTGGTTTGAGAGCCCCTCCTGGGGATTCAGGTTTCTGGGAGGGGAGTTGTGCTTTTGTATTGTTTATCCTTTGTATATTTCTGTATATAATTGTATATAACTGTATATATTGTAAATAGCTGCTTGTACATTCTGCTAGCTGTAAATAAATTGCTTCATCTATATTCCCAGGGTCCGTCTGAGTTAGCTGGGGCAAATATAAAGTGTGGGAGGGGCGGGGTAACCCCCAAACCATCACACAGGTAAAGTTCTTTCCCCTTCCATTCACTTGGGCAGCACTTCAGTAGTTCACTGTGTGCATCAGAGACACCTGCACAGCAAAGCCCTTTGGCTGTAGTTTAACACAACCAGCTCCAGCAATACTCAAAGAAAAGGTTTAATAGCAGAGGCTTCTGCTCATGCTAACCACCAAAACACACACTTGGTGACTCCACAGTGCTTCCCTAATGCCAGCACGTGCCATGCCATCTCCCACGCTACTGCTATCCACAGATGGTACCAAACTGACCCGGTCCCTGCTGCAGTCACAGCCAGCTTGCTGTGTGTGTATTCTCCAGTGTTCTATGGAAGCAGCACACACCTCTCAGCTGTCAGAAATGGATATCCATCATGTCTAGACACAGGGTTAGAATGAGTGGTAGAGGCATTTCAATAAGGTTGGGGTTTTTTGAAGAGAAGGGCTGAAGCTGACTACCTGAGGCTTTCCAGGAGGAACAGCTCTGCCACTGGTGCAGACCACAGCATGCACAGAGGAATATGAAAAGGACAGGAAGTTTGTGAAAGGGAAAGCACGGAGATAATCCAGGTAGAAGACACTGAGGGGTCAATTAGGGAACCTTGAATGGTTGACAGTATCCCTTTCAGTTCTGTAACAGTGCAAATGACTCATTCACAGTTCACCAGTCACATAATGAACAGTTAGACTGTTAAATGATCTCAGTTTTGCCTTGGGCTCTTAATTCCAAGCTAGTTACCTCCTGGCTGCCAAAATCCCAACTATAAAATGAGTCATTAATGCTTAAAGAGGAGAAGTATTCCCTAACCACCACACAGAGGACTTGAAGGTCCCAGATGTTTTGTTACACCCTCAAAATAGAGCAAGAGTAAGAGGGAGACTAGCCCAAGCACAAAGGTTGCAGAGATAAGGGGAAATAAAAGAGATATGGGGAAATAAAAACATGAGAGGACTATGTGAGCCCCAGCACCTTCATCCTACATGGACATTTCACTCCTGGGAAATTTAATACAGCAACCAGCAGCCACCCACTCTCCCTGCAGAGCTTCCCCTTCCTCCTGCTTTGGGGCGATCAACCACCACAAGTCCACGCCAGCTTAGGCAAGCCAATTAAAATGACCTAAAGCAGACAAACAGGACAAATCAGAGAATTAACCAGGCTGGAAAAGACCTCTGAGATCATTGAGTCTAACCAATCACCTAACCTTTCTAATTAACTAAACCCTGGCACTAAATGCCTTATCCAGCCTCTTCTTAAATGCCTCCAGGGATGGTGACATCCAGCTCAGTCCCCTGCACTCAGCAGGGACATCCTCCACCATCAGCTTGTTTTGCAAGGGGTGAAAGGCACCACTTACCCTTCTCTTTTCCATTTATTTTTAAACTAAATCAAAGCTAAAACGTAAACTATGCACAAAGGTCCCCAAAAGTACATGGAAGTCTTAGGAATTTGGAGTGGACTCACTGTTGGGGAAGGTGAAGAAAGAGCCACGGAGGTGTTGGGTAGAAGGTTGGACTTGATGATCTCAGAAGTCTTTTCCAACTTGAATGATTTTGTGACTCTGATTCTGTGACTCCACCACCTCCCTGGGCAGCCCATTCCAATGCCAATCACTCTCTCTGCCAACAACTCCCTCCTAACATCCAGCCTAGACCTCCCCTGGCACAGCTTGAGACTGTGTCCCCATGTTCTGTTGCTGCTTGCCTGGCAGAAGAGCCCAACCCCACCTGGCTACAGCCTCCCTTCAGGTAGTTGTAGACAGCAATGAGCTCTGCCCTGAGCCTCCTCTTCTCCAAGTTGAACAATCCCAGTTCCCTCAGCTGATCCTCACAGTGCTGTGCTCCAGTTCCCTCACCAGCATTGGTGCCCTTCTCTGGAAATATTCAGCTCCTATTTTTATCTAATTTATCCAACTATTTCACCTACTCTTACTAAAAAAATTGATGTTATTTCTGCTTGCAGAACTTGATTGTTTCTTATCTTCAAGTCACTACAGCTGCAACACAAGTACCAATGAAGTGGATTGTTTCACACTTTAACTTGTGTGAAAATAATCAACTGAAAGCCTGGAAGAAACTAAGACTTGATTTAATCAGATTAATATCTTGAAATGCAACATGATCAATAACAACAGCAAAGTTAGACATTTAGAAAGAAACTACTGCACAGACACCTCAAAACACCTCAAAGCACATCCATGAAGACAAGTCAGCATGCAAAAAGACCCCAAATACTTTGTGGAGGATGTTCATAAAATCATAGAATCAGTCAGGGTTGGAAGGGACCACAAGGAGCAGACAGTTCCAACCCCCCTGCCAGGGACAGGGACACCCTACCCTAGAGCAGGCTGCACACAGTCTCATCCAGCCTGGCCTTAAACACCTCCAGCCATGGGGCCTCAACCACCTCCCTGGGCAACCCATTCCAGCCTCTCACCACTCTCATTCTCAACAATTTCCTCCTCACAGCCACTCTGAATCTCCTCACCTCCAGCTTTGCTCCATTCCCCCCACTCCTGTCACTCCCTCACAGCCTCAAAAGTCCCTCCCCAGCCTTTTTGTAGACACCTTCAGATCCTGGAAGGCCACAAGAAGGTCACCTGGGAGCCTCCTCTTCTCCAGCCTGCACAGCCCCAACTCTTTCAGTCTGTGCTCATAGCAGAGCTGCTGCAGCCCTCTGAGCATCCTCATGGGCCTTCTCTGGACACTCTCCAGCATCTCCACATCCCTCTTGTCCCAGGGGCTCCAGAACTGGATGCAGTACTCCAGGTGGGGTCGCAGCAGAGCAGAGCAGAGGGGGAGAATTCCCTCCCTGGCCCTGCTGGCCACACTTGTGCTGCTGCAGCCCAGGCTCTGCTTGGCTTTCTGGGCTGCAAGTGCACACTGCTGGCTCCTGTTGAGCTTCTCTTCCAGAAGCACCCCCAAGTGCCTCTCCTCAGGGCTGCTCTCCAGCCACTCACTGCCCAGCCTGTTCTCAGGCAGTTCACTGATGGACCCCGCAATAGGGAATTGAGTTTCTTCTATTCTGACAGCAAAAACTTAGCATCAATAGCAGCTTGTGGTGGGGAAAAGTTTCTTGGTGACTGCCCCCATACTATGTAGCCAGCCAATTCCTTCTGAGTTCTTTGAGATAATTGGCAAAAGTCAATTATTTCAGAATTTATGAATAGTAATATTGCATTTTTATCAGCATTGCTGTCACACTACTGCCTGTCAGAAACTACTTACATGACCATAAGGAAAAGCTTTTTTACTGTGAGGGTGACTGGAACAGGCTGCCCAGAGAGGCTGTGGAATCTCCTTCTCTGGAGACATTCAAAACCTGGATTCATTCCTGTGTGATTCACTCTAGGTGACCCTGTTCTGGCAGGAGGGTTGGACTAGATGGTCTTTTGAGGTCCCTTCTGACCCCTAACATTCTGTGATACTACTGTGTGCAGTGGCACTGTGCTCAGAGTGTCAAACCATGAACCCTTCACACAGCCAAACCATCCTTATATGGTTTCAACTGGTCCTTGAGATCGGTTCTGTGACCCTGTTCAGGTTTCCTAGACTGCCAGCATCCACAGGTGATGCCTACACTCAGAAACAAGCAAGAAAATCAAGACTCCCTCCATTCAGCCTCATCACTACACATGCATACACTCAAAGAGATGAAACTATGTCTTGACTATGAGACTAGAGGTGATTTTCAAGCCCAAACACATCTCAGTGTAACAAAGAACATCTCCCTGACTTCCATCTGTACAGATCCACTTATCTGAACTCTAACTGGAGTTCCATTTTCCTCACCAACCAGCTGTGAACTAATTATGAGGACTTCTAACTAGTCCTGCTCCCTCTCCAAGCATATGGATCCAATTAAGTCAAACTGCAGCTGATTCTAATCAATCTTCCTTGAAGCAGCCAAACTTGAAGAATCTCTTCTCTCCTTCAGCTCGAAGAGTAGAGGAGAGCAGGAAAAGCAGGAGAGTAGGATTTGCATAAGGAACACTTCACATCCGCTTGGTTGCCTGCAAACACAAGGCTCCTAGCAGTAAGAAATGCTAATTGAACACTCCTCACAAGTCTTTTCCTCCCACTTTATCCAAAAAGCACTGATTTGATCAGTCTCTTTTCTTCCTGGCATTGAGCTGCACTTTTCCACCAGCAGCCTGGGAAGATGGCCCTGACCATTTGAGATAACTAAACAAACCAAACCTTTCACTGCAATCTCAGCAGGTCTTCCCACCACAGGGCAAAGCAGTAATGGTGCATTTGCTTTTCTTGAAGCCTTTTTTGCTCATGGAAAGAAAGAAGGGTAGGGAAGAGGAGATTAAATAGTCTAGTTAAACTCACTCTTGTCATAGACTCTTTGAATCCCTCTCCTAAGCCACAGCTCAAACGCTATGGGGAGGCACCCTCAGTAGGGTGAATTTCTCTACAGTTCCAACATTTCTTGTGTTTTTGTAATCTGAAGTTTTTATTAGCAGTAAAGACCTGAGCAGTGAGTAATACCCATGCTAAAGTCTTTATACCAGTGAAGGAAAATCAATGCAGCCTGCAACTAGGTGTCAAGAGCCAAGGGCTTTGGAAGAAGGGGTGTGTGGAGGTGGAAAGTGCCTTCAGCTGTAATTCATTCTGTCCCCACACAAGCACAGAATACAAAGAGATGTCAGGTGTTATGTGCACTGCTGTGGATGGCTATCAGCATCTCACTCTCTTTATTTTCTAAGACTGAGCTCAGCAGCTTGAATCACACAGCTAAGAGAAGTGGACCTTCCCACCTGCTCCTTTGCCCTCTGGCCAGTCCACCAGGGTCCTGTAGTTCGGAACGTGAACGATTTGGCTACAGCAGCCAAAGCAGAAAGGAGCAATATTCATAAGCCAGAACCCAGATAGGGAAGCATGTGAGAGAAGGCAAACATCTGTGAAACTTCACTGCTTTCCACATGTGAACACAGTCAGGCATTGATGCTTTTCATTATCAAGTATTAGCCACATCTCCCTGAATTTCATCCACCACATGCAGTCTCGTGAACTCAGCAGCCTTCAGGCCAACGTGGAGCAGCAGTCCAAGTCTTGATTCTACAGCCTGCCTTTTCCTCTTACAAATCCACCCTTCCTATCTCTCTTTCATTTGGTAGATACAACTCTAGCAAGCCAGAGGTTTTATTTCATAACAGAAAGAACTTCAGACAAAAATGTCAGAAATCACCCTGGTCCCACCTTGTTTAATGTTACCTCCTTCCTTTCTCTCTCACTGCCTGATCTGCTGTTGTGCTTTTCCCACATTTGTAATTTCAACCAGTTTTCTGTTCAGGAAATCTTATTTCTGCTCAGTAAATCTTCCTTCTGCTTTCTGTCAATAAAGTTTGTCCTTCCCCCCCCCCCTATTCTTTGTGAGATGTTATTTTAACCCATTATTTCCCAGTGATTCCTTTCAGAGATGGGAATAAATAACATGTCAAGCTAGCAACATTTCAGTGACCTTATCTGAGTGTATAATAATATTTTCAGAGGATTTGCTCTGTGCTGATAGAGGCAGTGAATTTCTAAGCTTATCCTTAACTTAGTGAGTTCCCACTGTAAGGAACATTCTTCATTGTGGTTATAATAAGAAACTATTCTAAGCTAGGTCTGTCAAGGGATTTGATCATAGAATCACAGAATCATCCAGGTTGGAACAGACCTCCAGAATCAGTCACACTGGAAGGGACCTCCAAAATCATCCAAGCCAACCTAGCACCCAGCCCTGGCCAATCAACCAGACCATGGCACTAAGTGCTGCATTCAGGCTTTGCTTCAACACCTCCAGGGACAGCAACTCCACCACCTCCCTGGGCAGCCCATTCCAATGCCAATCACTCTCTCTGACAACAACTTCCTCGAAACATCCAGCCTAGACCTCCCCTGGCACAACTTGAGACTGTGTCCCCTTGTTCTGTTGCTGCTTGCATGGCAGAAGAGCCCAACCCCACCTGGCTACAGCCTCCCTTCAGGGAGTAGCAGACAGCAATGAGGTCTGCTCTGAGCATCCTCTTCTGCAGGCTGCACATCCCCAGCTCCTCAGTCTCTCCTCACAGGGCTGTGCTCCAGGCCCCTCACCAGCTTTGTTGCCCTTCTCTGGACACTTTCCAGTACCTCAACATCTCTCTTAAATTCTTGACTCTAAAGGTAAGTTAAAAAAGAGCAGGAAAATGTCTTCCCTTCTGAGCAGTTCTGAAACCTTGACCATTCAGGTGGGCACACACTGATCGATGCTGACATTTTAGCATTCAGCTTACATATTCCTGCACTTATGCTTTCCTCTGAAATCCTCTTTTGTAGCAGCTGCTTTTGGTATTCAGTCCTGTAAGCCACAGGTAAAGTGAGAAGCTAAGGAAGGGGAATCTACCTCCTGCTAAACAAAGTGTTAATCCTATGTCAGCATCCTTGGCACAGCAGAGCTAAGAGCATGGTTACCTCAATTCAGTTCACTGACCTTTCAGTGGACTAACAGATTTGTCTTTCCTAGGCTTGTCAAGCTAGTTTGCCATCCTCCTCCTCTTTCTCCACACCTCCAGTTAACTCATCCCTCTCACATAATTTTTACCCTGCTTTATCTGCAGGTCATTCCTGTTCTTCCCTTCCCACTCCACAAAGCCCTGACCTGTACAATACCGCAGTCGACCAGCGAGCACCACAATGAGGTTAGCTTATGGGGATGCTGTGATGAACTTTCAAAGGCTTCCTGTTGAACAATACAACTGTTACTGCAGAGCAGCTTTGCCACAGTATGAAAGTCCAATCTTGCTCCTATCATCACTTTACTCTTCTGTATTATGAAAGCTCAGCTATCCCTATGATAGGTACTGGTAACCTTCTGTATGGAGGACCAGAAGGCAAATCATTAGCAAGATCACACTGAAGAATTTGGACCTTTCCTCTCTGAACATGCAATTTAGAAAACTTGGTCTTCTGGCATCTCAAGAGCAGTATGAGCAAACAGAGCAGAGCATCCTGAGGTGTCACAAAGAAAATAGAGAATTTCTCTGGTCAGGCCTTAGAATCATTGAAACAGTCAGGGTTGGAAGGGACCACAAGGACTGTCTAGCTCCAGCTCCCCTGCCATGGGCAGGGACACCCTACCCTAGAGCAGGCTGGCCAGAGCCCCAGCCAGCCTGGCCTTAAACACCTCCAGCCATGGGGCCTCAACCACCTCCCTGGGCAACCCATTCCAGCCTCTCACCACTCTCATGCTCAACAACCTCCTCCTCATGGCCAGGCTGACTCTCCCCACCTTCAGCTTTGCTCCATTCCCCCCAGTCCTGTCACTACCTGAATCATGAAGGCAGTAAAACAAGATTAATAAAGCACTGTTGGGAGGGAAAGCTTTCAGTAGTTGAATATCTGGACTGGAGTAAATACTACCAAAAAACCCCATCCCTGGAGGTGTTTAAGGTCAGGCTGTCCTGTCACTCCCTGAGAGCTTAAAAAGTCCCTCCCCAGCATTTTTGTAGGCCCCTTCAGATACTGGAAGGCCACAAGAAGGTCACCTTGGAGCCCCCTCTTGGAGGAGCCTCGTTGGAGAAGCAGTAGCCTAAGACAGTGCTGGCAGATGTGGTGTGGCCTAAGTGAGCTGTATTCTGCTCTGAAACCAAAGCTGATGTTGTGTTTGTTGGAGACCTAAGCATCCAAACACCGGCCCAAAAGCTTTCATCTCCTTCTGATGACTGAAACCCAATTAAAGGAGAGCTGGGTGACAGGTTTCACACTAAACATGGCTCAGCAGAGATGCTCAGCAGCTCTTAGCTCCCTGCTTTATCAAAGCTGTCACTTCCCCTATCTCTAGGAATTGGTAATAAAAAAAAAAGAAAAGATTTGATTTGTCTCTAATAGGTGTCAAGATAAAAATCAATGGACTGTCTGAAACCTGGGTAATTTCAAACCTGTAGGTTTTCTACCATGGAGCAATTTACATGAAAATAGAAAGAAAAATAAAAGAGAAAGAGAAAAAAAAAAAAAAAGAAAATTAAGAGAGTGAAATACTACAATACCAATTTGTTTGGCATATCAGAGAGAAGAGAAAAGAGAGATAACACTGTTCATGGCAGGATGGGCTTTGATTAAACAAACAGGTTCAGGTTCTTGTTTGCTCCAGCACCTTTCAAACTGGAAGCACTATAAAAGCTTGAAGAAACTCCCATGTCTCTCCTCTGCCCAGAAAAGCTGTTCTCAGAATGAAGGCAAGCTGAACAGGCAACACAATCAACGGCTGCAGGTGTCCCTGACCTCCTTCAAGGACTTCATGGATCTATCCAGAGTGAAAAACTGAAGACCTTCTGTCACATAGGACAGCACTATCTCAGGAATCATAGAATCAGTCAGGGTTGGAAGGGACCACAAGGAGCAGACAGTTCCAAACCCCCTGCCATGCCCAGGGACACCCTACCCTAGTGCAGGCTGCACACAGCCTCAGCCAGCCTGGCCTTAAACACCTCCAGCCATGGGGCATCAACCACCTCCCTGGGCAACCCATTCCAGCCTCTCACCACTCTCATGCTCAACAACTTCCTCCTCACAGTCACTCTGAATCTCCCCACTTCCAGCTTTGCTCCATTCCCCCCAGTCCTGTCATTTCCTGAGAGCCTATGAAGTCCCTCCCCAGCTTTTTTGTAGGTCTTCAGATCCTGGAAGGCCACAGTAAGGCAAACCACCCAGAGCAGTACAGCAAAAGTAACAGACCCTTTTGCCCTTGTGATCCTACACCTTCTGCTCTCCATACCTGTGATCTGGGGATGCTGTCATGCCATCCTTTCAATGGAACTGATGCTTCCTGGCTGAGAAGACTAACACCTAATGAGACCACAAACTGGTAGACTCTGCTATCTCCATCACTGATAGCAGCAGTGGAGTCCTCAGTGCAACCAGCACTCAAGCTCTGCCTATACTCCTGCTTCGGCAGGAATGACTTTGGACAAAGACAGTTCATTGTAGTGAAGTCATTGAAAATGGAACAGGTTTTAAGGCTCCAAAGAGTTTCAAGGCAAAGGCAAAGAAGATGACAACTGCATTTGTGTGATGGTATCTGACATCAAAGCACCCCAGCAGGACGGTCAGAGACACAAGTGTGTCTCTGCAGCTTCCACAAGCTTCTGCAGAATGCTTTGCCCAGATGGAGGGAAGTGCAGCTGCATGCTGTGAGCATCCTGGCACAGCTGCTAGAACAGCTATGGGGAGTGAACCATGTCAGGCTCTCCAGCTGCTCTGGACCACTACATTTCCTACCTGCAGAGTTAGCTTCTCCAGTTTCATTTCCAGAGATCTGTTCTCCTCTTCCAGCTTACTGCGTTCAGCTTCCAGCTCCTCAATTTTCAGCCTGGAGAGGAAGGGAAACTCAATAAACACCATGTCCCTGCACAGTCCCACCACAAATAATCAAGTAAAACAGGAAACCACAAGCAGTATCAAATTATTCCTGTATTCAGGATGACACAGCAACACCCCAGAGACAGTTAAATCATCTGACTACAAGACACAAGTTTGTATGATGAAAATACAATTTGTAAAAGCCCATTAAAAATATCTAACTTGACTATACAGCAAATCCAACCTAGATACTTCCTGCAGCATGAACTGAGCCTAGACCATCATGTTTAATAACTACCAACAGCTAAAATCTCCACGAGTGCATCAAATCTCATTTTGATCTGATTTATACTTTTGGCCTTCACGATACTCCTTGGCAGTAAGCTCCACAATTTAATTATCTGCTGGGTGAAAATTTAGCTCATTTTGGTTTATTGCCTCCTATGTGAATACGTCGCTGAGTGCCTGCAAGTTCTGCTATGAGAAGCTCCAGTTCTGGAGCTCCCATTACAAGAAGGATGTGGAGATGCTGGAGAGTGTCCAGAGAAGGGCCATGAGGATGCTCAGAGGGCTGCAGCAGCTCTGCTGTGAGCACAGCCTGAAAGAGTTGGGGCTGTGCAGTCTGCAGAAAAGGAGGCTCCCAGGTGACCTTCTTGTGGCCTTCCAGCATCTGAAAGGGGTCTACAAAAAAGATAAGGAGAGACTTCTGAGGCCCTCAGGGAGTGCCAGGAGTGGGGGGAATGGAGCAAAGCTGGAGGTGAGGAGATTCAGAGTGGCTGTGAGGAGGAAGCTGTTGAGCATGAGAGTGGTGAGAGGCTGGAATGGGTTGCCCAGGGAGGTGGTTGAGGCCCCATGGCTGGAGGTGTTTAAGGCCAGGCTGGATGAGACTGTGTGCAGCCTGCTCTAGGGTAGGGTGTGCCTGCCCATGGCAGGGGGCTTGGAACTGTCTGCTCCTTGTGGTCCCTTCCAACCCTGACTGATTCTATGATTCTAACTTTTGAGTAATTTTAGCACTCTCCATATCCCTTCACAGGTCTCCTCTGTTATTTCCTGATGGATATCCTATTCTTTCCTCACAGTCAGGATTTTCCACATTTCTGCTCATCTTTGCTGCTTTTCCTTGTTCTTCAAGTTTTCTATAGCTTTTTTTTTTCCCCCTCAAAACTACAAACAGCACTCCGAGGTATTCAGTGGTATAATGGAGCTTTCTGTTTTGTTCTCAACTTCTTTTCTAACACTGCCTGGTATCCTGTTTGTCTTTTTAACTATGGAGCACTTACCTGATATTTTAAGAAGCCTGTTCACAATAATGCAAGATCTCTTTCTTGAGTGATAATAGCTCATTTAGAGCCCACTTTTGTGGGAGTCAAAGTAAAGGCTCTTTTTTTTTTCTCCTTATGGGCAAGGCGTTTGCAATTATTGACGTACAACTTCATTTCCCACCTCCAGCAGCATCCTAAGGCTCTTCTGAAACTCTGAACGGTCTGATAAGCTGAATAATTCCCTATTATCTCAATTTCTGTCACCTCACTACTCACAAATTCCTCTTTGTGTCGGATGCAAAGCGTTCTAGGGTGCAGTGGAAACCCCAGGTATTGTGAGAACAACATTCATTCTTTGATTTTCCAGCTTTTAACTTTATATGATGTGAGCATATTCATGGAAGAAAAATGCATCAAGCTTTACAAAGTGAAAGATGTTTTATTGTCTCTGGCTCAAGAAATCCTGGAGACAAAGCACTAGAAAGTGGGAGAACCTTCTGGCAAAGTACCCCAGCTCGGATGGTCATCTACCACTGGCCATCCCTGCAGACAGTACCCTGGGACAGTCAGGCCTTGGTGATTTTTATCTCCTTATTAATCCAGCAAAGAACCTTCTTCTTCATTCCACTACAGAAAAGTTTCTTTGTGACCTCTGGCTCAAAGCTTTTTGAGAAGTCAAACACATCAACCATATCAGCTTTAGCCAAATGACTGCTGAATCCCTCTTGTTGGGCAGGAGATACTACTATAAAATGCTTGATGCAACATTTTTGCTTGCATTGAACTACAGAGTACAAAAATCCTAATGCTAATTCAAGAATCTCTCCTCTCACATGCTCATGTCCTGCAATCACACAATTGTCAAGTTCGGAAGGGATCTCAAGGATAATCTAGTTCCAAACCCCTTGCCATAGGCAGGGACACTTCCCACTAAATCAGGTTGCCCAGAGCCACATCCAGCCTGGGCTTAAAAACTTCCAGGGATGGGGCTTCCACCAGCTTTCTGGGCAACCTGTTCCAGTCTCTCATTAGGCTTATGGTGAAGAACTTCTTCCTAACATCTAAATCTCCTCTCCTTTAGCTGGAGAGTCCCCCAGTCCTGTCACTACCTGACATCCTAAAAAGTCCCTCCCCAACTTTTTTTTATCCCCTTCAGATATTGGAAGGCCACAATAAGGTCTCCTGGGAGCCTCCTCTTCTCCAAACTGAACAACCCCAACTCTCTCAGCCTGTCTTCATAGGAGAGGAGCTGCAGCCCTCTGATCAACCCTATGAAGAGCGGCTGAGGGAGCTGGGGTTGTTTAGCCTGGGCAAGAGGAGGCTCAGGGGTGACTTCATTGCTGGCTACAACTACCTGAAGGGAGGTTGTAGGCAGGTGGGGGTTGGTCTCTTCTCCTAGGCAACCAGCAACAGAACAAGGGGACACAGTCTCAAGTTGTGCTGGGGGAAGTCTAGGCTGGATGTTAGGAGGAAGTTGTTGTCAGAGAGAGTGATTGGCATTGGAATGGGCTGCCCAGGGAGGTGGTGGAGTTGCTGTCTCTGGAGGTGTTGAAGCAAAGCCTGGCTGAGGCACTTAGTGCCATAGTCTGGTTGATTGGATAGGGCTGGGTGCTAGGTTGGCCTGGATGATCTTGGAGGTCTCTTCCAACCTGGCTGATTCTATGATTCCATGTCTCTTCCCTGGATTAGCTGTGTAACTAACGCGTTTACCAGTGATCTTTGCAGTCAGTTTTCTCAGGATCCTTTTCCAGAACATGTATATTTTAATTATCTGGCTTGATAATCCTCACATTTAAACGACCTAAATGAAGCTGAAAATCTTTGCACCACGACAATTAACAATGCACAAATCTGCCAACATCCCAAAACTCCTGCGAGGGAAATCGCAGGCGCAACAAAGAAGTCGACTCTCAAATTCACAGGGCAGAAGCCACAACCTTTGCCATGGAAGCTGATTGATCTACAACATCTTCAGCTCAGAATTGCCTCCTTTATAAATATGCAGCCTGAATTGCTTAAATGATTTGTAAGCCCGACCCCTGCTGGTAATTTTTAAATCTTTTAAGGTGTCATTCCTACTTTTTTTTTTTCCCCTCCTCTTTTGGAAGCTTCTAAAATGCCAAGGAGCAGCTTTTAGCATTGTCCAGGCCATTAAAAAAGATCATCAGTAATTTCCCAAAGAGACACAAAGCTGGCAGGGATGGAGGATGCTGAAGAAGCAGGAGGCTGAAAAGGTCCAGGGTGGGGGGGAGTGGGGAAAAAAAAGGGGGGGATTCAGAATGGAATGAATGCTTTTAAGGGTGTGCTTCTAAATGGGTGGCAGAGCAGGCCACAAGAAGAGCAATGTTTTTCTCTGAGGACCAACAGCACAGCAGCTGCTGAAAGGTCAGAGAGCGACACAGGACTCTCATCAGTACTTTCTCCATCCTTGACATGCTGCATTTTAATTTAGAACACATTTCTCCCAATCCAGCTTCCCAGATAAGATGGGATGTTGCCACTCTTTGCCTGCAGAACTTCTCTCCATGTGGAGGTTTAAACTCAGGCTTCTCAGATGCCCTTTAAAAAGCATTCATAGCAGGAGACACTTCAAAGATCCAAGACACAAGCAAGCTGTAACAAGGGGAGGTTTCAGTCATTACATTTTTCATAGAATCAAGCAGGTTGGAAGAGACCTCCAAGATCATCCAGTGCAACCTAGCACCCAGCCCTAGCCAGTCAACCAGATCATGGCACCAAGTGACTCATTCAGGCTTTGCTTGAGCACCTCCAGAGACAGCAACTCCACCACCTCCCTGGGTAGCCCATTCCAATGCCAATCACTCTCTCTGGCAACAACTTCCTCCTAACATCCAGCCTAGACCTCCCCTGGCACAACTTGAGGCTGTGTCCCCTTGCTCTATTGCTGGTTGCCTGGCAGGAGAGGTGAAATTGTGTTATTTCACCTGCAGTTTTAAGATTTAATGGATTCTTTGTGCCTCACTCAGGCAGATGTGCCCACCCCATGTATTCTGCATGCTCAAGATCACCTGTGAGCATGGCTGAGGTTCACAGCCTCTCCCCCATGGGCTAGCCCTAAGGCTCCTCCCTCAGATGCCTTCTCTTTCTCAGCAGTCCAGCCCAGGTTATCCTCCTTCCCAGCCACAGGGTGCAGGACCAGGGGAAGGGCAGCCCTCTCCTCCACACTGCCCCACCTCTGCTCTCCTTCAGAGATGCTGCCTCTGTGCTGAGGACTGAGAGCACAGCTGTGACCTCTTTGTGCCAGAGAGGTTGGTAGGACTGACTGGTGCTTTCACTATTCACCCCTCTTCTAACCTATTTTTAACACTGTTAAGTGTCCTGGATCTCCAGTGGAAAAGCATTAAGAACCATTAGCAAACAGTTTGTGCTGTTCTAGCTTTGCTTTCCAGCCCTGGGGAGCTCTTCCCCATGGCTAAGAGAGAGGAGCAGGGGAACTCCTATCTATATATAAACACAGCAAAGCATTTGCAGCTGGTGGTGAAGACACAGCAGTCAAATATTGAAAAATATTTACTTGTTTTGCCCTTGGATTTTTTCATTGATGTGAAACTCAAGTACAAGGCCAAGCGTGAACTGCTTTTGGATGCAGCAACATCCCCAAAGGTGGCCTTCATCTGCACACACTTTGTTCTTGCACTGCCCAGGGACATCCATGCAAGATGAGTGATGCTTCCCCTTCTCCCAGGCAACCAGAAATAGAACAAGGGGACACAGTCTCCAATTGTAGCAGGGGAGGTCTAGGCTGGATGTTAGGGGGAAGTTCCTGACAATGAAAGTGATTGGCATTGGAATGGGCTGCCCAGGGAGGTGGTGGAGTCGCTACCACTTGAGGTGTTGAAGCAAAGCCTGGCTGAGGCACTTAGTGCCATGGTCTGGTTGATTGGACAAAGCTGGGTGCTAGGTTGGGCTGGATGATCTTGGAGGTCTCTTTCAACCTGCTTGATTCTATGCTCTTTTATCACCAATTTGCATGCCTCAACTTGTTACATATGGGAGCTACTTTCAGGTAGGGAGAACAATCCAAGATAAATTCATGTGGGAACCACAGAAAGCAGAGTACAGAAACATCTGGGTAGAGCATAACCATTTATCAACTTAATGTTTGGCCTGGGAAGAATGCTGATGTCCATTTTAAAAGCAGCCCTGCAGCACAGGGAAGGAAGAAACATCAGTCACTTACTGAAATATTGACATCAGTCTCAGGTTATGTGATACAGGGAGAAGAAAAAAATCATTTGGATTAATTTCTGGAGAATTTACCAACTTGTTCTCCATAAAAGGGTTTGAAAACATGAAATATTTAAACTGTCTGCCAGAAATAGGCTGTTAGCCTCAGAAAGTGCAGTTATTTAGAAGAGACTGAGCTGAAAAGTAAAATAACTGAACAGAATTAGTTCTGACCTAGCTCAAACCAGAGCATCTGGCAGAGATTTCTGAAAGACTTGTCCTGCAGAAGATGCACACAGCTTCAGCCAAAGGCAGGCATAAGTTAAACTCAACTCACCCCTGCAGCCTTACACAAGGGAAGTGGCCTTGATTGGCTAGGGCTGGGTGCTAGATTGGGCTGGATGATCTTGGAGGTCTCTTCCAGCCTGGTTCATTCTGTGATTCTATGATACAGATTCTCTGGCATTCACTCAGACTTGGGGGGTTTCCTACTTTCAAAAGCTGAGCTTTACATCGCCCCCACTGCACAATTCACTGTCCTAGATTAGAAGAGGGAGAAAGATAAAAACCAACCTACAGCCTTAGGTCTCTTGAAATGACACTTGTGAGAATCAGCAGCTCTCTCACTGCGTGCATTCAGACTACCTAAACCATGCTTGGATGGTAAGCAAGAGCTGCCAGAGTGAGCGGCTCCTGCTTTAGAAAGCACAGGGGAACCTGATTTTGAACAGCATCTTGGCACTTCCAAAAGCCTCTCTCAGTCCAGAGCTTTGCAGTGGTGTTAAGCAGTCACCATTCCTCACCATCACCCTTTTATCTTTCTTTTATTTGTTTTTAATCTTCTCAGATGTGTTATGTGATTGCCTGGAGCATAGTGCAGATATCACCGATGAGGACATGTCTCACAGAGGCCCCATCTGTGAAGAGGACATGGCCATGTGGAAAAGCTATTGCTGAACAGGAAACTATTGAATGGAGCAGAAAATGTATGTGTTGGGAAGATGCTATTAAGGGATCCAGATGGCATTGAGATGGTGTTAGGAGCAGAGCAGACAGAATTCCAGCAAGTGTGACTAATAGGCATTGGCAAGGACACGAATTTCTTTTGAATTACTGTAACTCTACCCAGTCACTAAATCCACAGACAACATTTAGGACTTACTGAGGTTGTAGTTTGACAGCAGAAAGGAAAAGCTCAGATTTGTTCTAGCTGAGAAGGTCTTTCAGCTGTTGCCACTTAAGTCTTTGGTGAAGTTCTTTTAAACCAGATCGCTTTTATTTACAGGCTCTGAAACAGGAGTTTCTGTAGTCATCACCTTCCCTCTAAAAGCTGCTAATAACACCCTCAGCTTTGCTATAATCAGGGCCTCAAAAGTTTGATCACTTTTCCAGCAGAATATAAACAAATCCTGCTTCAGAGGGAGCAGGGAGAAGTGTGAGTAATGACAGCACTAGCACTGGCTTTTATTGTCTCCAGGAACGATGATGCTGGCGGAGAGTCTCACCTTTAAAGTTATAAAAGGTCTGACGAAAGAGCACTCTGTTCTCAAGAGGAGGAGGAAAAACTGATAAAGTCTTTCAAGTTTCTCACTAAAAATTTACTTTCCACGCTGAAGAAAAATGAGACAAAAGATACATTTTTAAAAGCCCTCCTTCACTCACAAGAGGTGAATACAGATTCAAAGGATTAGCGTGGATTTTCCCCCCCCCCTTCTCTTCTATGTCTCCCCTGCTTTTGTTTTCAGAAGTTAGTTTCTACCCATGGGGCATAGATGGAAATGCCTGGAGGCTCACAGCCCATTCCTGCCCTGCAGACTCCTCTCCTTGGCTTCTGTTGGCTTTCCTCCATTTGTCACATACCTTAGAATCATAGAATCATAGAATCAACCAGGTTGGAAGAGACCTCCAAGATCATCCAGTCCAACCTAGCACCCAGCCCTAACCAATCAACCAGACCATGGCACTAAGTGTCTCATCCAGTCTTTTCTTGAAGACCCCCAGGGACGGTGCCTCCACCACCTCCCTGGGCAGCCCATTCCAATGCCAATCACTCTCTCTGTGAAGAACTTCTTCCTAATATCCAGCCTATACCTACCCTGGCACAACTTCATGAGAGCAGCTAAGTGGGCTGGGCTCTGTCCAGAAGAGCAGACACATCATACTGCAGGTTCAGGGGATTTCAAAGACCACTACTGGAATGTAACTCCCTCATAAACTGTGGCATTTCTTCTCTCACTTCTCACCTCTAAAGTTTGAATTCTTCCCCTCTCTTTTTCATAGAAGGAAGGAGTAATAGGGAAGCTTGCATTTGTTTGCTCTATCTTAGCAGCTATGGAAAATTGAGTAAACCAGCTCTGCTGAGGCCCACAGGGACACAGAACAAGCATAGCAGACCTAATCTCTTCTCATACTAATCTCTGCTCTCCTCTTCTGTATGGAGAACACACATCCAGCCAAGCCATATGGAGTTTTCAGACTAGACGTGAGGAGGAAGTTGTTCAGCATGAGACTGGTGAGAGGCTGGAATGGGTTGCCCAGGGAGGTGGTTCTGTCCCCATCTCTGGAGGTGCTCAAGGCCAGGCTGGATGAGGCTCTGGCCAGCCTGATCTAGGGTAGGGGGTCTCTACCCATGGCAGGGTGGTTGGAACTAGATGATACTTGTGGCCCCTTCCAACCCTCACTGATTCTATGATTCTATAAATGGACCACAGTGTATTACTCACGAACCTCAAAAGCCTGGGGAAAATAGTGATTCATCTAGCATGCCTTTGAGAAGGAGCCTCCTCTGTGAAGAAAGAACTTGAGAGTCTGAGAAGACACCTGAAGTCCAAGAAGACATCTGAAGAAGGTACACAACAGCCAACAGTATGGCAAAAAGAGCCATACTGTCTTACCAGTCCTCCAGCAAAGAAAGCTGCAGCAGAGCACTTTGCACCAAATCATTTATTGCTAGAGCTGAGCATTGAAAAGGGTGATTAAAACCAAGCAAATCCATGCTTTTTGGAACAGCTTTGTAGCTAAATGACTAGCATCAGAGCCTGGGACAAGTATTTAAATCAGCTCTAACAACAAAAAGTGGTTCAGCAAAAAGAGACAGGAAAAAAAACCAGCCTGAAATTAGACCCTGAGACTGCAGCCATTGTGCATCCATAGCCTCAGGAGCATGAAGTACTGAAATGGGAAAGAGAGAAGACAAAGCATCACCATGAAATCACTGCAGAAGCTTAGCCTCTGCTGAAAGAGCTTCTCAGTGAACGGCCCAGCACTGGAGAGCAGCTCTGCACCATCGACAGCCTTACTGGGCACAGGCCTTGTGTTTCTGTCATACTCTGTTTGAAAGGCTTGACACAATTCCATGAAAACAAGGAGCAATAAGGCTAGTAAAGAAATTCTTTGAAAACAAAGAGAGAAAAGCATTATCTAGGGGTGTTTAGGGCTACCTTTGAGCAGAACCAAGCACAACTCTGTAAGAAGTTGCCTCTCGGGAGGTCCATTGCTCAGGAAATGAGCTCTAATTCAGGGCAAAACCAGACATCCCTATGCCCACAGCCAAAAGCCTTCTGCAATGTGAAATGGTCCTGGACTATGTGGCAATCTAGCTGTCTCCCCCTGCACATACTGTCTCTGAAGCTGCTCAGTTCACAGGCAGTGATGCTGTTCAGTGGAGATAAAGACCAAATAATGAGCCTTAGAGATGAGAATAAAGAGGCTGAGCATCTCCTACACAGAAGGGTGCTGCAGTCCCTACCAACCCAGGGAGGCAGAGACCTAGGAGCTACTGTAGAAATACTCCAGAAATGTTCAGCTCCCAGAAGACAGCAAAGAGGATGCTGGCTTTCCTGATACAGAGGCATGGCATTAATCAGCAATGACAGGTTTAATGTTGCTCAGGAGGTGCTGAATACTTCTGCAGCAGTGTAAACATCAGAGGGGCTGGTGTGCCTTGGCAAAGGAAAAACCTGAATGAGCTCACAGGACAAACAAACACCCAAAAGATGCAAAGTAGATGGAGATAGGTTTGCTCCCTCTGAAAAAAGGAAGTTCTAATGATGCTGTCCTTGACCAGAATTCAAACATGGAATACAATAGAAAAGGGAGATGTATGCCTTGGGTCTCCAGAACTATTACAGCATCTTGAGGGAATTACAGGAGTGAGTGTCTAAGATTGTGTCTGCAGCCCTGAAACGTATTGGAATAGCTTGGATGAAGATGTGTTATTTCCAAACACATCCCCTCTGCTGTGGAACTGGGCTTTCAAAGCTGCAAAACAAGCTCCAGAGGCAGAGCACAAGAGCAAAGTCATAATGCACAGGCCAGTAATTCCTGCTTTCTGCAAGATGCTGCCTGCTGCAAAATCCTGCTTTTGTTCATGAGGCAGTAATGCTTATAGCTATGGAGTTGAAAATATAGAAGAACTAAGAAGTGAAACTCCAAAGTCTTATTTCATCTGAGAACAAAAAAACTCATCCTGCCATGATCTAATCTGATCTGCTCAGCTTTAAACAATAAGAAATTTGATTAACCATTCAGAAACAGAGTAACTTTTCTGCATTCACTATTTATTGTGCCACCTGCTTTGGAATGGAAGCTGTAAATGCTTTAATAAATAGGTGGAAAGGCTTGCTAGCTTCACTCTAGCTTTTGGAAATGCTTGTGTATCCTCTGCTGAAACGCTGGTTTGTAACTTATCTTTCACTGAATCACAACAGGTATCCCTCTGCCATCTGCAATGCACGAGGGGAAACCTCCCTCTTTTATCTCCAGTGCTACATGCACATCAGTATCACAAAAGCTGGATGCTAAACCTCTTTGCACATATGCCAACAGACCAAGGTTTGGTCAAAATAAGAAACAAACAGCAATGCTGTTTCCACAGGCAAGAATGCCAGCAGGGGAAGAGAGACACAGGAGCCAGTCTTCTGAATTAACTGAGAGAAAGAGACCCTACACATTAAAAGAAAGGAGCCTGCAGCCTCCCAAAAGAGAGAAAAGCTTACAAAGCATCTATGTGCAGCACAGATCAGGGGCTGAGGCTTTCTGTCAGCACTTCATGGGTTTCTCATGGCCATAAAAGCTGGTGGGAAAGCAAAAGCCACGTTCAGAGAAAGAATATCCTACTTCAGCAACAGAAGGAAAACATGTTCTGATCAATGCCATCATGCTACTCCTTGAACCACAGGCAGCCTGTGTGCACAGGCAGTCTACATGCAGCTACTTTTTCATTCACTGTAGCACAGTGAGGTTCTATATCTGGGTGCTATAACAGGGGCTGAACCACAGGCAGTCTACATGCAGCTACTCTTTCATTCACTGTAGCACAGTGAGGTTCTATATCTGGGTGCTATAACAGGGGCTGAACCACAGGCAGTCTACATGCAGCTACTTTTTCATTCACTGTAGCACAATGAGGTTCTATATCTGGGTGCTATAACAGGGGCTGAACCATAGGCAGTCTACATGCAGCTACTCTTTCATTCACTGTAGCACAGTGAGGTTCTATATCTGGGTGCTATAACAGCGGCTGAACCACAGGCAGTCTACATGCAGCTACTTTTTCATTCACTGTAGCACAATGAGGTTCTATATCTGGGTGCTATAACAGGGGCTGAACCACAGGCAGTCTACATGCAGCTACTTTTTCATTCACTGTAGCACAATGAGGTTCTATATCTGGGTGCTATAACAGGGGCTGAACCACAGGCAGTCTACATGCAGCTACTTTTTCATTCACTGTAGCACAATGAGGTTCTATATCTGGGTGCTATAACAGGGGCTGAACCACAGGCAGTCTACATACAGCTACTCTTTCATTCACTGTAGCACAGTGAGGTTCTATATCTGGGTGCTATAACAGGGGCTGAACCACAGGCAGTCTACATGCAGCTACTTTTTCATTCACTGTAGCACGGTGAGGTCCTATATCCGAGTGCTCTACCAGAGGCTGAATCACAGGCAGCCTGCATGCACAGGCAGTCTACATGCAGCTACTTTTTCACTCCCTGTAGCACAGTGAGGTCTTGTATCTGAGTGCTCTACCAGAGGCTGAATCACAGGCAGCCTGCATGCACAGGCAGTCTCCATGCAGCTACTCTTTCATTCACTGTAGCACAGTGAGGTCCTATATCCGAGTGCTCCACCAGGGGCTGAATCAGAAGCAGCCTGTGTGCACAGGCAGTCTACAGCAGCTACTTTTTCACTCGTTGTAGCACACTGAGGTCCTATATCTGGGTGCTCTATGAGGAGTTGGCAACATCCAGCTCAGGTAGCGAAGCTGCCCTGGCACTTCCCTTCTCCTTAGTTCACTGAAAACAGCAGTATCCTCTCTGCCTTCCCCTTGCTTTGCCTACCTGAGTGTGTCAACCTCCTCCTTGGTGATGATGGTACTTTGCTCTGCTGTGCACTCTTGAGACTTCAGGGCCTTCATCTCCACCTCCAGCTGCAGAAAGGAAAAGATGTTAGTTGTTCCAGTACTAATAAGGGGTACACAACTGTGCTAGTTTGAAGCCAGCTAGAATATTCTGCTGAGAAGAATTAGATTATAGGCTGTGAAAAGGAAACAGTGGTGATGTCTACTTCACTCATAGGCTTGCTGAGATGTATAAAAGCAAGAACATAAATACACATAACAGAGTTGCTCTCTGGCTCTGGCTGTATGCACTTCTCTCTCTAACCTGCTGTCTGTGTGATTAATCCATCTGTTTCCTAACCTCCCTGGCCAATTCTCCAAACTCACCTTGAACATAAGGCAAAGTCTGGGATAAGGTAGAGAGGTGGAAAGAAGGTGGAAGGGAGGTTGGGGGCCCTTCCTGGGGACTCTGGTTTCTGGGAGGGCTGTTGTGTTTCTGCATTACCTTTTTTTAACTTGTCTGTTTCTGTACATAACTGCATATATTGTAAATCTCTGCTTGTATCTTGTGCTAAGCTGTAAATAAAAAGCTTCATTCTAATTTTCATCTCAGCTGAGTCTTGTCTGGGTAATTTTCACAAGAGTAGGGAGGCAGGTGACACCCAAACCATCACAAAAACAAACAGCAAAAGGAGAAGAAGGAAATCAGCGTTCTGCACAGATCAGACCTTCCTCTGAACATGTGTGCAAAAAACCACTCTTTGAACTCCAAAACCTTGTTTAACTCTGCCTTCCCCAATATTTTCTGCTAGATGGGGCAAAGAAAGTTGAATATTTCTAAGTATAACTTCAGCTTCTCTTCCAGGTATTTCCCCTACCTGACCTCCATGGATAATAGGATGCAGAGAACTATCTGTGTGGCTTTAGGAGCTTGCTGGCATCAGTGATGCAGAATTGAAGGGCCTGGAACACAAATCCTATGAGGAGAGGCTGAGGGAGCTGGGGGTGTGCAGCCTGCAGAAGAGGAGGCTCAGGGTAGAGCTCATTGCTGTCTGCAACTACCTGAAGGGAGGTTGTAGGCAAGTGGGGGTTGGTCTCTCCTGCCAGACAACCAGCAATAGAACAAGGGGACACAGTCTCAAGTTGTGCCAGGGAAGTCTAGGCTGGATGTTAGGAGGAAGTTGTTGTCAGAGAGAGTGATTGGCATTGGAATGGGCTGCCCAGGGAGGTGGTGGAGTCACTGTCCCTGGAGGTGTTAAAGAAAAGCCTGGATGAGGCACTTAGTGCCATGGTCTGGTTGACTGGACAGGGCTGGGTGCTAGGTTGGACTGGATGAGCTCAGAGGTCTCTTCCAACCTGGTTGATTCTATGATTCTATGCTTTTATGATTCTGTGATTTAGCTTCAGTTCCTCCCTAAAAGAAATGAAGCACAGGATTATCCTGTCTAGCCCAGGACAACTCTGAGACACATACACTGAATCCAAAAGACTGGGGAATATTTCCAGCACTTTCCAATATACACTTCTAGCTCAGGCTGTGCAGGTAGCTCTGATGCAGCAAAGAAACAAATCAGAATGCTTTCTGCCTCTGGACTTGTTTGGGAAAGAGCTTGCAAGAAAGTACTTCAAAACTCTATAGGCATAAAAATTTCTTGGACTCCACCATTCCCAGGCCTCCTGACGTATGGGAATCTGTATTCCTAATTCAGCTATCATGGTGATGCATAGATTGATAAACCACTTAGGCTTCTACTTTCTAAATCCCTCAGAAAATGATTTGTTATGAAAGGCCAGCAGAAGTAAACTACTACCAGGAGGATACTCAAACTCCTGTTCCAGCATCATCTCCCAGCTCTGCCCTCCTTTACACTCACCCTTCACATTTTGGATTTCCTTTTGTCATCTGTCTTTTCAGCACCTGATGACTAACTACCCTAATATACCTATTGACAGAAATGGTATTTTTCACTCAGGAGAAAAACAATCAGCAACCCAGCTGCAATCAGAGATGCAAAACTTACGACCACAGAGAGCTCAGTGCTCAGCAACAGGGAAATAATCCATTACTACACCATTCTCTTCAACAGCACCGCTTAGATTTGTAGAACAAAACCCTCCTGCAACAGCAAACTTCATTCAAAGGTAGCAGGCTGGTAGAAGGTCCCCAGTTTTACAAGGAAGAGGAACATGTTGACACGTGCAGTCATACTGCTCAGCCAGAACTGAAATGTTGACATACTGCCTCTTCGCCCTCCCATGCTTGCCAGAGGAGACAGACAGAGCATGGCAGCATTGTTAGCAGGAGAGGGCAGAAAAGGGATGGTTGCATTATTCTCCCTCCCCTATTTGATACCACTGGGATGGAGCAGAAGAGACAGGGGAGAAAAGCCTTAGCCAAACTTCCCTCTGGTACCCCAGAGCCCTGCATTTCGCCCCTGCCAGTCAAAAGGCATCGAGGAAGAAAAAAAATAAGCAAAGGCCAACCTGCATCATCAGGCTGTACAAATGTTAATGTATATTAGCTGCCCGATAAGATTATCACAGCCAGCAATGCTCCCCTCAATTTTCTGATTAGTGAGCTTATCTCTCCCAGCTCAGCCCACCACAGATGGCTGGGGATAAAGCAAGCACACCAGATAATTCCAGGGATGTGAATAAAAGGTGCTGGGACGAGGAGCAGGCTTCAGTTCTAACCTAGCAGCAGGAAAACACTCATTATATCTCCTGCTTCCCACGTCTGCTGAAGCCTGGACGTGTTTGCTGTTAAGAGTTTTGTGCTGCTTTCTGGACTGCATGTGGACAGCATCTGAAGATGGCAGGGCTGGTAAATATGTGATTTAGCACAGGCTAAGCGGGCTCAGCCTTGAGTCCAACTGCCACCTGCTCACCGACATCAGCAGATAAATCGCAGCCACCTTCTGGGGGGGGGGATGGGGGGGATGGATGGGGTGGGCCACTAATCTGCTGCTGTGAGCTGGGGGTCTCCTCTGTGGGCTGCACAGAGAGGAAAAAAGTGGAGTGTGTAATGGGAAAAGGAGCCGGGAGAGCGAACGCTCCCGAGTGAATGCTGCCGTGGAAAGCGTCGGCGCAGGTCCCGCCTGATACCCAGCGATGACAAATTAGTGCCAGGGATGCTGAGCAGCAGCGTGATGAGATGCTGCTGGGTTTCTAAGAATAAGCTGTTGAAGGAGAATGAACAGGGAAGGGCACAGGGACTGTAAGGGCATTTTGTGTCATTTCTGTGTTCTCCCAATTTTCAAGCGCCAAAACTACCTGGACTGAAAATCTGATGTGCCTGAGGGGAGAAGGGAGAGAAGGGCACAGGAATATCACTAAACTGGCTTGAGCAGTTAAATGTTGATGCAGACCTGCTTCCCAGAACTAGCATTAAAACTTCTGGGAAGTTTCCACTACAGGCCAAGGCATGACTCTGTACCACAGCAAATTGTTGTCATTAAAGCCTCACTAATAGTCTATGGGGGAAACAAATAACATAAACCAATTAAGGTACTAAATATAGAAAGGGATCTGGGGGTGCTGATTGATACCCGCCTGAACATGAGCCAGCAGTGTGCCCAGGTGGCCAAGAGAGCCAGTGGCATCCTGGCCTGCATCAGGAATGGTGTGGTCAGCAGGAGCAGGGAGGTCATTCTGCCCCTGTACTCTGCACTGGTTAGACCACACCTTGAGTACTGTGTCCAGTTCTGGGCCCCCCAGTTCAGGAGGGACATTGAGATGCTTGAGCGTGTCCAGAGAAGGGCAACGAGGCTGGGGAGAGGCCTTGAGCACAGCCCTACGAGGAGAGGCTGAGGGAGCTGGGATTGGTTAGCCTGGAGAAGAGGAGGCTCAGGGGTGACCTTATTGCTGTCTACAACTACCTGAGGGGTGGTTGTGGCCAGGAGGAGGTTGCTCTCTTCTCTCAGGTGGCCAGCACCAGAACGAGAGGACACAGCCTCAAGCTGTGCCAGGAGAGATTTAGGCTGGAGGTGAGGAGAAAGTTCTTCCCTGAGAGAGTCATTGGACACTGGAATGGGCTGCCCGGGGAGGTGGTGGAGTCGCCGTCCCTGGAGCTGTTCAAGGCAGAATTGGACGTGGCACTTGGTGCCATGGTCTGGCCTTGAGCTCTGGGGTTGGACTTGATGATCTGTGAGGTCTCTTCCAACCTTGGTGATACTGTGATACTGATACTGTGATATTCAAAATGAAATGTTTCCTTCCTTAACTGTTAGGGTTTCAGGAAGGGTGACATCCCTGCCTGCCAACCTCATAGATTACATTAAAAACGTTGTGTGTGCCTTTTCCAGGGCAAAAAACCAAAAGCTAGTTGAGATGAGATGAAGTGGCACATGGCTGAGATCCCATCCTGCTTTTCTGAAGGCAGCTCAGTGCAAGCAAACTGGTCACCACAAAACAAGAATGAAGAGAATGGGGTCAGAGGGGGAAGCAAAACATAAGGAACCTGTTTACAAAACCTTCCTCAACTTGCAGTTTTGTCTCCTCGACAGCTCCAGCAGAACATGATCTGGTCAGACCCAGCACACTGGTGCCAGCATAACTCAGCACTGGCTGTTGCTACCACCTGCTCCTCCAGCTGGACCTTCATTCCAGTTCTGAACTTGATGCAGGCAAGACAAAGTGGAGAAAAGAGAAAGAAAAGCAGAACTTTTGTGTGTGAGGAAAACAAGCACCAGGAAGGCAGCAATAGGAGAAATACAAACCCAAGTTCTACACTGTTTCCAGTACTATGTGCAAGCCCAAGAGGTGAGGAGGTTACCAAGACTGTTCCTTTGACACAGCTTCTCAGGAGAGCTCTGAGGAGCAGGTGATAAATATGAAATCACTCACTGTGGTGGCAGAGTTTGTGCCTTGCACCATGAGAGTGGTGAGAGGCTGGAATGGGTTGCCCAGGGAGGTGGCTGAGGCCCCATCCCTGGAGGTGTTTAAGGCCAGGCTGGATGAGGCTGTGGGCAGCCTGCTCTAGGGTAGGGTGTCCCTGGGCATGGCAGGGGGGTTGGAACTGGCTGCTCCTTGTGATCTCTTCCAACCCTGACTGATTCTATGATTCTGTGATTTTGGTGCCAGTGGTAACAAATGGCCTCAAGAGGGGATAAGATGAACCACTCTTACTGGTTTCCCTGTCTAATTCCAATCACCTCCCTTTTCTCCAATTGCTTTCCAGTCCTTGTCTCTCTTCTTCACCAGATATCACTTTCAGCAGGTACTATTTTGATTTTTGGACTAGTTCCTGTCTAAGTCCTTCCATTTTTTCATCAATAATTTTATATAACTAGCTGAGTTAAACTTTTATGACTTTGAATACATTAAAGGAGCAGAAACCATTATCCAGCAGAGAGGGGAAAAGGGCTGCTCAAATTACAGCTCATTGCTGTGTTCCCCCATTCAGTACCAAACGACCTAGGTCAAGCTTGGATCCTTCAGTTCTCTTTTATGTTGATCTGTCTCTTTTAGCTAGCATTGAGAGGAGAGAGAGCACTGTCCCAAAAGACAGCATTGCATCCCTTACCCTGAAAACTTCACCTATGACTTCTGCAGGGGCTCTGGGGTTAATATGGCTCAGAATCAGACCCCCAGCACTATCCCCACTGCACAGAACACTTTAGCAACTTGAAAAGAAACCAAAACATTATTTTAATTGTTCTTTTTTAAGTTATCCAAAGGTTTTTGGTTTTTTTTTTCATGATACTAGAAAAGTCAGGATAATGAGCAGTGTCAGAGCCCATGGCTTGTGAATAAAACACATAAACAGGTACTTCACATTTTGACTGTGCTATGTTCTTTTCTCTGAATATTTTCCTGCTCTCAGCCTAAAATAATCCCATTCAGCCTGAAATATTTCTACTGTCTTTCACTCCATAAGCCTGGATTTCAGTCCAGCTTTATTCCACTCAATGGGAAGTGGTCAGGACACAGTGGAACAAAGCTGGAGGTGGGGAGATTCAGAGTGGCTGTGAGGAGGAAGTTGTTGAGCATGAGAGTGGTGAGAGGCTGGAATGGGTTGCCCAGGGAGGTAGTTGAGGCCCCATGGCTGGAGGTGTTTAAGGCCAGGCTGGCTGAGGCTGTGGGCAGCCTGCTCTAGGGTAGGGTGTCCCTGCCCATGGCAGGGGGGTTGGAACTGGCTGCTCCTTGTGGTCCCTTCCAACCCTGACTGATTCTATGACTCTATGAAACTTTGTGCACCAGTTGGTCCTTACCTTTCCCCTCCCAACCTGTTGGTTGATGCAGCAAAGCTTCATTTTTATTTAGAACTACCATGGCTCACTACCCTAATCCCACATTTAATTGTCATCCCACTGCAGATAACAGAGAGAATTTACATTTCCACTAAGGAGCAGAGGGGGTTGGAACTAGATGAGCCTTGTGGTCCCTTCCAGCCCTGACTGCTACGATTCTATCCAATATACAGAAGAATTGTAGAATGTCCACTTCCACAACCAGGCAAGTACCCTAAAAGGTGAAATTAAAACACTTTTTTCCCCAGAATGAGTACTGTCATCATAACATTTGAAGTGAGGAAAAGAGGAAGGATAAACATGGATAGATTTTGATCTAGTGTTTAATTAAATGCCATATCATTCTTCTTGCAGCCTTACTTTTAAACCTGCCTGGACAGGATCTCAAGATGGTGGTTCTCCTCTAAGTGTTAATGACATAGCAAACACCCACAGTGGTGTAAGAAATATGTTCCTTGCTGGCTCTCCCTTCTGTGGGAATTATTTAAAGATATATGGGATGACAGGAGGTTGTAGCCAGGTGGGGGTTGGTCTCTTCTCCCAGACAACCAGCAATAGAACAAGGAGACACACTCTCAAGGTGTGCTGGGGGAAGTATAGGCTGGATGTTAGGAGGAAGTTCTTGCTAGAGAGAGTGATTGGTATTGGAATGGGCTGCCCAGGGAGGTGGTGAAGTCACCATCCCTGGAGGTGTTCAAGAAAAGACTGGATGAGGAATTTAGTGCCATGGTCTGGTTGACTGGATAGGGCTGGGTGCTCGGTTGCACTGGATGATCTTGGAGATTTCTTCCAACCTGGTTGACTCTATGACTCTATGATTCTATTCTATGACACAGTCTCAAGTTGTGGCAGGGGAAGTATAGGCTGGATGTTAGGGGGAAATTCTTCACAGAGAGAGTCACTTGCCATTGGAATGGGCTGTCCTGGGAGGTGGTGGAGTCACTGTCCCTGAAGGTGTTAAAGAAAAGCCTGGATGAGGCACTTAGTGCTGTGGTCTAGATGACTGGACAGGGCTGGGTGCTAGGTTGGACTGGATGAGCTTGGAGGTCTCTTCCAATCTGGTTGATTCTTCTATGATTCTTCTAAATGAATCTCCTTACAGCTAGAAACCAAATCTGACTCGAGAGAGCTGATTTCCTTGGTATATTTCTGGCATCTCTCATTTGTGACCCATGTTTGTCCTCCTCCAAAACAAGCACTCCTGAGTCTCTGCAGTGTCACAGACCTGCTACTCTTCCCACTTGATTCCAGCAGGCTTCAGCAGCCCTGAGGATGAGCCTTTGCAAAGCATCCTCACAACAGCTACGGTCCACACCCATCTTCAAAACGAGACTTATCACAGGACTCAACCTTCTCAATCAAAGCAACCCCCACCGAAAACCACATCCATAAGCTTCTGAACATTCTGACACACCGCCCAAACTCACGACCAAAGCCCTCTCTTTGGGTGCTTCATTTCGGGCAGTAAAGGACTTCAAATCTCAAGTCTTTCAACTTGCTGCTAAAGTTAGAATTTGCATGTTGGTACAAACCCGGGGCCGGTTTATCCGCCCACATCATGCACACATATTTCACAGAACACATGCTGGAGACACGCAGTTATTACTTGAATAATGAGTGCATTTTAGTGAGGGGCTGATACAGCAATCTTGTCCTGCTGAAGTGTGCTTGCACGTCATTCAGCATTCTTGGAGCTGTAAAAAAGCAGGAAATGCTGAATCCATTATAAATGTCTAAAGGTTTAGTTAACAATGGGCTGATGCAACATCCTTTGAAAGGCCTTCCCTCAGCAAAAGAGCTGATTTTAAAAGGCAGAGATAAATAGGAACTGAATTGCACAGAGCCAGCATGGAAAGGTGAATTGAGAGGTTGTGTTTGACTACAAGTCTCAACACAATTCAAGAAGCTATTTAAATACATAAATATTTAAATGTATGAAAACCAAGCAGGCTTGGAAAGGAAGAGTGTGTGCCAAAAATAGACAAGAAGAGAGAAATGGGACCCTGAGTATGACCCACACTCTGAGGTTTGAAAACAGGCAGACTCCTCTTCCCCAGCAGTCTGATCCACCAGCTAGGTTAGTGCTGCCATTTGTGCTTCTCTCTAAAGGGTGTAGTAGTGACTAAGGATCTTATTTGACTCCCTTCCCACAGAGCAGCATCTCAAGACTGGTGACCTCCTGTTGTCTACACTCTTATGAACCCAGTGACAGTAGAGAACTCAAACATATATGAACACCAATGAGCTTCATTTGAGTGTCCAGCAACACTACAAGGTAGCAAGATCCTGGTGGCCCTTTCCAACCATAGTGATTCACAGTGATTAGATGCTGTGCTGAGGGATTTGGTTTAGTCAGGGACTTGTCAGTGTGAAACTAATGACTGGACTCGATGAGCTTGAAGGTCTTTTCCAATCTAAGAGATTCTGTGCTTCTGTGACACCATGCTGAGGCACTCCCATAGATCATTCTGCTCAGCAAAAGCCTCAGTGCCTCCTCTGTACTGACATTCTGAAGGGCTGCTCCCCTCAAACATCAGCAGAGAAGCACACGTGGGGAGAACTAAGCCTCACCAGGTTTCTCAGCGAGCTTCACTCTTCAAAGAAATAGGACAACACTGCCACAACCAAGTGCTACTTGCCACTGAAGAAACAGGCTAAGGAGCCTCAGATTAGCCAGCACATTTTCTGGGGAGAATTAATCCTCGATGCTATCGTGAAACAAAAGCAATAAAAGCACAGAAAATCAAATCAGATACTCAGTAACAAGTGGTTTAGAGCTACCTATTTCCTGCTTAACTGAAACAAACCAGAGAGAGTGATTGCCATTGGAATGGGCTGCCCAGGGAGGTGGTGCAGTCACCGTCCCTGGAGGTGTTGAAGCAAAGCCTGGATGAGGCACTTAGTGCCATGGTCTAGTTAACTGGATAGGGCTGGGTGCTAGGTTGGACTGGATGATCTTGGAGGTCTCTTCCAAGCTGGTTCATTCTATGATTCTATGATTTCCCTGGGTTTTTTTTCTCCTCTTTAAGCATTCCAGTCAGGACAATACTATCTAACACAGATAAAAGAGGAGCACATCCAGATAGGCCTTGAAAGTCCTTGAAGTGCCATGGTCTAGTTGATTGGATAGGGCGGGGTGATAGGTTGGACTGGATGATCTTGGAGGTCTCTTCCAACCTGGCTGATTCTATGATTCCTTGAAGGAGCCCCCACAACCTCTCTGGGAAGCCTGTTCCAGTGCTCTGTGACCCTTACAGTAAAGAAGTTCCCCCTTGTGTTGAGGCAGAAACTCTTGTGCTGCAACTTACACCCATTGTTCCTTGTCCTATCACAGGGAGCAAGTGAGAAGAGCCTCTCTCCTTGTCCAGGTCCCTCTGGATGACTTCCCTTCCCTCCAGCTTGTATGCTGCCCCACACAGCTTGGTGTAATCAATCTCTTCTGCCAGGCAACCAGCAACAGAACAAGGGGTCACAGTCTCAAGTTGTGCCAGGGGAGGTCTAGGCTGGATGTTAGGAGGAAGTTCTTCACAGAGAGAGTGATTGGCATTGGAATGGGTTGCCCAGGGAGGTGGTGGAGTCACTGTCCCTGGAGGTGTTCAAGAAAAGCCTGGATGAGGTATTTAGTGCCATGGTCTGGTTGTTTGGCTAGGGCTGGGTGCTAGGTTGGCCTGGATGATCTTGGAGGTCTCTTCCAACCTGGTTGATTCTATGATTCACAAACATTTTCCTTTCATTTTTTCTCTTAAAGGAGAAAGCTGAATGGAACAGAGTTCCCCATCTCGAGCCACCCAATCCGTGACACACTCGGTGTGCTTTTATCACTGAGCAGACAGGGCTAGAAGCAACCTTCCAGCAAACAGCATCCAAACAAAAAAATGTACTTGTGCAGATATTTTATTGCAGCTACACACGAGCTGGGAAACAGACATGTGCTGACTTCTGCTTCTCCTCAGCACAGAGCCTGGATTGTGGCTTCCTCTCCCACCCCCCACCCCAATTCCTGTTGCAGCAAAAAAGAGAGCAATTTCTCAGGTTTATACCCAATGTCATTCTATTGCATTTCCAAATATAATCTCCCGGGGAGAAGGTTTGCCTGCCCTATTTCCAATCTCCAAAGTTAATACACAGATTTATATTCCTTTCTCCCCCTCGCTCTCCTAAATTAAGAGCCGTAATTACCAGGAGCGCTCGCTACAAGCGAACAAAGCGCCATGGGAGAAGGAGCTGTCACCGCTGGACGTCTGCCGCAGCCGCCCTCCTCCCTGCCCCGTCCCCAGAGGATCTTGCTTATGAGGCGGTTTCTACCTTTCCCATTAACAGGGGTAGCTCACACAAAGGAGCACAGCCACCAACCTCTCCTCTTCCAGGCAGGACAATCATAAGAAGAAAGATTACAAAACTGACTTCAGACTGTCAAGGAGTCACAGAATCATAGAATCAGCCAGGTTGGAAGAGACTTTCAAGCTCATCCAGGCCAACCTAGAGCCCAGCACTGTCCAATCAACCAGACCAAGACACTAAGTGATTCATCCAGACATTTCATGAGCACCCCCAGGGACAGTGACTCCACCACCTCCCTGGGCAGCCCATTCCAATGCCAATCACTCTCTCTGACAACAACTTCTTCCTAACATCCAGCCTAGACCTCCCCTGGCGCTACTTGAGACTGTGTCCCCTTGTTCTGTTGCTGGTTGCCTGGGAGAAGAGGCCAACCCCACCTGACTACAGCCTCCCTTCAGGTAGTTGTAGACAGCAATGAGGTCACCTCTGAGCCTCCTCTTCTCTAGGCTGAACAACCCCAGCTCCCTCAGCCTCTGGTGCTTGCAAGGATGATTCCTCACAATTTCATCTTTTTCCTGTCCCTGGCTTTGCTGACCTTCTGGCCGACGTCAAGTTTCCTTGATGACAGTGGAGAAACTCAGATCTGTGATCTAAAAATTCAGCCCCAGTCTCATCCCTCTCTCCCCTCCCCATCTTCAGCACCCTCGCAAAAGGAAGATTGATTATTATAATCAGACTTAGCTCTGACACAGCATTTGCATTTTCAAAGCACAGCACAGTCATTAACTAATTCATCTACCCCAAGAGAGCCCTAACGAGCTTTCACCTCTCTCCCCCTTTGATTCCCAATCTGCAGGCAGCCCCCAGCTCTTCTTCAAACACCTCCCCTCTACATTGTGCTGCACAAACCCAACTTGGTGAAACTCCAGACAATCTCAGTGAGCCAAATTCAGTCCTGCTGCAGAGGAACAAGCCCTGCTGCCAGCAGCTGAGGAGGACAAATGCACGGGCACCCTGTTTAAACTGATTGCTCTAAGGTTTCCATGTCTCAGCACAATGGATTAGGGCATTACAGGAAAATATTTCTCCTCTCCAAATAAAGCCAAAAGGCTCCTGAAATTATCATGCTCCAGTAAGAGGAGCAGCACCTGTGAGCCTGAGCTGTGTGCCCAGCTGCAAGCATGTGAAGAAAAGGTATCACCACATCACAGTCTGAATTTCCAGCCTGCCCCCTGCACAGAACAAACTCTTTCCCAAACACCTGAAGCACACCTTTGCCCTAAGACTTGGCCTCCTGCCCCTACTTTAGTCTTGCACCCCAACATTGCCAGATGCCAACCCTCTCCACTTGCCTGCCTCCCCTGGCTCATCTCCACACTCTGTCCCAGCAGAACCTCAGAGCCTCACACCCCTAGGGGCTCCATGCAGCAGCCCTTTAGTGTTGATGTGCAGTGACATCTAACTGGAAGTGCTCAACCCATGTTCAGGTGATCCATTTCAAATACTTCTGACTGGAATGCTTAAAGAGGAGAAAAAAAAACCAGGGAAACCATAGTATCATAGAATGAACCAGCTTGGAAGAGACCTCCAAGATCATCCAGTCCAACCTAGCACCGAGCCCTATCCAGTTAACCAGACCATGGCACTAAGTGACTCCACCACCTCCCTGGGCAGCCCATTCCAATGCCAATCACTCTCTCTGCCAACAACTTC
The DNA here is from genome assembly GCF_015220805.1 of Pogoniulus pusillus. Taxonomy (NCBI): domain Eukaryota; kingdom Metazoa; phylum Chordata; class Aves; order Piciformes; family Lybiidae; genus Pogoniulus; species Pogoniulus pusillus. The sequence goes on along the minus strand of NC_087276.1, from coordinate 26,834,745 downwards.
CTCCTAACATCCAGCCTATAAATATTTCTTTTCTCTCTTCATTTTTAATCTACATCAAACAGGGCTGTTACTTGAGCAGAGGATAAGGAGGCAGTATTGATACTGTTATCCTGCAGCAAGGCATTAAGGACCAAGACTTGGTATGTCACTTGGAGAGGCAGAAGGCTGTGCAAAGCCCTGCAGCTCCGAACAGCCCGAATGCTCCAGCTGAACATTCAGCACCTCACTTCTTACCCACAGGTGGCATATATAAAAGCAGGCACTGGCTCTGAAAGGAGCTTGTCTTTCTGGCTGAGGGACAGATGCTCTGCTGATGCTACAGCATGTTTGAAGGCCACTACCACAGACTCCATGTCAACAGCAAGTGATGTGCAACAGCGCTCATCAGATGAGCAGCACCAACTTAGGATGGTTTTGAGGGTTCCAGCCTCTTGAGCTTTGTTCCCCATTTCAGCTCCCACACCCAGAGGAAAGAGCAGACAAGAAGTTTCTTCCTCTCCACTTGCAGCCCTGTGCTGCCCATGCTCCCAGGCACTGATGAGACCTCATCACCACTACACGACAGCAAAAATCCCTGACAGTTCCACAGGCGAAGCCCTCTCTTTGCCCTAAGAGATGGCCTAATTTCCATGCTCACTCAGCTCAGAGCCTGTCTGCTGTTACCAGTCTCGCTCCACTACTTTCAGCAGTGTGTAGATGACTGTTGCCTTTAATTACTACCGAAGGCTCCTCCCACCAGGGAGAGCAGAGCAGCTGGTGTCCACTGAGAGGAGGGAACTCCAGAGTAATTAGCCTTGAATGCCTGACACCTTCTAATTGTTACTCCTGGTTAGAACATCAAAACGCACAGGGAGAGTCTCTTGAGGGAAGCTGTCAGAGTGTCAGGCTGAATGTGCCACAACCTCACCCAGTGGTGCTGGTGCGATGGAGTTGTCTGCTCTCTGGAACAGCAACACACAGGTCACTTCTTCCATGCAGCTACAGAAACCTTTGCTAGAAGCAGGTCTTCTAGCAGCTGTGTTTCACAGGCAAAGCAATCAGCACCTCTGCAAAGATGTCATCCCTCCTCCATACAAAGTCTGCATACAGTGTCCTATCAAATATACTCTTGAGGAGTTTCTGGAGCATTCAGTCAACAGTTCTCATTACAGAGCAGCGGCTAAAGCCACCTCTCATCCCTCCCCAGCAGTTCCCTTATTGAAAAATCATCACATAATAAGTCAGAAAAGGATCTGTGCATTTTGCCTACCACCTAGGAAGATCAAAGAGGAAAGGAAAGAAGAATCTCACAACCATTTTTTCCCCTTCAGCTCCTAACATGAATACAGTGGAATCAATCTCTGCTTAACATTGTAAGGGAGGAAAGGAGCCTTCACTGAGTGCTAGACTTGAAAACTGAACTTAATCCTCTTGCTCCAGCTCACATGGAGCAACCCACAGCCTGTACTTCAACATGCTTTTAAGAAGAGCTCGCTTTCTCCCACTACATCTCCAGCCCAATTTTGCAGCTCACTACAGCTGGGAGCACTGTTTCCCAGCGTGTCTCAGCAGAGAGAGAGAGGGGGTGAGCAGGGGCCAGCAAAGCTTCACGCTCAAGTTGCTTGCTGAACTCCCGGAGACGAGAAATACAAGGATGGGGCAAGGGATCCAGCTATGGGAAAGCAGCAGCTCTCTTGACAGAGCCTTCCAGCTGCCTCCAAAAAAGTGGCAGATGCTGAAAGGAGTCTTGTTCCCCAAACCTTTCCCACAGAACAGGCTAAGAAGAGCAGCTTGAAGGTTTTCTAGCTAAATGACCAATCCTGAGGCCCTCCTGAGACAATGAACAGTGGGCTTTTAATGCATAAGGAATGGGAAATCTCACTTCTCTTGCCAAAAAAGGAAAGGTTACAGGGCCCTGCCAAGACTGCTCTGCCCATTTTAGCCTCTCAGGATTATGCCTGCAGTCCCCTTCCCTTGCCAGAGCAAAAAGCAATTGCTTCTCAGATACCATATGTTCAGTCCTGGTGCCAAAGCAGAAACCTGGCATTTTAACCTTTGGTGAACACGTTCTTGCTGCCACCAACATAAACTCTGAGGTCCAGCTCAGAGGGGAAGAAAGGTGTAATAGCTGTGTAGTGGCTGACATTAGCACTGCACAGAGCATCAACAGGCCAGGGCCTGGCAGGAGCCAGGTTTTATACAGCCAGTCTTTAGAGGTTAATGAAATATTCATAAATAAGTTAAAATTCTCCTGACAAGCTCGATCCTGTACTACAACAAAGAGTTGTCAGCCTCAATTAAGTGATTCCAAAGAGGCAGGGCACTGCCATTCATTATTTACCAAGAGGTCACAGGAAAAATTCTGCTCTATGATCTTCCTTGTCTCTGTGGATAAATTGGGTTTTACAGCTCCTGCTGGAGGACTCCACTGCCCTGATAGGATGGCTGACAGAGACCCCAGTCTGCACCACTACTGCTTACCCCCAGCATCCACCAGCCAAAGGCAAAAAACACTGGGAACGAGCTCTTCTAAGGGCACCAAGACACAAAAAGATCAAGAGCAAAACAAATACTGTAGCAAACTGGTTAGGCTCTCAGCACAAGGACTAAGACAGTGTTGAAACTTCATGGGGTTTAAGCCTTTACCTCCCTTTTTGTAGACACAAAGCTAGCCCTGGGCATGAAAAGTATCCAGCAACCTTTGATCTGCAGGTTCCTCCACTGAACCTTCCCTCAGTGCCCCCCTAGATCCCACAGCTAGAGATGTTCTCATCCCCAGCATATGCTGTGCCTACAGAATCGCATTTCTCAGATCAGATCTCTCAGGATGGTCCTCTTCTGAGGCAGGAATAATGCCCCAGGACTGTGTAAGCAGGAGGAAATTGGTCTCCATCCTTCTTACAAGTAGGAGATGAGTTATTACTTTGTCCCATCCTGACATGACTGTTCCACACACCAAGTCTGCCTCTCCCTCTGTGGCCGTGCACTGGAAGCATGTGTTCCTTCTACAGCACCTCCAAGATGTAAGGCAGGGAAGAGAAGCAGACATTACAGAACTCCAGAGGTATCCAGGACCTCTCACCCAATTTTCCTCTACTTCTCCAAGAGCTGAACACAGCAGAGAGCCCAGGAAATTTTAGTTCATCTAAATCACACCACACGTATCCAAGGTGGCCCTTAAACATCTTCCAGACTGTGAGGGTGGATGGAAGCCTGGAAAATCACAACACCTGTGTGCATGTGAATTATGCCTCTCACACCTCAAAGTTGTTGCTGCTATAGTGAGGCTTCTGATAATATCCCTGTCCCACTTGTTTTATTTTACCAGGCGACTCAGTGAAACTCAGATTTGAGAGTGCCAACAGCAACACTGACAACAGGACCACTCTAACCGCAGCACAGCAGCGTCCTCCACGCAGGACTACAATCCACTTTCTCCTCTGCTCAGCACTGCCCCTTTCTGCCTCCCCAGTTTTTGTTCCAGTCACAGTGCTACAAGTCAAAGATGAGAGCACACTATCAGCTCTCAGCCTACCCCCAGGCTGAAGAGTAGAGCAGCTGCTCTCATCCTTCTCACCAAAAAGCCACTTGCTGTGTTTGTCAGTGACACACTCAGGTGTCAGAGGTACACCTGTAGCACAGAGGCTACCTAAGAAGCAGGTCATTGTTCACCCATCCCTTCTCAGCTTGATTTGCTGTTCAGGTTTGGGTCAGTCTGCTTTCCTGCAATCCAGCAGCACCTGTCCCAACAAGGAGCCCAAGGCAGCAGCAAGGCAGCTCTCCACTTTAAGCAGCAGTGTTTCCTCCTCCTGAATGTCCTCAATCTGCATCAGCTGGTGGTGCCTCCAATGAGAAAATGAAACACTCCTGTTGAAAGCAAACGGTGCTGCCGAGTTCCATCAAACTTTGACATTAATGGATCCAAGAGCAGGTTCATTTGTGTAATGGGACTTCCAACCACAACCTTTACTTCTTTTTAATTTGAAGGGAACATACTGTTTGATCCCAGGTGCCTGGCTAGATTTTTAAAGCAGAGAGAAACCACAAGAACTGACTCCTAAATCTCTTCTTCTAACCTTATTCAAATAGCTCTGGGATATTAACATGCAGAAGTGCAATATGGACTTAACAGCTCTCCAGTCTACAGGCACTTTGTCAGCACTCCTCTACCAAAATTCCAAAGCTTCCACTCCACTCTTTGCTTTGTCCACACAATAGGTGCCTCTGGTGTTACCATAGTGTGTTGAGCATGGATCTTCCAGCAGATGCAACACAGGCTGTTCATCATGCCCTGTGCTAAGGAGAATCCTGTCTCTGCTCCTCAGAGCTCAGTGTATTCTACACCAGGGGGAACTAATTTTACAGTACTTGTTTGCAACCAACAAACCACCAACAAAGAGATCTCAGCTAGGAAAAGGAGGAAAGTAACTCTCAGCACTTCCAACTCTCTCTTCCAAGGTCTACTCTACCTGGAGAGCCAAAACTCTACAGTAAAAATACAGGCAGGAAAGTTGAAGCAGGCAGATGACTCCTGCACACTCACCCCACTCACTCCAGCAAATCACACTTCTGCATTAACAGGACCACATTAAGTGAAGAGTAACACAAACACTGTGAAGCATACACAGAAGAAACAAGCACCAGCAGGCTCTGCTGAAATACAACTGCCCAACAGAGGAAAAAAAAAAGAGATGTCTCAGACATTGATCATGAAAACACATTTAAACCAAACAAAATTCACTGAAGATCTTGGGCTGAAAAAATCCAAACGTCCAAACACAATTACTGATAGCGCAAAGCAGGGAGGCTTTATCACAGAGGAGCATAAATAGATCAGACAGAAGTAGCAAGCTGGAAACTTGAAGGAACAGCAGCAGAATTGCAATGTAATAGTGCCAAGTCCCACCACAGCTAGAACCGTTCAGAACCATTTGTCAGTCAGGAGCTAGAGAGGACAAGGAGGTGGCTGGATTAACTGATCACAGGATGCACAGAGTTGCCCTGTGGCAGTGGAAAGGGGTAATGAGGAGTATGCAGTGCAAGAGCTGAGTTACATCCAGGACAGAGTATGTAGAAGAGAATTCTGTAGAAGCTACTACTGGAATATCATCTGGAAAGATGTGACTCCTCTGGTTACTCAGCTTCAAAGGGAAATGGGAAGATATTTAAAGATGCAGGATTCAGGAGACTGAGGAGCTTGTTTTAGAAGAAGACTGCAAGAGCTTGATTTGTTTAACCTAGACAAATGAAATGCTGGGGGAGAACAATTGTTCTCTTTAAATATGTCACAGTATAAATACGAGGGAGGAAGAACAGTCACTGTACTTTAAGGAGAACATTAGCACAAGGAGGGAAAAAAAGCATTATCTGTGCATGTATCTTCAGATGGAATTGGGAAGATTTCAGCTGTCAGAGCAGTCCTTCAATGACAGTAATGGCACAGAGAGCTGCTTCAAGACAAGTCTGATAAATTTATAAACTGAGGTGTATGCTGCAACTGCCTCAGTTACCAAAGGACTGGACTCCATGATCTAAAAGTCCTCTTTCAGTCTTCTGTTACTATATCATTTTGTTGCAGATCAGCTTTTCTTGCTGTTTCTTTATAAGCAGATGGATGCTTTTCAATCTGATTTGAGAACTGGGTATTTCCAATTGCCTTCTACACTTTATGGCTGTGACACTCGGCTCAGCTGTCTTGAGTTTGCTAGGCTCACAGAAGGGGTTTGGAGAGAATCTGACAAATGGTAAGGAGATTTGCTGTCACCTTGTTAAATCAACTCTGAAATGATGAAATACACTTTTGATAGACAGAAACTTGCAGGGTGACAGAGGTGATTCTCCCCCTCTACTGTGCCCTGCTGAGATCCTGGAGTACTGCATCCAGTTCTGCAGCCCCTATGACAAGAAGGATGTGGAGATGCTGGAGTGTGTCCAGAGAAGGGCCAGGAGGATGCTCAGAGGGCTGCAGCAGCTCTGCTGTGAGCACAGACTGAAAGAGTTGGGGCTGTGCAGGCTGGAGAAGAGGAGGCTCCCAGGTGACCTTCTTGTGGCCTTCCAGGATCTGCAGGGGGACTCCAAAACAGCTGGGGAGGAACTTTTTAGGCTCTCAGGGAGTGCCAGGACTGGGGGGAATGGAGAAAAGCTGGAGGTGGGGAGATTCAGACTGGACATAGGGAGAAAGTTGTTCAGTATGAGAGTGGTGAGAGGCTGGAATGGGTTGCCCAGGGAGGTGGCTGAGGCCCCATGGCTGGAGGTGTTTAAGGCCAGGCTGGATGAGACTGTGGGCAGCCTGATCTAGGGTAGGGTGTCCCTGGGGATGGCAGAGGGATTGGAAATAGATGATCCTTGTGGTCCCTTCCAACCCTGACTGATTCTATGACTCTATGAAACTTTGTGCACCAGTTGGTCCTTACCTTTCCCCTCCCAACCTGTTGGTTGTTGCAGCAAAGCTTCATTTTTATTTAGAACTACCATGGCTCACTACCCTAATCCCACATTTAATTGTCATCCCACTGCAGATAACAGAGAGAATTTACATTTCCATTAATGAGCACCACTTTTGTTCTTATGCTTGGTCTGCTGCGTTTCTTGCTTTGTTTAATAACTCTTAAAAAGAATTAAATGAGCTGCACTGGCAACTTAGCCAAGGTGGCTCTGTCTCTGCTGAAGTTCACTTCTTTCATATGATCACTTGTAAAGTAAAAGGCAAGAGAATTTCTGATCCTTGCCAGGCATTTCTTAGGTATCCAAAAAGCCTGGGGACCTGATGCAGCTACCAGAAAGTCTTTCAGTAATAACAAAATGGTTTGTGAACAGTGTGGCTCTGCTCTTGTTTATGTCTTGATGCATGTTGTAATTCCCTCAAAGCCTTTGCAGTTTTTCCATGTTGCCTTCCAGTTACCAGCTAGCTCCCAACCACACCATGCAGAGCATCCTCCAAGTTCCTTTCTTTCCTGTATTCCCCTTTTGTCTTCATTACTACTTGTGGTGACCATCAGCGCAGTAGTCACTGACACTTAAGTTCCTCCTAAACATTGTGGTTTCACCAGACAGAACCCAAGATTTGGCTCCTTAACTTTTCCTGACTTGCTGCCTTTAAACAAAGGTCTCCTGTTCCTTGCAGAGGGTTAAGCAACTCTTTTTCTCAAGGCAAGGAGCATTTGTTATTTTCATTTTAAAGTGCCTTTATTTCTCCTGTAAGGACACTCAATTTATGCCATTCATTCTGCAATGGCTACATCCTTGGATTTCAAATCTTCTTTACCTCCTACCTTGCTAAGCAACTCTTCTGATTCTTATATCCATTCTTTCTAATCTGCTAGAGGGTGAAATATAATTTGTTCCAATGAGCAGTCTATAGATTTCAGAGCCCACATGGGCCAAGCTGTCTTTTGAAGATGAAAACCAAAAGATACCCAGAGCATCTCAGGGCTATCAAAGTACAGGTGATGCTTTTTAATACCAAGCTGACTTCCCCCAGGGATTAATGATGGGGGAAAAAAAAATCTTGACATGAATGCCCCTTGCTACAGAACCAGACTGAAAGAAAGTGTAAGATCAGGGAGCACAGCAGTCGCACAGATGGCAAAGTTTGAGCCAAACAATTTCTTCCTGTCTATAGAGGGACATGAAAAAGGCAAATGAAAAATCAGAAAAACTTAACACATTGCCTGCTTCCCTCCCTCAGGGAGAAGATGAAAAAATAATATAAGAAACAAGAAAGTATTCTCCACAAATATCATCTTGGTGTGAGTGAAGCTAGCTCTCAGCTGTACTCCAGGAGAGCATTAAACTACCCTATCATGAGAAATAAGTTCCTGGGATCACAAAACAGGGAGCCATATGTGTCAACTCCACGAGCAATCTCCGGGTACATCTTGGAGACAAAGATATTGAAGCATTAGCCTCAAAAAAAGGAAAACTTTCAGTGCTGATAAAATGGTCCAGAGAAGTGAATATAGATGCACAAAAATGGCAAGGAGAAAAGTGTGTTTAGGCAGTTAAAAAGAAAAACCAACTAATTTCACAACACTAATTGCTCTTTTAGGAAATAAAAGAAACACAAAATGCACTGATATGTAGCACAGCTAAATCACCTGAGTCATAGAATCATAGAATCAACCAGGTTGGAAGAGACCTCCAAGATCATCCAGTCCAACCTAGCACCCAGTCCTAACCAATCAACTAGACCATGGCACTAAGTGCCTCATCCAGTCTTTTCTTGAAGACGAAGAGGAGGCTCAGGGGTGATCTTATTACTGTCTACAACTACCTGAAGGGGCATTGTAGCCAGGTGGGGAGTGGCCTCTTCTCCCAGGCAACCAGCAATAGAACAAGGGGACACAGTCTCAAGTTGTGCCAGGGTAGGTATAGGCTGGATATTAGGAAGAAGTTCTTCACAGAGAGAGTGATTTCCCATTGGAAAGGGCTGCCCAGGCAGGTGGTGGAGGCACCGTCCCTGGGGTCCTATCAGATTGGTGAGCTCTTGGAAGACTGGACAAGAACTGCTCCCTTACACTAGGAACACATTCAAACTGTGGCTGAAGAAAACTAAGTGCAGGGTCAGAGGGGGAGAAAAAGTTTTGTTGTCATCATTACACAGCACAATGCTAAAGGTATTTTTACTTGAATCAGAAAATAAATACCAGGTTCAAGTTCCCTGAAGGATATAAAATATTAGAGGATTTTTTATGGTTGTAATCACAAACTCATTTCTCCAGCCACTACTGGCCGTGTCTAATTAGGGCAAAGTATGTTAATGATGCAGCAGCACAGCCCAGAGACGTCTTCAGTTGCAATATTAATTGCATTTAGGGAAAGAAGCATGAATTGTGCTTATACAAGCTAATTAGTATGGGTTTGCTAATTAATACTGGAAAGTCAAACTGCCTTTGTCTTGTCAACTGCAATTAGCTGAAGATGTTTAAATTTCTTTTCTAGTTTTCTGTTCTTCCAGTAGTAACCTCCCTTTAGCTGACAAGCAGTGAAAGCACAGACTGCAGGACTCAGTGGCAGTTAGTGCAGCAAGTCCATCCCACATCTTTCCAGCAAGACCTCATAGAATCAACCAGGTTGGAAGAGATCTCCAAGATCATCCAGTCCAACCTAGCACCCAGCCCTATCCAATCAACCAGACCATGGCACTAAGTGCCTCAGCCAGGCTTTGCTTCAACACCTCCAGGGACAGCAACTCCACCACCTCCCTGGGCAACCCATTCCAATGCTAATCACTCTCTCTGGAAACAACTTCCTCCTAACATCCAGCCTAGACCTCCCCCGGCACAACATGCTCTGGTCCAGCTCAGCAACCCCTCTAGCACACACCACCCTTTGTTTTGTATTGTCCCCACAGACTCAATTCCCTGAGCTGGGGTTCTCTCCTCCCCAGGGACACAGAGCATGCAGGTACTGCCTTACTGAGACTATGATCCCATCAGATTTCTCCCACAAGTATTTTACTTTTAGATATCACCATGTACAGAATGAAGTGTTTTACAAGGGCATCTAAGATGCTCCACATCACACACAAGAAACCCCATCAAACTCCTCAGTGAGATCCTGTCAGCTAGTTCATTAGCTTCATTTCCAGCACTCTGGGGAAGGTGGCAAAGCCATTAGCACTCTTTGGGGAGGCAGCAGAGATGTCATCTCCACAGAGGTTTATCCCCAAAGCAGCCCAAAGACCCATCAGACTGTACCATAGCACCTGTCAGGCATTTATTTCCTCTCACTTAGGGCCATAAGCCTGTTTGCAGAGTGGCAGATGAAAAGCAATATCCACATCTGTCAGCACCAGAGCAGGACGAGCCCCTCTGCACCCCCCCAGCCATGAAAGCTTAATACCAAACAAACAAGCAGTAGCTCATGGGTGAAGAGAGAGGAGAGGGATGAAAAGGAAGGCAAGATGCCAGGAATCCAAATAAAGCAAACAATTGCTGCAGTGTCAACTTTGAGACAGTCTGGAAATCATAGAATCATAGAATCAACCAGGTAGGAAGAGACCTCCAAGTATATCCAAGCCAACCTAGCACCCAGCCCTGTCCAATCAACTAGACCATGGCACTAAATTCCTCATCCAGTCTTTTCTTGAACACCTCCAGGGATGGTGACTCCACCACCTCCCTGGGCAGCCCATTCCAATGGCAAATCACTCTCTCTGTGAAGAACTTCCTCCTAAGATCCAGCCTATACTTTCCCCCATATAAATGAGGCCATCTAGGTGAGACTGTGATCTGGAAAGGGAAGAGGAAAGAAACTCATGCAAACTGTTTAATGGCAAGGAGGAAAGTGGGCCTGGTGGTACAACTGCTGGAGCCCTTGTGCAGGCAGTTAATGGAAGAGCCTCATCCACATGGGACAGACCTCTGTACAAGTGATGTATCTTTCCCTATCAGGGAGATTTCACTCAGGGCTGGAGGAGAAAAAGTGAAAAGATGGACTATACTGTCAGACCCCTCCTGAAAAGTGAAAAACAATCTCTCTTCCTCTGTATGAAGCAATTTTCTTATAGAGAACACCATTCCACATGCTGAACAAAGCCCACACCTCACCATCTGCAGTCCATCGTCTGAAGCGCTACAGAATGCAGCCTGTTCATGTGAGATTGATGTAAGCTTTACTGGAAGATCACAAGACTTGCAGTTTTCCACTGAGTAACCCTTGGGAATAGGCACTGAACACTGACTGCTGCTTTATCCTCTGCTGATGGATGATGCACGCCACCAATTAATGCCTAAACACTGCAAGTTCCACTTTCTGCAGCTCTTTTGCTTAGCCTGTTTAATACAACAAACTTTTGAAGGCAAACAAATAACTCCTAGCCCAGGCTTAACGAGCCAAAAAGAAAGACTTTGAAATGTTTTAAAACATCCACACATCAGAACATTTAAACCATAACAGCAAATTTAGCCTCTGATACATCCAGTGAGCACAATGCAAAATTGATTGCATAGAACTGAAAACTATAACAAGGCAGGCTGTGAGGAGATCAGATGGTAAATAGGATTAATTCAGTTTCCTTTGGAAACACCAGTTCTGACCTGCATCACCAGAGAGAGTGGCTGAGCATACAGAATTGTTTGCCCTCAATGTAAGACCACCCCAGAATTGGAATCAATTAACACACTCATTACAGAAAATCTGATGTTGAAACAGCAAGGAGCACAAATTAAGGGGAAAAAAGAAACTAGCAGATGTGTGGCAGCCTATTAATAGTAGAGCAAAGTCCTGCCCTTCAGTGCCCCAGCAGAGCTTAGCACAAGTCTAAAACCTCTAAGGTTGGCATTGCTGTTTGTGATTTGGGGTTTAGAGCTGAACTTGAGCTAGCACCTATTTACTAGTCAGTGATACACGCCTATTTTTTCATGACTAACAGAATGAATTCAGTGTAAAAGACATCTAAAGAGTGAGTGTCTACATCCTGGAAGCCGCTCAGGTTTTGGGGGATTGTTTTGATGGCTAGAAAATATTGCAGGGATCCCCCAACTCGCCTATAAGCACAAAATTCAGTCCACAAAACAGCTTAGTGCTGGTATCTCATTTGTTTCCAATTATGAAGAATCATCTACAATGGTCATGAAACTGCACATAAACCTCCCTTCTGCCTGGTTTTGTGGTCTCTATTATTTTTGGTCCTTGAGGGAACTGCCAATAAACCAGACAAACCCAGCAGAAAATTAACAGATATGACAGCAAAAAGCAGTTTGTGGTAATTCTGCCACGTCTTATCTGCTTGTCCTTTGCACATTTGAGACTGAATCAAAGGCCTCCAAAGAAAGGAATTAATTCAGTATGAAATTAAATGCTTGCTTCTGATCTAGAACTGCTAACAAAGAGAAAGGATATTGCCAAAACTAGAAAGACAGGCTGTGAGATCTCATCCAGTGCTTGCTCCAGGTGAATACAGAGGCAGAGAGTGCCAAGAGTAGCAATGAGACAAACTTTCACGAGGTTTATTTGCCATTCTTTTTTGAGTATTTGGATCTGATCCATGGTTTAACTGAACTCCACTTTGCATATGTTAGTGCTCTCTAAAAACAATCAGAAGGAAGCCAAAAGATGAGCACTTACCATCTCTGCTCTTTGCTTGTGATTTCCCACTTCTTCCAGAACTTGTGAGAGCTGAGCCTTCAAGACAAAGAGGTAGAAAATGAAGTCTAGGACATATCTGGGGCTGTTTTAATAAGGCTGCACTCCTCCCTCCCAACCAAAACAATAAAGCCCAGAACAAAAGGTTAAGATTTTCACATCATTCAGAAGGAATTCTAAGCTTTGCTCTTCGTATATCCTATGAGTATCCCATTCCATAAGCCAACTCTGTCCCAAAGAGCCTGCAGCCTACATACACAAGAAAGCAGAGGTTTATTGCTGTGAAAGGAAATCCATTGGATTAGCTGTCCCAAATTCCAGTCCCATTGTCCAGACAACTGTGCCTCCTCTCCATTTCTTTGGATGGAACAGGAGGAATTTTCTCTTCCTCTTTTTGTTTTCCTCAATTTGAGAGGACATTTGAAATTTAAAGAATCTCAACTCAGCTTGGAATTACCTTCTGTTATCTCTGTATAATGTGGGGAGAAATGGGAATCATAGAATCATAGAATCAACCAGGTTGGAAGAGACCTCCAAGATAATCCAGGCCAACCTAGCACCCAGCCCCAGCCAATCAACTAGACCATGGCACTAAGTGCCTCAGCCAGGCTCTTCTTGAACACCTCCAGGGATGGTGAGTCCACCACCTCCCTGGGCAGCCCTGACTCAGAGGAGGAGCTTTCAAAGAGTTTCATGTAAAAGGCTTTGAAACAAAATGGGTGTTTTGGCGATGGTTAAGAGAAGCCACATACATAACTTCAGTGCTTCCCACCTTCTATTTCACAAGACTTTGCTAGCCTGCAATCAGCCTTCCTCTGGTAAGCAGAAAGTCTAGTTCTGGGCCCCTCAATTCAAGAGAGATGTTGAGGTGCTGGAGCATGTCCAGAGAAGGGCAACAAAGCTGGTGAGGGGCCTGGAGCACAAACCCTATGAGGAGAGGCTGAGGGAGCTGGGGGTGTGCAGCCTGCAGAAGAGGAGGCTCAGAGGTGATCTTATTACTGTCTACAACTACCTGAAGGGACATTGTAGCCAGGTGGGGGGTGGCCTCTTCTCCCAGGCAACCAACAACAGAAGAAGGGGACACAGTCTCAAGTTGTGCCAGGGGAGGTATAGGCTGGATGTTACGAGGAAGTTCTTCACAGAGAGAGTGATTGTCATTGGAATGGGCTGCCCAGGGAGGTGGTGGAGTCACCATCCCTGGAGGTGTTCAAGCAAAGCCTGGCTGAGGCACTTAGTGCCATGGTCTGGTTGACTGGCTAGGGCTGGGTGCTAGGTTGGCCTGGATGATCTTGGAGGTCTCTTCCAACCTGCTTGATTCTATGATTCTACAAAACTAATCACAACCAATGACAGAGAAGCTAATTTAAACACCACAAACAAACAAGCCAAGAACTAAAAAGTTTCCTACAAACTAAATCACATAATCTGAAGCAGTCATTAAAACTCTCCAGAGTCCCTCTAACAATCTCTCCCCGCACATGAAATGGCTCTTTTGAGTGCTACATCCGAACCGCAGAGAAACAGCAAGCAGTTGGTTACAGTGAAAAGGAAAACGTTCAGCTTTGAAGGGTAACTGCACTGAAACACCAGCAAACAACAACAACAACAACAAAAAAAAAAAATGACAGGCTTAGGATTTGGCACAGCAGAAGTTCAATTTTGCAAACAAACAATCAAACAGTTCAAGACTTCCCTGGCCCCAGAGCTCAGTGGAAAGTGAAAAAGTTACAGCCTCTTGCTGTGCAGGGTCTGGGCTGAGTTGACATTATTTAAGGCACAGCCACCCAAAGAAGATGAAAAGGGTTTTTGTACAAGCCTGGGACCTGGCACAAGGAAATGAAACACACTCATTAAACACGGCAGGAGATGCCAGTCCCAACCAAACACTGAGAGTTTGTACAAGGAAGAGAGGAGTAAAAAACAAAATCATCACCAAGTTGGATGCTGAAGCATCAGGAAGGTACAAATCTACAGACACCTTGGAAAGACTTTTTCTCCCACTACTACTGAATCAGGTAGAATGACAGCACCAGGCTGGAAGCAGGAAAATGTCAAATAGAGAGGAACCAGAAAACATCCTCAGAGCTGCTATTTTTGAGATGCCAGCACAACCTCTGTAAAACAGCCCAAGAACAAATGAGTGCTTTTGATCAAAAGCAACCCCAACTCTTCTGGTCATTTCTCAGTCTTACCTACACAAAGGTGGCCTCTAGGTGGGAACTACTGATCTATTCTGACCTAGATGCAGTAGCTTACAGTAGCTACAGTTTGCTTATGGTAGCTACTATGGCTGAATGTGGGGGTATCTGTTCAGCAGCCTGTCAGTGGTGATGACTCTGGGATCACAGACTGGAAAACACCAGCTCAATCCCCTGCCTGGAGCAGGGTCAGCTGCGTGAAGATTCTCAGGGCTCTTGGTCAGTGAGGCTCTGAGTATCTCCAGGGAGACAAACTCCAAAACCTATCTGAGCAACCTGTGGCAAGCTTTGGTAACCTTTGCAGTGGAAATATTCCTCTTTCTGGGGACTGAGTGGCTGGAGAGCAGCCAGGAAGAAAGGGACCTGAGGGTACTGGTAGATAGTAGCTGAAGATGAGCCAGCAGTGTGCCCAGGTGGCCAAGAGAGCCAATGGCATCCTGGCCTGCATCAGGAACAGTGTGGCCAGCAGGACAAGGGAGGTTATTCTTCCTCTGTACTCAACACTGGTCAGGCCACACCTTGAGTGCTGTGTCCAGTTCTGGGCTCCTCAATTCAAGAGAGATGTTGAGGGGCTAAAACATGTCCAGAGAAGGACAATGAAGCTGGTGAGGGGCCTGGAGCAGAGCCCTGTGAGGAGAGGCTGAGGGAGCTGGGGGTGTGCAGCCTGCAGAAGAGGAGGCTCAGGGCAGACCTCATTGCTGTCTGCAACTCCCTGAAAGGAGGCTGTAGCCAGGTGGGGTTGGGCTCTTCTCCTAGGCTACCAGCAACAGAACAAGGGGACACAGCCTCAAGCTGTGCCAGGGGAGGTCTAGGCTGGATGTTAGGAGGGAGTTGTTGGCAGAGAGAGTGATTGGCATTGGAATGGGCTGCCCAGGGAGGTGGTGGAGGCACCAACCCTGGAGGTGTTGAAGCAAAGCCTGGCTGAGGCACTTAGTGCCATGGTCTGGTTGACTGGACAGGGCTGGGTGCTAGGTTGGACTGGGTGATCTGGGTGGTCTCTTCCAACCTGGCTGATTCTATGATTCTATGATCAAGACAACAGTGCCCTAGGAACCTGTTTAACTTGATGGATATAAAAGCATTTTAAAGTATAAGACCTTGACACAATTCAGGGGGGAAAAAAAGATAGAAAAGGCTCTGACACATTTGACTGCAGGGAAAAAAAAAAACCTTTTAGATGGGAATGAAATAATACAAATGGATGAGAGAAATTGTAAATACAGGTACAAAATATCCCATATACATAATATGGCTTGGGGAAAAGAAACAAAGACAAACCTCTCAAGCTGCTATGCCAGCAGAGACCTAGAGGGAAACCTGGACAGTAAGTTCAAACAGCAGCATCATAACAGCAGATCAATATGATTTGAAGAAGCAATTAAGTGTGAATTCAATCACAATGTACATTTTCTTCATTGCACTCATTTCTGGGCAGCTCATCTCAAAAGGGAAGAGTAGCTAACTAGTGGGAATTGAGAGAACAGCAACTAAACTGACTAGATTGCTGGGAGAAATGATTTATGAAGATTAAAAGATTTTAAAACGTATGGTTTGACTGCAGCTCTCACAGAAGAGCAAAAGGGACATATTTAATGCACTGGGAGCTGTTACAATGATACAGCTGGGAAAAAAGGAAGCTTTCCCAGCACAGCTGACACTGTGCTCCCAGACTGAAGCAGGGACACCCCCCAACACTTCCACACTTCTTTGCCACAAGCATCTGTGGGAGCACAAGACAAAGCCCAAACTTTTGGTGGCATCCCCTGTGCCTTCTCTTGCCTGGCTGTGAAGCAGATGATGTGACTGCTTTATCACATCCAGTTTGTAAACATTAGCCCTACCCCAGACTTTTTATTAGCTTAAATCAAATATTGAACCTAGCTCAGCTGTTAGAGGACAGCTGCTTGCAAAGTGATTCACTGCCATATTCCTTCTAGGCCACAAGAAAATACAACCTAATCACCAGCAGCATGACAGATGCACACATTTTTAATTATGAAGAAGAAATCAGGCTTTGAACTTATCCCCACATCTCACTTAATCAGAGTGTTCTGGAGGAGCTGCCAACCACCACAGCCCTGGATCAGGGTCTGCCAGCGTGCTGAGCCCTTCCACCCAGCCCCGGGCCACTACCAGGAATGGCTGGAAAGCAATTGTGGAGAACTCCACTGCTTCTTGGAATTCACCTTTCCAGGACTGAGCTGTTGGATTTCTCAGAATCATAGAATCATACAATCAATCAGGTTGGAACAATCACTTCTGGTCACCTGCAGCAAACAAAAGCATGAGCAGTGAATCTGAGGTATTTAGGGTGTTTAGGAAGAAGACAGCACACAGAGTCCACGACCCCTGCACCAGCAGGCATGTGAGGGCTCTCTGCAGCAGGTGCTGGAGCATTTTGCCAATCCCACCTCAGAACTTCACACTGGGAA
The DNA here is from genome assembly GCF_015220805.1 of Pogoniulus pusillus. Lineage (NCBI taxonomy): Eukaryota > Metazoa > Chordata > Aves > Piciformes > Lybiidae > Pogoniulus > Pogoniulus pusillus. The sequence goes on along the minus strand of NC_087276.1, from coordinate 26,818,049 downwards.
GGAGCAATGTCCTCCTTACAGGTAGCTCAGGTCTGGTTTAGAGGCTTTTCAACTGATCACATTCACCCTGGTATCTCAGGAAGCTCTCAGTGGGACAGATTTGTGTGCTGAATTTTCAGGCCATGCATCAGAGTTAACTTAAAGGTGCAAGGAAATTCTCATTACTCAACACACATATTCAACTCCCATGGATCACCTAACTCAAGCATTATGAAATCTGATAAGCAAACAGATATTAAGAATCAGATTTACAAATACACATAAAGGCCAATTTGCCCACTGAAGGCAGCACAAGCAGGTAAAGAAAAATCAAATAGCAAAGCAGGGGAGAGGGAAAAAAAACCCTCTCAAGTATTCAGTCAATTATGTTAAGCCTTCAAAAAACGGGTTTGTCAATTGCCAGCATTAATCTTACATGACAACACAGTCTAATCTACTGTCAGTGCTACTGTCATCCTCAAAAGAGAGTGGCAAGAAGGGAAAGATAACCTGTGCTCTGGCCTCGCTGGGATACCGCAGCTCGGGGCTGAAAGAGGAGCAGGAATGGTTTCCAAGGAGAGGAACCGACTCGGCTCCCAAGGAGACATTGCTGAATTGTTTAGCTTGCTTCCCTGCATCAGTAATTCCTCTTCTACACCTTCCAAAAGTCAGCCTTCGGCGAGAATGCTGGAGAAGGAGGATTTAATGAATGAAAGTAAAGCGGTCTGGTGGTTCCGAGGCAGATGCTAACACCCAACTGCATCAGCAGTCCCACACTGGGCTCTGGGGGCTGGACTGTCTACAGCTACCTGAGGGGTGGCTGTGGCCAGGGGGAGGTTGCTCTCTTCTCTCAGGTGGCCAGCACGAGAACAAGAGGACACAGCCTCAAGCTGTGCCGGGGGAAATTTAGGCTGGAGGTGAGGAGAAAGTTCTTCACTGAGAGAGTCATTGGACACTGGAATGGGCTGCCCGGGGAGGTGGTGGAGTCGCCGTCCCTGGGGGTGTTCAAGGCAGGATTGGACGTGGCACTTGGTGCCATGGTCTAGCCTTGAGCTCTGTGGTAAAGGGTTGGACTTGATGATCTGTGAGGTCTCTTTCAACCTTGGTGATACTGTGATACTGTGACTGCCCTGAGAGGCAAGGGGCTCTAATGTGAGAATGGCTCCTAGGAAAAAATTAGCTGCTCAATCTCTAACCAACAGTCTTCCTCTGCACAACAATACCCTCCACTCTACAGGCAATTAGCAAATCGAAGCCCTTTCTTTGCGGGCTTGCCTTAATTTACTCCTCGATGTTGGACATTAAATAGCTCACAGGTACAGCGCAGGAGCAGCAGCAGCCAAAGCCATAAAATTAAAGCCTGCTTCAAAGCGTTAGGGAAGCAGAATTATGCACGCTGCATAAAGGGAATGAATCAAAACAACCTTCATTTGGAAACATCATTTCAGTCTTCTGCTTTCATCAAAAAACATGATTATCTTAACAGTCACATTAATATAGTGGAGGTACTTTACAAGGGAGAGAAGCAAGCAGCACATTCTCTACCTCAAATTGGAAAGAGCAATTTTTATTCTTCCTCTTCACGGTGAAATACCTGAGAGCAGACAGAGCTGGGTAGTCTGGAGTTGTGCTTTCACAGCTAGAAATCCCACCTGCGGGTCCCCAGAAGGAAGGCCACCTGTTGGAAGGGCAGCACCACCCCATAGGAAGGGAAGAGGAGGAGGTGCAGCCTGGCAGAGCTGTACCACAGCTGCGCCACAGCTGCAAAAGGTGGCATTGATACAGCACAAAGCTCAAGATACCCTCAGCAGTATTTTATATGCAACAGTTGTATGCAAATTCAAGTCAAGTGTGATGACTGGCAAATTTAGGTATAATGTTAATTACTAGCTATCTCAAATTAATTAAATTCTCAGATAAGTTCTTGCCTCCCCTCTTTGAGAAAGTTAACAAACAATTTAAATTTACAAGGATAAATCAGCCACCAATCAGAGCAAAATGGAATCTTTCTATGTTCTAACATGCCAAATCAATTCACTTTCCCTGTGCTGGCTCTCCACTGTTCCCTGGTTAATTTCCCAGTTAGATGTAAGATGGCCTGTATCATAGAATCAACCAGGTTGGAAGAGACCTCCAAGATCAACCTAGCACCCAGCCCTGTCCAGTCAACCAGACCATGGCACTAAGTGCCTCATCCAGGCTTTGCTTGAACATCTTTCAACCTGTTCAACCCTGACTGATTCTATGGTTCTATGACATCTACATGGATGTCAACATACATGTGCATGGGTCTTGCAATGACAGAACAAGGGGTAATGGGTTTAAACTGGAAGAGGGGAGATTTAGACTAGATGTTAGGAGGAAGTTCTTTCCAGTGAAGGTGGTGAGACACTGGAATGGGTTGTCCAGGGAAGTTGTGCGTGCTTCCTGCCTGGAGGTGTTTACGGCCAGGGTGGACGAGGCCTTGAGCAACCTGCTCTAGTGGGGGATGTCCCTGTCTAGGGTGGGGGGTTGGAGCTGGATGATCTTTGAGGTCCCTTCCAACCTAAACCATTCTATGATCTCCAGGGACAGTGACTCCACCACCTCCCTGGGCAGCCCATTCCAATGCCAATCACTCTCTCTGACAACAACTTCTTAATATCCAGCCTAGACCTCCCCCAACACAACTGCAGACTGTGTCCCCTTCTTCTGTTGCTGGGTTCCTGGCAGAAGAGCCCAACCCCATCTGGCTACAGCCTCTTTTCAGGCAGTTGTAGACAGCAATGAGCTCTGCCCTGAGCCTCCTCTTCTGCAGGCTGTACACCCCCAGCTCCCTCAGCCTCTCCTCACAGGGCTCTGCTCCAGGCCCCTCACCAGCTTCGTTGCCCTTCTCTGGACACCTTCCAGTACCTCAACATCTCTCTTGAATTGAGGAGCCCAGAACTGGACACAGCACTCAAGGTGTGGCCTGACCAGTGTTGAGCACAGGGGAAGAATAACCTCCCTTGTCCTGCTGGCCACACTGTTCCTGATGAAGGCCAGGATGCCATTGCCTCTCTTGGCTACCTGGGCACCCTGCTGGCTCATCTTCAGCTACTATCTACCAGTACCCCCAGGTCCCTTTCTTCCTGGCTGCTCTCCAGCGATGTGACCTCTAACAAGATCCAAGCCAGCGTATCTTATCTAATGCCATAAACCAAGGAAGAAGGAAAAAGATGCACATAATTGAGACTTTCTATCATCAGGCACAAGGAAAACAAGTTGCATCAAAGCTGCAGTTGAAATATGGAAGGAAATCCAAAAACATTGCTGCACTCCCAGGGCAGTTGTGATAATGGTAGCACTGATTGTAACACTTAGAATTCAATCAAGTCTAAACCCACGTAGCTCTATGCTGCACGCTGATGAGTTACATGGAACAACAGAGAAATACCATGAGAACACTTTGAAGAGAAGGTTGCAGTCACTAATTATCTTGCACACAAAGTGATTTTTATAAGATTCTGGCTTGTAGGGAAATCAGGAGGAAAACTTTGATTTCACAGAAGCTTCCTTATGGGGGTGGCAGAGACAGAAGTAACTCGTCAGACACTTTGCAGTTAGACTTCAGTTTATTTGCATACTGTGATCGTGCACTTTAAAATATTGTGAGAAGTGAAATGAAATTTTCATTAGTGTTCAATCTGAAATCTCACCCATGGGATTCAGCTTTCAACTGTTACTGCATGCATTTGCTTGTTTCTACTTCCAGTTTATATCCCCCTTCTTATCACGCTAGCCACTACCGCCTGCCTTCGAGTCCATTAGCAGACCATTCCAGCAGGCTGGTAGCAGCACGGAGTTGTTTCAGCATCTCTCAAGTGCACTACAAAAATTACACTGGCATAAATGGTCATTTCTAATTTCAAATATTTTGCTGCCCTGTAGATGAAGTGACTGATCTCTCAGAAAATTGCCTCAGTTGAGATCACAACCAGGAGGACAGTTTAGCACCAGGCGCCGCTAAATAATTTCCTCGCCGCTTTACAGATTCAATTTCGTTGTTCTCGAGAAAGTTTCTCCTCGTTGGGAAACGAAATGCTCAGCCAAACTCACTCTGTTGCTGCCTCAAAAGCATCAAACCCATCATGTTATCTTACAGCAGCTGGATTGGAAGGGGCAGGGAGCTCAATCTGAAGCAAAGGGGAAAAGGAAAACTCCCCAATGACTTCTGAATGCATCTCAGAAATGTATACAGAATCATAGAATCAAGCAGGTTGGAAGAGACCTCCAAGATCATCCAGGCCAACCTAGCACCCAGCCCTGGCCAATCAACCAGACCATGGCACTAAGTGCCTCATTCCAGGCTTTGCTTCAACACCTCCAGGGACAGTGACTCCATCACCTCCCTGGGCAGCCCATTCCAATGCCAATCACTCTCTCTGACAACAACTTCTTCCTAACATCCAGCCTAGACCTCCCCTGCCACAACTTGAGACTGTGTCCCCTTCTTCTGTTGCTGCTTGCCTAGGAGAAGAGCCCAACCCCACCTGGCTACAACTTCTCTTCGGGTAGTTGTAGACAGCAATGAGGTCTGCCCTGAGCCTCCTCTTCTGCAGGCTGCACACCCCCAGCTCCCTCAGCCTCTCCTCTTAGGGTTTGTGTTCCAGGCCCCTCACCAGCTTTGTCACCTTTCTCTGGAAACATTTCCAGCACCTCAACATCTCTCTTGAACTGGGGAGCCCAGAACTGGACACAGTACTCAAGATGTGGCCTGAGCAGTGCTGAGTACAGGGGCAGAATAACCTCCCTTGTCCTGCTGCCCACACTGCTCCTGACCCAGCCCAGGATGCCATTGGCTCTGCTGCCCACCTGGGCACACTGCTGCCTCATCTTCAGCTACTCTCTACCAGCACCCCCAGGTCCCTTTCTTCCTGGCTGCTCTCCAGCCACTCTGTCCCCAGTCTGTAGCACTGCTTGGGGTTGTTGTGGCCAATATACGGTGAGGCAAGACTGCCTCTGACTAGCAGAGAAGCTGCAACAGGTAGAACAGAGAGAATTACTTACTGACAGAATTCACATCAAGTGGATATGCCTGAAAAGCACCTGTCTCAGGCCACAGCTTATGTGCTTGTCCCTGGAACTTACTCCTTCCTCACTTTATGCCAACAGGAACGACAGGAAACTAGAATGCCTGTAAGCAAGAGGTGCCACTCCAGAGCCACACTCTCCTGGGCATCTGAGCGCTAGGGACTCGTGGGACTGAAGGCTACAGCTCTGTGCAGGCTGTTTTCCATCAAACCCAGCCAGAGCTGCTCCTGCTTCGGGAGCCAGCTTTGCACCGAGCTTGACGTGCGGCAGGGAAATGCCGCCCCCAAGTGAGAGACAAAAAGCAGCTGGCTACCAAAACCAGGGATGAAAACAGCAAAGCTTCCCGAGTGCTAAACAACACGAGAAAAATGATGCTGCAAATAGAAAAATCGCTGGAGTCATTGTTACAATTACCGAAGATAGAGGGAAAACATCTGCAAGATGTGGGCTCCTGTCAACACTATCAAGATCTACTGGACAAAAAGCTAATAACTAAACCTTTCTACTGCTCTTAAGCCTCAAGGACAGACCAATCTCTCTTTTCTAACAGGCACTCTTGGTAACATCAAGAATTCTTGACAGCAAGCTCATTATCATGAAATTACCCCAAACTCTCACTGGTTAGGTCATGAGAAAGAGGTGCACCTGAAGTCACTGGAACAACTGATAGGAGGAAGATAAGATTTCAGGCAGAAATTGCCTGCATCCTTATTCCTGGCAAATCACTTGACCTAGCTTAAAACAAGCTGCACAGTTCTGCAGCAGAGACCTGGCTTTTGTTCCTACTCTGCCTCTCAATTGCTGGGAGACCCAGGGCAAAGTGCTGCACTCTGAAATCCCCTTTTTCTCTCTCCCTAATGCAAAGATAATACTCTGTAAAAATATTCCAAAGTCTTGACCTCTTAGCACAAGGTACCACTACTGACACAGAATGCACTCGATGGGCCACACCACTTGGGCAGTAAATGGATTAAGCCTCATACTAAGAGCAGAGCTTGAGCACCTCCACATTCACAGGAGGTGGTAACTGCCATCTCCCTGGTCTTCTAAGCAAAGGTGGCCTTCACACCTGCAATAAAATGTAACACTTGGAGAAGGACTCTCAACTTCTCAAAATCCATTCCATTTACTCTGTCTGCACAATCTCCCAGGCAGATGCTGCGAGGTAAGGAATACAGGAGCAAGGCAAACAGGGAGATGGGAAAATGCAGAGCAACATATTCAGGAAAGGATGAGTGCCCGGAGATGGGACAGCCCTGTACCCAACTGAAACACTCCCAAAGAAAGCTGGTAGGTGCAGGTAGGAAGGAAAATAAGGGGCTCAGGTGTTACAAAATTTTCAGGTGACAAAAAAGCATCAGCTTTGCAAACATCTCCAAACAGCAGCAGGCATTTGTTGTTTTACTCTGAGCTGCAGCTGTGCTTGAGGTCAGACCGAGGCAAACAGCTGACTCCTCTCTCCTCCTGCTTTCCTTGATGTTTTCAATCTCCACCTTGCTAAGACAGAGCACAGAGACCAAAAGATTATCATGTCTCTGCTGGGAATGATACACTTTTGTGATAGATCTCCTTCTCTCCATCCTAATCAAGTGGTGCTGCAGCCCCTGGGGAGAGAATACTGTGCCAAACAAAAACTGTGAGTTTGCAGCTGCTTCCTCAACAGCAAAGGGCATCCTGACTGATGAAACTCTGCCAAGCCAACTGCTTTGAGCATTATGCAGTTGGCCAGTCCAGCATCTCCCGGACACACACGAGTGACTGCCGGATGCTGATGGACTCTCCAAAGGAGTCGTTCTCCATCACTGGAACACCTCTGCTACCAATACTCTCCTTCTGGGCTCAGAAATGTTCCTACTTCAGAAAAGCAGCTGAGTGTGCAGCATAGCAGGGAGTCCCTTCTCTTTTACTGCTCCCCTAGCACAATTTTAACCCAACAGCAGAAGAAGATAACCCGGCATAAAATCTGTCTGTCGAGGGCTGACCACAAATCTCTTGCCAGGAGTAAAAGAGATTATTAATATATCAGTGCAACTAGAAAACACTAGAAGAGGATCAGCTCATTCCACAGAGAAACAGCAAAAGGGAAAGGAATACAAATCATTTGGAGGACACTAAAGAGAATTAATTTTGCCATGCTGAACAAATCTCTAAAGCCAAAATGAAGGAATGCCAGCACCAGATTCTGAAATTAATGTAGTGCCTCTGGGAATTTGGTTATTCATCACTATTTAGGTGATCTGCAAACTTGTACCATAAGCAATTCTGGGATCCAGTAAGCAAAATGGTTTAGAGTTTGGGTTTTTTTAGGTTGCATTAACCTAACTGGGAACTGGGAAGCATCAGAAGACACAGTAACTAATGGGAATGGAATCTCTTGCTATTAGATGTTATAACAAATTCAGCTGGGCAAGGGGGAACAAATGTTTTGTACATTTGCTTAATCTTCTGGCAAAATCTTAACTTCAGAAAATTGTATTTTTACTTTTTCTCCTTTAGATTATCAGTAGGATGAGTTCAGGCTCCAGAACCCCTGTTTAGAATAATAGAATCAGCCAGAGTTAGAAGGGACCAAAAGGATCATCTAGTTCCAACCCCCCTGCCATGGGCAGGGACACCCTACCCTAGAGCAGGCTGGCCACAGCCTCATCCAGCCTGGCCTTAAACACCTCCAGCCATGGGGCCTGGGCAACCCATTCCAGGCTCTCACCACTCTCATGCTGAAGAACTTCTCTTCCTAACATCCAATCTGACCCTACCCATTTCTAGCTTTGTTCCATTCCCCCCAGTCCTATCACTCCCTGACATCCTAAAAAGTCCCTTCCCAGCCTCCTTGCAGGTCCCCTTTCAGATACTGAAAGGTCACCTTGGAACCCTCTCCTCTCCAGACTGAACAACCCCCAACTCCCTCAGTCTCTCCTGATAGCAGAGGTGCTCCAGCCCTCTGATCATCCTTGTGGCCCTTCTTGATAAAAGTAAGCTTTAGCACTTCCCAAAACAGAAAGAGGGAATCTCAAAAACTAAAAGTGGTGCCAACGTGACACACTCTGTGACTCTACCAAAGTGTGACATTTTCTGCTACTCCTTTCTAGCATTTTTTTCCACTACCACCACCCTGGATCTAGGTTCTCTCCCTGTCAGTTACCTCCAACTAGGTTTGATAGCTGGAGGGAAAGAAACAACATATAGTTGATGAAGTCTGTAAATCAGCTGAGAAAAATGTTCACTCTTATCCATTCATCAGGAAAAAAAATGGTGGAATTACATCTCTACCTAAAAAAGCCCTTCTAATTTCAGCCCAATGAGTCAGCACTGCTGCATCTCATCACTAAGAATGATTCATTGTCACTGCACTTCTCAAAGTCAAGAATAAGGGTATTCACCCCAGTTCACCATCATCTCCTAGCTGCTCTGGATCCAGGCACTCTGCTTGCATACAGTGCTGTTATAATGATTTATGTGAGTGTGTCACTTCTAATTGAAAGGCATAAAGAGCTACAGCCAGCCTACCAACCATAAAGCAACATTTTCTTTACAGTGGGTTGACAACTGAACATCTGGGGAATATTCTTGCTTGTCAAAAAGGAAAGGTCTCAACCCCTCTATAGCCTAAAGGGTGGCAATGCCTCTGAAGACATGAGTGATGGCAAATATCCTTGGAGAAACACCAGTACTAGGTTAGGAGTTAAAAAGAAGCTTTTCAGGAAACTAAGAATCTGAATAGGGAGCTGGGACTGTTTAGCCTGGAGAAGAGGAGGCTCAGGGGTGATCCTATTACTGTCTACAACTACCTGAAGGGGCATTGTAGCCAGGTGGGGGGTGGCCTCTTCTCCCAGGCAACCAGCAATAGAACAAGGGGACACAGTCTCAAGTTGTGCCAGGGGAGGTATAGGCTGGATATTAGGAAGAAGTTCTTCACAGAGAGAGTGATTTCCCATTGGAATGGGCTGCCCAGGGAGGTGGTGGAGGCACCGTCCCTGGGGGTCTTCAAGAACAGCCTGGATGAGGCACTTAGTGCCATGGTCTGGTTGATTGGATAGGGCTGGGTGCTAGGTTGGCCTGGATGATCTTGGAGGTCTCTTCCAACCTGGTTGATTCTATGAATAGAAATACAGACAAAAGCAGTGTAAATAGAAAGCCCCTGCCCCAAGTGAGGCCGTATTGAGGAAGAGAGATTTGTGTATGGATCGGATTTGTACATGGATCAGATCCCAGCCAATAGGTCTGTAGCTGTATGAAATAAAGGACACTGGAAGCCAAGCAGCAATAGAGCTGCATTTTCCAGTGTGTGTCCTAATATCACAGACATTTTCTGCCCTTTCTAACTATTAAAAGAAGGCTACTAACAACTCATACTGAACTGAGCACCCCTGAGTAGTCAATGGCAGTACCCTCTTCTAAGCTGCCTAGAGCCATTTGGTGATGTGTGGTGGCAGATCAGAAAAGATATCTTCAAGAAAAGATGAGGCACTTAGTGCCATGGTTTAGTTGATTGGATAGGGCTGGGTGATAGGTTGGACTGGATGATCTTGGAGGTCTCTTCCAACCTGGTTGATTCTATGATTCTATGTGTGTCCCTAACTATATCTCACTGCTGTCCTCACAACAGGAGCCCTCAGTTGCACATTTCCCAGTGCAACTACAGTGAGACTGCCAGCAAACACCATCAGGGAAGTGAAGATCCATGTTTACATCAAGCTACTATTTTTTCCCCTTTCTTCTAGGTTAATTTTAATCTAGTTTGGTTTCTTGTCCTGCTTCTCTGTGCTACCGATCAGGTTGTGCTAGCTCAAATAAAGGTCAAGGAGATGATTAAGCCAGCACCACCCTTGGCTTGTGAAATTGTAGTCAGCATGTTTTTGGCACCCAGTAGAACAGTGGGTGAAGTGCCTAAGTCTTCGAGGGTCTCAAACAAATTTCAGACACACTTGGAAGTTGCTAGGTAACAATATTCACCCCCACCCCCAGACAAGACTGTGCAGCGTTTGCTCTGACAAAGCAGTGCTTGGATTGCCCTTGCTTCTGTCCTGGAAATGGTTTTGCTGAGGACCAGTCTCCTCTGCTGCCAGAGTATTTCCAGTCTCCAGTCTGGGTGCGTAGTTGGATTTTGCTCACTAAAGCAAACATTACATTTTAAACATAGCTATTATAATTAGCAGAAGCTCATTGCTCAATTCCCCTTCCAGACAGGGATTTCCAAATGTCACAGTGTGCTTAGCGCAGCTGAGCTGAGGGCTGCTCTGAATGTGACTGGCTTAGGAGGGTCCAGAGCAAGGAATCAAGTCCTGTCCTAGGGGGTGAGGTGAAAACACAAACAGAGGAACTGCCCTCCTTCATCCTCACTTCCTCAAAGGGTAAAGCACTGTGAGCAAGGCAAGTTTAATAGAGACTCTCCTCTCTGATGCAGAAGATATATTCACAGTTAAGACCAAGCAGGAGTTTCTCTTGGAAGTTTATACCTGTTGTGCAGATCTGCCTCCCTGGATGATTCTACCTCATCCCAGTTGCCCTGTTAGGGTATGACAGCGTAAGACCCAAAGAGCAGTAAGGAGAGGGAGAAAAGGGGACAAAAAGAACTGATTAGCACAGCTACTGGCTGCTAAAACTATTGTGAAGAGGTTCTGGCAAATGCAGAGACACAGTTTAAAACAGTGTTTGCCTTCTAGAGCTGTTTGAGCAAAGCAAAAGCAGCCTTCACCCTCATGAGTAACAGACAGCACTGAAGTGAATTGCAAAGTCTCTTGTTCCAAAGCACAGCTACCCACAACACAGAGCTCCTCCCCTTGAAGAAGAATGCCAGCACTTACACTTCCAGGTACTGCACAAACCACTGGCTTCCAGCCTCCTTGCAGACAAGCCTCACTGCAAAAACCCTGGCAACACTTCACATCTCAGCATGTCCTGTGGAGCTAGCAAAAGTCCAGATGAGTTTGTTAATGGAGATCTCATGCAACATCTCCCCTGTGAGGTACTTCTGCCTTATCCACAAGTCCTGCCTCACTGTTTGGGATATGCCAGTATAAATTACCCCCATCTCTCCATTGCCTCGTGATGGACTGAAGATGATTAGCCTGGAGAAAAGGAGGCTCAGGGCAGACCTCATTGCTGTCTACAACTACCTGAAAGGAGGCTGTAGCAAGGTGGAGGTTGGTCTCTTCTGCCAGCAAGAGAACAAGGGGACACAGTCTCAAGATGTGCCGAGGGAGGTCTAGGCTGGATGTTAGGAGGAAGTTGTTGTCAGAGAGAGTGATTGGCACTGGAATGGGCTGCCCAGGGAGGTGGTGGAGTTGCCATCCCTGGAGGTGTTCAAGAAAAGCCTGGATGGGGGCACTTAGTGCCATGGACTACCTGATTGGACAGGGCTGGGTGCTAGGTTGGACTGGATGAGCTCGGAGGTCTCTTCCAACCTGGTTGATTCTATGATTATAGAATTGCTAAGGCCGGAAGGGACCTCAAACATTGTCCAGTTCCAATCCCCTGCTTCTGGCAGGGACATTTCCCACTAGAACAGGTTGCTCAAGGCCTCATCCAACTGCTTGATTAGCACCAACTGCTCAACCAAAGGAGAAACCAAGTGCAAAGACCATGTGTCCTTTGCAAGGCCACAGAGGCAGTCACAATCTACAAGGTCATTACTGGGCTAGAGGAGTTTAAGGTAGTTTACCAGGAAAAACTTCTTCACTGAAAGGGTTATCCAGCCCTAGAACAGGCTTCCCAGGGAAGTGGTTGAATCCTCATTCCTGGAAAGGTTTAAAAGCCATGCAGATGCCATGCTGAGGGAAACGATTCATTTGTGACCTGGCACTGCTGGGTTAGCAGCTGGACTTGATGATCTTAAATGTCTCTTCTGACCAGAATGATTCTATGACCAACTTTGTACAAACAGACTAGGATCTGCCTTAAGTTGTAGGGAAAAAAAAATAACTCCAAATAAAAATGAGTTAACAGTGTCTATGTCCAAAGATATTCCTTAGGCTGCAAAAGTAAAACCTCCTCCAAAATGACAACTGGAAGGAAAATATTGTGTCAAATACATTTTTACCACCCTGAAATAAAATCAAACATCCCCAAGCACCATGGTCATGCTCCTGTAACTTCCTTGAAGAGGAATAAAATTCTTCTACTTTCATTTGAGAGTTTATTCAAAATAAACAAATCCCAATGGAGTTTAAGCACACTATAGAGGCTCCAGGAAAGAGAAGGGGGAAAAAAACCCACATTAAAAATAAAAGCAAGCAAACTAAAAAGATCCTCTCTTGGCAGGCTCCTGAAAGAAGGATTCACCACATTTCTGACTGACTGCCACCATGGCTTAGATGAATAACCTATAAATAGGCAAGGAGCACAAAGCAAGCACTTGAAGGAAAGAGCAAGCTGATTTTTTTTTGTTTGTTTTCTCTTGTTATTGCTTAATGGTTTGTTGGGAAGGAGATGGCTAAGAAGGCAGAGGATACATGGTAGAAATATAAAGAAACAAGTAAGGATGGGGTGTGGGAAGGATGGAGAAAAAGATATGAAGACATTCAATGTATGAAGCTCACAAATATGTTTTTACCTCTGGTTTTCTGGAGGAGTGAAGGATAATGGATAGGAGAAAACAAACAGGCAGAGCAGTCAGCAACTCTGCCATGCTTGGGGTAAGCAGGGACAGAGAAGTAAGAAGAGACAAAAAGGCAGCTTTTATCACATACCAAAACATGACACCTAGCCATGATAGTGACTCCGGAGCAGCTCATTCAGAAGCAGCACTGAGGGTCAGTGTTGTCATAGAATCATAGAATGCCAGGGGCTGGAAGTGACCCCAAAAGTTCATCTGGTTCAGCCCCAGGATCGCCTACAGCAGATCAACTGGAATGCATCCAGATGGTTCTTGGATATCTCCAGAGAGGGAAACCCCACAACCTCCCTGGGCAGCCTATTCCAGTGCTCTGTCACCCTCACAGGGAAAAAAATCCTCCTCACGTTCACATGGGCCCTACTATGCCTCAGCTTCCACTCATTGCCCCTTGTCCTGTCCATGGGCATCACTGAGCAGAGCCTGGCTCCAGCCTCCTGGCACTCACTCCTTACATATTTATAAACATGAATCAGGTCACTCTTAGCCTCCTCCTCCCCAAGCCAACAAGCCTTAGCTCCTTCAGTCTCTCCTCATAAGGAAGATGTTCAACTTCCTTAATCATTTCTATAGCTCTGCACTGGACTCTCTCAAGCAGCTCCCTGTGCTTCTTGAGCTGAGAGATCCAGAACTGGACACAATACTCCAGATGAGGCCTCACCAGGGCAGAGTAAAAGTGAAGGAGAACCTCCCTCGATCTACTAACCACAGCCCTTCTAATCCATCCCAGAATGGCCTTGGCCTTCCTGGCCACCAGAGCACACTGCTGGCTCATGGCCATCCTTCCATCCAGCAGGACTCCCAGTTAAGCTGGAACTGCTTTCTGCAGGCAAACTGAAGCTGGTATTAAAAGCTTGAGTACACAGGTTAAAAAACATGCTCGTGACTTAAAGCTGGAGATGCCCTTCACATCCCCATGTATCCACAACTTGAAGAAGGTTTTTATGTTATCAGTAGAGTCTCATCTCCAAACTCAAGCTTCCATGGGCCATCTCAGACTAATTTCTAGTCTCTTCTACGCTTCAGATTCAGCACATTATTAAGTGCAGCCATTTAAAGCACTGGAAGTGTTCATGCAGTCATCTGGTGATAAGAGTCATCCAAAACAGGAGTGGACTCAAGACTATTAAAGTTAAGCAGCCATCCACATCATGAGAGAAGTGGAAATACTCAAGTCAATCCACAACAGAGCTGAGGGAATCTGAGTCATTCCCTGAGAGGGTCCTAGTTTCTGGAAAGCGTTTGCAGGAAAATGTCCAACAAAGTTCATTTTATAATCCTGAATAACAGCTTCTCAAAATAACTGGAATTTTTATTTCACAGGCCTTGTTCCAACCTGTTTGCCCATTCCTCTCCTCTCTCCATCAGCTAGCCTGACTGCCCACAACACTCCCAGTCTGCAGCTTTCCAGCATTCCTCACAGCAGCCAACTTAATTATCCTTTTTAATTACTCCTCTTAATCCTATGCTTCTTTCAAGGCTGAAGGAGGCTCTCACAGAATCTAAGGAGCAGAAAACCTTGTGGTTTCTCTTTCCAAGGAGTGTGACTAGTTTTAAGGTCCTTCCTTCCTCCTGTAAAGTCACAGGCTCACAGGATGTTAGGGGTTGGAAGGGACAGAAGGAGATCATCGAGTCCAACCCCCCTGCCAGAGCAGGACCATACAATCTAACACAGATCACACAGGAACACATCCAGACAGGCCTTGAAAGGCTCCAGAGAAGGAGACTCCACAACCTCTCTGGGCAGCCTGTGCCAGTGCTCTGGGACCCTTACAGTAAAGAAGTTCCCCCTTGTGTTGAGGCAGAGCCTCTTTTGGTGCAACTTACACACGTTGCCCCTTGTCCTGTCACAGGGAGCAAGTGAAAATCTTCTTTGCAAGTCTGTGGTCAAAAAAGTTTGCCAGCAATCAGGCCAAGACCTCCTCAGAGCCTTCTCCTCCACAGAGATGGAGGCTTATCCCATGCCATCCCTGTACTCATTAGCAGCTCTCTCAAATTCCTTCCTCCTGTAGGGAGAAGGCTATCAAAACAGCCTCTGACTCAGACTTTTAAACTCCATCAGTTAATATCTTCTCTTACCTTAAAAAAAGGTTTGGAAATAGGTATGCAAGGCATTGAAAAAAACCCAACTGCAATGACAGGAGCAGAAGTAGTAAAGAAGCCACCCTTGCATAGCACATGTGTGATGTACAGTGCTGATGGTCTGTCAACCATCAGTTCAATTTTCACCGTTAAGAACTTGCAGGAGAGTTTCTGTGAGGGCAAAGTCTAGGATTAATCAGTCTGAGGCCAAAGCCCTTTGTTTAGCCATAAAATGGAGAGGGCAGAAGGCACAGGACTGTGTATTTCTTTCTACTGCCCCAAAAGTGCTTCTCAATTTTGGGCTGAAAGGATTAACTCCAGAGGGAGCACTGCAATTTTCTTAGACATGGTTCCTTGGCCCCTCTGCTGAGACTGCCAACAGAGATGCCAGACAGGATGATATTTCTGAGATGTGAGTGTTTATCTTCTCTGAGTGAACCAAACAGCAGCTCCTTTCAGGAAATCAATCCAACGATTCGGGATTGCTTCTTGCTCTAGCAAATGTAGACTGACAAGGCAAAAGGTGAAACAGCTTGATGGTCCCATTAGAAACCTTCGAGTATGCTTGCACCTGAATGCCTCTCTAGCAAAGCTCTGCTATAGAAACATAAAAGATCTCCATTTGGCAAGCAAAGGGAAGAAGTCAGAACATATGCCAAGATAATCTCAGTTATTAGCTCCTGCCACAAAGGTACAAGATGTATTGAATTGCTCCTCCGCTGCACAGCATGGGATGCTCTGAGGCTGGGAGCTCTATTGCAGAGGCGTGCCCAGGCTGGCTGGTGGATGGGCAGCACAAGGGCTGCAGGGAGTTACACACGGCTAATGCTCCAGGCAACGATAAAGGGAGCAGGAGAGCTGAGGGAAGGCAACGTTGAGCAGGGCAGGCAGATCCCTCCTGTAAATATCTGCAAGGATGCTGACCACTGCATTTTTAACCTCCTATTCATGCTTACATTTTCTTTCTTCTTAACGAAGCAGATGAACAGCTATGAAGATGCATCTTTGCCTAAAAGTGTCTGACCTCTGGGCAATACCTTCTCTGTCCTAGGCTGATTCATGCCAAAACCATGGCTCAGTCTTAGTGGAGAAGCCCATATAGGAAAGGCACATATAAAACATATCTTAGTTGTAGCTGTGCCATGCAGCAGCTCCCAGATGTTCACAAAGACTCAAGCATCACCTTTTTCTCCTCTCTCAATCCCATTCTCTCTTCAGAAAGAAGAAGGTGTGGAATCCAAAGGCCAAGAGGAATGCAACAGAAGCTAACATCCTCAATGTGGAAAATGTTGACGGGCTGTAGAAATCAGATACAGTGAATTTGGGTCTTGCCTGGCCTAAATAAACAGGCGCTCATTATCTTGAGAGGAAGTGGCACTTAGGAGTGATAAGGTCAGGCCAAGCTGTGAAGATAAATGTCATTTCTCTATACAGCTGTGATAGGCTCACCTACTCTCTTCAGAAATGTACACAAACAGGAAAGCAATAAAGAGCCTGTCAAATTATTAGCCTGAGACATTATGTTACAGGTGAACGTGCTTTAGCCACCGCTTCAATGTTCTCACCTAGAGAAACAGGGGTTTGTCAACACACTCATGCAGGCATCACTCCTAGCTGTCCACAACACCTTTCATCATACAAAAGGTCACAGAATGCTTCAGAAAGCAGGAACCTTATTTTGCAGGGTGTAACTAGATCCTCAGAGGCCAAAGGAGCACTCATTCTATCTGAATATTGGAGAAATGAGGTCAGGGAGCTGATCTCTCCTGAGGCTCCTTTTTTCGCCAATGAAAAGGCCTCTTACAAAGAGAATAAACCAAAAAGCAAAGAACACTGCTGCTCCATGAACTGTTAATGAAATTAAGAGCAGAATACAATTGCCAAAGGTAAGCTTGGTAAGAACTAACTCAGCAGTAATATCTGCCACAGAGAGACCATCGCTTTACCGTCTCCATTAGCCCAGCTCCCATCCGCACTGCACAGCCCTCAAGTAGAGAACAGTTCTGAGTTTGTGGGCTCTCAAGAGAGAGTCCCATAAATTAATACTGACACAGGCATTCACCATTTCTTTGTGTACATAAATAATGTATGGTGGCAGTCTTTACACAAAGAAGCCTCAAATACCTCTCACATTACACAAGATATTCTGCTTACAATAAGCTCAACGAAATCATTACTCTCTTCACATCCATAGCTACTGAATGCATCATTGGGGGTTCATACGTCAGTAATAGTGCAAGACAGAACCTTTCAGGCTTTGGGTTGAGGTTGAGGGAGCTGGGCCTGTTTAGCCTGGAGAAGAGGAGGCTCAGGGGTGATCTTATTACTGTCTACAACTACCTGAAGGGGCATTGTAGCCAGGTAGGGGGTGGCCTCTTCTCCCAGGCAACCAGCAATAGAACAAGGGGACACAGTCTCAAGTTGTGCCAGGGTAGGTCTAGGCTGGATGTTAGGAAAAAGTTCTTCACAGAAAGAGTGATTGGCATTGGAATGGGCTGCCCAGGGAGGTGGTGGAGGCACCGTGCCTGGGGGTCTTCAAGAAAAGACTGGATGAGGCACTTAGTGCCATGATCTAGTTGATTGGATAGGGCTGGGTGATAGGTTGGACTGGATGATCTTGGAGGTCTCTTCCAACCTGGTTGATTCTATGATTCCTTCAAAAATTAGAAGTATTTAGGTTTAGCAACTCTTCCAAGACTCAACTGTTCAATGAAAAATGAGCTCTTCCTACAGCTTTCCAGAAGGAAATAAATTCAAGAGAGATGTTGAGGTGCTGGAAGGTGTCCAGAGAAGGGCAATGAAACTGGTGAGGGGCCTGGATCACAGCCCTGTGAGGAGAGGCTGAGGGAGCTGGGGGTGTGCAGCCTGCAGAAGAGGAGGCTCAGGGCAGAGCTCATTGCTGTCTACAACTACCTGAAGGGAGGCTGTAGCCAGGTGGGGTTGGGCTCTTCTCCCGGACAACCAGCACCAGAACGACAGGACACAGTCTCAAGTTGTGCCAGGGGAGGTCTAGGCTGGATGTTAGGAGGAAGTTGTTGCCAGAGAGTGACTGGTATTGGAATGGGCTGCCCAGGGAGGTGGTGGAGTCATTATCCGTACAGGTGTTCAAAAAAAGACTGGATGAGGCAGCTGGTGCCATGGTCTGGTTGATTGGACAGGGCTGGGTGCTAGGTTGGACTGGATGATCTTGAAGGTCCCTTCCACCTGGCTGACTCTATGAAACTTGGTGTTACAAGAACACTTGTGAGTTCGCTGTGCGGAATGTAGGCAAAAGGCCACAGAAGAGAGAAAAATCGATGCTTGAAACCAAAAATCAGTTCTATTTTTAACGTGGTCTTGAACAGGACTGAAATTTGAGCGTACATCTGTCAAAGCTGCAGCCATTATAACCATTTAAACAAATTGAAAGCATAAATCAGTTCCGTACGTCAAATCGATGTGCCATGCGTTTCATATCTACGTTACTGTCACCACAGCTGGATTCATGGCACATGGACTGCACAGCACCACTGCCTCTTTTATTAAACAGCAGAAATAAAAAGCAAAAAGAAAAATGCTACAACCTGCATCCCAGGAAGACTGAGGCTTTTTCCAAAACTTTGGAGTTCCAGTTTGTTTTGCTGTAAAGCTTTTAGCACAATCAAAGCCCGTCTGAATTGAAGCAAATAGATAAAGGCTCTGAGAAAGCAAAAGCTCTGAGAAAACAGGACTGTTCATTCCAATTTACTTGGACCACCCCTGAACAGAGGAGATCTATATCCATAGCTTAGTTTTTATTCACAGCTAGGTGAAAACCACCATCAGCTGGCTTTTCACTTACTCTGTTCACAGGCTCACAGGTTGTTAGGGGTTAGAGTGGACCCAAAGAGATCATCGAGTCCAAGTCCCCTGCCACAGCAGGACCATACAATCTAGCTCAGGTCACACAGAAACATACCCAGACAGGCCTTGAAAGTCTCCAGAGAAGGAGACTCCACAACCTCTCTGGGCAGCCTGTTCCAGTGCTCTGTGACCCTTCCAGTAAAGAAGTTCCCCCTTGTATTGAGGTGGAGCCTCCTGTGCTGCAGCTTCCATGCATTCCTGCTTGTCCAATCCCAGGCAGCAGTGAGCAGAGCCTGTCCCCCCACTCCTGACCCCCAGCCCTCAGATATTTATAAACATTTATTACATCCCCTCTCGGTCTTCTCTTCTTCAGCCTAAACAGCCCCAGGTCCCTCAGTCTCTCCTCATAAGGCATGTTCCCAGCCTTTTCCAAACATTAGTAAGCTAGTCACACTTCAACCAGAAAGAAAAAGAGAATTCCAGCCACTCTCCCTCCAATTCTGTTCAAGGTAAGACTTGCAATGGTGCCATGCCCTAATTCATTACCTCAATGTGAAAGCAAACAGGGAAAATGGAGAAGCTGCAGCCTATGGACAAACTAGGGGAAGACAGGATGAACACATGGGAGCAAAAGCCAGTCAGAACTATGGAGGAGTATTAGGGGTGAACCACAATTGTATCACAGAATCACAGAATGTCAGGGGCTGGAAGGGACCTCAAAAGCTCATCCAGTCCAACCCCCCTGCCAGAGGAGGATCTCCTATACCTGATCACACAGAAACACGTCCAGGCAGGTTTTGAGTATCTCCAGAGAGGGAGACTCCACAACCCCCCTGGGCAGCCTGTTCCAGTGTCCTGTCACACTCACAGGGAAAAAATTCCTCCTCATGTTTAAAGGAAACTTCCTATGCCTCAGCTTCCACACATTGCCATTCTGAAATAAAGCAACTGCAATTGGCTCTCACATTTAGGCACCATTCGACTAACTGTGCTTATGCACTGTGCTGAAGCAGGCTTTTTGGATTGATTAGTTCCCTGAAGAAACACATCTACTACTGGTAATTAAAGGCCAAATAAAGAATCAATGGGCTTCAAAAAGAAGAAAGCCAGAAAACTAAGACAGCAGCCACTGTTGTTCTAATTGCCACAATAAGCAAAGTCTTGAGCAGATTAAAGTGGATTTTATAATCTTTGAAAACTGCAAGAAGCAGGATCCACAAGAGCATGGGAATGAGCTCATGTTGATATTCTCTCAAAGCACTTTCTCTGATCATGCATTCTAACTACTTGGTAGTAGGATCTCAACAAAACTCTGTAGCTGGAAGCCAGCAAAACATGGTGGGCAGAAATGTGTTGAACCACAGAATCACAGAATCAACCGGGTTGGAAGAGACCTCCAAGATCATCAGTCCAACCTAGCACCTTGGAGGCTTCTCCTCTCCACACTGAACAGCCCCAATTCCCTCATTCTCTCCTCATAGCAGAGGTGCTCCAACCCTTTGATAGAATCATAGAATCAACCAGGTTGGAAGAGACCTCCAAGATCATCCAGTCCAACCTAGCACCCTGCCCTAGCCAGTCAACCAGACCATGGCACTAAGTGCCTCATCCAGGCTTTGCTTGAAGACCCCCAGGGACGGTGCCTCCACCACCTCCCTGGGCAGCCCATTCCAATGCCAATCACTCTCTCTGTGAAGAACTTCTTCCTAACATCCAGCCTATACCTACCCTGGCACAACTTGAGGCTGTGTCCCCTTGTTCTATTGATGGTTACCTGGGAGAAGAGGCCACCCCCCACCTGGCTACAATGCCCTTTCAGGTAGTTGTAGACAGTAATAAGATCACCCCTGAGCCTCCTCTTCTCCAGGCTAAACAGGCCCAGCTCCCTCAACCTCTCCTCATAGGATTTGTGCTCCAGGCCCCTCACCAGCTTTGTTGCCCTTCTCTGGACACCTTCCAGCACCTCAACATCTCTCTTGAATTGAGGGGCCCAGAACTGGACACAGTACTCAAGGTGTGGTCTGACCAGTGCTGAGTACAGGGGAAGAATAACCTCCCTTGAGGTTATTCTCATGGCCCTTCTCTGGACACCTTCCAGCATCCCAGTCCATATATAGATATGAGATGCATATCTCTCTTGTAATGGGGTTGTGCCTTACAGAAATCCAGATCACAGAATCAGACAGGTAGAAAGAGACCTCCAAGATCATCCAGTCCGACCTTTCACCCAGCCTTATCCACTCAACTAGACCATGGCACTGAGTGCCTCATCCAATCTTTTCTTGAACACTTCCAGGGCTGGTGACTCCACCACTTGTAAGGAGCCTGCATGGATGCCCTGCAGGAAATCTTTGCAACATGTTTTTAGATAGACAATAATCATAAAAATATTAACCCCTCTTTCTTACAGGAGACTGTCATCATGAATTACAAGATGACATGAAAACACTTCCAAACACATACTTTAAATCTTAAATTATGCAGAGATTATGTAATTATTCTGAAATGAAGCACTACAGATCAGAGAATTCAAATCCAACCACTACAAAAATCAACAAATCTCAACAAGTTCAGAACACTTCTTAAGGCATCCAGACAAGACCTATTTAATGTCATTCATACAACACAGAGTTATGGAATAGCTAAAATTTCCATGGCATTTTCCTTGTCCAACACTATCCCAATGTGCAATCCCAGCTTTTACTCTCTGCACAAGACATTTACCTCCTTTCTCCCCTGGAATGGCTTGGTTCCCATGGGCTGTCAAAGCTTTCATCAGTGTGAGATTGTTCCTAAGTAGTAGTTCTAATAATTAGAAGACACTTAATGTAAAGCTTAGCTCTGTGCCAGCACTAAAGCCTGAATCACCAAATCAGTTAAAAAAAGGATGAGATGCACTGGCCTGAGAGCACCTCTGGGAAATACAGCATAAATGGAACTTGGGTTTTAATTCAGGGAGAAACTGGCCAGAAAATGGTCTGGTAAATTCTCCCATCTCTAATCATAGAATCATAGAATCAACCAGGTTGGAAGAGACCTCCAAGATAATCTAGCACCCAGCCCTGTCCAGTCAACTAGACCATGGCACTATGTGCCTCATCCAGGCTTTGCTTGAACACCTCCAGGGACGGTGCCTCCACCACCTCCCTGGGCAGCCCATTCCAATGCCAATCACTCTCTCTGACAACAACTTCTTAATATCCAGCCTAGACCTCCCCTGGCACAACTTGAGACTGTGTCCCCTTCTGCCTGGCAGAAGAGACCAACCCCACCTGGCTACAGCCTCCCTTCAGGCACTTGTAGACAGCAATGAGCTGTGCCCTGAGCCTCCTCTTCTGCAGGCTGCACACCCCCAGCTCCCTCAGCCTCTCCTCACAGGGCTGTGCTCCAGGCCCCTCCCCAGCTTCACTGCCCTTCTCTGGACACCTTCCAATACCTCAACATCTCTCTTGAACTACCTGAAAGGAGGTTGTAGCCAAGTTCTTGCCTGAGAGAATGATTGGCATTGGAATGGGCTGCCCAGGGAGGTGGTGGAGTCACTGTCCTTGGAGGTGTTGAAGCAAAGCCTGAATGAGGCACTTAGTGCCACGGTCTGGTTGATTGGCTAGGGCTGGGTGCTAGGTTGGACTGGATATCTTGGAGGTCTCTTCCAACCTGGTTGATTCTGTGACTGCCAACCTGTCCTCCACACTGCCTGGCTTACAACAGCAAGAGATGGAGACCAATGTAAGGCACAGAAATCTATTGTTACATACTCAAAGCTTCCCCTTGAAGAGCTGGAAGGTGCCTGTTCCTAACATCATTCCCCAAACATGCTTACTTTGCTTTTTTTCCTTCTGTCTTCAGCCCGTGAGGTCAGAGTCATTATCACTCTGCTACTTGCCTCCTGATTCCAGCCCTCTGCTCCCACAGCTGCACACTTGCAGCAGGAGCTGGCATGCCCCATACTGCACAAAAGCAGCTCTTTCACACAACCTCTTTGCTGCCATTTGCTGTGAATGTGGCCACTGCTCCCTCCCCAAATGTATTCTTACTGCCTCCTCCACCTAAAGACATCTAATTGCAGAGCCTGTATCTCTAGGCACAGGCATGCAGGCTCTCCAGTGAAAAGCATTTTAAAGCTCTCATCACAGTATGAAATGCTCTCCCCTGTTCCATTGTGGTAAATATGACTCATAACTGCACATCAGTTATCTTCTCTTTCCAAAACATCGCTGAGGAAGAACACAATTTTAAGTCTTCTGTAGGAATTTAGACCCAGTTTGTCTGTTTCTCTTGTCTCCTACAGCCAGGTACATCTGAAGCTAACCCAAATTCCCTAGGTCAAGTCTTGTTCATGCTTGGTTATTCATAACATCACTGGAAAGAGGCTACAGAGAGATTTGTTCATACCAAGACCACTTTTAGGGGAGTGCAGGATGGGATGTTGGGAGAAATCTTTTTGTTGCTGGTATATATTGGTCTCCCTGGGGCCTAAGTGAGATCCTTCAGAGGCCAATAACAAAAGCACTCCCACGTCCTCTGAGCAGCATGTCTAGATAAAAGGCTGATGACTTCAGCACAGCCTGACCTAGGCTAGGTGTGCCTCCTGCAGACTGAAACACTTCAGCCAGCGGAGGCTGCAGGAGTCCATCTCAAACTCCCTGCACCGTAACACAGGTGATGGTTTATATTTATCCTTGTTAGAAACGTTTAAGTTTAGAGACTCAAGAGATGACCCAATCAGACAGAGAACCAGGGGCAGAATGTCACATACTAGGTCTACATCAGGAAAATGACTTTCAGCAAGAGGTGATGGCAATTACTACGTCTCCCCTCGTTCTTGCTGCTCTCGAAGCACAAAACAGCAGCAGAGTTGGAAAATGCTTTTCTGGCTCAGACATTTCAATAGTCTACTTCAACAGTCTACTTCCACATGCAGCCAAGTACAGCAAAAGGATCCTTATGGCTACGACAGGTCATTTTTTCTGGGGTCTTGTCTATAAAGTGACTTATCATAGGCTAAAGGTGAAAATATTGCCTTAGCTGATCATTTAATTTACTCTATGCAAGTTGCTATCCAGACATTCTCACTTCTTAAGAATGATGAAGGCTTGTGGTCCCTTGGAACTGCTGAGTTAAAGCCATTTTTAAACTGTCAGAGCATCCAGACACTAAAAATAGCTGTGAAAATCTACCTGTGGTGAAAATGCTAGTTTGTGCAGAACAGCTCCAGTACAAGGCAGTGCCATGGAATACTTCTCCTGATCAATCACTGACTTTCAGGAGAGGTCTAAAATGGGGATTCTTCCAAAAAAGATTAATAGTAATTGGGGTTTAAAATCTAATTCAACCAAACAAAAAGCATCAGAGACACAGAGAGAGCCTCTGAGGCAGCATCAACCAGTTTTAAGAGGCACTCTTCTTCCACAGAGCAGAGTCTGTCACCTTTAACAAATCATTAAGCCCTTCAGTGACTTGAATTCCTCATTTATATGACAGTTATTTGCAAGATGCTCTCCCCAAACACAGCCACTGGCAAGTGAAAGAGGGGAGGGAACGAATGGCTCCCTGACTTGACAAGGTCACTCAGGCCTAAGGAAGATGAAAGGTGTGAAAGAAGAGAGAAGCCAAGAACTGCCGGAGGGCAGGGAGCCTGACCTGCTCTCCCCCACAAAAGGAAACGCCAAGCACCGCAGCAGTTCACAGGGAGGCTCCAGTCCGCCAAGAGATGCCAAAGTGTCAGAGTTCAAAATGCTCTTCCAACAAGGTGTTTGCTTTGTCAGAAGATGATGTCCAGCCCTGTGACTGCTTCAGCAATCAGTGGTTGCTGATGCATGGAGCACATTCACATCATCTCCAGAGACAGCCTGTTTTCTCCCCCACGAGTTACGCACAAGATCCTACAATGACAGCACAAGTCCGGGCAAGTGAAACATATGCCATGCTGGAGTGGCAGGAAAGCTCCAGTGACTCTGATTTGCTCCTCATGGACATCCAATCAAGCGGAGTAACCTTCTCATTGCTTCTTACAGTTGTCACTAAGAACAAACAGTGCATAAAGGTTGGATGGCAGCAGAGAGGTAGAGAAAGCATGCAGAAGAACTCTGAAAACTAAACTGCTCTGTGCCTGGCACAGATCATAGAATCATAGAATCAACCAGGTTGGAAGAGACCTCCAAGATCATCCAGTCCAACCTACCACCCAGCCCTAACCAATCAACTAGGACCATGGCACTAAGTGCCTCAGACAGTCTTTTCTTGAAGACCCCGAAGGACGGTGCCTCCACCACCTCCCTGGGCAGCCCATTCCAATGGGAAATCACTCTCTCTGTGAAGAACTTCTTCCTAACATCCAGCCTAGACCTCTTCTGGCACAACTTGAGACTGTGTCCCCTTGTTCTATTGCTGGTTGCACCCACTGCCCCTTGTCCTATCACTGAGCAGAGCCTGGTTCCATCCTCCCAACACTCACCCATCACATATTCATAAACACTAATGAAGTATTCCCTCAGTCTCCTCCAGAGACAGCTCTCTCAGCCTTCCCTCATATAGAATCACAGAATCAACCAGGTTGGAAGAGACCACCAAGATCATCCAGCCCTAGCCAGTCAACTAGACCATGGCACTAAGTGCCTCATCCAGTCTTTTCTTGAAGACCCCCAGGGATGGTGCCTCCACCACCTCCCTGGGCAGCCCATTCCAATGGGAAATCACTCTGTGAAGAACTTCCTCCTAACATCCAGCCTAGACCTACCCTGGCACAACTTGAGACTGTGTCCCCTTGTTCTATTGCTGGTTGCCTGGGAAATCTCTCTGTGAAGTTCCCATCATGGCAGAAACCCCTTCTGCTAAGTAGGAAAGCAATTTACCTCTGAGCGGGAGAGGGAATAAAGCAGAGGTGGGATAAAGCAAGATAAACAAAGTGTGGATCAAAGGGAGAGAACTAAGAAGGCACAAAAGTAGAAGCACACAGATGGAGGAAGCTGGGCGAGACACAAGAAGGAACTGTTGAGTGCTCAAATAAACATTTTATTGCACCTGCACGTAAAATTTAAGCACTTTAAGCACCGAGGTGACTGCTAAGTAACTCCCTTGGTAAGGAGCAGGTTTGTGAGCAACAGCACAAGAATCAACACTGCCCTGTTTTCACAGCCAGCAGATGCACTGCCGTTATCAGGTGCAGCTAAGGTGGCAATATTTGGTCAACGAGTTTGGAGGTCACCAGCAATGTCTGTAGTGGAACAAACCCACAGAACATATGGCATTTCACGTGCTGAAACTGTCAGACTCGTAATTAACTGATTAGAGCACATCTGGTGCTCACAGACAGTGGAAATCTCTCAATGTAAAAAATGCTGGCGACCACTGAAGGTGTCAGCATGAGTCCTCCTCGCAAATCTCTCTTCATTAAAGTTTCATATGGAGCCAAGTGTGTTGCAATAAAATCGCTATTAATGGAGTGCTATTTATGATGATTTCTCTTTCTGTGCAGCTGGATTGAACTTTTCAAACACTAAACTCCACATCAGAGCTTATTTGCAGTTGCTGCTGTGTGCACAGAAGCCTTTTCTTCTGTCATATTTACCTTGAGAGTAGCAATCATAGAATGGGACCTTGAAGATCATCTAGTTCCAATCCCCTTGCCATGGGCAGGGACATCTCTCACTAGAGAGTGGTTTGGCATTGGAATGGGCTGCCCAGGGAGGCGGTGGAGGCACCATCCCTGGGGGTGTTCAAGAAAAGACTGGATGAGGCACTTAGTGCCATGGTCTGGTTGACTGGATAGGGCTGGGTGCTAGGTTGGACTGGATGATCTTGGAGCTCTCTTCCAACCTGGTTGATTCTATGATTCCATGATTCTATGATTCTAGACAAGGTTGCTCAAGGCATCATCCAACCTAGTCTTGAACACCTCCTTCCCTGGACAGCCTATTTTAGAGTCTCACCATCCTCATCATAAAGAATTTCTTCCTAATCTCCAGTCTAAATCTTCTCTCTCCTAGCTCAAAGCCATTATCCCTCATCCTAGCACTACAAGTCAAAAGTCCCTCTCCAGCTCTCCTGTTTGCCCTCTTCAGGTACTGGAATAATAGGAACTAAGATAGGAAAAGTTAACCAGGATTGGCAAGCAAGCTTAGCATCACTGGTATCAAAACCCATGCCACAATACAAACACAGCTACAATTCGGTGTAAGCACTTGTAACAGGCTGGCCAGGGACAAATTCATTCCTGCTTCAGTTCCATAACACACTTCTAAAAAGATGGTGAGTGACACTTCATTAGCTCCAGGAAATAGGCTGACACAGCCTGCTTGCTTTTTCAGCCACCACTTCAGATGGCATTTTTCTTTGCATCTCCTCCCTGCTTTACATTCATCACTCCACAAAGTGCTTTCTTGAATCTCTCCTGCCAGATCAGTGCTGTGGAGCAGGGAGCTGGGCTGGAGGCAGGCAATTCAGGGGAGGATAAAGCAATCCCTTTTGGTCCCAGAACAGACTGTGTGTTTGCATGTCTCTGCATTACAGATCCAGCGTTTCTCATTGGTCATCAGTGAAGGGGATTAGTGAAGTTCACCACCAGCCTGTCTTTGCCTCTCAGCCCTCTGCTCCATCAGGCTCTGACAGGACTAGTTCTTATGCAGCAATGCTGTGTCTCTGAAGCAATCTGAGATGAAAGCACCTTTCTGCACTTCAGTTTCAGAAAGGTGTCCATAGCAATATCTGCAATATGGACAGCAGCTGTCTTGTCCAGTGAGGGCTGGGAATGAGGGAGTCAGGCCCCTCAATTCAAGAGAGATGTTGAGGTACTGGAAGGTGTCCAGAGAAGGGCAACAAAGCTGGTGAGGGGCCTGGAACACAAACTCTATGAGGAGAGGCTGAGGCAGCTGGGGGTGTGCAGCCTGCAGAAGAGGAGGATCAGAGCTGACCTCATTGCTGTCTACAACTCCCTGAAGGGAGGCTGTAGCCAGGTGGGGTTGGTCTCTTCTGCCAGGCAAGCAGCAATAGAACAAGAGGACACAGCCTCAAGTTGTGCCAGGGGAGGTCTAGGCTGGATGTTAGGAGGAAGTTGTCAGAGAGAGTGATTGGCATTGGAATGGGCTGCCCAGGGAGGTGGTGGAGTCACCGACCCTGGAGGTGTTCAAGCAAAGCCTGGATGAGGCACTTAGTGCCATGGTCTAGGTGATTGGACAGGGCTGGGTGCTAGGTTGGCCTGGATGATCTTGGAGGTCTCTTCCAACCTGGCTGATTTTATGACCTGGATTTCTGTAAGGCACAACCCCATTACAAGAGAGATATGCATCTCATATCTATATATGGACTGGGATGCTGGAAGGTGTCCAGAGAAGGGCCATGAGTATGATCAAAGGGTTGGAGCACCTCTTTTATGAGGAGAGAATGAGGGAGTTGGGGCTGTTCAGTTTGGAGAGGAGAAGCCTCCAAGGTGACCTTACTGTGGCCTTTCAGTATCTTAAGGAGGCCTACAAGGAAGCTGAGGTGGGACTTTTTAGGATATCAGGTAGTGACAGGACTGGGGAGAATGGAACAAAGCTAGAAATGGTAGATTCAGACTGGATGTCAGGAAGAAGTTCTTCAGCAGGAGATTGGTGAGACCCTGGAATGGGTTGCCAGGAAGGTGGTGGAAGCCTCATCCCTGGAAGTGTTTAAGGCCAGGCTGGATGAGGCTCTGGACAACCTGATCTAGTGTGAGGTGTCCCTGCCCATGGCAGAAGGGTTGGAACTAGGTGACCCTTGTGGTCACTTCCAACCTTGACTGATTCTATGATTCTATGAAGTCAGTGCATCACCTCCTTGCATCCATTAATAAACTACTCACACATAACCCTCCAAGGCTTACACACTCCTCACATTCCCTATGTTCTTTCAAATGACTTCCCACCTCCAGTTATACATCAAGCAAAGGACTTACCAGAGACACCTCACCACCCTTCTGAGTTAAAAGCTGTTGCCTCAGCCCAAAATCCTCCTAGTCCCATGTGGTTTCTCTTCTTACTCACTGGCTTATCACTATTGCTCCATCTTCACCAGAGAGCTTCCTGGCTCACACAGAGCTACTGCTCAAACAGCTGGGAAAACCTCCATTTTCAGAGTATGGAAAAATCCCTGTTATAAAAATCACTTCTTCCCTTTGTGGCCTGTTCAGAGGTGGTGCTGCTAGTAACAGATTAGAGCAGCCAGAAAAAAAATCAACAAGTGAAAACAAGCAGCAAAGGGCTCACAGGGAGCACAGAAAGAGGTTTTGGTAAATTAAGTACTCTGCTGAGGGAAAAAAAGCCCACAACACACCAACAAACTGTGATAAAAGTAGTCAGGGAAGGAAAGAATGGTGTGTGGCATAAATGTAAGGTTTCTGAACAAAGCTGTAAAGTAGAAGCCACAAAATCTAATGTAAGAGGATGCACTGGCCTTAGAGGCTCTAAAGGCTTTTTTAAACTCAAGATGCTCCTGGACCACAGGGATCCCTGCAGCCTCCCCAGCAGAGGAGGCTGTGCAAGGGCTGCTGCTGCATTCCCAGTGTAAGCTGAGCTGCCAGAGCACTCTCTGTGGGCATAACTGTGGTTACTCACAGCTTAATATCTTCTGTTAACCAGAGGTCTTGTTTCCCATATGTTAGCCAACTTGGCCCTGCTAACAGCAGCAGTGTCTGTCAGCCAAACCTCTTCAGCTCAGATCCATCACACTCTCTCCTCACACCATCCCCAGACTGTACCTGCATCTCATCATCACAGTCATACACACTGCTGTGATGTATGACGGTGATTGCTGCCACATGCCTAATGCTCACAAACTGGTTGTTCTCCTCCTTCTGTGCTATTCTACAAGCTGGTTGTGTGCTGTCCTCCCAAGTCCATCCAAGGCTCCTGGGACACCCCAACCCTTCTGCCACACTTAAGATTATGTGCTGAAGTTCTGCTTTTCCTTGCTTTTCCAGTGCTTCCCACCTGTGCTGGTTTGAGACTGGTTGAAATATTTTACTGAGAGATTAAATCCTTAGCTGTGAGAAGAAAGAGAAGAAAACAACACGTGCCCTGCATCACCATTCTTCTGCTGAGAAATGCAGCTAGTCAAAGGATAGCTAAGACACTTCTCACACAGTGCTCAGCTCTCACTTCTGGCTCTGCCTTCTTTTCTGGTGGTCTGGTCTTTGTGGCTGCCTCTGCCTTAGCTCTAATCCAGTCAAACCCCTTTTTCCTCTAACCTCCTTGTCATCTTTTTGACATCTCAGACCTCTAGACTTATCACATGAGAGACACATGAGTTGATCTGGATAGTTCTGATAGGTTGGACTGGATGATCTTGGAGGTCTCTTCCAACCTGGTTGATTCTATGATTCTATGAAGGGAGGGAAAGAGGCAGGGGGAAGGAAGGATTGGGTCGGGAGCCCTCCTGGGGACTCTGGCTGTTTCTGGGAGGGGTACTGTGTTTCTGTACTACTTTTACCTTGTATATGACTGGATATATCTGTGTCTATCTGCTTGCATATTCTGCTAAGCCGTAAATACAGCTTCATTCTTTAACTTCCAGCCAGCTGAGTCTAGTCTGGGTGATTTTCTTAAGTGTGTGTGGGGGGTAACTCAAACCATCACACCACCAGAAACTTTCCTCCCTCGCCTCAGAAATGCCTGAGGCTCCAAGGTGCCTCATTCCTGCTGTCTCCTCTGTTTGTGAGATGAGTCATGCAGGTGTCAACATCTCTAAAATGTGGAGAGAGGCTCAGCAGAGCTGGGAGGGTGCAAAGCATTATGTTAGAAGTTATTAATAGCTGTTATCGACCAGCTCTTTGATCTACAGGCAGTTGATTACAGCTGCTGCTCCCGGGGATGAGGCACCAAGAGTCCTGCCTGCACCTCAATTCCCCTTTCCAGATTTCAGATTTTTACTGGAACAAGAAAATTATTCCCCAAAATTTCAAAACAGATGGGATTCAGCATCAACACTGCAGCCAGAAAAGGGAAGACAACCAAGCGAAGCGTAAAATGTTTCTTTACAAGGGGAATATCAGGTCTTTGAATTCTGCTTCTAGCAAAGTCTTTGAAAGGCTTAAAGGTTGACATCACAGAAAACAAAGCTCCAGAGAACATAGCTCCTTCCTGAAATTTTCCATGTAGCCCTTACTCTGTATCCAAGAAAGCAAACTTCCAATTTGATTTCTATAAATAAAGGGGTGTAGCAATTGGCTCCCACATTTCCCCATGCTTTCTCCTGGAGGAAGAAGAGGTAATTTGCTGTTGCCCAAAGACACTGTGCACATCTGACCTAGTCAGTGAAGCAGTTCAGGAGATCTCCCTGATTTGAGTCACTGCTGGGAACAGGATAAAAGAACCATCTATCATTTTGTTGAATGCTGCTCTGTCTGGAGGTAAGCAGTTTGGTGACCAAAGAAACACAGAGAAACAATCTGAGAAAGACAAACTCAGGCAAATTTCTGTTTCATCTGATGTTACCAGTTAACTTGCCTAAAGCTGGAAACAGGGATGAAGTGGATCTATGCCATGGTACTGATCTATTCTTCACAGAGAGAGTGATTTGCTATTGGAATGGGCTGCTCAGGGAGGTGGTGAAGTCACCGTCCCTAGAGGTCTTCAAGAAAGGACTGGATGAGGCACTTAGTGCCATGGTTGAGATGACTGGATAGGGCTGGGTGCTAGGTTGGCCTGGATGATCTTGGAGGTCTCTTCCAACCTGGTTGATTCTATGTGCTCTGCTTGCTGAGCCTTTACTGGTCACTGGAGCAATCATTGCCTGATTTAAGTTCCCAGCTACTCACACAAGAAAAGAGCATTTATAAAGATGCCAGAAGCAAGAAAGAGGTTTGTACCCTGTGGGACAATCCACTCTGCAGCTTGAATATGAACCTGATGGAGCATCAATTTCTACAGGTTTTACTCCATTTGAATTACAGCATCTATAAATCTATATGATGGTGGAACTAGGCATGAAGAAAGGAAAACTCACGTACTTATGACTATTGTAAAGCCTATATAATAAACCTGCCAAGCTTTAAGATCACAGATGTATTCCAAATACTTCAGCTCATGACCATAAAGCTCATTCCACTAAGACAAAGTACAACAGAGAAGAAAGGACCTATTTGGCAAATGCATGTTAGCATTTGCCTCATTACAGTCCCATTTCAGATTACAGATTTTCAAAAGGAGAGCTAAAAATAACAGAAGAATTCCTTCAAGGAATGCTTCTATCTTTGGAAAGAATGTTTCTTCTTGGGGGAAGTCTAGTAAAAGGCATTTAATAGAGTTACTGGTATTCTGGGGTTTCCAGGCCCAGTGCCAAGAAGGGAAGAACAGCAGACACATGCTTTACTAGGAGTACCCTTAGAGTAAAGCCCTTACAAGCACACACTCTGTACAGATGAGCCTGGCTACGCACATCACATCTAGAGAATCACCTTGAGTAGACCACAGAGAAGACACCAACCTGCTACAGTTCATCACCCTTTCCCCTTTCCACACCCCTCTAACCCACAGTGGCCAGCTGTCACTCCAGCCGTGCAGCACAGCTGTGCTTAACACAAAGCACGCTCCTCACACCCAAAGATGACTATTCTTGGCTTCTGCCACCTTCAGGTGCAGGATAATATAACTTGGGGGTCTTATTGACGAGGGATTTTTGACTTCTGGATTTGGCAGATCTGTCTTCTGTAGCAGCAGATCGCATCACCAGGCGATGCGACCTGAAAGCCCTCAGCTGTGCTGGTTTCCGTGAGTGCCCCATCTATTACGCCACAGCTCTCTGCTGAGCAGCCTAGTCTGCTCCACCGGCTCCCAGATAAGCTCCTCAGCAGCGGCAGAGCACGCAGAGCACGGTTAGGGCGTGATGCTTCTTTCTTACCTCCAGCTCAGCGTTATGAGCGTGCAGCTTCTGCACCATCTCCTCGGCCTCGCGCATGCGGCGGCTCAGCTGGGGCGAGTGCTCGGCAGGGGTCAGCTCGCTGTCGTACGACTCCAGGATCGCCCGCATCCCGTCGCGCTCCTGCCAGGAAGAACAGCAAACACCTTTAGGGATACAGCCCTGACCTCGCCCCGAGGAGAAGCTTGCCAGACCCACATTCTACCTTTCATAGAATCAACCAGGTTGGAAGAGACCTCCAAGCTCATCCAGCCCAACCTAGCACCCAGCCCTGGCCAATCAACCAGACCATGGCACTAAGGTTCTCATTCAGTCTTGTTCTGAACACCTCTCCTATGAGGAGAGGTTGAGGGAGCTGGGCCTGTTTAGCCTGGAGAAGAGGAGGCTCAGGGGAGATCTTATTACTGTCTACAACTACCTGAAGGGGCATTGTAGCCAGGTGGGGGGTGGCCTCTTCTCCCAGGCAACCAGCAATAGAACAAGGGGACACAGTCTCAAGTTGTGCCAGGGTAGGTATAGGCTAGATATTAGGAAGAAGTTCTTCACAGAGAGAGTGATTGGCATTGGAATGGGCTGCCCAGGGAGGTGGTGGAGTCACCGTCCCTGGGGGTCTTCAAGAAAAGACTGGATGAGGCACTTAGTGCCATGGTCGAGTTGACTGGATAGGGCTGGGTGATAGGTTGGCCTGGATGATCTTGGAGGTCTCTTCCAACCTGGTTGATTCTATGATTCTATGACCTCCAGGGATGCCTACTCCACCACCTCCCTGGAATGGGGCAGCCCATTGCAAGGGCAAGTCACTGTCTCTGTGAAGAACTTCCTTCTAACATCCAGCCTATACCTCCCTGGCACCACTGCTTTTCACACCCACTGATCTTTCACAGAATCACAGAATGTTAGGGGTTGGAAAGAACCTAAGAGCAATGAAGCTGGTGAGGGGCCTGGAGCACAGCCTTGTGAGGAGAGGCTGAGGGAGCTGGGGGTGTGCAGCCTGGACAAGAGGAGGCTCAGGACAGACCCCACTGCCGTCTACAACTATCTGAAGGGAGGCTGTAGCCAGGTGGGGTTGGTCTCTTCTGCCAGGCAACCAGCAACAGAAGAAGGGGACACAGTCTCAAATTGTGCCAGGGGAGGTCTAGGCTGGGTGTTAGGAGGAAGTTGTTGTCAGAGAGAGTGATTGGCATTGGAATGGGCTGCCCAGGGAGGTAGTGGAGTCACCATCCCTGGAGGTGTTCAAGAAAAGCCTGCATGAGGCACTTAGTGCCATGGTCTGGTTGTTTGGATAGGGCTGGGTGCTAGGTTGGACTGGATGATCTTGGAGGTCTCTTCCAACTTGGTTGATTGCATGGTTTTAGTCCAACCTCCCTGCCAGAGCAGGATGCCTAGAGTAATGCATCCAGGAGGGTTTCAAATGTCTCCAGAGAGAAGACTCCACAAGTTCTCTGGGCAGCCTGTTTCAGTGTTGTGTCACCCTCACAGTGGAAAAGCATTTCCTTATCTTCACATGGAACCTCCTGTGCTCCAGCTTGCACCCACTGCCCCTTGTCCTGTCATTGAGCAGAGCCTGGCTCCATCCTCCCAACACTCACCCATCACATATTCATAAACACTAATGAAGTATTCCCTCAGTCTCCTCCAGGGACAGCTCTCTCAGCCTTCCCTCATAAGGCAGATTATAGAATCATAGAAGCAATCAGGTTGGAAGAGACCTTCCAGATCATCCAGTCCAATCTATCACCCAGCCCTATCCAATCAACTACATGTTCCACTCCCTTGATCATTTTTGTGGCTTTACATGGCAAAGAAACCCTGATGGACACACACCCATCATCTTCACATCAGCATCAAGCCACAGGTGAACTCACAGTCCTAAGAAAATAAATGTTTCTTTTAAAACTCAAAAAATTAGCCTGTCTTAGGTATATAAAACCACATGTCCCTTGCAGGAAAGCAACATGCACAGACTCTAACAAGCAGATGGCAAATGAAAACAGAGCCTGCCTTCTTCTTGGAGACACTATTCCAATTCAACTTGGCTGAATGAGTTGCTTCAGCAAAATATTTAGTGCAGTGCTTGACATTTTTCCTGCCAAAGAGTTCCAGCAATGAAGGAAAGAATTGTCACAACAGAAATGAAACACATTTGACAAGAAACAAAGCAGCTGAGAGCAAATATCCTCTGGTATGGCACTTTTCACTTGTTAAAGACTGCAGCACTCAATGTTCATAATAAATATTTTTTCAGAGGTAAATATCTCACAGGCAATGTGTTTGGCTCCCTTGGCTATTTGCTGGCAATTATAACTAAGCCTTTGCAAAGACAAAAAGAAGGATCCTTCTCCCCTCCCTGAGAGTTTCTGCACTTCCAAGTATAAAGCTTGGGCTGAAAGATAAAGGTAAAAGTTTTTGTGTGGGCTCCTGGTTGAAGTATTTCCTAATGCATTCCCAACTTCAGAGAGCACCTAATGCCTACCTCCCAGGCACTGATGGAGAAGAGGAGGGACAAAAGGTTGAACATTTCAAAAAGGCAGCTTTGTTTTAAGGAGCTTACTGTTTGCAGTGCAATATGCAGAGAGGGATTAGGCAGCTGATGAAGTGTTTCATCTTTTGACTGCACAGCAGAACCTTGATGTTTGTTGAGGCTACAGAACAGGGTCAAAGCAACACAGGGCCCCTGGCATAAATCCAAAGTGCAAATGCTCTGAGGAAATCTTACACTGCTGTCTCCTTTTATTGCTGAAGTTTTCTGCCTTGCCCTAGTACAGAGAAACTTAAGTTCTCTGGACAAACCACCTCTCTGCTGTGAACTCTGCCACCACAGAAATCCAAAATACTATTACAAGGTCACTCAGCTTCAGAGCTGTGCAGCTCACACGCAGACCAGGCCACCACCATTGCACTGAACTTGGAATGTTTCACAAACCCAGCTTGGCCAGGCTGAAAAGCTTCTCTGAGATCCTGCTCTCTTGGAGAAATCAGGAATTGCCAGGGTAGACAAAAGGTCTTTTTTCCTTTAGGTGACGTTAACCGCCCAGGCAAGCAAACCTCACTACAAAGGTTACCTCCTCCTTCAAAATCTAAAGGTCAAAACCTGAACATGGAGAGCAAGTATACGTGTGGGGAAGGAACAGTCAAATTCAAGGTGTAAAAACAAGACCAGAGGCACTGCCAGAGGTACAGTGTGTTCAGAGTATGTCACAGATTCAAAGGTCAGCCGAGATGGTGGGATTGGTCAGCAGGTAACAGGACTCGAGACCAAAAGCCAGCCCAAGCCTATAGAAACAGAGATATTAAACTAATAAAGAAAACCAGGGTTTAAGATAAACAGTAGTAGGTGTCTTTACCAGCTCCTTGCTCAGGTCTGAAGGAACAGAAACATTTTTCCAAGAAAGAAGCAGTTTTGCTGTGGTTTACAAAGAGCTGTTCATGACACAGGCATGTGAAACAAAATGCTTCATCTTGCTGCAGAAGGAGAAAACCCAAACCCAACCACCTCACACCTGCCTTGTAATGAACTCATTTAGAAGAACCATAGGATCAGTCAGGGTTGGAAGGGACCACAAGGATCAGCCAGTTCCAATCCCCCTGCCGTGGACAGGGACACCTTACCCTACAGCAGGCTGCCCACAGCCCATCCAGCCTGGCCTCAACCACCTCCCTGGGCAACCCAGGCTCTCACCACTCTCATGCTGAAAAACTTCCTCCTCACAGCCACTCTGAATCTCCCCACCTCCAGCTTTGCTCCATTCCCCCCAGTCCTGGCACTCCCTCAGAGCCTAAAAAGTCCCTCCCCAGCCTTTTCTAGGACCCCCTCAGATACTCAAAGGCCACAAGAAAGTCACCTGGGAGCCTCCTCTTCTCCAGACAGAACAGCCCCAACTCTTTTCAGTCTGTCCTCATAGCAGAGGTGCTTCAGCTCTCTGATCACCCCTGTGGCCCTTCTCTGGACACACTGCAGCATCTCCACATCTCTCTTGTAATAGAGGCTCCAGAATTGGATGCAGTACTCCAGGTGAGATCTCACCAGAGCAGAGTAGAGGGGGAGAATCACCTCCCTTGACCTGCTGGCCACACTTCTCCTGATGCAGCTCAGGCTCTGGTTGGCTTTCTGGGCTGCAAGTGCACACTGCTGGCTCATGTTGAGCTTCTTATCCACCAGCAGTACAGGATCACTCCATCCTCCTCCTCCCCCTCCAACATACACACACATCAGTCAGTCTTTTCTGTAAGGCAAGCTGCTTTTGCTCAGGAGATGGCTTTCATTTCCCATTTATTGCAGAATCATTGTCTAGAGCACAGAAGAGAATGTAATGACAGCATTTAGTGAAGGTATTGGTTTGATCCTTGCATGTTGTTGCAATTAGATCTGCAATTACAGCATCCTCTCTATTCCTATCCGCTCCGCTATCCTAATTTTCTACTAAGCATCTTTCACCAACGTGCTAATTTACCTCTGCAATGTTCTCTCCATTACAGCAGGGCAGTCCCAAAATCCTTAACATATTTTCAGCAGCAAACAGGACCCCTGGCAATTCCCATCACACTTGGCTTCCAATTAACTGCCATTCAAGTCATCCCCAGCAAGATCCTGGTGGCTGTCCTAGCTGTTCAGCTGCAAGGAGGACAGGCTTCTGCTTTCATGCTAGGATGGGAAAACTGCACGGAAGCAGGACATCCTTACAGGCTGTCTTTTCCCTAAAATCAACTACAGAACTTGCCCTTCAAAGCCTGTCTCTTAAGGGAGAGTAGAAGTCTCAAGAAGAAAAACAAGTGCAGCAAATACAGCACAAGCTGTACTGGAAGAAAGGTGCTGAAGCAAAGGGCGGTACAATTAAATACTTGGTCCTGGAGTTTAGTTCTTCTCTTTAATTATTTCCAGATATTAATACTGCAATTAAATCAATCCTCAGCTTCCAACAAGCAGTCCCCAGCTCCATTTTCTATATTTCTCCCCAACAAGAGCACTTACTGAAACCCTTTCCCTCCTAAGGATCACGTTAGTTTGGCAGGAAACAGAAGTCCTCTGCCTAAAGAGATTCTCTAAAATATAATCCTAATTTGATAATTGCTGCAACATCTCACCCCACACAATAGGATATTCCCCAAGCACCACCAAAAACCTCATCAGAGGCTTCCAGATGTCTTTTCTTGCCTTTTTCTAACACCTCTGCTTTCCTGCTTTCTATCAGGAGAGTATTCATCAGAATTACTACACAGCAGTTCCTCCGGGAATTGCCAAAGCTTACCCAGCTCAGGGTTTCTCTGCTAACTTGTCAAGGACCTTAGACTGGTACACTTCCAGGTGCTCTTGAATTTCACCAGTGTGAGAAATATATAGAATCATATGTTTGATCTGATTAATTCGTGGCAAGAGGTCACAGACAAGGAGGAAGGGGGGGGTTTGAATGTAACTGCATTCCTGCTTGCACCACCATCGCAATAAGCTTAAGATAAGAGTAATTAGATCGACGAAGGAGGGAGGCATGTGGAAGAGATAGTCTTTTGCATATTTAAATGGAAATGCATTCCTCCTGGTGCCACCTTTCCTGTATGAGCAAATAGAAGAACCAGGACTTTAAAGTTCATGAGGAAGACACTTAAGCAAGACCCCTTACTTCATCAAAGATTACCAGAGGGACCACCGGATAAAAGAAGATCTGTGTGGAAGAGACATCTCACATTCCTAAGAACTGATAAAGAAAACCCAACCTTTTCTTAGAACTTAGTAAATATGTAATAGAATAGGGGATAAAAAGAGAAAACTGAAGGCAAAGGGTGTGCGTTGGGGTAGAGCAGAGTCTCCCCTCGCACCCAGGCCTGTACATTGCTTGATTCCTGCAAATCTATTAAAGTCTTAACTTGCATGAACACCAGTTTATGCCTGTTATTTATGACACCAGTTTCAAATCAACACCAGAACATAGAATCAACCTGGTTGGAAGAGACCTCCAAGATCATCCAGGCCAACCTAGAACCCAGCCCTGTCCAATCAACTAGACCATGGCACTAAGTGCCCCATCCAGGCTTTTCTTGAACACCTCCACGGACAGCAACTCCACCACCTCCCTGGGCAGCCCATCCCAATGGCAAATCACTCTCTCTGTGAAGAACTTCCTCCTAACATCCTTCTTTTTTAAAACAGGTCTTAAAAGCAGAATAATTTGGCTTGATGTTCATTATTAATGCCCTACAGCAAGCCCTGGTGCCGCAGCTCACAGCTGTGTTTGAGGAGAGGCAAGTTTGACAAAGAAAAAGGATGATTTTTCAAAAGGTTCAACAGTTTCCCTTCCTTCTGCCAGCAACAGTTAATCCACCAACCAAATATGCCTCCTACTACTGCATAAGGAACTAAAAAGCAAACATGCTTTAGAATCTTAACCAGGAACTAGAGCAAGTCCCATGAAAACCTGCTGAAGGCAAGTACAGGATGGTGCCTCTGAAAAATGACATCTCTAATAAAAAGCTTCACTCCAGTCCCCTCAAAAGCCAAAATTTGACCTGCTTGTGAGTATCTTGAAGCTCAGGGAAAGTCTCTTTCCTCAGCACTCACACATCAGAGGGTTACTGGAGTGGTTTAGAAACAGCAGGAATGACAAACTGCCTTGGGAAAAATTAGCATGCTGAAGACAGGGAAGATGGTCTGGGAATCAAGGTTCCTCGCACACTGGGTGAGGAGCAGGTAGGTACTCCCAGATCACAGGGCTCCTTTCTTCTGAGGCATGCTCAGTTCCCAGCTCTGGAGATGTTTATAAGTTATGTAGCAGCTTGGGGATGCAGCTTAATGCAGCACTTGGTAGAGGAGGGCTGATGATTGGACTCAATGATCTTGAAG
Organism: Pogoniulus pusillus; assembly: GCF_015220805.1. Classification (NCBI taxonomy): domain Eukaryota; kingdom Metazoa; phylum Chordata; class Aves; order Piciformes; family Lybiidae; genus Pogoniulus; species Pogoniulus pusillus. Next base: position 26,778,801 of record NC_087276.1, on the reverse strand, counting down.
GTCTATTCCAATCTAAAGGATTCTATGCTTCAAGGTGAGAACTGAAATAGGCTCCTCCAAGACTTCTGGGTTAACTTTAGACCTGAGAGCTGTTCACATGAGCACTGTCATTATCATCATCCCTACCAACAACCCTGTCACTGAAGCAGTGCTGCTTCAGCTCTCCAAGAGCAGTATGCAGCTTCGAAGGGTTGGACACTGGGAAAGCAACTCCCAGCTGTGCATTGGAAGCAAGTAAAGAGTAAAATATAGCCCCCCAAAATTTACAAAGCCATCTAACCTTATATACATCCCCATCAAATCAGGCTCTGCTCCTGTTAGTGCTCGTTAGCCCCTCCTCAAACATACATACACACAATTCACCCCAGACTAACTAATTAGCTGAAGGAAAGCAAAATCAATAAGAAAGAAATTAAAGTTACAAATCTAACTGCAGTCAGTCACACACCCAGGGAAAATGTGTTCCTGGGGTAAAGTTTATCTAGTGTCATAATTTTATTGAAATCCTATATCTTTCTATTGACTTTTATCGTTTCAAAGCTGGATGTCAGAGTTATCATTATTAGGCTCTCAGTGTTGCTTTCAGGTCTGAGGTTTGGCTTTGGGTTGGCTGTTTTTTTGTTGTTGTTGTTTTTTTTTTTCTTTCTTTTTGTTTCTTTTTTCCTTTTATAAACAAGCTGTAATTGTCTGCTTTATTGATCAATAAATCTTTCAACTGCCTCTCTTCACTGAGCTCAGTTCTTGTAAACCTCCTGCACAGTTCTCTGAAAGAAAATAAAGGGTTGTTGTTTTTTGGGGTTGGCTTGTTGGGGTTTTGAGAGAACAGATTGTTTTGTCATTAGCAATGAACGAGCAGGAATTGTGCTGGTCGGGTCAGATAATGGCTTTTTAATGACAGATTCTAGTCACAGTAAAAATCTGCTTTATTTCCACACCAGTGAACTTCAACTATTAATCCACAACCCGAATGCACAGCTCGCTTGCTCTCTCGCTTCTGCCTGGGTTAGAGCCTGGCAGAGGAGACAGACTTTGCCAAGAGGAATCGTAATGATATTCCTCATTCCCTGGCATTTGGTTGTTGTTTTTTTTATGGCACAGAAATATTCCTGTTCTCAGAGTTAGATGAGCTTTTTGTTTAATTAATGATAATTTTTGGAGAATGTTAATAGACTGCTTCATTATAGGAAATCAGTGGCAAGATTTCCCTCTCCTCTTCCTCTCCAGACTTCTAACTCTAAATTAGTTGTAATAAGAGAAAATTTCTAAACTGAAGAAAGATGTGGAGCTCCAGCATCAAACAGATGCTATTTGCAATCAGATGTAATTTAGCTAACTATTCCTTGTAAAAACACAAATAAAAGAGAAAGATGAGTAAGAGAGGTTGAGGCTTTCTGCTTTCAAGCTATACAAATACATTAAAGAAGGGAGACAGCAACCGGGGCTTGGCCACATATTTGATATTAGTAAAAGCAGCAGAGTGAGATGTGGGAACAGGAACCAAAATATGGTTAGAAATGACTGAATACTTAAATATATCAGACTGTGCAGGACCTGTTGACAAAACATTTCCTTAGGTTACTTCAAAACTAGTCACAGTAACCTCTGGTCCACAATCAACTGGGAAATGGCAAGACAGATCCTGAATAAAGGACAGCCAAACGGATTGAACCTGTTAAAAGAGGGATGGATGAGAAGATACAGACTCTGCAATTATAAATCAGTATTTTTGTCTCTCATAAAATGCTTGAAGAAAACATTAACAATGAAATTGCAAGCAGCTAGAGAAGAATTAGAGACAATGAACAATCAACTGAGCCTTAACATGAATAACATCAAACCAGTCTAATTTCCTTCTTTGACAGGTAACTTGTCTGCTGAATGAAGACAAACAATAAACATCATAAATCTCAACTTCAGTGATGTGTTTATCAAAGAAGAGGATTACAATTCAACATCTCTGTAACTTAGTGAAGTAAAGGTTTTATCAAGGTGATGAGGTTCATGAAAGCAAAGCACAGAGCCCTGTGGAGCAACACACAGCCCAGGTACCATCCACAAACTGCAGTGTCAGTTGGCATTTACCAATCATCTGCCAACTGTCTTCTCAAAGCTACCCATTTCTAACTTCCTCACATGATACATGTACATCCTGTTTCAAACTCCAAGGGAAGCAGGCAGCTACAGCACAAAAACATCAGGGAACATTCACAGGTTCATTGCCTCAACCTGATGGCTGGAGGAATTGATAAGGAATTGATCCATAGTTAAGCCTTACTTTGCAATCAGGCTTCTCTCTTCAAAGCTTCTGCTCACATCTCATTGCCTTATGGAAAATGGGAGGGAGAAAGTAAAAGCAAAGTGACAGCAAGATTCAAGAATCAGGGGCCTGAAGGCAAAGCTGTGGCTAAAGGCACATTTGGTCAGACTCTGCTATTATGAGAATGGATCTAAGGGAGCTACATGCCCTCAGCTCCAACCCTCTTGGATTGCTGCTAACAAGAGATAATGGAGTCTTCCAGAACAGGTAAAAAAACCCAAGAGTTCTATGCCAAACAGAAGGAGGAACAATCAAACCACCAAAAACTTTTCAAACCCTCCTTGTCTACAGCAGCAGCTGTTGCCACCAGCATGCAAATGGTTCCCTTTTCTCTTACCCCCCTTAACTTTCATACTACTCATCCTTAAACCAAAATGCTATATTCCCAAACCTCCAAACAGTTTCCTTCTCAGCTACAGCCACTTCTCAACATTTCTCTCTGTGGCTGACCTATTTTCACATTACTTTGCAAATCAGAACTGACTGCAGACACATATGTACACACACACCATTGACTTTCTACTTGAGACTTCAATTAAAACAGCATTTACAAAAAAGCCTGTTAACTCCATGAAAACATCCACCAGATTTCACTACCCTTGCACTGACAAGGACATTAGGGAATGGGTTTTCCAAAACATCCTTGCCTCTTGAATGTGACTTTCTATACATCAAACCTCTGCTTGCACGTTTTGCCCCTCGAGCCAACATAAGGCTATTGCAGGAGATGGATTTAACCTATAAAGAAGCTTTTCAGATGTATTGTGCCCTACAACCAAGGCTTCTCCAGCAAAAATATTTATCCTCTCTAAGTCCAAATATCTCCATCCGTGTCCAACCTGAATAGAGGGGAGAGAGGTCAGAAAGACTGATGTGCTCTGTAACCACCAGCACGGCAGCAAACCAGGAATTAAGCGTCCCTATCTTACCCATCATCTCCCTGCAACTGATGGCTTTCATCACTTTTCCTGATACCCCCATAACAGAGCCATTGTCTTGCTAGGAAAGGTTCAACAACAACTTTCCTGGAGAAAGCAGGCAAGCAGAGGAAACTGCAGTGAGAAAAGGCTAGAACCAGGCAGAGAGCCACAGAGAAAGATAGGCAAAGACTCGTTTTAGGTGCCAGAACAAGGTACTCAGGGACACGCTCTGAGCTTCCCCAGCATCACTGGTTTTTCTAAGTGAACAGCCTTCCCTCTTCCGTATTTCCTATCATTTCTTGGACATTTTGGAGAGGCTCTGCAATCTGCCTGCTCTTTTGGCAAGCATTCAGCAGGCAGCTTTAAATGTGCACTGCAAATACCTGCGTGCCTTACGTGCTCTTCTATTCCGCAAGTTTTTTGTCCTGATTTATGGCTCTTCCTCTCTAGCTCTCATCCCTCACCTCCACCACTTCTCTGCAAAGGGCTCAGCTTGCCTTATATCCTGGCAATGAACCAGAGCAAATAAATCCACTGTAACTCTTTTAATCTGTCTCTGATAAATCCCCTGCTTACTATCTTCTGGAAAATTGTGCATGGTCTCTAAAAGCCTCATTTCGCTTATAGCACATACATATGCCAGCTGACAAGCAATCATACAACTGACACTGTAACAAACTAAATATTATCTGACTAAAATACCCCCGGGGTCCTCTTGCTTCACAGTGAGTTTAACATGTTTAGTTATGTTTCCTAACCTCCTGCTGCCGTGAAATAATGTTATGATTTTTCTTCATTTAACTCCCTCCTACTGGAACGCTCCTCGCTGCCTGCCTCCAGCACAAGCTTGCTTTTCTCTCTCAGTGTATTTCTCATCTCTCCATTCAAAAATAAAACCAATAAAACCCCCTCTTCCTTCCAGCATTTCTCTTAGCTCCACTGCTCACAGAGGGTGGCAATCCAGTAAAGATGTGAAGTTGCCTGATTCACCTGCCTGGAGCACAGGACCACCCTCTGCCTGACACTGCTATGTGCCACCATGTGCACAGTTCACATGGAAAAATGTTCATCCCCTTGCAAACTACAGTAAATTAATACCATACCTTCTTCAGCCTAGCCACTAGATTACCACCACTGGCAGAGGGAAGGCATATGACTGACAAGGAAATATATTCAGCCTTACTGACAAGAAAAGCTAATATTTTATTCATCTAGTCCAAAAAAAAAAAAAAGTCTTATTCAACCCTGAAAAGAAAGTTTTTGTGAGGGTGCATCAGATTCTTCTATTCTGCCAGTGCCTACAGCACATCAAAATTCAGCCCTATGTTCATTCCTTGCCCTCGGATTTCTTTTTCCTCCTGCCTACTAAGTAACCCAGATATTGGCCTCTAAATCTCTTACCAGCCAGTTTCCTGCAGTTTTAACCACTTAAATATCATTAACTTGGGGGAAAGTCAACAGAACTGTGCTCTAAGCTGGTACAGTTACCTCTGCAAAAATAAAGGGGAGGAATTCCACCACTGTCTGAGTCCATTCCTGGGGTACTCAGACCTGAACAAGGAGGACAAAGCTCTCGCATCAGATTTGGAGAGGACAGGAACAAAAAAATCAAAGGCCTAAGCTGATTTGATCAGCTCAACACAGCACATTCCACTGAACTTGAAAAGCAACTTCTTGGTCCCTGTAGGATGTGTCAACAACTCCAGAAGTATGGCAGTTGGAGCTCTGTAGTCTAGAGAAGAGGAGACTAAGTGGGCATCTTTTCAATGCTTATAAACACTTAAAGGGTGGGTACCAGGAGGATGGAGCCAGTCTTTTTGCAGTTGTCCCCAGTGCCAGGACAGGAGGTTATGGGCACAAGCTTGAACACAGAAAGTTCCACCTAACCATGAGAAGAAACTCCTTTACTTTGAAGGTGATGGAGCACTGGAACAGGTTGCCCAGAAGAAAGGTGGAGCTGCCATCTCGGGAGACATTCAAAGTCCACCTGGATGCTGTCCTGTGCAACTTACACTAGGTTGGACTAGATGAGCTTCAGAGGTCCCCTACAACCATTCTGTGGCTTTTTGAAAGAGGCAAAGAAAAAGGAGTTTTGGCTCCAGAATATACATCACCTGTCTGCTTCATTGGAAAGCATTAATAATTTCCCATATTTTACTTAATTCATAAAATATTCCCTCTACTACCTTCAGGGTATAAAAGATCAGCAATTTCAGTAAGAGTCTCAGAATTATACATCAAGTGATCTCCCAAGTCACCCATAGCTCATCTGCATGATCTTTAAAGGACTCTCTAGGATATGGAGAATGCAACTTCTTGCCCTTGCAGCCTAGTGACACCTTCTTAGGAAGAGGACCCTGCAGAGAAGACTGAAAAGCCAGGTTGTGTAGCTGCTGCAGTAGCACTGTCAGGCCAGTGAGTTAGATACCATAGAATCATTCAGGTTGCAAAAAGACCCCTGCTTTGAGTAGCCAACTAAAAAGGTTATAAACACAAAACTGCACCAACCAACTCCTCCTCAACTTTTTTTTTTGAGATCAGTTTATTCTCTCAACCCAGAGCACAGTTCAGACAACACCCACACAATGTCTCATTAGCTTAATCAAGAGTCATCTTCAGGACTGTCTGACAGGCAGCAAGCAAGTAAACACCATGAAGCTTGGCTACTCTTTAACCTTATGAACTGCACTTCTCAAAGTTTCCTGCATTTAATAACATGCCACCTCAGTGCTCAGCATTGCAGCTTCTTGAGCAGAAGTCTGTCACATGCTGGCACTTAAATCCCATATAAACATCACTGCAGACTGACAGAGAAGACCATAAACTAGACCATAGCCATGGTCTAGTTGCCTGGCTAGGGCTGGGTGCTAGGTTGGACTGGATGATCTTGGAGGTCTCTTCCAACTTGGTTGATTCTATGATTCTATGAAACCTGTGTCTGGGACCCTGTCCCTCTTAAGATCCAGATATAGCAAAGAACAAAACCAGACTTTACAAACCAGGTACAAAGACCATATCGGATTCATGGTGCTTTACTATCATTCCTGTCACACCTTCACCTTGGTCCTCCCAACTCCAAAAACAATTTACTTTTAAAAAGGTATTTTTGAAATAGAAGCTCTCACTGTCAACTCCCCCAGGTACTTTTATTGATCATATAAATGATCAGCTTTTCTGAACCCTCATAATTTCCTGACCTTGCCAGCTATTTGATGGAAATTAATCCCATTGCCCTTTTCTTTTTTTCATTGCTTGAAAATATATTTTCTTTTATCAGTCTTTAATTTGCCACCTTTCAGCTTCATTGAACACCTTTCTTCTTGCACAGACAGGGAAAACAGCAGCTCCCAAACAACTTCTCTGAACCATTCGTTCGTGTGACTCTGTGCTTTCAACTTGTCACCTCTTCTTCAACTACTTTTTAAGGTAAACAAGTCCAACCTTCAGTTTTCCAGCACAACTTTTCCTGTCTTTCACACTCCCATCACTGGTTTCTGACTGCTGCTCTCATTCTGCAGCATCCTTAGCTGAAGTGGGTTAAAGAGAAACACTGAAGATGCACTGTGAGTCACTGGTATCATCTCCACCACTCTCTGTAACTGGTACACCCTTGCCCAGTTCCTGGCTAGCTCTAAAGAGATCATGATCCCAGCACCTCCTGTCCATCAAATTATTTCATATATAAGCTACCCACAGACTCACTCCACCAGCACATCCCCACTTACAAGAATCCCTAAACTCACTCACTGCCAGCTGCACAGGTTGGCAAACATCTACTGTTTAACAGCATCAGAGGGCTCAGCCCATTGTCAGAGGAGCAAGGCAAGATGCTCTCCCCAAAAGCTGCTGAGTCAGGACATGCCAAAACTCCACAATTGACAGTTCAGCAACATGGCAGGCAACAACTTCCTCAGCCACACCCAGAAGAGAACAGAAAGGAAGGGGATACATGTCTGCACCCAAGAAAGAACCTGCAGCCCTTCTGTTGACAACTCACATATATCAATTTGTTCCATTTCAAACCATTGCAGAAATTAAACTATTACCTTAAAACAGCCTACAGGTTAGCAGACCTAATACTAGCTGTCACTGAGTGAGCACTTTCCTTTCAGTGTCACCAGAGTGCTGGTGAATTCAGGCAGACAAAGCCTGAATTCCTTTCTCTGCTCTCCCTCCACTGCCTCTGCAACATTAAGTCAACAAAAATCTTTCCTCAGAACTGCCATCCAGAATGTTATGCTCAAACCATTAGACAAAAAGGGAAGCACTGAAGTCACGCTTCATTAAAACCAAGTGGAAAAATCACTTCACCAGAAGAAAAACATTATTTAGGAAACATATTCATTATATGCATCTAAAGGAGAATAATGATGAAATGTATAAGACCAAGCTGAGTCTAGTTGAGAGGTGTCCCTGCCCAGGGCAAGGAGGTTGGAGTAGATGACCTCTATGGTCCCTTCCAACCCAAATCATTCTATGATTCTACAAAACTATATTTGATGACAAAAATATGCACACCTCTATTTATATTTTATCTTCAATAAAAACCAAACACACACAGCAACAAAGACCACAACAAAAATCTACTTTGCTGCAAACAAAACCCATTGGTTTGCTGTCATCCTAATGAACCGCCATGTATTAGAGAACAAAACAGACTATCAGCTTTTCTACTTCCAGGCACAGCTTCATCAAAGTGAATGGAATATCTTGTCATCACAGGAATGATTGTCAAAAGAACAGAGACACTAACAGAGGGAAGAAGTCTCATTCTGCCACAAAACATCATGGAAAGTGTTGGCAAATAGCAGACAGCTCATGCCGAAGATGAATTCCTACTTCCATACAGCAACACACCCACGATGCAGAACGTTCCGGATAACTTGGAGGTACTCAAGCTGAAATTTAGCCTCTCTCATGATCCCCATCCCAGAAAGATAACTCAAAGGACATCCTGTGTACCATACACAGAATAACAGAACTGTTAGTTTGCCATCAAGTCCTTCAGAAGACAAGAAGTATCTCAGTATCAGTAGGGTTGGAAGAGACCTCACAGATCATCAAGTCCAACCCTTTACCACAGAGATCAAGGCTAGACCATGGCACCAAGTGCCACGTCCAATCCTGCCTTGAACAGCCCCAGGGACGGCGACTCCACCACCTCCCCGGGCAGCCCATTCCAGTGTCCAATGACTCTCTCAGTGAAGAACTTTCTCCTCACCTCCAGCCTAAATCTCCCCCGGCGCAGCCTGAGGCTGTGTCCTCCTGGTGCTGGCCACCTGAGAGAAGAGAGCAACCTCCCCCTGGCCACAACCACCCTTCAGGTAGTTGTAGAACAGTTGTAGAACAGTTGTAGAAGTGAGAACAGACCCATTTGCACAGCAATAGTTAAATATACAACAACCAGCACTAAATTTCTCCCATCTCTGGAAAAAAATCAGTTCAGAGATGAAGGGAAAACAAAAGGTAACAAGAAGAAATCATTCAGCTAGAATTTATGACCACTTCACAATCCTTCTCCTCAAGTTCTCCCAAAAAAGCTGTTTCTATTTCCCTTGCAAGTGTTGTTTTTCAGGCTTGTCCCTATTATTTCACCTTCAATAACAACATACATGAGCTCTACCACATTAAAGGAAAGCATGACTACAGTGTTGTCTGTGTCAGTGAAGTCTCAAAGATGTTGTCCATGATTACTAATTCAGTAGAACTCTTCAGCTTATGAAGGGTAAGAACAGAAGCACCCAAAAAGCAGCGAATGTTAAAGCTTTTGACTGATTTCTGTGCACATCAAGGATGCTAAACACACACACAAACAAAATCAACAATCAAGGCTATGCAGAAGACTCCTTGGGCAAAACACCTGCCTCAAGTCCATGGAAGAAGCAGTGCAAGTTTTACAGCATATGTCAAATCTTTGCATTTTTATCCTCTCAATCAAATTAGTTACTAATGAAAGAGTTTATGATTAATACTTAAGTCAAGAAGTAAATTGGGGAACAAGCTATTACTTGAATATGAGCAAATCAGATCGGCTCCAGATATACATAATGAAACAAGTTTATGTGAAGAAAATACTACTGCTGTATCTCCAGAAGTCTTCAACTTCTGATCACACTCTCTTAGACCATCACATAATATCCCTTAGTGGCATTTCTGAAATGTGATGCAGAAGGTACAAGCAGTTGATGTACCTGAGAACTACATAAGTACTTTCTGACCATGTACCCTCTAATGATCTGAACACGAGGCCATTATCTCATAGAATCAACCAGGCTGGAAGAGACCTCCAAGATCATCCACTCCAACCTAGCACCCAGCCCTAGCCAGTCAACCAGACCATGACACTAAGTGCCTCATCCAGGCTTTGCTTCAACACCTCCAGGGACAGTGACTCCACCACCTCCCTGGGCAGCCCATTCCAATGCCAATCACTCTCCCTGCCCACAATTTCCTCCTAACATCCAGCCTAGACCTGCCCTGGCACAACTTGAGACTGTGTCCCCTTGTTCTATTGGTGGTTGCCTGGCAGAAGAGACCAACCCCCACCTGGCTACAATCTCCCTTCAGGTAGAGAGTTCCAACACAGAACTCCATTCAGAGAAATACTGATTCTATCCACCTCAGGCTCATTTGCCAAGATGAGACAGGCTCACAGGTTCTGTCATCTGAATTTCCCTCTTGGACCAAAGCAGCAGGACACTGAAGAGATCACGGAAGGAGGGTAGGGTAGAGTGCATCAGTCCTGTGCGTACTCTGAGCTGCTGGGGCAATACCTTGGAAGACTGAACAGAAGAGAAAATATCTGCTAGAAATGACCTTCTAAGCCTATAAGCACAATACTATGCAAAAAAACCTGTATTACCTTTCCTCTAGAACAGTCTATGAAGACAGGTTTCTCTGCAGCATTTGCTAGTGTAATTCTTCACTCTTTCCCCTTACTTCTCACCACTTCACAAGATGCTTAATAAATATCCATTTATCTCCAGAAACCAAGAGGAACACAGCAGTATCTCTCACACAGTTATCCAGACCTGAGTGGAAGGAGAGCCAGGAATGAATGAGATGGGGATTAAGGACAAGAAATTACTTTGTAATTGAAAACTCAGGGCCAGCCACCATGAAGTAAAACGCATGAGACTGGCAGAGCCACACTAGAAATCAAAGCAGAGAAGAAATGTCTGTGGTCCAGTATTGGCTGACAAATTTTATTCCTATTCTGTACTTGCACATCCCCCAAGTTATCTCATATACTGAATTTTAACATCAATCCCTTGAAGCTTTGAATTTAAAACCAAACATGGTACTAATTGAAAATCCTTCCTCATCAACCTTGTGCTGTAGGTCGTATAAAGATCTATTTCTCCAGGGGACACGGAAAGGAAACTGTAATTGCATTTAGTTTTCAGGTGTGTGGAAAAGGAAGTTCAGCATGTATGGAGAAGGAAGACATGAAAAGAATAAATAGCTTGAAAACTAAGGAGGTCTGAAGTTTTCACTTCAAAAGGAAGTAAAAAACTAAACCAACAACCACAAACCAAAACCAACTCTTGTGCTAGTTTGAGCCTAGCTGGGATATTTTGGTGAGAAGAATTAGATTATAGGCTGTGGAAAGGAAACAAGGGTGATGTCTGCTTCACTCATAGGCTTGGTGAGATGTATAAGAACAAGAACATAAACACAGATAACAGAGTCTCTCTCTGGGCTTTGGGCTGCACTTTTCTCTCTAACTTGCTGCCTGACTAATCCATCTGCTTCCTAACTCCCCTGGCCAACCCTCCAAACTCACCTTGAACATAAGATAAAGTCTGGAGTAAGGCAGAGGGGTGGGAGGAAGGTGAAAGGGTGGTTGAGAGCCCTTCCTGGGGACTCTGGTTTCTGGAAGGGCTGTTGTGTTTCTGTATTACTTTTTAAGTTGTCTATTTCTGTCTATAGCTGTAGATATTGTAAATATCTGCTTGTATATTGTGCTAAGCTGTAATTATAGCTTCATTCTTCTATTTCCAGATTGACTGAGTCCAGTCTGGGTGATTTTCACAAGTGTGGGGGTCAGGTAACACCCAAACCATCACAGCATAGCTTCATTCTTCAATTTCCAAATCGACTGAGACCAGTCTGGGTAATTTTCCTAAGTGTGGGGGGGCAGGTAACACCCAAACCATCACAATATAGCTTCATTGTTCAATTTCCAGATCTACTGAGTCTAGTTTGGGTGATTTTCACAAGTGTGGGGGGTCAGGTAACACCCAAACCATCACAGTATAGCTTCATTCTTCAATTTCCAAATCGACTGAGTCCAGTCTGGGTGATTTTCCTAAGTGTGGGGGGGCAGGTAACACCCAAACCATCACAGTATAGCTTCATTCTTCAATTTCAAATCAACTGAGTCCAGTCTGGGTGATTTTCCTATGTGTGGGGGGTCAGGTAACACCCAAACCATCACAATATACCTTCATTGTTCAATTTCCAGATCTACTGAGTCTAGTTTGGGTGATTTCCCTAAGTGTGGGGGGTCAGGTAACACCCAAAGCATCGCATCTTTATTTTGGCGCCCAACGCACCATTTCAGCCTCCAGCTGAAGTTTGTGTGCTTCTAAAAGAATGCACCTATTCAAACATCTTTCCCTTTATCAACAGTTTAGGACTAGAAACAAAAAAAGAGCCAGCAGCATAGCCCATGGAGTTTTAAAGGAAAGTTTCTCCCTGCCTCCTCCTGCGGTACCAAAAGGCAAAGAGCTGCGCACTTCCCGCATCAGACGCGCGGTTCTCACGCTGGCAGGCTAATGGCTTTTCTGACAAGGCAAACTCTAATGTTAGACACCACTCTTATTGGCTTAGAACCAGAGAGTGTGCTGTTAAACCCTGCAGGTACCACACTCTGCAAAGGTTGCTCTCTTTATTTCACAAATCATATGTAATTGCCACGGAATTGAGCTGAAGACTATCATTCTTCTCTAAATTCAACATTTACACACCTCAAACACATACATTTCATAGTTAAAGGATACTTTTGGCAATAAAAGTGTTTTAAAAGCTTAGAATTGAACTTATTAGGTAATTTAACCCACTGACAGAATAGCAAAGAGAAGGCAAAGCCACTCCTCCCATGCTCCAAACAGCAATTTCTGTGTCGCTAGCCACAGGAAAAACAGAGGGGCTCCAAAGTGGCTTTAAGTTCTTGTGCTTGAGTGAAGGGTCTGTGATTGATACAGCTGTTACTTGTAACACCACAGGAGCATCTTATGAATAACTCGGGGTTATTTATAAGCACTGTGTCGTTTGGCACACCAGCACAGCCCCAGAGGCATGGCATCCCACAGCAAACGGCGGCTGCGAGGGAAGTTCTTCTGTAATGTTTGCACAGACATAAGCACAGGAGGGATCTCTGCTAGCCACCGCTGGAGGCTGGCAGAAACCACAGCGCCAGGGACGGGCACACGCCTGTGCAGGCACTGCATGTGTGGGGCTCAGCAAGTGCAAATAGGTGACAACCTCACAGCTGCGGGGGGAGATGGGAAAGAAACAAAAGCTGGGCTTACTTGGCATTCAGCAGCAAGAAAATTCGTCTGGTGTCCTCTGCGTCTGTTAGCAGAGCATTTTAAACAGCCGCCAGGCTGCTGACCAAGAAATGACAGCTTGTCTGTGCTGGCTGGTTAAGGCAATCATTAAGCACTTGCTCAGTGTGGACCTGGAGCTTGCTGAAAGGGGAGGACAGTTACTCATCACTAATGCTTATTTTCATGCTGTTCTCCTACTAAGCCTGCTAATGGTCTGGTATGCTAATGGATATTCAGGAGATATATATATATATATATATATTGCCTTTCTTCTCATCTACAGCCTTAGCTGCCAGGCTAGAAACAGTTTAATTGCTGCTAAATCATCTCCCAACAACATATGTCAAGTCTAGCCTTGACTTTCTTCAAGAAGTGTGATTTTATCCCTTAGCTTCTCCTGCTTTTTCACTCATTGTGGGAACAGTTAAACTGCACTTCCTCCAATTTGCTTTTTAAATGGAAAAGGTTCCTGTCAAGAGGTGCAAGAGTTTCCTACTTCCCTGCCACTTACCGATGAGGAAAGTCTCCTCCTCGGTCACGCCTGCTGAAACAATGCTGTCCCCCGGCACGCTGGCTTTGAAAAGCAAATGCAATTGAAGTTTTCACCAAGCAGCCCACACAGAAAGATATCTGCATGTTGTAATTGATTCCTCTTCTGATCTCACCAGCTAACAAAACTAATTGCATTTGGTCGCCTTTTTAACACATTCCCATATTCCTTTACAGTTCTGAGCTGAATACGCTCCCTGCTCTTGTCCTTGGTCTCATTCTCAAAAACTCTTTACTTTGCCAATCTAGCACAAGCAAGAGAGTCACCAGTCTGGGGGAAACTGGAACAGAGACAATTAAGACAGGAGAGAAAGCAGGAGGGAAACTGCAGTATGATGTATGCCAAAGCAGATGTCTTACGAGGACACCGTTAAAACTAACTTGGTCATGGAACTCTTCCATTTAGCAGTACAGAAGTTTAGGACTACCTTTAGGTTCTTAGGCTGCATTTTTCAGCAGTCAATAATAAAAGCAGCCAATTATGGAAGTTCAGCATCACCACCTCCATTTTCCAGAAGGGGAAACATGCCTTGGAAGATGAAGTGGCTGTGGTCATTCAGCAGCTTAGAAAAACTGGGTTAGAACACAGAGCTCTTTCAAGTCTCTGCCTGGGGATCTTCACAGTGATTAGGTCATTCTCATCAAAACCCAAAAAATCCCAAACCATTCATCAACTAGACACCAGCTTTCTTTAGGAAAGGATTACTGCCACTGTGCAGCCTCTTCTGAGATGCTGCCTTTCATCATAGGCAAAAACAGAAAGAAAGAGTAAAAGATGTTAACACGTAAGAACATTCCCAAAGTGTTCCTGTTACACCTGCTCCAAATTCTTGACATTTCAGAGTCATGAAAGATAGTCTACTTTCTTTCTATTTTTGCAGAAGAAATGCTTAGTGCCTACCAGAATCAACCAAAACATGGGCTTGAATTGTAGGAATTAAAGAGAAAATATGAAGGGGCTGCTTTGTGTCACTGCAAGGAGATCATCCCTCTGGAGATGAAAATCAGCAGCTCTGCTTGTACCCACTGATATTTAGTCCTACCCTTGCACAAGCAGAGGAACTCCTACAAAGAAACCACTCAGCACCAAGCAACTTCTCCCTTTTTTCTGGCGTTACCTTTCTCCAGAAACTTCATTTTCAGTCTAGTTCTGAGCAAAGAAAATGATTGGAGTATTTAATTTAGGAAGAGGGGAAGGGTTAAGAAGGGTGACTCTTTGGATGGGCTTAGCTATGTTGTTAAGCAGACCACTCCTCAAGGTCTAAGTCACAAACCTCAAAATGATTTCACCAAACCAAAGATTCTCCTGTAACCTTCATTTCACACACAACCCAGGAAAGAAGCCCTGCTTCTGATCCCACAGCCACAAGGAAACCATCCTTCAGCTACATTTGCAGGCTAACTCCTCAAGCTGCTGGATTTATATGCAGCAACAGAACCATGTAAGGATCAAATAAAATTAATTCTGTCTAATAACAAATTAATTGTTCATGCCAACCTCTAATGTCTCCATCATCAAATGAATTTCCATGTTATTTACCCACCACAACTTCCCACAGGGAAGGAGAAAGACAGCTGCTTAGATTAAAGAACAAAACAAAAGAGTCTCCTAGACAAAGGACCTTTTCATTTTCTAAATGACTGCCTTACTCCAAAACATCTTAGGAGAAATAATGTTGGTTTGGTTTTTATTCTTTCAACAAAACCAAAATGCAAACTGCCTCATTTGATGCAGCTCTTTCATTGTCTCCAAACTGAATGCAACAACTTCTGGTGGGAAGCAGAGATAGGCTCCTGTTGGAATAATGTTCCCATCAAAAGGGAAATAAATTGTCAACAGACCTAACAAAGTATATTTTCCTCATTTTCTGTTCTTTGAGGCATGGATCACTGTAGCCATCACCTTCTTTAGTGACAACAGGAATGTTTTTAAGGGGCCTATAGAATGAGAACCACACAACCCTCTCCCTGGTAAAACTAGGCAATAAATTGTTTCAGAAGACCAGCAAAATGGCACTTCTGCCAGATCCCCACTGCTCTTATTTAAACAGTCTTATTGGAATGTCTCTGAAACATTCAGAACTGTCCAGTTTCACCACACCTAAGAACACCTCTCAAAATCATATCACAGAATCACAGAATCTCTTAGATTGGAAAAGCCCTTCAAGCTCATTGAGTCCAGTCATTAGGTTCACACTGACAAGTCCTTGACTAAACCAAAGCCCTCAGCACAACATCTCATCACTGTGAATCGCTATGGCTGGAAAGGACCACCAGGATCAGCCAGTCCAACCTTCATCCCAGCAGCCTTCATCACTAGACCCTAGCCTCAAGTGCCACATCTACTCTCCTTTTAAACACCTTCAGGGATGGTGACTCCACCACCTCCCTGGACAACCTGTTCCAGTGCCTGACCACCTGCTCAGGAAAGAACTTCCTCCCAAAAGCCAATCTAAACCTCCCTTGATGCAACTTGAGGCCATTTCCTCTTGTCCTGACATTAGTAATTTGGGAGAAGAGACCAGCTCCAGCCTCACTGCAGCCTCCTTTTAGGTAGTTGTAGAGGGCAATAAGGTCCCCTCTCAGCCTCCTCTTCTCCAGACTAAACACCCCCAGCTCCCTCAGCTGCTCCTCATAGGTCATGTTTGCCAGACCTCTCCCCAGCCTCATCGCCCTTCTCTGCACCCACTCCAGCAACTCAGTGTCCCTCCTATACTGTGGTGACTAAAACTGGACACAGCACTCGAGGTGTGGTCTCACAAGTGCTGAGTACAGGGGCACGATCACCTCCCTACTCCTGCTGGTCACACCATTTCTGATCCAGGCCAGGATGCTGTTGGCCTTCTTGGCCACCTGGGCACACTGCTGGCTCATGGTCAGCTGGCTGGCCACCAACACCCCCAGGTCCTTTTCCTCCAGGCAGCT
Source organism: Pogoniulus pusillus (assembly GCF_015220805.1). Classification (NCBI taxonomy): domain Eukaryota; kingdom Metazoa; phylum Chordata; class Aves; order Piciformes; family Lybiidae; genus Pogoniulus; species Pogoniulus pusillus. The sequence continues at coordinate 26,762,536 of NC_087276.1, read as the reverse complement.
CCCCAGCTACTCCTCTCCCAGCCTGTAGGGCTGCTGGGGATTGTTGTGGCCAAAGAGCGTGACCCGGCACTTGGCCTTGTTAAACCTCAGCTAATCATCACCTAAAGGACAAGGTTGTTTCTTTTCTGGGAAATAAAAGAAAGTTTTGTCTAACAGCAACATCAATGCTCCATCCCACTTTAACCACCTACTTCTGTGCCTGAGACCTATCCAAGCTCAGGGAGCCAGCTCACAACATAAAGTTGATCCATTCAAGAAGTCCTGGGAAGAGAATGGCAAAAGGAGAGAAGACAGCCCTCACAGATGATATGGAGAAACATGGGTCTTTGGCCTGATCAGTCCAACAATTCACTCTTTTTGATCAGGGAAGCAGTAGTAAGCAATACAGGAGACCTTCTACTAGACAGAAGTCAAAATTGCTCTGTCACACAAGATGCAGCACTTTCTCATCTCACTTGTATTTCAGCATCTTAACTCTTAGTCCACATTCCTCTGTGGAGGCTGGAGATCAAAATCCCCGTTGCTGGGATGCATCCACAGTCAGGCTACACCAGCATAACCTTGACCCTGGGTTAATTTACTCATAGAATCAAGCAGGTTGGAAAAGACCTCCAAGATCATCCAGGCCAACCTAGCACCCAGCCCTAGACAAGCAACCAGACCATGGCACTAAGTGCCTCATCCAGTCTTTGCTTCAACACCTCCAGGGACGGTGCCTCCACCACCTCCCTGGGCAGCCCATTCCAATGCCAATCACTCTCTCTACCAATAACTTCCTCCTAACATCCAGCCTAGACCTCCCACTGCACAAACTGAGACTGTGTCCCCTTGTTCTGTTGCTGGTTGCCTGGGAGAAGAGACCAACCTTACCTGGCTACAGCCTCCCTTCAGGGAGTTGTAGACAGCAATGAGGTCTGCCCTGAGCCTCCTCTTCTCCAGGCTGCACACCCCCAGCTCCCTCAGCCTCTCCTCATAGGGTTTGTGTTCCAGGCCCCTCACCAGCTTTGTTGCCCTTCTCTGGACATGTTCCAGTATCTCAACATCTCTCTTGAATTGAGGAGCCCGAAACTGGACACAGCACTCCAGGTGTGCCTGAGCAGTGCTGAGTACAGGGGAAGAATAACCTCCCTTGTCTTACAGGGGTCAAGAGTTCTCTAGATTACAGAGTAGTCCTACCAAAATTCTGCCCTGAATCTCCCTGCAGCCACAGAGGAGAGCAAAAGCTTATGCACAAAACAACTACAGGGCACGACCTGGAAGAAATCTCGCCAAAAAGAAAAGTACAATCTGTCAAATAGGGATTTAATTTATCCTAGCTGCAATGTTTTTCTACACAGAGAAGATTAGGAGCAACAGATTCGCTCTTCCAAAGCAGAAACTAAACAACTTTTAGTTAAGAAAGAAGGCAGATGGCCCATGTAGATTAAAGAGTAGGTACAGCGCAACGCAACAGCGCACTGCTGCACACAAATCCCACAGTAATTACAGCAGCAGTGGTACCTCACTAATGATGCTGTGCCTGTGAACTGGGACAAATTAACACAAAGACACACATGCTGGTGACTTGCAGCCCAAGGGAAGGCAAATGTGATGGAGGCAGACATTGAGGGGAATCACAACAGATTAAATGCTGTGAGGTACAGATGAGCAATATGCAGCCCAAACAAAAAGGGAAGGTGGGAAAGGATGTGCTCCTCGTCTGCCCTAGGTTTGTATGAAAATTGGTGTTCTCCCCAGAGATGGTTCAATGGATCTTTCTCATCTCACTTGTATTTCAGCCTCTTAACTCTTAGTCCACATTCCTCTGTGGAGGCTGGAGATCAAAATCCCTGTCGCTGGGATGCATCCACAGTCAGGCTACACCAGCATAACCTTGCCCCTGGGTGTCATGGAGGGTAGCAGAAGCCCTTAGCAGGCCTCCCTGTTGTGAAAGTTATAGTGTTTCACATTAATGCCAAGAGCCTCGCAAAACCAAAACAGTCCTTCAGTCCCATGAGAAAGTCTCTCCCTAGTCGAGATAAAAGGTAACCAATGGCCACTGTTTTGGCTAGGGGGAAGGGCAGTTCTCATGCCCGCTCCACACCTGGTGTGGGCCGAGCTTGGGGTGGTCTTAGAAATTGTTTTGGTAAGAATTCTCCAATTGTATGGATTGATGATAACTTTGTGCCAATCTGTAAGAATAACTTAAAGTAGCCTGGGCTGGAGGGTTACACCTCTTTGAACATTATAAAAATGGTGTGCCTGCCTGGATCGGGGCTTGCTGGCTTGAGCTTGCTGGTACCTGCTCCTACCGCTCGCTCGCCTGCCTGCCTGCCTGCCTCGCTCCTGCTCCAGTGACCTCTCGCTCCTGACCAGCCCTGCCCGACAAGGGGCTCGCAGAGGCCTGAAACCCGCTTGGGCCCGATCCTGACGAACAAAGGGACACCGCCCAAACCTTCGAACTTTGCTGAACTGAGCTACGGAACAGTGAGTAAATTGGAGAAAGAACTCTTTACCTAAAGACTGAGTAACTTTAAAGACTCAAAGGAACTCTAAAGAAATCACAGACTCTCCTTTATCTGCTATTTTCTGAACTGTTATTCTACAACTTCAATCCTAAAAGAACTCAGGTGGGGAATTTAGTTCGGGAGGGGATCTCCGTGTTTGAGCAATAAATCACTAAAAATCCACAAGTGAGTCTCCACGGATTTTCCCCGCAACCTCCCAAACTACCTTCCGTGACACTGGGTTAATTCGCTGATAGAATCAAGCAGGTTGGAAAAGACCTCCAAGATCATCCAGTCCAACCTACCATCCAGCCCTGTCCAATCATGGCACTAAGTGCCTCATCCAGGCTTTGCTTCAACACCTCCAGGGATGGTGACTCCACCACCTCCCTGGGCAGCCCATTCCAATGCCAATCACTCTCTCTGACAACAGCTTCCTCCTAATATCCAGCCTAGACCTCCCCTGGCACAACTTGAGACTCTGTCCCCTTGTTCTGTTGATGCTTGCCTGGCAGAAGAGACTGACCCCCATTTGGCCACAGCCTCTCATCAGGTCGTTGTAGACAGCAATGAGCTCTGCCCTGAGCGTCCTCTTCTGCAGGCTGCACACCCCCAGCTCCCTCAGCCTCTCCTCATAGGGTTTGTGCTCCAGGCCCCTCACCAGCTTCATTGCCCTTCTCTGGACATGTTTCAGTACCTCAACATCTCTCTTGAATTGAGGAGCCCAGAACTGGACACAACACTCAAGGTGTGGCCTGAGCAGTGCTGAGTACAAGGAGGGCAAAATAACCTCCCTTGTCCTGCTGGCCACACTGCTCCTGATCCAGGCCAGGATGCCATTGGCTCTGCTGCCCACCTGGGCACGCTGCTGCCTCACCTTCAGCTACTACCAACCAGCACTCCCAGGTCCCTCTCTGCCTGGCTGCTCTTCAGCCACTCTGTCCCCAGCCTGTAGCGCTGCTTGGGGTTGTTGTGGCCAAAATGCAGAGCCCTGCACTTGTAAATCTCATCCCGTTGGCCTCTGCCCACCCATCCAGCCTGTCGAGGTCCCTCTGAAGAGCTCTCCTACCCTCCAACAGATCAACACCTGTTCCTATCTTGGTGTCATCTGCAAACTTACTGCTGCTGGACTCAATCTCCTGGTCTAGGTCATCAATAAAGACACTGAACAGGACTGGACCCAGCACTGATCCTTGGGGGACACCGCTAGTGACTGGCTGCCAGCTGGATGTGGCACCATTCATCACCACTCTTTGGTCCAAATGTGAACTTCCAGAAAGCAAACTCATATCAAACTATCATCTACCCACATCATCTGCAGAGACATTTCACTTCCAAACACCATGAACTACTACAAGAGTAACTGTGGGCACTATGTCTAAGGAGCATTGCTCAATTGTCCCCACTGAGGAGCAGAAGAGTGTTGTAATGCACAGGAGAAACCCAGGGGTGTCCAGCACACCACCACCCACTAAGCAATCCAGCTGACATGTTCACTGTTATGAACACACACACGTCCACTTAAAACCAAAGTGCAGCCCAGGCTCTCCTTTACATCCTCAGCACTGCCAGTGTGCTCCAGTTCAAGGTATTACTAAACTCAATTTAGAGAGCAGGGTGTGGGAATGTGAGCCCAATTTAGGGAAGAAGCTAGAAAAAACCATGAATTTCCACTCAGACCAGTTCCTGATTTATGGAACATGACACTACCTGCACTGCATCTGAAGAGGCAGGGCAGTTAATATCCCCTGCCAAGGATTTCAGGCTGTTTAGCCTGTTGGTAGCAGCTCGTTTTCCTGGACCTCTGGGGACAGAGGTGCAGTTTGTAATGTGGCTTATTGGATGTTATTGATGCTGACTATTTCTGGGCTTCAAGATTTGGCAGGCAGTAAGAGTTTTGAGCTGTCCTGGTCTGGACCAGCAGAGAGCAATTCAATATTATTTTGTACTTCAGATGATTTTAAGCTAATGAAGGTCCTATTCTTTTTTATAACTCCCCATGCAAATGTTAATTTTTAATAAACTTTGCCCAAGTAGGATTTAAAGCTTATCTCACAAGACATATTTAGAGCAGTGACATGGTGAAGTAATTCTGAGGAAAAAAAATATGTACAGCTGAAAATAGGATATTTCTGCATGCTTGCTTCAAAGTCTACCGAGAGTTTTCTGCACAGACTGACTTGTCATCAGACCAGTCGCTGCACAGGGTTGGAATTATTAATTAGCAGTCAAAACCTGTGCCTCCCAGGCATGCTGCAGATGAACTTTGTTGTCACAGTGTGTTCTGCACTTGGCAGCAGTGACACGGGAAGGCTGGAGGTAGCAGAGAGGGTGGGAAGAGCAGACTGAGTTTGTTTAAACTTCAAAGGGCTGGAAAGGTTAATCTGATGCTAACAGGCAGCACATCGACTGAGCGAGAAGCTTTGCTATCATCAGTCTTCCTCTGATGATGAGGATGGGAGCTGCTCTGATGGAAAACATAGAGACATAGAATTATAGAATCAACCAGGTGGGAAGAGACCTTCAAGATCATCCAGTCCAACCTAGCACCCAGCTCTATCCAGTCAACCAGACCATGGCACTAAGTGCCTCATCCAGGCTTTTCTTGAAGACCTCCAGGGACGGTGCCTCCACCACCTCCCTGGGCAGCCCATTCCAATGGGAAATCACTCTCTCTGTGAAGAACTTCTTCCTAATATCCAGCCTAGAGCTACCCCACCACAACTTGAGACTGTGTCCCCTTGTTCTATTGCTGGTTGCCTGGGAGAAGAGACCAACCCCACCTGGCTACAATGCCCTTTCAGGTAGTTGTAGACAGTAATAAGATCACCCCTGAGCCTCCTCTTCTGCAGGCTGCACACCCCCAGCTCCCTCAGCCTCTCCTCATAGGCTTTGTGTTCCAGGCCCCTCCCCAGCTTTGTTGCCCTTCTCTGGACACCTTCCAGCACCTCAACATCTCTCTTGAATTGAGGAGCCCAGAACTGGACACAGCACTCAAGGTGTGGTCTGACCACTGCTGAGCCCAGGGGCAGAATAACCTCCCTTGTCCTACTGGCCACACTGCTCCTGATCCAGGCCAGGATGCCATTGGCTCTCTTGCCCACCTGGGCACACTGCTGGCTCATCTTCAGCCTACTATCTATCAGCACCCCCAGGTCCCTTTCTGCCTGGCTGCTTTCCAGCCACTCAGTCCCCAGTCTGTAGCGCTGCTTGGGGTTGTTGTGGCCAAAGTGTAGATGTCTAGGGGTTAGCTGTGCTGAAGACAGAGAAGTACATTAGTAGGAAAGGTGCTGTGAGCATCTGAGCTTCCTTTGCAACATTCACAAATGCAAGGACAGAACTTGTGACCTCTCTTCCTTTACCATCAAAGCCACTGAGCAGAAAACAGTCTTAGAGGCCTCTTCAGTGCTTTCACTTGCTGTTTTGTTTTTATATTTACCTCTTCTATGAAAACAGGCTAAAAGAGTTGGGGATCTTCAGTCTGGAGAAGAGAAGGCTTCCAGGAGACCCCTAGTAGCCTAGCAGTATCTGAAGGGGGCCTACAGGAAGGCTGAGAAAGGACTATTGACAAGGTCTTGTAATGACAGGACGAGGAATTATGCGTTTGAACTGGCAAAGAAGAGATTGAAATCAAATGTTAGGAAGAAGTTCCTTACAGTAAGGGTGGTGAAACACTGGAAAAGGTTGCACAGGGTGGTTGTGGATGCTCTCTCCCTGGAAAGCAGCCAGGCAGAAGAGGACCTGGGGGTGCTGGTAGATAGTAGCTGAAGATGAGCCAGCAGTGTGCCCAGGTAGCCAAGAAAGCCAATGGCATCCTGGCCTGCATCAGGAGCAGTGTGGCCAGCAGGACAAGGGAGGTTATTCTGCCTCTGTACTCAGCAGTGGTCAGGCCACACCTTGAGTAATGTGTCCAGTTCTGGGCTCCTCAATTCAAGAGAGATGTTGAAGTACTGGAACGTGTCCAGAGAAGGGCAACAAAGCTGGTGAGGGGCCTGGAGCAGAGCCCTGTGAGGAGAGGCTGAGGGAGCTGGGGGTGTGCAGCCTGCAGAAGAGGAGGCTCAGGGCAGACCTCATTGCTGTCTACAACTCCCTGAAGGGAGGCTGTAGCCAGGTGGGGTTGGTCTCTTCTCCCAGGCAACCAGCAACAGAACAAGGGGACACAGTCTGCAGTTGTGCAGTGGTAGGTCTAGGCTGGATGTTAGGAGGAAGTTGTTGTTGGAGAGAGTGATTGGCATTGGAATGGGCTGCCCAGGGAGGTGGTGGAGTCACTGGAGTTGTTCAAGAAAAGTCTGGATGAGGCACTTAGAGCCATGGTCTAGTTGACTGGATAGGGCTAGACTGGATGATTTTGGTTGGATAGGTTAGACTGGATGGATAGGTTGGACTGGATGATCTTGGAGGTCTCTTCCAGCCTGGTTGATTCTATGATTCTAAGGCCAGGTTGGATGAGGCCTTGAGAGAGCTGTTCTAGCGGGAGGTGTCCCTGCCAATGGCAGGGGATTGGAAGTAGATGACCTTTGAGGTCCCTTCCAACCTCAACCATTCTATGATTCTATATATAATATATTTGTATACAGACAGATAAAACTGTACGTGCTGTGCATCCCACTTCTTCCCACACAACACTATCATAGTCAGTAAATGCACTCAACCAGTACACAGAAGTTTCCACATAGGAAGCAACAAAGGCTGGAGATCTCTCTCCACCATCAAGATTTACCTTGTATTTCATAGGTTTTTTGGCCCATATCATCAGGCAATTAATCCTTTGACTTTGGAAAATTATCCTTTCCTCTTCACAGGTCATCAACACATGGAACACAAAAATGCTGCTTCTGAACTATCCATGGTTTGTTTTTTTACTGCTTCAGATTGTTTCTTTGCTTTTCATCTTGAGGAACACCCAAAAATTAAAATCAAAAATATAACCTTGGTAGAAGGAGTTGTGCTCTGCTGCCTGGTTTGCTCTACTTAAGTTCCAGAAATCAAACAATCATAAAATTTTCATTAAAAAAAGCCAACCTAGTGACAGAACATTTTCTCCTTGTTATTTGAAAGTCTTCCTGTGTAGCTGTTCAATCCCCTCCTGCTCCGCTATTCACATACAAACCCAAGAATCTGAAAGTATGAAGGAAGGGATAGAGGATGAAGGGCTTGCAACTCACAAATCAGACATATACCAGTAATGGAGAATTTTAGTTCTCAAAAAAGGTTGATGTTCTCCTCCTAGTGGCAAAGAAACTGCTGCACTGCAGCTAAAAAGCTCACAGAGATCCCTATGCCCACATCCCAGAAAAGGGCTGTTGCAGAAAGCAGCAAAGCATGCAGGAGAAACCTGACAAACACTTCTTCTTAACTCTCCTCTAGTAAATTCCACTGTTTGTTTTCTCAAGCATATGTAACCTGTTGAAGAATTGCCCATTTTGGGGTGGCCTTGATTTGGCTTCTAATTTTTCTCACTTGCTTTTTTAGCAAGGCCAAGTGCAGGGTTCTGCACTTTGGCCACAACAACCCCAAGCAGCACTACAGGCTGGGGACTGAGTGGCTGAGAGCAGTCAGGAGGAAAGGGACCTGGGGGTACTGATAGATAGTAAGCTGAAGATGAGCCAGCAGTGTGCCCAGGTGGCCAAGAGAGCCAATGGCATCCTGGCCTGCATCAGGAACAGTGTGGCCAGTAGGACAAGGGAGGTTATTCTGCCCCTGTACTCAACAGTGGTCAGGCCACACCTTGAGTACTGTGTCCAGTTCTGGGCCCCTCAATTCAAGAAGGATGTTGAGGTGCTGGAACATGTCCAGAGAAGGGCAACGAAGCTGGTGAGGGGCCTGGAGCACAAATCCTATGAGGAGAGGTTGAGGGAGCTGGGCCTGTTTAGCCTGGAGAAGAGGAGGCTCAGGGGTGATCTTATTACTGTCTACAACTACCTGAAGGGACATTGTAGCCAGGTGGGGGTTGGCCTCTTCTCCCAGGTAACCAGCAATAGAACAAGGGGACACAGTCTCAAGTTGTGCCAGGGGAGGTATAGGATGGATGTTAGGAAGAAGTTCTTCACAGAGAGAGTGATTGGCATTGGAATGGGCTGCCCAGGGAGGTGGTGGAGGCACCGTCCCTGGAGGTGTTCAAGAAGAGACTGGATGAGGCACTTAGTGCCATGGTCTAGTTGATTGGATAGGGCAGGGTGATAGGTTGGACTGGATGATCTTGGAGGTCTCTTCCAACCTGGTTGATTCTATGATTCTATGATTCACAGAATGGTTTAGGTTGGAAGGGAGCTCAAAGATCATCCAGTTCCAAGCCCGACGCCATAGACAGAGAGCCACCCACTAGAACAGGTCACTCAGGGACTCATCCAACCAGGACTTGAACACCTCCAGGAAGGGAGCATCCACAACCTCCCTGGGCAATGTGCTCCAGTGTCTCACCACCGTTTTTGCATGACTTTGATTTTCATTTGAGTAAAATTTCTCAGCTGTGTTACAGAAAACTGGCAATAAACTGAAGAAAAATTAAACTTGACTTTGAAAAAATTAAAGCCCCACAAACCCTGACTGAAACCTGAGTCTTTGTGTGAGCTAAGACCTCAGGACTGTGATAATAATGACCATTACATTGTAAACACACACAGAGGTTTGCTGTCTATGTTACATAGTCAAGTTTCCCATCTTCATACACCTGTACTAGATCCCAGCACAGCTTCACAACCTTTTGATGTTTCTCTGCAGCCTCCATCCTCTCTGACAGTCTGAGCAGCAGGTGGAGAATGGAAGAGACAACAGAAGGACACCTATAATGGCTGCATATCCAAAAGCTACTAGTTCACTCCTTTCTGCCAAACAGCTTCTTTCAAGAGTGCTTGCTGCAAATATTTTGAGAGTCTTGGCCCGAGGCAAATATTTCTCCCCCCCCCCCCCCAGTCTCTTCACTTTTCAGCCACCCAGAAAATGACTCTGATTTTTTTCAAGCATCATCCATCCCAATCAACCACAGCAGAACTGATGTCCTAATCCCTGCTTGGAGAGTACTTCTGCACTGTGTGATGTTTCAAATTTGGGGGTGATTAGACTCAATTCAGTCTTGGTGACTAGACCTACCCTCAAGGGGCTATCATTGCTCCCTTCCTAAGAGTAGCTCCAAACTGAATTATTCAGTAAGACAGAGAGTGCCACATAATGTGGCTCCAACACAGTGTCAAAACAGACCAAGTGTTTTGACTGACTAAAGAGATCATTTGTTAGACAGCAAAAATCTGTCTCTCTTCAGACAACAATACAAAACAGGGAGACAAAAAAGAAAGAAGGGTTCCTTTGAGCATGTGACAAGTTACAACTGAAGAATTCCACATGATATACAAAACAAAAACCTCTCTCACATGAAGTACAACAGATGAAAGTGGGGGGAAAAGTGCATATATTCTATGCAGACATATTGCTGCTGGGAAAAGCTTGAGAGGAATTCTCTGCTTTGTTAATTGTTTCCATATTTGCCCTAAACTACTATTGCACACACAAACATCAGGAGCATTACCACTTGTGCAAGAGAAATGAACTCTACAAACTAAAATGCTACTTTTACTTTCTGTTTCTCAGAGCTCTTGAAAGCAGCATCGTTGTTTGCCCAGACAGGCAGCCTAGTCATGGACTGCTCCACACATAACTCCCTTCTCTTTCCCTGTCCCTTCCCTTTTCCCTTTCATTTTCCCTGTCCCTTTCCTTTTCCCTGCCCCTTCCCTTTCATTTTTCCTGTCCCTTTCATTTTCCCTGTCCCTTCCCTTGCATTTTCCTTGTTCCTTCTCTTTTTCCTGTCCCTTCCCTTTTCCTTTTTCCTTCCTTTCCCTTCCCTTCCATTTTCTCTATTCCCTTTTCCCTGTCCCTTCCCTTCTCTTTCCCTGTCCCTTCCCTTTTCCCTTTCCCTTTCATTTTCCCTGTCCCTTTCCTTTTCCCTTTCCCTTCCATTTTCCCTGTCCCTTTCCTTTTCCCTGCCCCTTCCCTTTCATTTTTCCTGTCCCTTTCATTTTCCCTGTCCCTTCCCTTGCATTTTCCTTGTTCCTTCCCTTTTTCCGTCCCTTCCCTTCCATTTTCCCTGTCCCTTCCCTTTTCCCTTTCATTTTCCTTCTCTCCTTTCCTCTCCTCTCCCACACATACATCTCTCACTGTCAATACATTCTGAGTGTTCTATGTCTTTCTGCTGGCAACCACATCCCACCCCCATGACCACACTCAGCAAGAGGATTTAGTCAGCAGGGACACTGAAACAATATTGGTTTCCTCTGCTATGAGAAAGCAAGTACAACATGTTATTCTCTGAATTATTCAGACCTCCACAGGCCTGGGTAAAAAAGCAACACCTAGACACTGGGGACAACGTTTTCCCTGGTGTAGCTCAGATGACGCTAGCAGAACCACAACAGGGAGAAATTCAGCCTTAGGCTTATTGCACAGCAACATTTAATCTTGGTGAGCATCACAGGCTCACTAAGGAGAGGATGTGGAATATCAAGAATGAGAAAACAACCTCAAACACCAAAATCCCAGGGCATCTCTCACCTGACATCCCTTTCACAGCACCTATTTAGAAGGGTGTGCTACAAAGTCGTAAGCATGCAGGGGATCACTTGTGACTTTTCCATGCAGATGACCTTCTCCCCCTGCTTAGCCCTAGATAAGTCTCCTAAAGGTATCTCCCTTTCCCTCATCTTTGGCTTGTTCACAAAATGTCACATTGATATTCAAGGCCAAAGAACAGCCATCTGACATCTCAGTGTAAGCCCATCGTGTTTTCCACTAGGAAAACCACACAAGACTACAGTGAAGGAAAAAAAATCTACTGCCAAATAGATGTTTCAGAAAGGTCAGATGAAACACAGGGACTCTGGCCTCGCTGGCAGCCCTTGGTAAGAGCACTGTGTTTTGTTAAGCTACTCACTTCCCATTCCATGTGCACATGAGAGAACAAAAACCTGCAGAAAACAAATCTGTCTTTGGCTGTCCTTGTTCCTTTGAAGTTTAATTACTTCCAGTATCCTCAAACTATCTTGTTGCCTTCACCAGCTGAAACAAAGCTCTTTACTTATGCTCAGTGATACAGATGGGTTTGGTAAAATGCAAACAGCAAGGCTTCTCATCTTCCCAAAGCATTACATTCCCTCTTGAAAGGTAACTGGGATCAACTGAAACATCTGCTGGGTACTGATTTTAATAAAGTGTTAAAATGGAAGATACTGAAAAGTGACAGAAAACAATGCTGTGAAATCATGTGAAAATGGAATGGGCAAAGAGTAATGCAACTGGAGCAGAAAAGCTGTTACATCCACCCTTGGTTTGCTTGCACACTGAGCACCTACTCTGCTTCATCTTTCCAAGAGCAGGCAACACCAGACACCAGTCCCCACCATATAGAATCATAAAGGTTGGAAAAGTCCTTCAAGGTCATCGAGTCCAACCATGACTCAGCTACCATGATCACTAAGCTACATCCTGCAGAACCACACCTCCAGCTTCTTAAACACCTCCAGGGATGGCAACTCCACCATCTCCCTGGCAGCCTGTTCTAATGCCTCACCACTCTCCCAGTGAAGAAGTTTTTCCCAATGAGCAGTCTAATCTCTGCTCCCAGGTTTCTACTTCTAGTAAAACTACTCATTTCTCCTGCAGAACAGAGGTTTCCTCTTCAGAACAAGGCAGACAAAAAAAAAAAACCCCACACCACCCAAAGCAAAAGAAAAAAAACTAAAGACTCCTCAAACTTAAATCTGTCTATTTATAAAACTGCTTATGTAAAGGTACTATAGTGAATGAAATCTTAAATTAATCTTAAATTATGCAGTGTGAGATGTAACAGAGTGAATTATATTCAGAGCAAGATCACACACTACTGAAAATATGCAAAAGGCAGCACTGCTGGCTTTGAGTTGTCAGGCTACACACACACACACATATATATATTGCTCATCTCATTATTTTCTACTGTTTCCATGTGTGATAACATGCCCAATGCTGACACTTCTCCTATTCTCCCTGGCAGACCCTACATTAGCATGTAAATAGCTGGCAGATAGGAGGAAATGAAAGCAAGGAAGAGCTCTTTAATTAACTTTAATCCTCTGAAAATCCATACAGCAATCTGTTCTGACAGTTTTCTACACGAGATCGTCTTAGGAGGTCCCTAAGTGCTGCCTGCGGATCACTGCCAGGCTAGAACGGGGAGGAAGAATGAAGAAACCCATTTTGGAGACAGTATTTAGACAGCTTTCTGCTGCTGAATGACGACTGGTGGCTGCCATCTGGCATTATCAGAGCTGTCCTTAGTCCCACTCTGGATGGGAAACAAAGAGATGTCATAAGCGAGATGATAGAGCACTTCGCACCCGTCTGACAGCCTGGGGTGAGCATGCCACAGCTCACTCACACACACACTCAGACACACATAAACGCTGAGTAACCTCCTCTAGTTTTCAATACTATACATGCTAGACCTCTGTGCCCTCTGGCCCACATCTTCTCAGTCTGCAGTAAACACAAAATCCCAAGGTTGAAGAGCAAAGCAATTTCATTGTTAGAAAACCTGATGAAACAGCTCTCCAGTAGTACACAGTCCTTCAAATCTTGAATAGCAAAAGGGCTGGCAGACTGTAAAGGAGTAAGCTGAAATCATTCCTCAATGACTTACACTTCCCCAGTGTGATAAGTGCTATTCATAAGCCTCTATTAGAGGAAATCTCAAACACATCTGGGGGGGAGGGGAGGGAAATCAGGATAATCGGAAGGTGATTCAGTGCCACAGTCTTTGGCAACAGAAGACTGTCAAATAACTCTTACACAGAAGGTTGGATTAAGCTCTGGAAGTAGTATCCTGCTGGTTGATGGGAGCTAGTACAAAGCTCAGAGAAAGGTCACTGCTTCCAACCATGCCATGGAGTGACCACTTTGAGACCACTTACAGCTCAGAGAGCTGACCTATAAAGTTCCCCAAACAGATGAATGAAAACTGAGTTCCCTGGAGGGTGACTGGGAGCAGCTTTAAGAGCAGGTACCAGCCAGAAAATACAAGGAGTCAGCTCTTAGTCCCTGGGTTTCTTCAGAGATGAAAGAGGAAATGGCAGGAGTGCCAGGCATCCAACAGGTGACTTGGTGAAACTCCTGGCTATAGCACAAATCACCTGCATGAAGAGCCCAGAGAGCAGAGGACATGTGTGAGGGAATGACATCAGCAGCCTCTTCCTTGCTATGACTCCAAAACCAATGCAAGATAAAAAGGCCACGATGTAAAGACAAAGATCCTGAAAATCTGCCTGATGAGGTGATACAAAAACCAAGTGAGGCTGAAAAAGGAGGACAAAGTAGAAGGGATGCTTCTTTAAGGCAAGTCTCCAGCCTTTATAAAGCAGCAATAGGATTGCTGAGTTCAGGTCAGGGACCAAAGAACCGTTAAGATGGTCAAAAGTACAAATCCCTACATGCCACTCAGTTTCCCTCTATCCTCAGCCTACATTTCTACAGTATTTAAAGCAGTTTTCACAAGCATACATTCAAATAAGCCAAAAAATAAATACAAGCCCTTATCTTGGCAAGTCTGCTGTTCCCAGAGGGTTCAAAGAATGAAGACCTAAGAACATGCCAAAGGTGCCTAGATCACAGACATATTGTTAAGCAAAGAAAATTTGTTAGACACCATCAGCCTATAACTGTCTGCAAACCTGCTTCCCCAGGCCCATCAATTACTTCTGTTCCTAGAATTTCATGTTCTCCTGCCAGTTGAACCAGACTAAATGCATGTCTGTATGTCACCACAATCTCCCCTCCTAAATTTTTAATGCTGTAATATCAAGAGCAGACATTTCCCTCTATTCGTCATGCCAGATCCCGGCGCTAGGAGGTAGAGAAAACACCCAGCATGGCAGCTTCAAAAACTTGGTGACTGATAATGCTCAGAAGAATGCACTCTTTTATGAATATGTAAGCATGGATTTCAATAAAATGACCTTTCACACAACAGATCCCAGCTGAAGTAAGAAGGCAATCTCTACAGACACATAAATTACTCAAGATGAAGGTGTGCTTTCTAAGATGTACCTTGCACAGAGTAGTCTTTACACATACTGATCACTAATCCTCTTTAAAGGGAGCACCAGTTCCCACGGCTTTGAGAAGTCTTGTTCTAATCTGATCTAAATTTTCCAGCAGAGAGAAACACCACAGAAGTGCACTTAACAGCTCTGAAGACTAATAAAAGATTAAATTTTGAGTAAGAACATAAAAACATTAGAATTGCTTCCACGATTAGTTAAAAGACTTCACTTTGGCCATACTAAGAATAGCAGGCACTGACACCATCTGAACTATGGCCTCTCAGTTTATCTGCCCTCTGAATGCTTCATCTTGAGTAAGTAGGCAACCACCTACCAGACAGTTTCTTAAAACAAGAAGATTAAAATAGTAATCATACATTAAAAAAAGGAAGAGGAAGAAGGGACAAAAGAAATGCATGAAGCAATGCTCTGGATAAGGTAGAACAGGTCTGAAATCTCATTGAGAGTACCTAGCACTATATGCAGGTCAAAAGAGGTGATTCTCCCCCTCTACTCTGCTCTGCTGAGACCCCACCTGAAGTACTGCATCCAGTTCTGGAGCCCCTGGGACAAGAGGGATGTGGAGATGCTGGAGTGTGTCCAGAGAAGGGCCATGAGGATGCTCAGAGGCTGCAGCAGCTCTGCTGTGAGCACAGACTGAAAGAGTTGGGGCTGTGCAGTCTGCAGAAGAGGAGGCTCCCAGGTGACCTTCTTGTGGCCTTCCAGGATCTGAAAGGGGCTACAAAAAAGCTGGGGAGGGACTTTTTGGGCTCTCAGGGAGTGACAGGACTGGGGGGAATGGAGCAAAGCTGGAGGTGAGGAGATTCAGCCTGGATGTGAGGAGGAAGTTGTTGAGCATGAGAGTGGTGAGAGGCTGGACTGGGTTGCCCAGGGAGGTGGCTGAGGCTCCATGGCTGGAGGTGTTTAGGGCCAGGCTGGCTGAGGCTGTTGGCAGCCTGCTCTAGGGTAGGGCGTCCCTGTCCATGGCAGAGGGGTTGGAACTAGATGATCCTTGTGGTATCTTCCAACCCTGACTGATTGTATACACTGTCCACAGGTGCATGTTTCAGCAGGCTGATTCATCCTTAAGATAGAGAGCAGCAACAGCAACTGTGATCCACTTCAGCTTTTCCTTGCCTGAGAATGCAGTGATTTGTTTACTCTTTGCAACAGCATTAAACCTCCTGGGATATTCCAACATTCACAAAGAGAGAAGACAAGGAACATTTCAGAAATTGCCAGCTGCAATACATGGACTGAGTCTTCCTCTGAGTGCAGATGAAGGCAACAAAGCTAGTGGAAGGCCTGGAGAATCCTGTGAAGAGTGACTGAAGGAGCTGCATGGTTTGAAAAAGGGGATGCTGAGGTGAGACCTCATCACCGTCTATAGCTGCCTGGAAGAACATTGTGGAGAGGCTGTTGCTGGTCTCTTCTTACAGGTCATTAGTGATAGAATAAGAGGGAACAGCCTCAAGCTGTGACTGGGTAGGTTTAGACTGGACATTAGGAAAGGAATTTTCCCAGCAGGAGTGGTCAGGCATTGGAATGGGCTGCCCAGGGAGGTGGCTGACTCACCAACCCTGGATGTGTTTTAAAAGTAATTTGAATGTGGTGTCTGGCCATATGGCTTAGGGGTGAACCTTGTAGAGTAGGGTTATCATCTGGGCTTTGTGATCCTGAGGGTCTTTTCCAACCTGAAAGTTCCTGGGATACTGTGATCTCAAATCTGTATCAAAATTTGACAGAAAATCAACAAGACAAACAGCAAAACATTGAAAGTCATGATGCTTGCATGAAGTGAGGAAAGGTCATGTAAATATAAAACTTAAAGGAGAATTTCAAGTACGAAATAAGCCACTGCAATAATAATCATCTGTAATAGCAAATCAGGCAAATTTCAACCCAATCACAGGATGTTAGGGGTTGGAAGGGACCCAAAGAGATCACTGAGTCAGACTCCCCTGACAGAGCAGGACCATATAATCTAGCTCAGGTCACACAGGAACACATCCAGACAGACCTTGAAAGTCTCCAGAGGAGGCGGCTCCACAATCTCTCTGGGGAGCCTGTTCCAGTGCTCTGGGACCCTTACAGTAAAGAAGTTCCCCTCTGTGTGGAGGTGGAACCTCCTGTGCTGCAGCTTCCATCTATTGCTCCTTGTCCTACCACAGGGAGCAAGTGAGCAGAGCCTGTTCCATCCCCTTCCCTCTCCCTGACCCCCAGCCCTCAGATATTTACAGACATTTATTAAATCCCTTCTCAGTCTTCTCTTCTCCAGACTAAGCAGCCCCAGGTCCCTCAGCCTCTCCTCACCAGGCAGTGTTCCAGTCTCCTAATCATCCTCATTGGACTTTTTCCAGCAAATGTCTGTCCCTCTTAAACTGGGGAGCCCAAAACTCACTGCAATACTCAAGATGGGGTCTCACCAATCAATGAAAACTTAAAACCTCAAAACCAGCTGAGATGGACAGCTGTGTATACAGGGCAGGTTTTCAAGTCTATCAGAAGCTCCAGTGACTGCAGCTGCACTCTGACTCTGACCCAGCAACAGATACAGGCTCTGAAAAGGATTAACACAGGTCCTCCACAAACCCATGATATTTTAACCAGAGAAGTGTGACAGAGGTAACTAAGTGCTTCAAGAAATTAAACTGCTCTAAGGAGAAGATATAATAAGACTAATAATAATAATCTCAAAGCTGGATATTCACCCAACAGCAAAATAACAAAGGTGTTAACAGACAAAAGGAATAAAATGACTTATCATTAATAATGGCTGCTGTATTGGAGATACCAGACAGCAGCCACTCTCCTATCTATTTCAGAAGAGGAGATAAGGCTGTTCTGAGAAATTAGAGTCATTGGCAATGAAGTTTCACCTGAACATTAAGAAAATTAGTTGGGAAGGTTCTGAATTACAAAGCATCTTTCTGGGCTGAGCATAATGAGATAACACAGAAAAAGATAAGCATAAGCTCTTGTTGAAGCAATTTAAATGGAACTAGTTAACAATTCTCTGGGAGAACTCAGATGAGAGAGAACTAGTGAATGCAGGGGTTTGAAAGGCTCTAGCAATGCCTGAGCACCCCTCAGTTTTAATCATTATGTGAGTCCAATAGCTGTTGGTAAAAGCTGGCTAATGGAGGAGCACACTGTTCTGCCTTGCCACAGAAAGCAATTAGCGACAGGCTGCACTGGGGATTACAGCCAGGAGTTTCATTCAGTCCACTTATTAGTGTAGAAAACCAGGGGCAAATAGCAAGATGTGTGCTGACAATATAAATTATTAATGTTAGCAGAGTCTAGAGACAAGGGTGAGGCATTCTGAAGCACCTAAACCAAAAAAAGTAATAATGAGGGAAGAGCAAAGGCTGATAAGCAGACTGAGGGCACACAAATGCAAGCCAATGCAAAGTGGAAGGAAGAAAAACTATTAGATTTCATGCAGTGTGCACACAAGCAGCTTTTAAACCACAATCTCCTAGGTGTTTGATCTGGACACCCTCTGGAGCTATGATGTTCCCATGGACATGTCAACCAGACAGCCTGCAGAGAAGGGACTCTAGCCTGTGCCTATAAACCAGGCCACAACCTCCACAAACAAAACCACTTCAGCAACATGGCTCTAGGAGCAGATCTGATCCTTGTAGCGATGCAGGTTCACTGAAATCATACTAGATGCTTCCAAGGTATGACAAGAGCTGGCAGGCATAGAAAAGCAGTGAAAAGCTGATGCTAACGGTGGGGCAGGTAGTGCCAGGGAACACATACAGACACACTATGCAGCAAAGGACCTGCTCTGTCTGAAGGAAGGTCACAGTCACACAGGTAAGGCACAGAAAGCTGCAGTCTGCATCGTGGAACTCCACAAAACCAAATATTCTCAGGAAGAGATGCAATAAAAATTGAACAGCTTTACCACAGAGCTCCTGTTTGACTTGGGCTCAGGTCTTCTACCATTTCATCCAAGTGCCACAGCTCCCCATCCTCTTTTATAACTGAGATAATGGTGCTCTCTAGCTCACAGGAATGACAGAGGGAAAAATGCAACTCCAAACATCAAGTACCTCTAAAATGAGTGACGGTGTCATTGAGGTTCCCAAAATAGACAGCATTTAACCTTCATTAGTTGTTAACAGCTCTCATAAGTCTACCACGCATTGATATTCAGATATTTATAACACATCTAACTCCAGACCAAGTCCCAAGATAAAAAAAGAGAAAGGACATCCAATGTAACAAGAAGATTTCCTCCCCCAAGAGTTTCTTAGCACTACTTCTTGGGGGGAAAATTTGCAAGGATAAAGAACTCATTGTCTGGATGAATAAACCTTCTAAGTCCCAAAGACCTCCATGGGGAGCATCAATCTTGCTTGTCACACCTTAACAATGCAGCAAAATGAGAAGAAGCCATTTAAGTTGTATTTGTATGAAGAATGTGAACTCTCTAATTCCCATATAATTTTATCAGTCTTACTTTTAGCATGTTAAAAGCCAATTATGAACAAAAACTTTAGATGCAGATCATTGGGTACCCATTCATTCACTTGGAGGCAAAGCCACCACCCATGCTCAGAACAGCTTGCAGGTTGTCAGCTGGAGACCAACTATCCTAGGTACAGTGAATTCTGCATACAGCATGCTAAGTATGATCCCATGCCTGCCATGCTGGGGTCAGCAATAAGTCTTTTATCTTCTGGTATTGCTAATTCAGCTTAAGTGTGCACTTGGATCTCTTTACTGGAGCCAAAACATCAAGTTCCTTCACTAGAGCAGCTTGACATTAAGCCTGTGTAACCACTGGCTGACAAGGGGCAGTAATTTCAATTACCTGCTCCCTCTCTTTCAAACTAACTCCATCAAAACCTCCTCTACTGAGGCAGAAGCATAAACATAAACCCTGACAAAAAAAACCCTCCAAACTCACCCTAGCAAGGTGAAATATAAAAAGACCTCTTCAGAAAGTCAGAGTATTTTTGGCAGGAGACAGATTCAAGAGTCAGCTTCAGCTAGTCCCTGAGAGGGATCAAATCATTCCTAATGTTAGGGAGTGAACCCCAACAGAGATCATGACTCAAGGCACAGAAGATGCACCAACACATGGAGCAGAAGGAGCTTCAGAACCTCAGAACATGCTACATGTCCAGGCAAGGAGGAAAGTGAGGCAGGGCAGGTATGCACATTTAGCTGCTTCAGTCTGTATTTCTGCTTTACTACTTGTAGCTGAAGGAAAACATTGGATTTAAAACATGTGCTTCACATTCTTGAGCTTGCAGGTGTCTCTAGAGGGTTACCTTCTAAAACTGGCCATTATTTACAACTGTTCAGCAACCTCTTTAGGGTATTTTCATGGAATTCAGCAGCTTCCTTTTTTCTGTCCTCTCTTTTATGCAAGTAAAAAGCCAACACTGGAATGCAAGATCTACAAACATAGCCCCAGGTTAGCACCACACATGACAAATTCATGTGCACTGATATTACATAAGCAACACGTTGGCTCACATAAAAGGAGGTGGTGGGTTAAACAGAGTGCTTGGACTCTCTGCCACTTCTCTGGCAGGAAAGAATCCCTTCAAAACCTTTAAAGTGTGATAAATATGCTTCATTACAGACAACTCACTGAGCCACCTGTGAACTCTACCTCTGTGACAGTTACACCTTAGGGAGAAAGCACAGGGACAAACAGAACCAGCCACTCAACATCTCTTGTTGTAGCTACATGTTCCAAGAAGAAATGGCATTAAACTAAGTGGTATTTTCCTGCTCAGGAGGGGAGAGGACTATTTAGAGGTATATGAAAGGAGGCAGCTCTCTTGCAGAATGCAGTCACCAGTGCTGTTAAGCATAACTGTGCCTGGATGAGACACTGAGGCAGAGCAGGATGAATATGCAGCTGCTGCTGCTCTCTGGTGTTTAGAGAGGACAAGTAATGGCTCTGAGAAAATTAACAGTTTTGTGGCTCTAACATGAGAGGGAAAAGGGAAAAACAAACAGATATGTTGCTTGGTATTTTGCTGGAAGCAAACAGAGGAGCTGAGATTTACTTAAAGGTAGAGGGATTGGACTAGATGATCTCCAGAGATCACTTCCATCCCCTACCACTCTGTGATTATATGACAGGCAGAGTGAGCTGAGGGTAGGAAATAAGCTATTTCCAGGGAGACCCTCTAAGCACCATAGTGTCAGAGGTTATCCCCACCCCAACCTTGTGCAGCAGCTTTGGTTTGTGCTGGCTGAGCCTCACACGGCCTCACATATGGAATGGGAAAGAGAGAAGAAGGCTGAGGCACTTAGTGCCATGGTCTGGTTGACTGGATAGGGCTGGGGGATAGGTTGGGCTGGATGATCTTGGAGGTCTCTTCCAACCTCATTGATTCTATGATTCTATGATGGTCAGGGCCACAGCAGGTTAAAACAGGGAGTGGGAAGGATGTCACCAGAGTGAGTACTGTCCCTTGTTCATGTTCACTTTCATGCAGAAGGTCAAAAATTCTCTTTGCATGGCAGCTTTTGTTTTTAAAGCACCTGGAGTGGTTGACAAGCACTTCTTCCTCTAACACCCAACTCTTACCTAGGCTATCTTAGGGAGCTGGGATTGGTTAGCCTGCAGAAAAGGAGGCTCAGGAGTGACCTTATTGCTGTCTACAACTACCTGAGGGGTGGTTGTGGACAGGGGGAGGTTGCTCTCTTCTCTCAGGTGGCCAGCACCAGAACAACAGGACACAGCCTCAGGCTGCACCAGGGGAAATTTAGGCTTGAGGTGAGGAGAAAGTTCCTCACTGAGAGAGTCATTGGACACTGGAATGGGCTGCCCGGGGAGGTGGTGGAGTCGCCGTCCCTGGAGCTGTTCAAGGCAGGACTGGACGTGGCACTTGGTGCCATGGTCTAGCCTTGAGCTCTGTGGTAAAGGGTTGGACTTGATGATCTATGAGGTCTCTTCCAACCCTGATAATACTGTGATACTGTGATCTTAATAAACATCTTCATGTTGGAGAGGGCTAACAGGCTTTTTGTTTCATCCTATTCCCCCAAATTGCTTTTCTTTTTTCTTTGGGCATTTTTTTTTTGCCTTGCCATTCAGTTGCAGTGGCCCTCACAGAGGGATAATGCAATAACACTTCTGACAAGGTCAGCTTTCCAATGACTTTGCAAATGGCATTTCCCAATGACAAAACAAGTGCAGCTTTTCTCCTTTTGTAATTAATATCATAGAAATGTCAACCTGGAAACCTGGTCTCCAAAGGCACTACACTATCAACAGAAAATTAATCTTTGTTTTCTTTCTTTCTCTCTTTTTTAAAGCCAGAAATGTTTCCTTGCCTGTAAAGCTGAAAACATTATTTACATAGCACAACTACTCTTACAAGCACGAAACTACATTTCTGCAGCTTATGTACTTATCTAAAAGAAAAAGCCCAGCTGAGGAGAGTCAGATGGCTTAAATTCCTGCTTCAGACACTAGATCATTTTGAGGACTGCACATTCCTTTTGCCAATTCATTTTGCAGATGCCCTGTAGGAGCACACAGCTCCATGCTGTGTGCACGTACTTAGAGAAATGCTACAACACACCTTGAGTTCTGTGTCCAGTTCTGGGCTCCTCAACTCAAGAGAGATGCTGAGGTAGTGGAATGTGTCCAGAGAAGGGCAACAAAGCTGGTGAGGGGCCTGGAGCACAGCCCTGTGAGGAGAGGCTGAGGGAGCTGGGGGTGTGCAGCCTGCAGAAGAGGAGGCTCAGGGCAGAGCTCATTGCTGTCTACAGCTCCCTGAAGGGAGGCTGTAGCCAGGTGGGGTTGGGCTCTTCTGCCAGGCAACCAGCAACAGAACAAGGGGACACAGTCTCAAGTTGTGGCAGGGGAGGTCTAGGCTGGATGTTAGGAGGAAGCTGTTGGCAGAGAGAGTGATTGGCATTGGAATGGGCTGCCCAGGGAGGTGGTGGAGTCACCGTCCCTAGAGGTGTTGAAGCAAAGCCTGGCTGAAGCACTTAGTGCCATGGTCTGGTTGATTGGACAGGGCTGAGTGCTAGGTTGGACTGGATGAGCTTGGAGGTCCCGTGGGGCTTCAGGCACAGTGGATGCTCACCTCCAAACCTAGGTGCTATGCGGTCAGGCAGCTCAAACCTCTACCTAGAACCTGCTGCTTGTTGTAATCTGTATCTCTCGTGCAAATGCACACAAGGACGGTGAGCCCTGAGTCCTGCCAGCCAATTATTTCTATATTTAGTTTTTACAGCTCCTTGCAGGCACTGAGGACAAGAGAACATGAGCTTCAGAGTGCCATCAGGAGGGTGGAGAAAGAGAAAGGAGGAAGCTGCGCTCACATCTTGGGCGGAGCAAAGAGGTGGAGGGGGAAGAATATTCAGCTGCAGCAGAACAACAGAACTTGCAGTTGCAGCATGGGCTGTCACAGCAGATCAGCAGATTGCAAATCCATCTCTGAAATGTACTTGCCATTAGTGTCAAACGTGGCCCTCCAGATGTCTGCAGCTCCTTGGCACGAGATCAGCACAAACCTTCTCAAATGCTTGCAGGAAAGTGTTCCCTCTTGCAATCATTTTCACTTCAACCCCTTTGCCTCAATTCCTTACATGCAGTCTTGTAACATCCAAAAATCATACAGTAGTGTCCTGTTCCCTCAGTGCTGCATATGGGAATCTGTACCTGGGATGGTAGAGTACTGGAACAAAGCACACTGCACTTCCTACAGACCCAACACAGTGGCAAAGGGACACATTTGGAATCCTCAGACAATCTTTTCTCTTCACTACCCAAGGAACAGAAGGAGATTCAGGCACAACTACAGACAGACACATTTAAACATAGCTCTGGCTCTACAGAGGTGTTCAAGAAAAGCCTGGATAAGGCACTTAGTGCCCTGGTCTACTTGATTGGATAGGGCTGGGGGATAGGTTGGACTGGATGATCTTGGTGGTCCCTTCCAACCTGGCTGATTCTACAATTAAAAGGCCATCTGCATGTCCCATACGGTTGTAGGTTCTTCCTGCGTACAACTTCTACAAATCATAAGCATCTCATAACATTATTTCTCCTCCTGACAGGCAGGAGGTTAAGGATAGTCCTGATGTTAAAAGCTTCTCTTCTTTTCCTCTCTCTCATGCTCATATTTTGTTTAATTATCAATCCTCTTCCAAATTCCTGGCTTCAATAAAGGTAGTGGCATATCAGGAGAAACCCTCAGGCTCTGATTCATATAGAGAGGAAATTAAGCCTCAGTTCCCCCCACTGTCCCAAATTGCTTCCTCCCAAACAGTTCTAGGTCTAGATGTCCCCCACAATGCTGAAAGAACCCAACAGGTGTTCCATATATTGATACATTACTGTCATAATCTCATGGCATCAATCAGAACTCATAACTGCAAACAGTCTGGTTCTTCCAATCTCCTATACTTCTTATTAACCAGTGTTGTTGCCTCAACCACCGGAGCAGACATGCTCAGAAAACAGGGAAGAGTTCATTTTTCCTTGATGCAACAAATCATGGGTCAAAGACCATTTCCACAACACTTGGGAAAATCTTCATTTGACTTCTACTACTTTCATCAATTTAAGCAATGCTTGACCTAAGATGTTGTGAACATGCACTGCTCAAAACAGTGCTGCATGACAATGTGCCAGGAGCAATCCAAACCCCCTCAGTTCTCCAGACAGTCCTTCAGCTTTATAAAGATTTTGGGTCTTCATTTGAAAGGACTCTGAGTGATTGGTGTGTGAATGGTGCAGCTGTTCTTACCAGAGGCTCACATCACATGTTGAAATAAGCTACTGTGCAATTACTTAATTATCTCTCTCTCCTATCCTCTTCAACTTGAAGAAAACTCAGTTAATCCAGTTTTATGGCTGAGAATTAAAACAGAGAAGTCAGAGATTCAAAGCTGAAGCTCTTGTGGCAGTATCACCACCCTAAGAGGCACAGATATTAACACCTTCCAACCCCAAGTATTGGAGGAACAAAGACAGGAAAAAAACCCTTTTTGTGCAGCTTATTCTAGCTAGTATCTTACAGCCTGCTGACAAGAGATCCTAAGTCACTTGCCCTATCCTTGGATGCTGCCCACGCCCACCAACCTCATGCTCTTTGCCCTTCCCTTGCCTGCTAGGTGCAGAAACGAGGTTTGTTCCACCCAGCTTCCCAGAACTGTAATCTCCTCATTCCACCCATATATCTTCCTGCTTGCTTCTCTTGCCATATTCACTCAACCATCCTTCATAATTCAGGGCTGAGGAGCTAAGGAATAAACGTTAGAGCACACACATCAAGGGAACTGTAACTTTGAATTACCTGACCTGAGTGAGTTTAAATTCTCAGCCATAACATTGGATTAACCTAATTTCTTTTTATTGAATATTTTACCTTTAGAAGTCCTACAACCCTTTCTCTCGGAGAAAATATGAGAACTGAAGGTCAAATAAATTCTTTTATGGGTAGATTTCTAATTTTTCATCATCCAACCTCTTAGGATTGAGTATTAGTACCCAGTGATGGTAGAACAAAGCAGAATCCAGTCAGTATTCCGGGAAAGAAAAGAATCACATTTCTATAGCCCTTTGGAAATACCTCATAAAACAACACATAACTTTTAACTTTGCTGCATATTCTGAATTGTTATAAAGATTTTTAAACCCCCTCTAAATCTGTCCTTAAATATAAATTGTCAGACATAACATCAATAAGAGCACAGAGGCTGCCCTTGTGCTTCCACCTCAAAAGCATCAGATGCAAAGGTAGCAATGAACTTGGTTATTTTTATCATTGCAAGGTTTACCAGATACATAAAAAAGGCAAGAGAAACAGAACTGATGCCCAAAAACTTGCTAAGATAATTTTTAGGAGCTTTTTCATACTTCTAAGAGGAAAAGGGAAGCAAGGCCCACAAGCCAATTCATCTCCTGCCTCCAGGCTGGTCATTTGAAGCTAACATTCACCATTTCCATGTCAAAAGCCCTCAGGTGACCAAGCTCTACTGTAACAAAGCAAATCACCTTCAGGCCTTTGTGGGACAAATGCCTATAGATATCCATGCACAAAGAAGTTGAATACCCAAAGTCAATCAAAAGGCAAATTTATCCACTAGCTATGAAGAATTAGGGCAACATCAAATCAAGGGCAGAAGATCTCACTGGTGAGGATCCAGTGGAACACAAGAAGGTCCAGGCAGATCCAAACATCTGCAGCACCCACAGCCAGTGAACAAGCTCAGTCACCTTGGATCCAGAGATCCTTCCAACAAATGCAGACTGACAAGTCAGAAGTTAAAGGAACTCCTAGGTTTTCAAGTTGGTTTGGAGAAGGAAGTGAGAATTCAACAACTTGGCTGCTTTCTCCATTTAGTGAAAAATGACCAAATCAGGCAAAGCAAAGAATCTACTGTCAAAGAGGGAAAATCAAGCAAAGACAAGCATCTGCTCATCTGGGAGCCCATGTCAGAAGACATGCATTTCTCCTGTCTCTCATAATCCTGCAGATCTCACTTGAGAACTAGTAATGTTTTCTTGTTTAAAGCTACTTCCTCCTCCCAAACAGTCTTTGTGCACTGCTTCAAAACTGCTACAGGCAGCCTCTTCTCCAAGCCCATCGATTTCAGCTCTCCTTATTCATTCTGTATAGAGAAATTCTGCAATTGTATTAGTAAATGATATTAGCAGACCTCATGGAACAGCCTGTTTCAAAGGGAAATGGCTTGTACTCACTTTGTTCTGGAAGACAATTTCCATTTGCTTAATATAGTCATGATATTTTACTGAGGTAATTATACTCTTAGCTATCAGTAACAATTAAACTCTTAGACTAAGGTTGCTTAATAAAGGTCTCAAAATAAATAACACATTCCAAACAATATTTTTTTAAATGTCAAGCATGCAAAATAAGATCTTGTAATGAATAACACGAAGCACCAAGTACAAATCAGCACAAAGTTACTCACTCATTGTACAAATCTCTGCAAAAACTGCTGATAGGGAATTGTACAGAAAGGGCAGAGAAAGCAATGCAGATGCAACCATTCCATGAAATGGCTCATGACGAATGCAGGGGGAAGCACCAACACCGCCATGTGTCTATAGCTGCTGAGAGGAAGGACTTGTGTAAAGCAGTGAGGCTGACAAAAATCTATATTTGTTATTTTCTGGTTTCTGTAGCAACTTCCATTACAAGCTAAATAAAACCCTGAAGCAGACAAATTATGGGGTACAGACAAAGGAGACCTAGAGGTATTTGAAATCAGGTCAACAGATCCTAGGAGGTTGTTACATAGAATCATAGAATCAGTCAGGGTTGGAAGGGACCACAAGGAGCAGACAGTTCCAACTCCCCTGCCATGCCCAGGACACCCTACCCTAGAGCAGGCTGCACACAGCCTCAGCCAGCCTGGCCTTAAACACCTCCAGCCATGGGGCCTCAACCACCTCCCTGGGCAACCCATTCCAGCCTCTCACCACTCTCATGCTCAACAACTTCCTCCTCACAGCCACTCTGAATCTCCCCACCTCCAGCTTTGCTCCATTCCCCCCCAACTCCTATCACTCCCTGACACCCTCAAAAGCCCCTCCTCAGCTTTTTTGTAGGCTCCCTTCAGATACTGGAAGGTCACCTGGGAGCCTTCTCTTCTGCAGACTGCACAGCCCCAACTCTTCCAGTCTGTGTTCACAGCAGAGCTGCTGCAGCCTCTTAGCATCCTCCTGGCCCTTCTCTGGCCACGCTCCAGAATCTCCACATCCCTCTTGTCATAGGGGCTCCAGAACCGGTTTAACAATTCTTACAGTGCAGGCTGGAAGATAACTAAGAATGGTGAAGCAGACCAGTGACAATCATTTATAAAAACAACAGACAGGACAAGTGTTGTCAGAATAAATATTTTCAGAATCTCCATCCACTGAAGGCAAAGAGTGGTACAGCAAATCACCTCCAGCACTCTTACATTGGGAAGGCAGCTGCTTGAGATCCAGAAGGTGGTTTGGTGGATTAGGACTTAAACATGACATAGCAAATACTGGAAGTTGTTACTTAGAAAAATCACAACAAATCTTGGTTGTGTGGGGGGGTGAGGGATAAATGAAATCTAGTGTTAAAAAAAATTCCTCCAAGAACACTCTTTCCCTGAAGCACCTCCACCTCATAAGACACAAGGCTGTTAGACATCAACAAAAGCAAACAGAAAGCATCTTCTCTCAACCCTAAAAGAAAATGCCAGGAGCAAAAGTCATCAAACTCCCAAATCTCACTTTCTCCTCACAAAGCTCAGCAGACTTTAGCCAGCAACCTCGATGCTCCTGTGTAAACCATCAGCGTGAAGCTGTCATAGAAGCTGTTACATAAAAGCATCTACCTCATCTCTGACCTGTTAGTCTTCATCCTTTTAAAGAGGCACCCTACAAGAGGAGCCTGGGAATTAAAATTCATGATGTTACTGGATAGTAGAAATTACAATTCAGCAGAGACCTGTTCAAGCCCCCTGGACTCTGCAGGCAGCAATTACTGCTTTCTCTCTGTCCCACAGCAGTTAATGACCTTCTCTCTTGCCTGGCTATCATCTCCCTCTGCCTGTAACTACCACCAATCAACTTTTCTCTGAATTTAACTGATTAATATAATCAAGATGAAATTAAAGGGAATTGTGCTCAATCTAAAAAGCTGTTGAGGCTCCTTCAAACACAGAATGCTTGTCTCCCCTCTTCTCAAGGCTGCTGGATGATCTTGTAGATACTTCCTCACCTGACAGAACTTGCTTTGCTGGATCACAGAAGAGGGAGCATTGGAATCACTTACAAATGTACTTATTTGCAGGTATAAAAAGGAAGATAACTTCCATGGGTTTATAAAAATCTATGGAGGGAAAACACAATGAGCAGAGGGTAAGGATTGGCAAGGGTCAAGCTGACACCAGATAACAATTGCACACACAGTGGGTGATGCATGAGTAATGGTGTTGCTGGCATGATGCACATGGATCATGAGGTGGATGAAAGGAGGGAAGAAGCATCAAATCACAGCAGTCAGGAGAAAGCATTTGATACTGTCCATAACAGAGAAGAGTGGCCCAGTTCTGCCCCAAAGGCCCCATGCTACCTGGATGCAATACTCCAAGAAGAAGGTCTGCTACAAGGCATCTGCTTGCCCATGTCTGGCTTTTTTTGCTACTGAGTGTAATATTTAAAGCTACTTTTTTACATAAACAAGAGAAAGGGTTAATTCATCATCTCTGATGAAACCCTACAACTGTAAGATCCTTCCCTGTGCTTTAAAAAACCCACCCAATGCAAAACTCAATATGACAGAGCAACCATCAGCATTATTCCAAATCTTTACTGATTACAAAACAAAGCAGATGGCAAATCAAGTCATGAACTCTGCATCTGCCATGCTTAATGAACAGTTTAATTACCCAGTCCCATTTCTGATGCATTTCTGCCACTCTCAGCTCTGGGAGTCACTTAGATACTTTGCACTGACTCTTGTGAAGATATCTCCAGGAACATGTGGTATGAACAGTCAGATGGAGCTCCTTAATCAATACTTGTTTAATCTCCAGCTTTTATGGTGATGGCCTAAATTATGTCTCAATAGAAACAGATTTCTTAGCAGATCATGTTATTTGGCTGACTGCTCAGGAAACAAAATGGAATTTTGCAGTCTCTTCAGCAGGCTGGGGAGTACCCAAAGGCAGATGAGTGCACAGGCGGGAAATAAAGGCGGCACAACAACATCCAGTATAACCAGATCAATTCACTTGCTGTGTTGAGCCTTATACAAGAGCGAGGGATGCAATTAGGACAGTCCACATGCACAAAGGCTACAAGTTGAGAAGCAAATTGGAGTCATCTGGGAGAAGTTATAAGAAGTAAATCAAACCAGACTTCCCATTTTGAGTTCTGGTGTATGCAAACAGGCAAAAGCTTTCTGGGAAGGATGATGCAGCAATTGCAACAAAGGAGGGTGCCTGATTTCTGGTCAAACCTACTGCAGGTGCAATAAGCTGTTCCTACTCACTCTGCAGCTTTGTGCAGTTACGTCCACCAGCTCTGTGCATGGAAGAAGTTACTGTTTCAAGAAGTCGTTGAACTGCATGTGTGCAAGAGGAGAATCTGGCAAGTCTGAACCCTAACAGCAACTAAATAACAAATATAGCTAAGGGCTGATTCCAGCTAGGTCGAATCACACCAGGAGAGGATGAGGTGATAACCCTAAAAAGATCCATGCAAGCCAGCTTTTGCCCTTCCACATCAGAAGGCTTTGGGAAATCTTCAGTGTGCCTTTATTGCTTTACTCTAACCTTACTTCTCCTGCGCAAGTTTCATTTGTGGCTTCTAAAAGCTGCCCTCCTGAAACAAACAGACCAGAGCTTTCTTTCCTCTAAATACTGACTCAATCAGCTGCCTGCACTCATATGAGGATTTTCAGAAAGGGTTTTTCATTTTGGGAGACCTCCACATAATATAAAAGTTCCTCAGAGATACAAATTTTAGCCTTTCGGTTGCAGAATTGACCGGTTTTAATAAGCCTACTTCGTAAACTAAGACCAGGAACTGTGTGCAAAGCTCTCAGAGAAAGAAATGCAGGCTTAAGGATAACACAAAAGTCAAACACAAAACTCTGTAGCTAAACGTGGCATTCAAAGCCAATGCAACAGTAAATCAAACAGGAAAAAGGGCAGAGGTGGACTAGGTCTTTCCCCAGCATCTCCCGCTGCTGCTGTACCAGAACTACCTGAGGTAATAAAGCAAAGATTAAGGATTTCCCTAAAACTCTGAGCAAAGCTGAAGCAAAAAGACAGCACAACAGACAGCAAATCCAGCCAAGTGGATTTCTAGAGGAGCAAGTGAATACATCCCTTCAAACATCAATTTCTTTTTCATCACCTTAAGTGAGCAGAGTGACCCTCCAGGATATACCTTCAAGCTATCAATGCCTGAAAGCCTCCAGTGTGCCCAAATCTAGTCTTCACATTTCACTGAAAACATGCAGATCAGAAAGCTTAAGTACTGCCCTGATT
This sequence comes from Pogoniulus pusillus, assembly GCF_015220805.1. NCBI lineage: Eukaryota > Metazoa > Chordata > Aves > Piciformes > Lybiidae > Pogoniulus > Pogoniulus pusillus. The sequence goes on along the minus strand of NC_087276.1, from coordinate 26,731,983 downwards.
TACAAGGACATATGGGAGAAAGCAATCAACTAACACATTCTGAACAGCAGTTTATCAACAGGGATAACCAGGATACAGTTCCTATGCCAGCTCACTGTCAGAGGTGGAACCGACTGGGCTGGACCACTGCACTAGTAGAGCCAAGACTGGAGAATGCTCCTCTTAAGCTCTGCCAGGGAAGACAGATTTGCAGTGAACCACCAAGCTATCCTAGACTGACAATTGTGCCAATTCCAAACCACAAACCAACTGGAAAAGATGAAGAACAGTCAAGAAAGCCCAAAAGTTGCAAATGAGGTGAGGAAGTAAGCAATGGAGGGAGAAGTTAAATGCACTGAAATGGAAATATGAAAGCAAGAAAGGCAGAGACTGTGGCAAGCAGAAAATGAACAAGACTGAACAAGTGAGACAGGCAATCTGTGGAAGCCTGACAGCACTGCTTGAATGTTGAGGGGAAAAATTCAGTAGCCCTGCAACTAAGCTCAGAAGGAATCAGAGTGGCAAAACAAGTTCCTTCTGAAGACAGTATGTTTACTGCTAAACTATTAGGTACTGATGTTATCAAATGAAGGACAGCTTATCGTTTGCTATTGATGTTTTATACCATATCAAAGGCCTTAGGCTTCCAGGTCACAATCTGAGCTCAGAGAAGGGATAGCTGTTTCTGCACTAACCTTGCACCATCAAAGCCATTTGATGCCTTTCGATCCTTATGTGCCCAGCATGCAGGCAGAGATTCACTGCTCTGCTAGAGGGTCAAACGCACACAAATGCAGAAATCACACGATCAAAAGCAGTAGCAATTCAATCATATATATAATAGTCTCCCCCAAATTAAATTTTCACAGTCTCCCATTTAACAAGACAAAGATTCAATAGAGAGAGCTCATCTTTTTCATTCTCAAATTACATAGAAGCACACTGTACTACTGATGCCACTAATTAGATGATTAAACACCATTCTAGGTGATATGCTTTCAATGTAAAATAATTATTTTGAACAGGCAATATATTTGCTCAATCTCGTTTTAAATCACAATATCATGCTTTTTTTTTTTTCTTTAATTAAATGAAATTCCTTCTTCTGCTTTTGCATGAGAAGAGCAACCAGTGGAAGAAACAGTGCCAGGGAGAGATTGCCCAAGGACCACAATGTGCCTTCTTCACAAAGGATCCTCAGCATTCTCTGGAAGGAATAGAAATTTTCAGAGAAGAGCAAAGTCTTTATTCCTTTAAAACAGGTCAGTTGTTGAGGAGTCATGAAGTATGCTGAGTTTATTTGCCATCATCTGAAGAAGAGTATTTCCAACTCATCTTCTATCCCTCTTCAAGAGGAGGATAGTGAACAAAGCAAAGGCTCTGCCTTTCTATATAAATTAGGGTACAACTTATTACATGACAAAGTACTGTTGGCTTTTCGTCCAGTGCTTACAGAAATGCAATTATATTTTGTATTCTACCACAAAACACATTTTTGGTGAGCACTGGAAATAAGTTAACAAAGGGAACATCTCAGAAACCATCTGAGAACCTTCCTTCAGGGTTGAGCCGCCCAGTGCAATGCTAACCAGCTGAGAAGGCTGTAAAAGAAGGATTTTTATCAGGTTCAGTATCCACCTGTCTCACATCCAGCTGTGCCACTGCCAAACTACAACACTATGGAGGTCTATCTGCTGCTGGGAGTAGAGAAATACTGAGGAGATGAGCTTCTTCTGTTTCCATGGAGAGAGCTGGGTCCATTCACCCTGACTGCAGTGCCTACCTCAGCTCGAAGCAGAAAGAACTGCTGTCATTTTTCTCTTTGCATGTATGTGACACTGTGGCATCAAATTCTGCAGCCAGAAGATCTGATAGAATATCCTCTTGCAAGGTGGCTGCTTCATGCTTCAAGAAGCTCTGCTTCTCTTACCACATATCACAGCTTCTTTGGCTTAACAGTGACATGGAATAACAGAGAATTGAGCACAGTGCAATTAAAATTGATCAAAACGCTTCAGCCGACACTGAAAATTAAAGCCTAAAGCTCAAGCAACAGAGCAGCTCTCTTCCCCCTTGCTCAGATGCTCCCATACCGGCATCTTTTCTCCCTGCAAGGAGCAATGTGCCTGCCTCCCTCTCACCCTGACTGAGCCTGACCTTATGCACACACACAGAAGCTTATTTACGTGAGCAGCTTTTTAACATCAGAGAGGTTGCTCAGATAAGTGAAGTTTTGTGAGGAGCACTCTTGGCAAGTGAAGTAACTATCATTCTGACTACAGACAGTTATTATTCCCTTTGGGGGAAGAGCAGCCCCAGAATTTAATATCAAGTTTTCAATGCTCTACAGACTTCAAAATTATTGTACAGAATTTCATCACGAGAGCATACCTGATACAGGATAATGCAGACTTCTTTGATATATCCTATAGAAAGAATCTTAAAAAGCATTTTCAATTTACTGGTCTACTGCCTGCCATTACATTCGAACAGACTTCCAGCGCAAGAGGAAGGCGAATCCCTTACTCTCTGTAAATTGTTTTTCCACAGGAACAGTTGACAAGGTGCACTCGTTTTGTTCTCTTTAGGGAAGGAGGCGATGCAGCCAAAGCCATTATAAATTCCCTTCAGTGGCTCCAAACGCTCTGGAGACAACATGATTCAATTCTCTGCCCTTGCACAAATGCCAAGCCTGAGACCAAGTCACGTAGCTCCCACACGGCATGAGCCCCCCGGGAGGGGAACACCAGCAAAGCCCTCAGATGTAGCAGCACTTTCACGCAGTCCTAAAGACAAGTTTCATATCTCTTACAACACACACTCAGCCAAGAGCCCGTAGCGCCTCTGTAGTACCACTTACAGAGGTGAACAAAGAAGAAATAACAAGGAGAGCACCTGGAGGAAAGAAGTAAGGTTACAGGCTTTGCCAAACACGACCTGGAAACCCACCTTGGTGAGCAGCAGCACTCGTTTCTGCAGCCGCCTGACCAGCGCTTCATGCTGCTCACGTTTCTTCTTCTCATCCAGGAGCTGGCTCTGAAGCCGTAGCATTTCCTCCTGCAGCTGCTGCCGGGCCTTCTCCAGTATGCGTGCACTAAGGGAGGCAAGACAGACCTGTGAAAACCTGACCTCTGCCTCTTAGCCAGACCAGAAAAGCCTGAGAGGAGAGGCAACACCATGATGCCAGGGCACTGGGGTCGGTGCCACTTCGTCTTACGGCTGCACCACCGGAAACTGAGTAGCTGCAGACTCATTATTAGCTGTTTCCAGAAAAAGATAGGAGAGAAGAACCACCTCAGTGACAGCCTTCTCGTTCAGCACCAGACAATTAGTGGAACTTCATGTCTACAAAGCACTGAAATAATTGCATATCCATTGCAAACTCAACCAGCCTGCCTTTGAGCAGATGCCTGGTTTTCAACCAGCACCACGCAATCTCGGGCTCTATGCTACCTTTTCATGGTTTTCTTAACAAAGTAGAAGTAAAGCTGAGGTTTAATATGATCAGCTTTGACAGACAGATAATACTCAGCGAGTAATTATAGCCACCACCTGCACATTGCTCTTGCCAGCAACCTATATTGGAAGAGAAATGTCTTCTGAGGCCAGGTGATTAGCACTGCTTTGCAATATGGACACGATTCTCAATTAAGCCAGAATAGCTTGGTCCCTTTTCTTCTCAGCTCTCTGTGCAGTGTGATGTGGTGATGCACAATTATCCATGCAGTCCAGGAGATGGTTCTTCATGCATGCCCTTCAAACACTCAGCCTACTGCTGGGACACTAATGGGCAGCTGTTCCAAGGCACTCAACAAGCTTCTCATCACAGATCAAGTATGCAGGCAAAGCAGTTGATCAGTAACAGAAGAATGAAATAAACCTTGTGACTGTTCTGAGTTGGGTCATAATTTAGGTTTGACAAGTTTATCCTGGACTGCACTAGCTCTGAGTATTGACAGAGTGAGTGGGACAGGAGAAAAAGAAATTAGTTATTATGCACAAGTCAAGAACTCTCAAGCAAGCAAGAAAGATCAAAATCAATGTCTTCAGCTTACTCAGGAACAGATGATCATAGGATCATAGAATGTTAGGGGGTGGAAGGGACCCAAAGAGATCATCAAGTCAAACGCCCCTGCCTAACCAGGACAATACTATCTACAACAGATCACAGAGGAACACATCCAGACAAGCCTTGAAAGGCTCCAGAGACGGAGACTCCACAGCCTCTCTGGGGAGCCTGTGCCAGTGCTCTGCGACCCTTACAGTAAAGAAGTTCCCCCTTGTGTTCAGGCAGAACCTCTTTTGCTGCAACTTACATCCACTGCTCCTTGTCCTATCCCAGGGAGCAGTGAGCAGAGCCTGTCCCCCTGCTCCTGGCCAACCTTCAGATACTTATAAACATATATCAAATCCCCTCTAAGTCTTCTTTTCTCCAGACTAAGCAGCCCCAGGTCCCTGAGCCTCTCCTCATAAGCTATGCCCTCCAGTCCCCTCATCATCCTCGTAGCCCTCCGCTGGATCCTCCCCAGCAGATCCCTGTCCCTCTTCAATTGGGGAGCCCAAAACTGAATTTTTGATTTTTGCTTCTCTGATGCCAAAACAACACTGGAAAATTTCCAAGTGCTAGAGAGGGATATTCTTTATCATTATCACTAAAATAAACAACTAAAAATGCTTTCCAAGGCAATAGCACTATTGTTAAGGTACCAGTTAGAGCTGAAGGGAAAACAGTCTTAAATGACACTTTTAGCATGAATCAAGCACAATATCACAGTATCAACAAGGTTGGAAAAGACCTCACAGATCATCAAGTCCAACCCTTTACCACAGAGATCAAGGCCAGACCATGGCACCAAGTGCCACGTCCAATCCTGCCTTGAACTGCCCCAGGGACGGCGACTCCACCACCTCCCCGGGCAGCCCATTCCAGTGTCCAATGACTCTCTCAGTGAAGAACTTTCTCCTCACCTCCAGCCTAAATCTCCCCTGGCACAGCCTGAGGCTGTGTCCTCATGTTCTGGTGTCGGCCACCTGAGAGAAGAGAGCAACCTCCTCCTGGCCACAACCACCCCTCAGGTAGTTGTAGACAGCAATAAGGTCACCCCTGAGCCTCCTCTTCTCCAGGCTAACCAATCCCAGCTCCCTCAGCCTCTCCTCGTAGGGCTGTGCTCAAGGCCTCTCCCCAGCCTCGTCGCCCTTCTCTGGACACGCTCAAGCATCTCAATGTCCCTCCTAAACTGGGGGGCCCAGAACTGAACACAGTACTCAAGGTGAGGTCTAACCAGTGCAGAGTACAGGGGCAGAATGACCTCCCTGCTCCTGCTGGCCACACCATTCCTGATGCAGGCCAGGATGCCACTGGCTCTCTTGGCCACCTGGGCACACTGCTGGCTCATGTTCAGGTGGGTATCAATCAGCACCCCCAGATCCCTCTCTGTTTGGCTGCTCTCCAGCCACTCTGACCCCAGCCTGTATCTCTGCATGGGGTTGTTGTGGCCAAAGTGCAGCACCCTGCACTTGGAGCTATTGAACCCCATCCCATTGGACTCTGCCCATCTGTGCAGGCGGTCAAGGTCCCGCTGCAGAGCCCTTCTGCCCTCCAACCCAGCCACATCTGCCCCCAGCTTAGTGTCATCTGCAAACTTGCTGATGCACTGCAAGGGTACTTTACAGATTTAGGAATGAATTCACCAAAATCCCCAAACAGCTGCCCCTTTACCTCAAAACCCTCCTCCTTGAAGAAAAAAAAAGCATTACACTGGATGAACCAGAAGTCTGTTTAAAGCTCCAGTTCCGTTTGGAACCACTCACAGACCAATTAATAATCAAGGGCTGTGACACAGTCTCTCCATTGTTGTATTCAGATGGGAAAGTTCATCAAGAGGCCTTCAAATCTGCATTTGAAAATGGATAATTTCATTACCAGTGCACCATTACTTCTTTGGTACTCTTTTAATTAATCAGTTAAACAGGCAACCTGTGCCCGAGAGCAGTCTCTGTGGTGATGGAACATGTAGCGGCACCAGCCTTGCACTGGATACTCCCTTCCCCACCCCAACCTCAGCAATTCAGTCTCAGGGACAACCTGATAGAAACACTTAATAGAAACATTAGCCTTTTTCTGCTGAACAATGTAAAAACTCCACCAGACAGAGCCAGATGCTACAAAATAAATCCACATTAAAAAAATCTCTTAGAAGCCAACATCCCAAGATGACAAAGAGCAGGTTGAGTCCTGCTGTACTGTGAAATACAAGACAAAATTAAGAGGTATAAATCAAGACATCAAATGTCACAAGCACATCTATGTCACTCAAGAAGTAATTACTTGCAGTGTACAAACCCTACATCATTCAGAAGCTGCAGCTGCCAAATCATAAAGCTCCTTGCCACTGCTCTCCTTTTGTTAGAGCGTACCTCTTGGCACTGCAACTGTGTGATGTACTCACACCTCAGCTGCTCAGCCCAAAATGTGGCATCCTACACCTTAAACATCCCTTCAGGGATAATTCACAGAATCACAGAAACATCCAGGTTGGAAAAGACCATAAGGATCACCAAGTCATAGAATCAACCAGGTTGGAAGAGACCTCCAAGATCATCCAGTCCAACCAATCCCCCAGCCCTGTCCAATCAACTCGACCATGGCACTAAGTGTCCCATCCAGGCTTTTTTTGAACACATCCAGGGACAGTGACTCCACCACCTCCCTGGGCAGCCCATTCCTATAAACCTCCTCTACAAGATTCACCTCAAACCCATATCCCTAAGCACCTCACCCACACAACTGTACCAGCAGATAGACACAGCTTGGGTGATATCTCAAAATGTAACAGGAAGATTCATCACACCATGCCTCCCAAAATCCTTGGCTTAAAACACTTATCCCCCTTTACCACGGGGCTTATGCTACACTAGACTTTATGTCCCTGCATACATGTCAGCCTACCAAATCTGCTAACAGGTCTGCCTCAAGTACAGAGCAGAGTGGATAGGTGAGACCAGAAAACCTCAGCTACTCACACAAAATTCATCAGAGTTTGTTCAGCTATAGGCTATTATGCACTGGGTAAATCTGAGTGCAAAAAAAACCTCATCAACTGTGCCATAATAAATTAAATCACACTACAGAAACCTTACTGCAAATACTATTTTCTATCAAGGGAACTTATCCTGATTAGTGTCAGGACAGAAGAAAAAAAAATGCAGAGATGAAATACTACACAACAGCCAGAATCTCCTATTTGATTAGTGCAAAACTTTCTGCCAGGACAGTGGAGAAATCTTTCTTTGCCTAATCTCTCAATATTGTGACCTATTTCTCTAAATGCTGAGTGGACTGATGGATTATGATGGAGCTGACATTCACAAAGGAGAATGAGATACGTGCTAGGTTTCCTTTCCTTCTTGAACTAATGAAAAACATTTGAGATTCCCATCTCCCAGAGACCACAGACATTCAGCCTCATACACACCTCTTGAACTAGGCTGGAAAATGACTGCTTTAAAGAGAGACAAATAGGCAATTTCCTCAGCCGTGGCATGGTGTTTGGAAAGAACAGCACCATCTGTTTAGATTTCAGCCTCAGAGCAAATGTGATGTTAATGCACATAAAATTTAACTACCAGAGATGTCTATGAGAGCAGAGGCAATATTCAAGCTCTCTGGACTGACTCTGTTAGCATAGGTTTCCTTGCTGCAGAAAGCGTGAAATCCAACTTCCTTACAACTCTCCACACCACACCAAAGCAAATTATTGAGATCCTTTCCTCCTCTCTCAGGACTGATTGATAATTCTTCCAGAAACTGCACCAAATACAACACTTCACCAACTACAACACAAATTGTCTCTGTAAGAAAAAAAAAAATCCCCAAAGAAACTTATAGACCTTAGGGATACAAAACAGGATTTGAAAGTAGGAACCCAGCAGCAAATGCTGTTACAGTCAGATGCAGGCACTCTTCTTCCACACTGATGACACCTATAGCTTTGAAAAAGTAATTGCTCCCTCAAAATGAGCACTACATAAATAAAGTGAGCCCAAAGTTCTCCATTCAACATAAGCCTGAGGAACTGGCAGTTTTTAAAATCTTGGCAAGTTCAAAGCAAACCTTTTTAAGCCTTAAAGAGAAAAAGTCATTTCTGTTTATCAGCCTATTAATGTCCCTTGTTCCACGGCCCAGTGAATGAGATGCCAGCATCTTTCTGTTCTGAGCTATTAAGACTCTTCATATTTTGCTCCACTCTTCTGTAAGCCACTTTAATGCAATCTTCCTGATAAAACTTCATTTTCCAGAATGTTCTTTGAAAGCCTGAGAACAATGACAGCAGAGAATGAATACTGAAGCTGTAAGATACATTTTAATAATCTCCTTTAAAACATTACAAAAGCAGCTGATAATTTGCCCCCGCTCCAAATGAGCCATGAAACATTATTTTAAGCATCCCATCCTTTCAGTAGCCAAGATCCCACCTCAGAGGTACTGGGGGGAAAAAATGAAAACCAAAGCTGAGAAGGCAGACAGGATGCCAGAACCAGCCTGTGTATCAACTGAGAGGAAAACAAGAGATCCGCAGCAGCAGAGAAACAATTAGAAGAGCAACACTGCCTAGGTCATGTTGCAACTCGGGAAGAGATGAGACACTTGCACATACCAGGGCCAACTGTCAGAAACGAGGACCACATCAAAGAGAAAGCACCAAAAACCAGACAGCATGGATGGGAAGAACGCTGAAGATGCAGAGAGGGGAAACACAATGACAGTGCTGGTGCACGAGTACAACAGAAGAAAAAGAGACCACGCTGCAGCTATCAGCATCTTCATGCCAGAGTCCAAAATAAAAAGGTTAGCATGCAAGCTAATGAGGCGAAAAGGAGGAAGGGAAATTGTTTTGTAGTGAGACATTTGGATGAAGAAAAGCACACCCATTCCTGAGGCTTTACAAATTGCAGCCTTCTCAACACCCCAACGCGTTTCTAGACAGTACACGCAAAGATATCAACCACAGTGGAAAGTGACAAACTGAGAGCAAAAACTGAACAAAAATGTTGGTTTTTTTTCACTCCAGTTCTTCTCTCCTGGGTTTTAGATGCCAACATGAAGGCACAAGTAGCAACAGGGTAGCTCCAGCATGTCTTCATGTCGTCCAATGGAGAGCAGCACATCCCTGTCTGTGTCCTCCCCTCAAGGCTCCTTCCAACCTCCGATTTCTGGCACAGACTTCTTTCCCCCTCAGGCTCTGCCTAACCTGCCTCAACAGGAACTACCACCATGAGGAATGGGAATTAGAAATGAAAAGGGAAGAGAGAAGATAATGACAAAGAACAGTGTGGGGGACAGGACATAGGAAAGAAAAGGTGAGGTTGTGAAAACAGAAGAAATTGCATCTTATGTTAAAGAGAGGGGGAAAATGATCCACTGCGAACTGCTGCTGAAAAGACAAATGGGAGCTCTGAGAGCACTGCTGCAGAATGGAGCTGCACAAGCTCATAAATTTAAGGCAAGTAAGCTAGAAAAAAAGAAGTGGGGAAGGAGGAGATGGGTTTGGTGCTACAAGTATTTCAGCTCCAAAGTTAAAGGTCTGGGTGCACACTTTTATTAACATAGGATTGTTTGGCTTCTCATTCTGCTCCATTTCTTCTTCGCTTCCAGGACTGTGAAGATATTGAAGCAGCAGGATCCATCCCTGCTTTCAAGTGCTGTGACATGTACAAGTGGGATCTGTGGAGGCCAGGATTTCCCTCTTAGCTCGTATTTGCTTCTGCATTCAGTGTTACAAAATATTAACATCTTCAGTGGAAGTTATCACAAGGGCTATATTTTATTCAAGGCTTAAACTGTGCTTTATAGAGAGTCACACAAAACACTGCTACAGAAAATACTCCACATAACAGTCTATAGAGACTCAGTAGGAAAAGAGAGCAGGGAAGCTTTCTTCTTGATATTTATCTTCCCCAAAGTCCTCTGCAAACACCTGCAAACTTTCTCTTGGTTCACACTTTGTATTCTGTCAAAGACCTTTTATATAACTCCCCGTCATCAGGCTTCCATAAATCACAAATCATTCAAAGATAAGCAGTTCATACATCATGTTGCTGCTCTATAGACAAGGAAGACTGAATTTATAATGAAGGACCAACGTAAAGAGAATTATTTTGCTAGTGTGGACAGATGAAATGGGTAAGAAGCAGACAGGTGTTTGGAGCTTTACTGGTACACTGACAATATGTTTTATCATTGAGACTCTTTAATTTTACTCTCCAGCTAGCAACATAAATATCAAGCTCAGAATCACAGTTCCCTCCAAGTGAAGAGTCAGAGAACAGAAATCACACAAATGTGATGCCCCAGCCCCAGTACAATAACCATAACTGACTGGCAAGAGCTAGGATTTACTCAAAGAAATTCACATCAGGCACCCTCTACTACCTTTCATTATGGGGTCAACACACTTGCTGCAACACACGTGGCTTTGCTGACCCCAACAGCCCAAAGGAACCAAACCCAGAACGCTGCCAAAACCAGGAACAGAAGGCAAGGGCCAGCGAGGCTGCATCTGAACAGACATTTAATCAGCCGCTTGACGTCAGCGCTACTGTCACGCTAATAAACATGTTTTGCACATCCACCATCAAGATGAGCACGAATGCAATGTCTTAATGAATGAGAGACTTCTGCAGTTCGATTTGGGTTTAAGTTGAAACATGAACAGCTTGTCAAATATATCCGTCACTTAGTTCTGGGATGTAAAATATTTCAAGGGTGAGATAACTTCGACATAAATATCCTCTTTCTAAGCCTCCAGACTTGAAATGTTCACCAGGCCATGGCTTCTGTTGAAGGCATTTATGTGGCAAATAAAACTTTTACTGGTATTTAAAAGCCACTGAACCCACGTTGCTTGTTGTATGCTTACTAACTTCAAAACGCTGCTGTCTTCAATAAAAGTGGCTAGAGGAGAATTCAAGCTGATAGTTACAGGCACAAAGTGATTTATAATAGCTTATGTAGGCCAATCTATTAAGGGCTTTCAGTATGTCCAAATGCTCATGACTGTTCTGAATCAACAAGCCAGACGCATCCTGAGCAAACCAATTGCTTCCGCAGAGCTTGGTAGAGAAGCAAATACTAAATGTTCTTAGCAAAATGGAAGTAATTAGAAAGCAGGAGTTAAACCCAACAGTCCTCTGTGATTACTAACACAGCACATAGCCTGCACAGCATGTATCATCTATCTCTGTATCATTATTTTCTATGTGGCATTTGGCAATTATGGAGGACTGCCTATTTTTAAAGAGCATTCACTGATAAGGATTTTCCACTCCCACTCTGAGATAAGAATACTACCCCCACCACCCTGTACCAGTTAAAAGTGTCTTTCCAGCACTGCAGAGAACAGGATGCACGCTACAGCAATGCCTCCTGACCACAGCCTGACACACCAAACGGAGCCAAGATGTTCACTGAATTGTTCAAAACACAGCAGAGTGAGTTGGGAAGAGAGCCTCTGCACTCTGATTACTTCAACAGAAGAGCTGTGTTCATTTGGTCCCCTTTGTAGGTTCTGGTTTCTGCTCTCTCAACAACCCTGGCTGGTGAGGAAGGTCAGCCTGTAGAAGATACCTCAGTAAGGAACCACCTGGAGCTTCAGTGCCAGAAGATGGCAAATGGATGTTGCCTTCCCCATCACATTCCACGTCAGCTTGGAACATTCATTTTGCTCCTTAGCAAGGAAGCAAAATAATGGAGAAAGGGAAGTGTGATAGGAGGGAGGAAGACAAACAAACAAGCACATCCCTATCCAAAAGAAAAAAGAACTTCAGGAAGAGTTTTGAAAGAAAGCCTTTCCTCCAGCCAGGATCCAAGCATCCTCTCTGCAGCTGGCTTTATTTACATCATCTAATTCAAATTCTAAATGCTTCAAAGTGTTATTACACTTTTTTTTTTCCCTTGAAAACAAAAATGACAATAACTGAAACAAAACTGGGAATGAGAAAACTCAAAGACTGAAATAATTACTAATCAAAGCAGAGGCCTGTACATGGGATGGTGAAGTCACTGGCCAGCTCTACCCAGTAATTTCTCTTCATGTCAGCTCTGATGAGTTTTATATTTCTAACATTTCATCAATTTGAATCACTAAATTCAATTTGCATTCACAGATAAACAGAGAGGGAATAATAAATACCCTCATCTGACCTTGAAGTGTGAGACAGAAAATTGTCCTCCATGATTTCATTTCAATCTGGACCATAATGAATAATGCAGTTGGCCCCATCAGTTACCAATCCATAATTACACTTGTGGGCTGGAAGAACTCACAGCCGTGCTGAAATGTGATGAAGAAAGTCAAAGCTTCTCACTCTTTTTTGTGCCAGTTTTCCTCTGCCTCTCCCTCACTAGAAAGATTAAGCCTCTAGCTCCATCCTTCTACACTTAACTCCACTCACCCACAAATACACAATTCAAAGATTTCAATTCCTAGTACAAACAAAAGTGAAGGCACTGCAGAGTCCCTCCACCCAATGCAGCATTATAGATGTTAGGAAGAAGTTCTTCACACAGAGAGTGATTGGCATAGGAATGGGCTGCCCAGGGAGGTGGTGGAGTCACTGTCCCTGGAGGTGTTCAAGCAAAGCCTGGATGAAGCACTTAGTGCCATGGTCTGGTTGACTGGACAGGGCTGGGTGCTAGGTTGGACTGGATGATCTTGGAGGTCTCTTCCAACCTGGTTGATTCTATGATTCTATGACTACCTGCATCATAAAAAGTCTCCCATAAATACTCCACATTGAGTAAGAATTCTGCTTCCCTGCCAGCTGTCGGGTCACAGGCCCTGGTGTGAAGCACAGCAACAAAGCAGAGACATCACCCATGACTATTTCCAGTTTCTGTTATATCACAGAATCATAGAATCAACCAGGTTGGAAGAGACCTCCAAGATCATCCAGGCCAACCTAGCACCCAGCCCTAACCAATCAACTAGACCATGGCACTAAGTGCCTCATCCAGGCTTTTCTTGAAGACCCCCAGGGACGGTGCCTCCACCACCTCCCTGGGCAGCCCATTCCAATGCCAATCACTCTCTCTGTGAAGAACTTCTTCCTAACATCCAGCCTATACCTACCCTGTCACAACTTGAGACTGTGTTCTAACCAACACTGATCATGAGAGCAGAAAAGTCGTCCAGGAAGAGGCAGCATGAGAGCTGAGAAGTTCCAAAGGATAAAGTACTGATAAAGAGGAGAGAGAGAAGAAAAAGTTGCTTCAAGTAGGGACAGGAGTAGGAGAACAGTTGAGCTGAACCAACTCATCGACAAATAAATCTGCTGAAATTCTAAGCTCCTGACAGCTAGATAATAGCTTATCTTAATAAAATAAAGAGGGTCAAAGTGTGTAGATGAGAAAAACAAAACATTAAACCCTCCACTGCAATATAACAAGTGAGCCCTCGCAGACTCGTGACTCATTACAGCTTCATGAAGGTTCTGCAGATCTGTTTCAAATGACCTTTACCAATGAGACCTCATTCCCAATGAGCATTACCATATTCCAGTGAAATGAGTATTGAAATGAGTATTGTATATTACTGTGTAGTCACTTGCCTTTTTTTTCCCTTTAATATCTGAGTGTATGACTACCTAAATGAACTTACAGAAACACAATTGTCTAAAATATCTCTTGCAGAACAATTCAGCACTGGACCCTCACCATAACTCTCACAGGAATTCAAGGCTACAGCTCTTCAGCATCAGGCTTTTGTCTGTGAAAACCCCTTCAGGTTGTGTGATAAAAACCTGTCTAGGCTTTCACTAGGGACTCAGAAGAGAATACCTAACAGATACTCATTGACAATAAATAAACTCAAACAATTAAGTACTACCCCCCCAGCACCTACCCATGGGACACCAGCACAGATAAAAGTAAAGGGATGGCTGAAAATTCACTTAGCTACCTATAACAAGCACTCCAACAGACTGCTGTTGTTGGCTTCTGCTTCTCACTAGCACCAATTTAACTTCATCTCAGATCTGCCTCCCACCAGCAGTCAAAGCAGTCTACCATGATTCAAGCCATACTAAGCATAGCATTGCAACATGCCTGCTAATCATTCAGTGCAAAATATAGAAGCATACTGAGACTGGAAAGGCCTTAAAAATTCCACAATCAAGAAGCCTGACCAGTAACCAGGAATCTCTCAAGTGCCACTGAGTCTTTGGCCATAAACAGTGTGACATGGTAACATGACCTTTCCTACCATGCTCTCATAACAAATCAGGATTTGCTGCTCACTGCATCTGTTTTCTGCAGGATCTCTGCCTCATTTGCTGCAGAATTTGGAAGATTAATGAAGTGCAGAAATTGCTTAAAGAGGAAGGTCTCACATGAAGGCAACTGAAAGTCTCCCAATAAAATTGGTTCCAATTTTTGCCTATGCCAGAGCTCCAAGCTGGTACCACGAACTTTTCAAAGGTAGTCTTTGGTGCTTAGTCATTAGGAAGTCCTCCATGCTGAGCTCAAGCTCTGGGCGCTGACACTGCTGCTGAAAACAACAGCAGCTACTCATAACATATAAAGCCCTGGGTAATGCTAAATCTTTCAAAAGAAGAAGTTCTAAATATTCCAGAACAGCATCTTCAAAATAAGATCTGGGGGTGCTGATTGATACCCGCCTGAACATGAGCCAGCAGTGTGCCCAGGTGGCCGAGAGAGCCAGTGGCATCCTGGCCTGCATCAGGAATGGTGTGGCCAGCAGGAGCAGGGAGGTCATTCTGCCCCTGTACTCTGCACTGGTTAGACCACACCTTGAGTACTGTGTTCAGTTTTGGGCCCTCCAGTTTAGAAGGGACATTGAGATGCTTGAGTGTGTCCAGAGAAGGGCAACGAGGCTGGGGAGAGGCCTTGAGCACAGCCCTACGAGGAGAGGCTGAGGGAGCTGGGATTGGTTAGCCTGGAGAAGAGGAGGCTCAGGGCAGACCTTATTGCTGTCTACAACTACCTGAGGGGTGGTTGTGGCCAGGAGGAGGTTGCTCTCTTCTCTCAGGTGGCCAGCTCCAGAACGAGAGGACACAGCCTCAGGCTGTGCCAGGGGAGATTTAGGCTGGAGGTGAGGAGAAAGTTCTTCACTGAGAGAGTCATTGGACACTGGAATGGGCTGCCCGGGGAGGTGGTGGAGTCGCCATCCCTGGGGCAGTTCAAGGCAGGACTGGACGTGGCACTTGGTGCCATGGTCTGGCCTTGAGCTCTGTGGTAAAGGGTTGGACTTGATGATCTGTGAGGTCTCTTCCAACCCTGATGATACTCTGATACTTTGATACTGTGAAGATGGTCTGCATCTGATATAACAGGGCTAGCATAAGAAATAATTAATAATAGAGTTTCTTTCTGTAGAATAAGATGAATATCTGCTCCTTAAGCCAACATCATCCTCCCTCTTTGCCAGGCGAAACAGAAATTGTGTGTGCTATATAAAGCCAGACTGTGGCCAGCAGGGCCAGGGAGGCGATTCTCCCCCTCTACTCTGCTCTGCTGAGACCCCACCTGGAGTACTGCATCCAGTTCTGGAGCCCCCGGGACAAAGAGGGATGTGGAGATGCTGGAGAGTGTCCAAACAAGGGCCAGGAGGATGCTCAGAGGGCTGCAGCAGCTCTGCTAGGAGGACAGACAGAAAGAGTTGGGGCTGTGCAGTCTGCAGAAGAGGAGGCTCCCAGGGGACCTTCTTGTGGCCTTCCAGGATCTGAAGGGGGCTACAAAAAAGCTGGGGAGAGACTTTTTACGATATCAGAGAGTGACAGGAGTGAGGGGAATGGAGCAAAGCTGGAGGTGGGAAGATTCACAGTGGAGGTGAGGAGGAAGTTGTTGAGCATGCGAGTGGTGAGAGGCTGGAATGGGTTGCCCAGGGAGGTGGTTGAGGCCCCATGGCTGGAGGTGTTTAAGGCCAGGCTGGCTGAGGCTGTGGGCAGCCTGCTCTAGGGTAGGATGTCCCTGCCCATGTCAGGGGGATTGGAACTGGATGATCCTTGTGCTTCTTTCCAACCCTGACTGATTCTACGATTCTAGGGAGACATCAGATGACCAGTTCTGGTATTTCCTATCCTCCAGCAGTTTCACCAAGCAACTCTGATATCATCTTCCAGGTACCCATTTCCCATGTGAAGCAAATACTGCTTTAACATTGGAAAGAAAAAACAAACCCACAACACTAAACCATAAAAGCAAGAAGAAAAATAAGGAAAAACAGAGTTAGCAGAAACTGTTCCAAAAACATCGGGTTTGTTCTCCTATACATCAATTTTGGGCAAACACAGACCAAGAAAGCAGAGAAGAGCTGGTCTCCAGCCATCTGGTATCAGATAATGAGACCAGAGAGACTGGGATCTATCCAAGCTGGACTATCACACCATGAATATCTGCCATTCCCCCTGCAACAGCTCTGTACCACCACCCCTCCACATCCATGAGCCCAGGACACACTGCACAAGCGCACACTGACTCTGCTCAGCTGGTGTATTTGAGCAGAGACAAACTGCTCTTAGGCACTGCATTCCCCAGGAAAAAAATATGCCCAGATCAGACTTGCTAATAAAGTCCTGCTGACCTTACTCCTAAAGCATCCTGCAGCTGTTTGTTTTTCCTATTACCACCTGGAAATCCAAAGCACTATTTGAAGCTTCCACTGGACTGCTGACACTATTAGGACTTATGTGCAGGGTATAGAGCCCTATTTTCCTCCAATTTCCCTTCCTCAAATTATCTTAAAGAATCCTCAAATCCATCAAAAACAAGAGAATAAAGAAATAAAGAGAGAGAGAATAAGAATAAAGCTGTCACTGTGGAAGGATAACTGCCAGAACAGTGACATGTAATAGCCCTGTTACACCAATTCTTCTGCATCAATATTCTTAAGTGTTTAATAAAACAATCCCACATGCTATGCAATCTTTCTGTAATGAACACTTCATGCAGAAACCACTCAGGTGGACACAGAAATAGCCTTTATACAGCAGTCTCAGGTTTCAAAACTAACAGATGAGCAGAGAGATCAGATGCTTTCTTTTTGAGGTGAAGCTGTGATAGGGAAATTAAAGACATAGCAACAAAGTCATTTTGATTCTCTATCAATCATAGAATCATTTAGGTTGGGGAAGACTTCTAATTGTCAACCTAACAACTCAACACCATCATGCCCACTAAAGCCATACCCTGAAGTGCCATGCCTATGCTTCCTCAAACACCTCCAGGGACGATGAACTCCACCATCCCCTTGGGCAGCCAAGACAAATTTTTCCTAATACCCAACCTAAATGCCCCCTCCCACCCCCAGTGCAACTTGAAGCCATTTCCTCTTGTCCTATTGCTAGTTATTGAGAAGCAACCCCTACACTCACTGCAACCTCCTTCTGGGTTCACAGGAGAACAGCACTGGTCAATGTAATTTAGTTTCAGCCAGGTGGTATCAAAAATCTTATGTCAACCAGCTCCATGTGCCAGCACTGAAATATTGGAGGGAAGGGCATGGAGGGTCCAGCACTGATGCAACAGGTGTGAAGAGTTTCTGCCCTCAGTGGTGCAGCACCACAACTCATCACATGAGCATCCAGATTGTTTCCACGCTGCTTTTAAGCCAGAAGTTTTAAACTGGATTAAAACGCAGTAGGAGCCCTTGTACATGCAGCCAGTGTCTCAGCTGCAGGGTTTCAAACAGCTCCTAACATCACATTGACACCTGGAGCATCATGTCTGTATCCAGAGGGAGGCAGAACTCATCTCTTCTTTTCCAAGCCAAACATTGGTAATATAATGCAACAGGTTGCATGAAAGCTCCCTTTGGGCTAAGCTGCCTGAGTTTTCTGGGGACTTGGTTACGAGACATCTTTTGGGACAGTGGTTGTTTCATCACAGAATCAGTCAGGGTTGGAAGGGATCACCTAATTCCAAGCCCCCTGCTATAGGCAGGGACACCTCACACTAGATCAAGCTGTCCAGAGTCTCATCCAGCCTGGCCTTAAACACCTCCAGGGATGAAGCTTCCGCCACTTCCTTGGGCAAACCATGCCAGGGTCTCACCACCCTCATGCTGAACAACTTCTTCCTAACATCCAGGCTGAATCTACCCATTTCTAGCTATGTTCCATTATCTCCAGTTCTATCACTGACAGCCTAAAAAGTTCCTCCTCAGCTTTCTTGTAGCCCCCTTCAGATACTGAAAGGCCACAAGAAGGTCACCTTGGAGCCTTCTCCTCTCCAGACTGAACAGCCCCAACTCCCTCAGTCTGTCCTCACAGCAGAGCAGCTCCAGCCCTCTGATCACCCTCATGGCCCTTCCCTGGACACCTTCCAGCACATCCGTATTCCTCTTGCAATAGGGACTTCAGAACTGGATGCAGTACCTCAGGTGGGGTCTCACCACTCTTCATCTCTCTCCTTCCTGGGATGTGGAAGCAATGTGGCTATTTTCCACCTTTGTGTCAGTTTTTCCTGTAGCAAAATCTGCAGCACACACAGAGAGCTACCTTGTAGGATATCAGAGCTGTTTGCAGATATTGCTTCCCACGGTGCAAAGCAACACCAAGCACTGTGTCATTCCCAGGAAGGGATGGCATCTGTCAGACCCTCCAGTTACACTGGGATCAGTTCTGCTTCCCAGCCCAGGGTGACTGGGGCATGTATATCTAACACCGCAATCATTCTTGCTCCCCTTCTGCCTTTTAATGCCCACTTGACAATACTGCCATCACTTCTCTCCTCTCCATCTAATGGAGAATAATGAAGACCAGCTCTGATAAATCTTTACCACCCAAACTCTCATGCCCTTGTCAGATTCCAGTACTCAGTAACTAGGAAGAACTGATGTGATGCAGAAAATTAGATGTTTAGCTGCACTACATTCTGCTACAGCAGTCTGAGAAGAACAAAAACAATCGTGAGTCTGCAAAATCATGAGTGGCAGGAGGTGAAGAAGGAGCAATTGGTCACTGCCTCTTTCAATAGAACAACTAAACAAATTAATGGAGGAAAATTCATCACGGGCTATTAAGTACAAAAAGGTATCACCTTCAGCTCAAGAAACCCTTAAGCTTCAAACAGGAAAACTTGAGAATTATTAGTGCACATTTGCTCCTCTATTAGACTTTCCCAAAGCTTCTGGCATTGATTCATTGGTTTAGGTTGATTTTTTTTTATCTGATTGCAAATCTAGAGAAGAGAAGTACAAAAGAGGAGGTGCATTTTTAATGCACATCAGCAGATCTCATCTGACTGAAATATTACACTGTTTGGGTTTTTTTTTGGTTGCATTCTCTTAGGTGAATATTTTGTCATTTAATCTCTCTCAATTCAATTTCTGAACGATAAATTAGTAGCTGGAAAATACTTTGCAATCCTCACAGGTGCAGTTTGCCAGCTCTTGGCTGTGCCAGTCAGTGGTCCAGCTGATCAGTCTGCTACCATAAGCTTCCCACACAAAAAAACCTACGCAACCAACAACCAAATTTGGAAGAAAAATCTCCTAATGTGTGAGAATTAAGATCCTAACTCTCTATTTTATTTGAAGATACCTGTGTTCAGGTTTTCTCAGTGCTCACAACAAGTAGAGTGTTCCACAGAATCATAGAATCAACCAGGTTGGAAGAGACCTCCAAGATCATCCAGTCCAACCTAGCACCCAGCCCTATCCAGTCAACCAGACCATGGCACTAAGTGCCTCATCCAGGCTTTGCTTCAACACCTCCAGGGACGGTGACTCCACCACCTCCCTGGGCAGCCCATTCCAATGCCAATCACTCTCTCTGACAACAACTTCCTCCTAATATCCATCTTATACTTTCCCCGGCACAGTCTGAGACTGTGTCCCCTTGTTCTGTTGCTGGTTGCCTGGGAGAAGAGACCAACCCCACCTGGCTACAGCCTCCCTTCAGGTAGCTGTAGACAGCAATGAGGTCTGCCCTGAGCCTCCTCTTCTCCAGGCTAAACAACCCCAGCTCCCTCAGCCTCTCCTCATAGGGTTCGTGTTCCAGGCCTCTCACCAGCTTTGTCACCCTTCTCTGGACACCTTCCAGCACCTCAACATCTCTCTTGAATTGAGGGCCCCAGAACTGGACACAGCACTCAAGGTGTGGCCTGAGCAGTGCTGAGTACAGGGGAAGAATAACCTCCCTTGTCCTACTGCCCACACAGAGAACTGCTTTATTCCCTTAGCACTATGCTGCAAGCCAAAGACTGCTGCCCAGCACAGCTCCAACTAGATCAGGACTTTGCTATCCAGAAGATGCAGCCTTTGCTGAGGACAGTGAAAAAGGATCATGCAACAAAGAGGAGATAAAAAGAGGATGAAGATCGCAGGTGCCCCACAGACACATATAAAGGTATGGATAAAGTACATAATCTGGATCATGGATACAAAAAGAGGTGATTGGAGCAACAGATGTCACAGAGCAGAAGAATCAGGCTGGTCTCACCTAGCCCTGCCTCACCAGCCAGGACTCTTCACAGCACCTGTCTTCACATATTTCAGTGTGAATTTCATGTATTACAGTGTGAATAGGAATTCAGAAGACCTTGAATCAGCTTCCCATGTAAGAAGAGATTTGCTTATGATCTCCTCACTGCTTAACTGACATACAATATTCATTTGCAGCAACTGCAGGTGTCAATAACAAGTACAAAGAGCTGAATTTTCCTAAAAGCTCTTCTTTTAAATATATACCTAGAGAAACCAAACATGAACTGCATAAAAATATAAAGGGCATTAAAAGAAACAACCCACCACCATATGTGATTTCACATCAAGTGGCCACCTGCATGTAGAGAAAACCAGAATATGATTCCTATTTTAAAGCCATTTGAAAATGCAGCCCTTAAAACACTACCAACGTCATTTTCCACAATATTGTGGGCAGGTAGAACATTCATAGCATCATAGAATCAACCAGGTTGGAAGAGACCTCCAGGATCATCCAGTGCAACTTAGAGCCCAGCCCTAGCGAGTCAACCAGACCATGGCACCGAGTGCCTCATCCAGACTTTTCTTGAAGACCTCAAGGGACAGTGCCTCCACCACCTCCCTGGGCAGCCCATTCCAAGGCCAATCACTCTCTCTGCCAACAACTTCCTCCTAACATCCAGCCTAGACCTACCCTGGCATAACTTGAGACTGTGTCCCCTTGTTCTGTTGCTGCTTGCCTGACAGAAGAGACCAACCCCACCTGGCTACAGCCTCCCTTCAGATAGTTGTAGATAGCAATGAGATCACTTCTGAGCCTCCTCTTCTGCAGGCTAAACAACCCCAGCTCCCTCAGCCTCTCCTCATAGGGTTTGTGAATCAAGCATTTGTAGCTGTACTGGGCAAAACAAGAAGGCTAAGAACAGACAACTGAAAAACACAGAGATACTTGGCAAGGCTGATTTATCTATCACTTCAAAAACCAGATCAAACCACGCTGCGGGTTTTTGGTTGGTTGGTTTTCTGTGGGTTTGTTGGTTGTTTTTTTTTAAAGCAAAGCCAGAAAGAAAATGCTGCTGGATGTGTTTATTTTTGCAAACTCCTTTAAGAAGGGCAGAAGACATTTTTAGGCTGAAAACCTTCAACAGGAGCCTGCATGGGCCAGCGAAACAAACACGCAAGGGAAAAGGTTGCCAAGCCCGACATTGCGAACGGCACAGAGTAACTGGGATGCTCGCTCTCTCAATTAGCAGTGCTGGTCCCTCCACAGCCTACATGTCCCACATTCAATACAAGCACTTTGGCAGCCAATAGCTGGTCTATGCTCAGCATGGCCTTCGATTGCCACCTGCCTTCCATTAGCATCTCCCCCGCTGCCTCCATTGCACCTGATTAATAAAGCCCATTCTTCCTGTTTATTTCCTTATCGATCCACTGCCTCCTGCATGGGAAAAGGCATCGATGCAGTTAAGGGCAAGCACCTGCTTGGAGACTTCACCCTTCAGCTGCTTTCTGAAAGTGCATTTTATTCTCACTGGATAATAAGATTCTGTGGTTAAAGGAGCTTTTTGGTATTGGCATTGTCATAAAATGTTCCTTGTGTCCTACTTCACTGGAGCTGACAAACTCTCTGCTTGCTGTCAGTGGACTAATGAGAAAAGAAGCACTTCTAAAGAGCTTTGGATATTTTTGCATTGCAAAGTGAAAAGGAGAAAGTGAGACATTTCGGCGACGTTCCATTTCATTCCAAAGCCCCATAAAGAGGAAAGAAAAGAGGGAATGTTTCTGCACAATCACTGTATCAACCAAGCAGCTCACATTAATCTCTCCTTCCTCCGCGTTCTCTGGCTTGGGGGCTTGGAAAGTTGACACTTGACTTGAAAAATGCCAACTCTAAGCAGTTTATTTCCTCTTGAACTTTAAGAGCTGACTGAGACAGAAATGACCTTTAAAA
Organism: Pogoniulus pusillus; assembly: GCF_015220805.1. Taxonomy (NCBI): domain Eukaryota; kingdom Metazoa; phylum Chordata; class Aves; order Piciformes; family Lybiidae; genus Pogoniulus; species Pogoniulus pusillus. The sequence continues at coordinate 26,709,606 of NC_087276.1, read as the reverse complement.
AGGCAGGGTTAGTTCTTGTATGAATTGATAGAAGGATCCTTTGCTTACACAGCACAGCAAGGTACTGAGCAAACCTCCTATGCAAACACCCCTTTCTCACCAGAGGCAAGAAGAACACCATGTTCCACCTGCCACAAGAGTCACAACACTGGAGAACCTGGGACCTGGTGACCTAGCTTGTCTACATCAAGAGAGGAGGAGTAGCTATGTTACAAGCATAAGCCATTGACCTTACATACACACAGGACAGACACTACACCAATATTCATAACCTCATGACTCCTGATCTTGCATCACAAGGAAGCAAAGTAAGAACATCCACTGACTTGTACCAAATGCACACCATCAGCCCAAACTCTGAACCTGCCAAGCAGGCCTGCTGCCAGTGGGACTCCTATTTTGGGACATCTAGCTGGTTGGTGAGACTTCACTTCCACTCATCTCTGCTAAAGCTGCTGATAAAAAGAAACTAATCACTACGTGGCTCATTAATGGTCTTCAACGAAAGGCAGTTTGAAAATGCAAATCAATATATAACAATAACTACTAATAATACTTGCTGCCAGACCAGTAGCCAGAAACTGGGCTGAATATTCTTGTCTGAGGTCCACCACACAATTCATACCACCAGATGTCCAAAGAAAGGCAATTGGAAGGATTTTGTGGCAGCAGAGCATAATCCAGGAGGTTCTGATAAAGGAAATTCACAAAGCAAGTATCTGGGATGCTGATGGGTATGGGAGTACACTTGGGGACAAATAAGTTTGGCTTGCCTGTGTGCTAATAATGGCACTTAGTTGAATGTCATTTGAAGAGATAAAGTGTTGTGCTGACAGGCCTAAATCCAGACATTGAAGCAAACTACTCAAATTACACTTCATTTAGCCCAAATAGTACCAAAGTATTCACCTGTTTCTCACTCTGTAATGAAGGCAGACGTAGCTACTTCAATAACAGGGAAAGATTAACGCAGAAGGTGAGCAAACCTTCTCATGCTAGGCAGAAAAATTCCTGAAAGGTTGGAATTTTACCTTTTCAATACATAAATAAGCACATTTCTAGTCCTGATCTTCACCAAGCCATGCTGACTCCAAGCAGTAAAGGACTGATGGGGCTTAGATATCTCCAGTGAAGTACGAAGCATCAGTTTGGCATCAGCAGCAATGAAATGCTTCCAATCTACCATCAGCTCACTTAAGCAGAAGCAGATGTTTTACAATGAGAACCCCAGGGCTATTCTGTGTGGAATTTACTTTTACTCTGGAAGGAAAGTACACATCAAGCTCACCAAAGCAGACAGAAGTCGTCAAGCCTTATAGAGTCTAGGTTAGCTTATTCATAATGAATCGGTTTTGTCATCATTCCTAAGGTTTAGCAGCAGGCAGCGTGTCTTGAGAAAAATTAGAGGGGGGAAGAGTGATGGGGAGCAGTATTTTGCTGTCCAGTGCAACTGTAGGCATGGCAAAGATCCACAGCATCAGTAAGATACTGAGTGGAGCCTCTCAAATGAGAGCTTAGCATCTTGCTGCTAGTGGAGACTAAGAATTTTCCTGCAGCTGAAATACAGCTGTATTTATGTGCGTGCAGACACAGACACACAGCACTCAGCAACGTTTTATGGAATCACAGAACTGCTTCAGGTGGAAAAGACCTCTAAGATCGTGGAGTTCAACCACTGACCTGACACCACCATGGCCATTAAGCCATGTCCCAAAGTGCCACATCCAGATGTTTCTTGAACACCTCCAGGGATGGAGACTTCACTGCTTTCCTGAACAACCTATGCCAACGCCTGATAAAAAGTATTATCCTACAAAGCATTGCAAAAGTAGCAAGTATCAGGACTAATTTGTTTATTTTTAAATACTGACTGATGTATCTTGATGAGGCTTTTCCTACCTGAGGTGTCAGAGAAACCTGATCACTCCTGCATTGCACGAGAGCAACTCCCACTTCCCAAGTCACCATAGAATCACTTCTTAACGGTCAATTTAACAGCGTTTAGCTTCCAACTGCTGCTTTCATGCACAGCAAACTCCATTTGGGAATTTGGCTCGTCTGCATAAAGAAGCTTCTTAACATCTGTATGGCAACATGACAACACAGAAACACAGATTTATACAGTAGGTGTAGAGCTACTGCAGAACAGATTTGCTCCATTGTATCACACATCAAACAACATTAAACAGCGCTGAGAAACTGCCATCTTATTTCCACGAGATGTACTTTGAGACTTCTAACTTTTGCCTGAAGGTTTTAATTAAAGCAATTCATGTCCCAGGGCATCTTTCTTATAGTAAAGCTGTCTTCTTCATTCATTTGCTTCAAGGAGTCTGCTCTCTGTGCTTTGGCACAATCTAATCACTCCTGTGGGAGCAAATGGTAACATGAACGCGGATCAGAAAAAATATGGTTGAGTGAAGCAGGAAAGATGAAGAACAAGATGTAAAGGAAGAAACAATTTTGCACCCTTTATTCAAAGGCCTATTACATCTTTGGAAAGACAACAAAGACAAGGGTGGAAAAAAGGCATAAAAAAGGCATAAAATTTGAGACTCATGAGTTCAGTCGTTGCTTGTTGAAATAGTCCTACCACGTATGCTCCCGGAGCAGCAGGGAGCAGAGAAGGAATTTTGCTACCTCATTTAGTTTTTTTTTTTTTTTTTGAAAGAACATAGAGAGACAAGAAGAAGAAAGAAGTTATCAAGAATTGACATTTGGCAGCTCTTTCCTTTGTCACTTAACTCAGAGGCAGGAGAATTTACAAGTCCCCTCCACTTTGGTTACTCCAGATGTTTGAGCAGAAACATACCCAGTGACTCAGAATAAAAGGTGGAATTTTCTCCTGGATTTCACACAACAGTGCAGAAAACAAAGTTTACTGAAGGGTAAAGAAGTGTCAACAGTCCTAGGCAAGGCACAATAAGCAATCTAATAATAAACTACCTGAAGGAAGGTTGTAACCAGGTGGGGTTGGGCTCTTCTCCCAGACAACCAGCAACAGAACAAGGGGACACAGTCTCAAGTTGTGCCGGGGAAAGTATAAGATGGATATTAGGAGGAAGTTGTTGCCAGAGAGAGTGATTGGCATTGGAATGGGCTGCCCAGGGAGGTGGTGGAGTTGCCGTCCCTGAAGGTGTTCAAGCAAAGCCTGGCTGAGGCACTTAGTGCCATGGTCTGGTTGACTGGACAGGGCTGGGTGCTAGTTTGGCCTGGATGATCTTGGAGGTCTCTTGCAACCTGCTTGACTCTATGCTATACATACACACACATATAACAACCTGAAAATGCTTTCAAAATCCCTAAGCCTGTAATTAATAGTTACAAACTCCACAATAAAGGAGTATTTTAAAAGCCCAGCTCATTTCATTAGCGCTTTTCTCATTTTCCTCTACATCTGCACAACAATAATCAATTCATTCTGAGGCTGTTCATGCTCTCATTTGCAGGATCTTGGTGGAACAACTCCTTCCATGGTTTCATCAAAATGTATGGAAATATTTCTATTGACTGTAAGCTATTAAAGGAGCCTTTCTGCAAACAATGCATATATACACACACACAAATGTAATGTTTGTAGCTTACCAGAGGTGTTTACAGAATCAAACCACAGTTTTACAAGTTCACCTATCATTTTTAACTGGATTTCTGGATCTAGTAAGCTGGGATAAAAGCCTTGCAGAAGATTAAAGAGAATTAAAGCACAATCCAACATTTACATTGCATTCAACTTTCAAACCACCACTGCTAACTACAGCCTAGTGAATTCTTGCAAAGATTATGGGGGCAAATAGATGCTTTTAAAACCAAGTGAGAAACTTACATTTTGCCCCCATCATTGAGGGAACAAAGGCTTGAGCAAAAAGACTTTGTTGGCTCATCAGAATGTTGAGCTGGGGTGTTTTTTTAAAGGTTGAATTCAAGTATTAAAGTGAAATAAACATTGCATTTAAAACTAAAAACATCTTCTTTCCCAAGCTAGCCACGGCACTCAGAACGCCAATGAAACTGTCTGATAGAAGCAGCAACAACCATGCCTGAGTGCAGGCTGAAACACCTAGTTTTAGCTAACACTGAAAGGATAATGTCTTGTAAAATACCAGTAATTCATGAAACATTTGTGCTCTGCCAAATGTCTGTAATTTTCCTTTGCTTATCAAACATCTCTCGCCTCTCTGAGCCTGCTTCAGCACAGGGAACTACTACTTGCTTATTTTAGCAACCAGCATTTATTTACTTCACACTGTAATAGGACAATGCAACTGCTTTAACCTGAGGCATGCAGGAGAAGCAATTTCTCTTTGGCTCAAAACTGAAGTATGAATTTAACCAAGTTCTCAGTAGTTACTTTAAACACGAGGCACACATTTAGTTTGCAGCCTCTCTGGTCTAAGTTTTAGTTTGGGTTGGGTTTTGTTTCTTTGGTGGTGGTGTTATGGGTTTTTTTTTATCCTCTAAGAAAAGTGCTGGCAATTCAGTTTGAATAAACATATGAGCTTCCTATGAGGACTTACAACAAGTCGTTGAGCAGAAAAATAATGGGTTTAGCACTTTGCATCTTTCTGCAGTGCTAAGTGTCCAGTTCTGGGCTCCTCAATTCAAGAGAGATGTTGAGGTACTGGAAGGTGTCCAGAGAAGGGCAACAAAGCTGTGAGGGGCCTGGAACACAAACCCTATGAGGAGAGGCTGAGGGAGCTGGGGGTGTGCAGCCTGCAGAAGAGAAGGCTCAGGGGTGACCTCACTGCTGTCTACAACTACCTGAAGGGAAGCTGTAGCCAGGTGGGGTTGGTCTCTTCTCCCAGACAAGCAGCAACAGAACAAGGGGGGACAGTCTCAAATTGTGCCAGGGGAGGTACAGGTTGGATGTTAGGAGGAAATTCGTGCCAGAGAGACTGATTGGCATTGGAATGGGCTGCCCAGGGAAGTGGTGGAGTCACGATCCCTGGAGGTGTTCAAGAGAAGACTGGATGAGGCACTTAGTGCCATGGTCTAGTTGATTGGACAGGGCTGGGTGCTAGGTTGGACTGGATGAGCTTGGAGGTCTCTTCCAACTTGGTTGATTCTATGATTCTAAGTGCTGTTGTGGAGCAGGGAAGCAACACAAATAGATGTGAAAAATACCAAAAGGCAGAGCACCAACACTGAATATTCAAACAATTTCCAGTGTTTATTACACTTTTTGTTCAAGCTTCTATAAAAACATCATAAGCAGTTGTGTTAAATAACATCAAATCTATTTATACCAAGCTAATTGCAATGCCTGTTTTCACTAACATCCCAAGACAAATCTTTCAGCCAGGAGAGAGCCCTGAAGAGAGACGTAAACTAATCCATACAGCCGCCTGAACAATCTTTGCTTGCCTTCATGAGGCTCCCTGCTGAATCTTGAAAACCAAGATCAATTTGACATCAGCTAATTATGGTTATTCTCACCATCTTTCTGAGCAAGGACTAGGCAGCAATCCTAGGCAGCACAGGTTAGCAATGCTGCATGCAGCAGACTCCTGAACTGGGAAGGTAAAACCTGGCTGGCCAAGAAGTTTACAGGTGCCAGGCTTACAGTTTCATTAGGAAAAAAATTAGTGTGGTTTTGTACAAGATCCACTGTGCATTGATTTTAAAATAACAGCTGAAATATTGAGTGCAAGCAACTACAAGGTTCTGCTGGTAGCTTTGCATTAGAAAAAAAAAAATCAATCTGAAAACCCAATACCTCCCAAAAATCAGGTAAAAACACCTAATGATTACATTCAACAGCATAGTAGTAGTAGATCTAAATGTAAATGCAAGGAAAAAAGAGGCTAGGAATAAATATGAGACTGTAATAGCTGTAAATGTCTGCCTTTAGGAACATGTAATTTGTTTTTAAAGGTAGGTAGGTTCTAAGCCTCCTGTTTGCTCCCCTCTGGGTCCCATAAACTGACTGTGTTAATATAAAGCTTAGTCTGCTCCTAAAGAACAGCTGAGCAGCTTAGTTTCTATTCTTATCTTCAAGCAAAGGTCATGCCTCAAGTAGGCTTTTTTCACTCTTCTTTTGTGTTGTATACAGTAGACATGCCAGGGTGGGCTGTTTTTCCTCTGAATGATCCAGAGGAACTTTCAGCTCAAACTGGTTTGCAGTGGACACTGACATTTGCCCTTGCACTCAGCACTGGTCAGGCCACACCTTGAGTACTGTGTCCAGTTCTGGGCTCCTCAATTCAAGAGAGATGTTGAGATGCTGGAATATATCCAGAGAAGGGCAACAAAGCTGGTGAGGGGCTTGGAGCACAAACCCTATGAGGAGAGGCTGAGGGAGCTGGGGGTGTGCAGCCTGCAGAAGAGGAGGCTCGGGGCAGACCTCATTGCTGTCTACAACTCCCTGAAGGGAGGCTGTAGCCAGCTGGGGTTGGTCTCTTCTGCCAGGCAACCAGCAACAGAACAAGGGGGCACAGTCTCAAGTCGTACCAGAGGAGGTACAGGTTGGATGTGAGGAGGAAATTCTTGCCAGAGAGAGTGATTGGCATTGGAATGGGCTGCCCAGGAAGGTGGTGGAGTCACTGTCCTTGGAGGTGTTGAAGCAAAGCCTGGCTGAGGCACTTAGTGCCATGGTCTGGTTGATTGGATAAGGCTGGGTGCTAGGATGGACTGGGTGATCTTGGAGGCCTCTTCCAACCTGGTTGATTCTATGATTCTATTCCCTAAATGTATTCATTCCATAAGCACAGCAGGGAATTGGACTGCTTGAGAACACTTCCAACACTGTGGTAGCTGACCTGTCCAACTAGGAAGCATAAGCAGAGGGCTGCTGGCTGACAGTGTGGCTTAAGTATTTAGTGATAACCTACCAGCAATTATACATTTGAAAGTCTCATCTGCAGTGCATGTGTGTGTGTGTTTGTGTATTTCCAAGTAAGGCACTAATAGATAACAGCACAGCTTAGGCAAGAGGAAATCCAACTTCTAAATCATCCACAAGCCTGCAATAACACTTAGTTAAACATCAGCACTCCACGTACAGAGCCCCACTGACAGCATTCATCCTCAGACATTTGTGTGCAAACACCGAGGAAAACAACATCAACATTTTTGCTTTGCTTCCATTCAAGACACATTAAGCGGAGAATGGCATCACAGAGTGCTAACGAGGGAAGGCGCTTCCAAAATTGCCTCTGAATCACAGCAATTAAAGGAATTAGAGGCTGACCCTCGGAGTCTGAGCAGTGTGACATTGCTCAGATATGGAAGAGATTAATAGGAGAGGAGAAAAGGCAAGCTGCCCACCGTCCTTCTCCATAAGCAGGCTGCTTATGGCAGAAGAGGAATCGAGGGGTGCTGGTAAAGGGCCTCGTGGAGCAGATGCACATTTTGAGGGTGTTTGTTGCAATCCATAAAATACCAAACTTTGTAGAAATGTTTGTTTAGAGTAGACACTTGGTGATGTGCCAACCTAAACAGCAACTACTGCAGAAGTGTCTGCAGCTGCTAGTTGGAGATATGTGATATGTAATCTTCAGAGAATCAAGCAGGTTGGAAGAGACCTCCAAGATCATCCAGTCCATCCTAGCACCCAGTCCTGGCCAAGCAACCAGACCATGGCACTAAGTGCCTCAGCCAGGCTTTGCTTCAACACCTCCAGGGATGGTGACTCCACCACCTCCCTGGGCAGCCCATTCCAATGCCAATCACTCTCCCTGCCAACAACTTCCTCCTAACACCCAGCCTAGACCTCCCCTGGCATAACTTGAGACTGAGTCCCCTTGTTCTGTTGCTGGGTGCCTGGCAGAAGAGACCAACCCCACCTGACTACAACCTCCCTTCAGGTAGCTGCAGACAGCAATGAGCTCTGCCCTGAGCCTCCTCTTCTCCAGGCTGCACACCCCCAGCTCCCTCAGCCTCTCCTCACAGGGCTGTGCTCCAGGCCCCTCACCAGCTTCGTTGCCCTACTCCAACACATTCCAGCACCTCAACATCTCTCTTGAACTGAGGAGCCCAGAACTGGACACAGCACTCAAGGTGTGGCCTGAGCAGTGCTGAGCACAGGGGCAGAATAACCTCCCTTGCTCTACTGACCCAGGCCTGCAGTGGCTAAGGAAAGCAGGCAGGAGATAAAGGAGAAGCAGAGGTATCCTGACATCAGCAATAAAGAGGGGCCTGCTGACCAAAGATGAAAAGACTCTGTGAGGAAGACTGTGCTGGTGCTCATCTCAGATAACCATTCAAGACCACCTAGGGAGTTGGAACCAGGATGGAGAACAGGAAAATATCTATGTTAATAAACTCCAAGAAATAATTGTAATCACCCTCCCTCTTCTTAGGAATATGTGTGCTCTTGTAACATAAATTGTGGCTTGTGCCAGCATGGGCTGTGCAGGATTGATGGTGCAATCCTGCCTGCACCCAGCTCTGTAATAAAATATACCTACTTCATAACTCTGCAGGAGTTTTGGGCTTCATTTCAGAGGTCAGTTAGGCTTTTACCATGGTGTTCTGAGTATCTCTGGCTGTATTTCATCCTCTGAGCGTGGTCATTCCCTCCTGAAAAGGGACAATGCCCATCCTGAACAGATAAGCCAGCAGACTTTGGATCAGAATAAGTGCATTCCCTAGCAATACATTTCAAAGCTCTGCACTTGATGACCAAGGGCTTTACCAGATCTGCCAAGAACACTGCTAATCCCCTCTATTTCTGTACCAGCCCAGGAAACTGAAGAGAGAGCTCCTGCAGAACAAAAGGTGCTGTGGGAAGTGCTGCTTACCCGTGAACAACTTGCTATCAGCTATCAGACTGCCAAAGCAGGCATCACACAATCTGCAAGGGAAATCATTCTGTTGTGGCATCCAAGTGCCAGGGCAGTAAGACCAAGATCCATGATTCCTAACTAGTTCCATCCTATTGCTTTGTTTGCAAACATGGTGAAGTTTGCTTCTTTTTTCCTTAGGGATGTTTTAATTTGCCTGTATCTGTGTGAGGTTTTGGGCAGGTTTTTTAGGTTCTTTGTTGTTTAGGTTTTGTTGGGGTTTAGCAGGGTTTGTTTCCTTTTTTTTTTGGTTGGTTGAGTGGGTTTTTTTCTGTACAAAAGAGAAGAGATTGAAACTGAAGGTTAAAAAACCTCCAAACTTTGGTTAGGTCCCTGCCATGTCATATTTAACCTGTAAGAAGCTATTCAAGACCTATATTCTTACTTTCCAAAGGAATGAAAAAACAGGTTTGGAACAAAACTTCTCAATACATAGAATCAGGAATTCTCCTTTTCATGTTTCTCATAGTGAAAGACAGCAAGCAATGCATCCTCACTAAAATGAGACAAGAAATGATTCCATGCTGAAACACTAAAAGCCCTTCCTATTCACCAACTCCTCATCTCCTTTTTCAAGGAGAAACTCTTCTTGCAGAAACATTACAAAATCATTTTCTCTCTCTTTCATCTTTGTGGAACAGCACATTATTCCCATGCAGGGAGCCAAGGTGCAAGGGCATTAAAATCCAAACAGAGCCATGGTAATGACTGACTTGCTAGCAGTCATTTCTAGCCAAAACCAGATGAAAATCTCTTGCTTCAGACCACGACACCTCTGAAGCTCCCCAGACTGAAAAGAGGCTGAAGAGTTTCATCCTCTACCCAAGCATAAGTATTCAGATATGCAATCCCACTGTAATTTCCCTAAATGGGACTGAACTGGCAGAGTGGTGATACAGAAAGAACAGAAATGCTGGATCAAGTTAAATTACCTCTGCAGTTTATATGCTGTTTATAGCAGGTGCTAGCAACATTCCTCCAGTATGGAAAAAGATATTTGGTGCATATTTCCAGTCACATTTTTGACACACAGGAAGCATTTGTGAAAAGAAGTTGAAGCAAAGAAAGAATTAAGATATTTAAGCTTCCAGCATCACTGTTCTATAGTTTCATTCTGAACACTGAAAACTGAGTACCAAAACTCCCAAGGCCACAAAATACAACGATTGCTTCTATTGTTTTTGGAAGGCACACAACAGGCCTTTCACCTGCACTCTGATCTAAGTAAGAAGTTATCTAGTGGCTGTCAACCAGACTGAATTTACTGTGTCCAGTTCAGGGCTCCTCAATTCAAGAGAGACGTTGAGATGCTGGAAGGTGTCAGAGAAGGGTGATGAAGCTGGTGAGGGGCCTGGAGCACAGCCCTGTGAGGAGAGGCTGAGGGAGCTGGGGGTGTGCAGCCTGCAGAAGAGGAGGCTCAGGGCAGAGCTCATTGCTGTCTACAACTCCCTGAAGGGAGGCTGTAGCCAGGTGGGGTTGGTCTCTTCTGCCAGGCACGCAGCAACAGAACAAGGGGACACAGTCTCAAGCTGTGTCAGGGGAGGTCTAGGCTGGATGTTAGGAGGAAGTTGTTGTCAGAGAGAGTGATTGGCATTGGAATGGGCTGCCCAGGGAGGTGGTGGAGGCACCGTCCCTGGAGGTGTTCAAGAGAAGACTGGATGAGGCACTTATGCCATGGTCTGGTTGATTGGCCAGGGCTGGGTGCTACGTTGGCCTGGATGATCTTGGAGGTCTCTTCCAACCTGGTTCTATGACTCTATGATTCTAAATCCTGCTGAGAAGCAAGGTAGGTTTAAGGAATCTCCTTACAGTACTTAGATGGGTTCTGGTGATGTTGCAACACGGACAAAAGCTTGTGGATGTCTGCCTAAAAAAAGATGATGACTGTATCCACCATTTCTCAGCCAAATGTCTCAAATCCCACACATGAGCACAGGTGACTTGTTTTAAGAAGTAGCATCCCTGAAATGCAGTCCTAGGTGTCCTTTTTTATGATCCTAAGCCTTCATTTAAATGTCTTTTGTCTATACAAGGGGATCAAGCTACTGGACTCACTTGCAAAACAATTTCATCCCCATAGAGGAAGCACATCCCAGGAGACAAAGTAAAACTTGTCTTTGATGCAAGGCTGGGGGATGGGGACAAGCTTTCAGACACCTCAGCCTTTTTGCAGTGTCTGAAAGCTTGTCTGGTTTTACTAAGATTACTAAGTGCCCTAGCAGGAGACGCTGTCACTGCATGCAAAGCTTTTCTACATACTGAGACCAACACCACTACAGTAATTTCACCCTTGTGAGAGCAGTCTGTCATTATCCTCCTTCACACTTTCCCCAAATGGTGACTTGATTCTAGAAAGGCTTCTCTGGCACTGAATGGGCTAAAAACAGGTCTCAGAGATGCTGCAGCTCTTCTTACTTCATGAGGATGAAAGCCCACAAGCTCAAAGAGGGCAGGTAGAGGGGCACAGTACAGGAAAGAGAACACTTCAGTGAGCAGCAGAGCTAGGAAGAAATGCTTTTCCACAAACTCCTGTTTCAAATTTGGGTAAATGCACTGTGACTACGATGGGAGCTGCAAGAGAAACTCTGTGAACGACTTGAGCGCTTCCACGCTGCAGAGGCTCCTAGTGCACGTTTTGAGTGCTTGGACAAGCTTTGCACTCTCACTGCACTTAGAATCATAGAATCAACCAGGTTGGAAGAGACCTCCAAGATCACCCAGTCCAACCTATCCCCCAGCCCTAGACAGTCAACTAGACCATGGCACTAAGTGCCTCAGCCAGGCTTGGCTTCAACACCTCCAGGCACAGTGACTCCACCACCTCCCTGGGCAGCCCATTCCAATGCCAATCACTCTCTCTGACAACAACTTCCTCCTAACATCCAGCCTAGACCTTCCCCGGCACAACTTGAGACTGTGTCCCCTTGTTCTATTGCTGGTTGCCTGGGAGAAGAGGCCACCCCCCACCTGGCTACAGCCTCCCTTCAGGGAGTTGTAGACAGCAATGAGCTCTGCCCTGAGCCTCCTCTTCTGCAGGCTGCACACCCCCAGCTCCCTCAGCCTCTCCTCATATGGTTTATGTTCCAGGCCCCTCACCAGCCTTGTTGCCCTTCTCTGGACACCTTCCAGCACCTCAATATCTTTCTTGAATTGAGGAGCCCAGAATTGGACACAGCACTCAAGGTGTGGCCTGACCAGTGCTGAGTACAGGGGCAGAAGAACCTCCCTTGTCCTGCTGGCCACACTGCTCCTGACCCAGGCCAGGATGCCATTGGCTTTCTTGGCCACCTGGGCACACTGCTGCCTCATCTTCAGCCTACTATCTACCAGTACCCTCAGGTCCCTTTCTTCCTGGCTGCTTTCTAGCCACTCAGTCCCCAGTCTGTAGTGCTGCTTCGGGTTGTTGTGGCCAAAGTGCAGAACTTTGCACTTGGCCTTGTTAAATCTCATCCCGTTGGCCTCTGCCCACCCATCCAGCCTGTCCAGGTCCCTCTGCTGCTCCCTCTCCTACCCTCCAACAGATCAACACCTGCTCCTAGCTTGGTGTCATCTGCAAACTTACTGATGATGGACTCAATCCCCTCGTCCAGATCATCAATCCCCTACTACATCATCCTCCCCTACTACAGACAACTCCCAGGTCCTCTCCCCTTTATTCAGATGTTAGCTTCCACAAGACTAGTGAGATCTTCCTACCTTTGAAAACGCTGAGGTGAAGCATTTTTAAGAGTTATTGGAGAGCACACTTATGGGCACATTGCCTTTGGGTTTCTTTTCCCCATCTGGAGACATTTAACTCTGACAGACTGAGCTATAGGCTTCTAGAGTCAAGTCTTAGCCAACCACCTGTTGCACTGGCCCTCAGGAGAGAAGCAACTGACACCAAAGTTACACTTTGGAAGCAAAGAAATCTGCTCTTTTAAAAATTTAATAGAAAAAAAAAAAAAAGCCACAACTAAATCCAGCCCAAAAAATCTTTAAGGAGAAAATTATTCTGGAAAACTAAAGCACTAAACAACTGTGTTAACAGCTGTGCTAGTTTGAAGCTAGCTAGAATGTTTTGGTGAGAACTAGATTACAGGCTGTGAAAGGGAAACAATGGTGAGGTCTACTTCACTCATAGGCTTGCTGAGAGGTATAAGAGCAAGAATCCAAACACAGATAAGGGAGTCACTCTTCATCCAGGCTGTGGGCTGCATTTCTCTCTAACCTCATCTTCCATCTCTCTGAATAATCCACTTGCTTCCTAACCCCCTTGGCCAACCCTCCATCCTTCCTTGGGGCATAAGGCAATGCCTGGGGTAAGGCAGAGGGGAGGGAGAAGGTGGAAGGGTGGTTGGGAGCCCCTCCTGGGGACTCAGGTTTCTGGCAGGGCTGTTGTGTTTCTGTATTACCTTTTACCTTATCTATTTTTGTATATAACTGTATCTACTGTAAATATCTGCTTGTATGTTGTGCTAGCTGTAAATATAAGCTTCATTCAAATTTCCAGAGCCGTCTGAGTCTAGCCTGGGTGATTTCCAAAGTAGGGGGGGGGGGGGGGGGCAGGGAACACCAAACTGCCACGTCTTTTATTTAGCTCACCTTAGGAGAACATCTCACATGTTTATAGAGTATCATAGTGTCACAGAATCAACCAGGTTGGAAGAGACCTCTAAGATCATCCAGGCCAACGTAGCACCCAGCCTTAGCCAATCACCTAGACCATGGCACTAAGTGCCTCATCCAGGCTTTGCTTCAGCACCTCCAGGGACAGCAATCCACCACTTCCCTGGGCAGCCCATTCCAATGCCAATCACTCTCTCTGCCAACAACTGCCTCCTAACATCCAGCCTAGACCTCCCTGGCACAGCTTGAGACTGTGTCCCCTTGTTCTGTAAGGACCAATTCCATGGATATAACAGATTTGTGCAACAGCCACAGCCACCATAGGAGAGAGGTCTCTGCAAAGTGGTCACCTTCAGTCTCCAGAAATCAAAACAGTGTATGAAATCTCCCAGGTAACTGCATGTACACAGTCACAATCAGGGATATCTTTGGCCTGATAGCAGACTTTAAGACTTAAAAGCAATTTATTTTCCACTTTCCATAAAACTTTGGAAACATTTAGTACTGATTCTGCAGTTCTCACACGCAAACCCCATCTAAAACTGAAAACCCAACGTTTTTGTGTGCATTTAGTACTGATTCTGCAGTTCCCACAAGCAAACCCCACCTAAAACTGGAAAAAACAATGTTAGAATCATAGAATCAACCAGGTTGGACGAGACCTCCAAGATCATCCAGGCCAACCTAGCCTGTCCAATCAACCAGACTATGGCACTAAGTGACTCAGACAGGCTTTGCTTCAACACCTCCAGGGACAGAGACTCCACCACCTCCCTAGGCAGCCCATTCCAATGCCAATCACTCTCTCTGCCAACAGCTTCCTCCTAACATCCAGCCTAGACCTCCCCCATCACAACTTTAGACTGTGTCCCCTTGTTCTGTTGCTGCTTGCCTGGCAGAAGAGACCAACCCCACCTGGCTACAGCCTCCCTTCAGGTAGTGTTTAGCCACTGCAATACTTTGTATTTGATGATATGGTTATAAATTAATTGCATTAGCAACAGCTGTGAGGGGAAAAAAAAAATAACAGGTTAGGGCTCTTATCTGGGATTCAGCAGATCTAAGTTCAAAGCTTCACTGAGCCTCAGGCTTCCAGCTTAACCTCAGGCAATTGATTTAACCTCCCCTGTACCTCAGTTACTCATCTGTAGAGCAGTGTGTTTGAGAAGAACGTCACAGCACTTCTTATCAACAGCGTCTGGAGGGCAAACATGCAAAAGCTTCTGGCACTAGGATCTCTGTGAGCATCTATAGACACGCAGAAGATTCAAAACCCAAATGTTTCTCAACAGACTCTTCAGGGCACAAATACTAGCTCTTCTCTAAAAGAGGAGAAACCCCACCTCCATCTCTCCAAAGCCCAGAAACTGGCATGAAAAACCTGTCAGAAAGAAGACAGCAAAGTTTTCTTTCAGCATCAGCAGCCCCAGTGCAAGAGTACAATGAATGAGAGATACAGGTCTGAGAGGCAGGCAGGCAGCTCAGAAGGAAAACCACCTTCATTTCAGACAAGAAAAGAGAAATGCAAGGACATAAAACCAGTTGGTTCTGCTCCAGTGTTATGGGTAAGCAAATGGACTGTTCCCTGCTGTCACAGAAGGAGCTCTGCTGGGGGCAACACAGTGTCTGTGGTTTCCAAAGGGGAAACCAAAGGGGCAAAAGCAAGTGGTGCTGGCTGGTGGACAGCATAGCAGTATTTCCAGAAGCATCTTTATTTTCCCACCTGTCCTGGTGCACTGACTTCTTTGCAAGGGAAAGCTGGACACAGTGCTGGCAGAGGAGTCCAGGACACAGAGGGAGGGGAGGTGGTGGATTCACCATCCCTGGAGGTGTTTAAGAGGAGGCTGGATGAGGCACTTAGTGCCACAGTTTAGTTAATTAGAAGGGTTAGGTGATAGGTTGGACTTAATCGTCCTAGAGATCTTTTCCAACCTGGTTAATTCTGTGACTCTGTGATTTAGAACCATGATGAAAAAGCCAAACCCAAAACTCAGCAGCTTTCCCATAACCTCAGCACTGTCAGTAACCTGTGGCCAAGGATGGCAGGTAATGAAATGTAGTGCTTGAAGCTGAGCCATATATTAAATTTCCCAATATATGGCTGTGATTTAGCAATCTACTAGGGATGAGAAGGGAATGCAAAGCAAAGAACTACTGCGCTTCTGCTTCCTTACAGACCTTCAACAAAGCATCTTCTCTCCAGAGATAAGGAAGACAGGTAGCCAAGAAGTGATCAAACAAGCCACCAGAAGATGTTCAGGCATGTCACTGGAAATAAACCACTTTAAAATAAATGCTGCTCAGTTAAGTAAAGAGAAAAGCCTGAACACATAGGAACACGTTTCAAAAGAAGATGCTCATAACAGACTCTCCATGGGCAGCAGCAAAAGCAAGTTAGCTGATAAAGCTGCTAAAGCAAACGGAATTCACATTCCCATTTAGTTAGTGGAAATCTACCAGATCCCCAAGGGTGATGAACATTAAACAGTGTGAAATTTTATTGCATTTTGCTGCTTCCCTCCTGGGATTTTTATGACGATAACCATTTTTTTGGGTATATAAACAGTGAGAACTCCAAAAGCTTCATTTTAATCGAAGACGCTCCATGAAAATTTAACAGGCACAAAGGCTTTGAGTGCTAAGGCTTCTTTGTGAAGAATGACATGTTCAAACAGTTTGTGAATTAAACCCATGGTCATGTTGTGAATGGTAAGGTGACTTAGAGAGTCAGCCCCAGCAGGTTCCAAAGTAGAGCGACTCTGCTCTGCCAATAATCTGCAGTTTATTTGACTATTCCTGGTGTACAGAAGCTTGTTTAAGTGTCCTGTCATGCAGCAGATGGATTTCCTGAACACCCACCTACATCATTATTAACATTTCTATACACCACCACACGTTGCACTGAGCAGATGCATATTCCAGGTTTAAAGGCTGCTGCTATTCCCCCAAAGCACCGCTCAGAGCGGTCACACTGGGTCACACCTAATTTAGTCTAGCCCAGCACTCTGCCTTTAACAGCAGCCAAGGCTGCCTTTGGGAAAATACAAGAGCAGGGCAAAAGGTAGTGGTCATAGCCAGGAGGAGGTTGCTCTCTTCTCTCAGGTGGCCAGCACCAGAACGAGAGGACACAGCCTCAAGCTACGCCAGGAGAGATTTAGGCTGGAGGTGAGGAGAAAGTTCTTCACTGAGAGAGTCATTGGGAATGGGCTGCCCGGGGAGGTGGTGGAGTCGCCGTCCCTGGGGCAGTTCAAGGCAGGATTGGATGTGGCACTTGGTGCCATGGTCTAGCCTTGAGCTCTGTGGTAAAGGGTTGGACTTGATGATCTATGAGGTCTCTTCCAACCTTGGTGATACTGTGAAAAAAACTTTTGCAGAACATTAGAATCATAGAATCAGTCAGGGTTGGAAGGGACCACAAGGATCATCCAGTTCCAACCCCCTGCCAGGGGCAGGGACACCCTACCCTAGAGCAGGTTGGCCATGTCCTCACCCAGCCTGGCCTTAAACACCTCCAGGGATGGGGTCTCAACCACCTCCCTGGTCAACCCATTCCAGGCTCTCACGACTCTCACACTGAAGAACTTCTCCGCATCTCCAGCAACTCATAGCTAAAATTCTTTTGAATTCAAATGTGGTACCTTTGTAATAAACTCAAAGGTTAGTTTTCTTCCTCTCATGTTTTCACTCCCTTTCTCAACTTCTAGAAACAAGTTGCCCAGGGAGGTGGGAGAAGCTCCATCCCTAGAAGTTAAGGCCAGGCTGGATGGGGCTCTAAACAACCCAATCTATTGTGAGGTGTTCCTGTCTGTGGCAGACAGGTTGGAACTAGATGATCCTTGGGGTCTCTTCCAGCCCTGACAATTCTATGATTCCAGCCTTGACAGTTCTGTAGTTCTATAATTCCAGCCCTAACAATTCTATAGTTCTATGACTCTATGATTCCAGCCCTGACAGTTCTATGACTCTATGATTCCAGCCCTGACAGTTCCATAGTTCTATCACTCTATGATTCCAGCCCTGACAGTTCCATAGTTCTATCACTCTATGATTCCAGCCCTGACAGTTCCATAGTTCTATCACTCTATGATTCCAGCCCTGACAGTTCCATAGTTCTATCACTCTATGATTCCAGCCCTGACAGTTCTACAGTTCTATGACTCTATGATTCCAGCCCTGACAGTTCTACAGTTCTATCACTCTATGATTCCAGCCCTGACAGTTCCATAGTTCTATCACTCTATGATTCCAGCCCTGACAGTTCTACAGTTCTATCACTCTATGATTCCAGCCCTGACAGTTCTACAGTTCTATCACTCTATGATTCCAGCCCTGACAGTTCCATAGTTCTATCACTCTATGATTCCAGCCCTGACAGTTCTACAGTTCTATGACTCTATGATTCCAGCCCTAACAGTTCCATAGTTCTATCACTCTATGATTCCAGCCCTGACAGTTCTATAGTTCTATGACTCTATGATTCCAGCCCTGACAGTTCTATGACTCTACAACATCCTAAAGCTTAATGACTACTCATTGTGATTCTGCTCATTTATCTGCTGGTCTCTAGTTCCTGTAGAGCAGACACTCAGCTTTAAAGAAAATTGTGAGTTATCCTGAACACAAAAAGGCAGTAACAAAAAAGAATGCAAAGGAAGTTGAGCTGATAAAGATCCACATTGTAAAGAGACAGCCAATTCTTTACTAAACAAATCTTCTACCTCACTGCAGGAACTGCTGCATAGAAATGAACAACAACCTAAAAATCCCTACAAATTAAATTGTTTCAACACATTTTTATTGGCATCACACAGATAACAAATCTCTAAAGCAAATCCCAAACCAGATTACAACTAGTTCTTTATAGCCCCAAGTATGAGAGAAGTTTTATGAGACAGGAAAGAGCCAGCAGCTGCACAGAACACCTTTCATTTAAAAGGCAGGATAATAAATGAATATAAACACAATGGAAGGAACAAGGAAAATAAATATTGTCATCTTGTCCTTAGTCATGCTTTACAGCTTAAAAGGTGGGTTGGGGCTTGTTGTTATAATGCACTTGGATTTTAAGCAAGGAAGACAAATGACAAACAGAAAGGACTACAAGGATAAAATGTCTTGTGTGTTAAAGGATGGGGGGAAAACAGAAGGGAAGAAGAATCTGAGCAACAGGAGCAGCTCAAAGACTTTAAAGCAAATGGAAAGGTGACAACAGGAAACAAGCCCCTAATGATTAGGGGGGAGCAGGGGAATAAGCCAACAAATTGCCAGTGAAATTTAAGCTCTATCTGCTGGGATAGAGATGGGTTTCCTTCTTAGTAGCCAGCATAATGCTGTGCTTTGGGTTCAGTATGGGAATTGGTATGAGCAGAACGTTGACAGTATATTGATGCTGCTAGGAAGTCAAGGACTTTTTGACTTTCCATCTTTTCCTAGTGTGCAGATGCAGAAGAAGATGGGAGGGAGCATGGCCAGGACATCTGACCCAAACTAGTCAGAGAGCTATTCCACACCATGGGACATCATGCTCAGTATACAAACTGGGGTGGGATATTGGCTGGGAAGGGCCAATCGCTGCTCTGGCAGCAGTCAGCAGATGGTGAGCAGTTGTACTGTGCATCACTTGTCTTTCCTTGGAGTTTACTTCCCTCTCTTTTCATTACATTCCTTTTCATTATCATTATTATTATTATATTTTATTCTATTGCAGTTATTAAACCGTTCTTATCTCTGTGTGTGGATTTTGTTGTCGGGGTTCTTTGGCTGCATTTCTTCTCTCCATCCCACTCAGAGGGGGAAGGAGTGAGCAAGTGGTTATGGTTTTAAAACATGACAGCCTGGGGTTGAAGAAATAGGATGGCCAAGAAGGTACAGCAGTTCCTCTGGGTAACAAACTCACTTAACTTGTCACAACAAGAAGGCAATCAGAAAGGGAGAACAAAGCCTACAAGGTGGTTCCTGCTTCATCAAACATTGCCCCAGAATAATGGAGTACTGAAGGAAAGGTTCGATCTCTTCTGCAGCATTATGAAAGGTGACTGGGGAACACAAGAAGGGGAATCATCTTGCACTGACAGAACATACCAACACCTTCCACTGAAACCCCACCACAAAGGTCAGCACACTACGAGTTTGCAGGACATTAGAGAGAAGCACCTCAAACCCAACACACTTTCTCCTTTACACAAATAAATATCCAAGCAGAGCACACAAAAGAAGATTTCACTCCCATGTAGAACCCTTTATTCAGAATAAAGTGTCTCCTACTTCCTTCCACCTCTGAATTCACAAAGGAAGGAAAATGTAGACCATTAGACTAGTTCTGTCTATTCTAAGAAAACTCAGAGCAAAATGATGGGAAGCCCCCAGGAGCAGATGAAACCAGAAAGTTTCTGTACCAAAACACAATTTCCTTTACCACAAAATCTTTATTTCTTTTTATTTTCCCTTTTTCCCCCCTTTCTTTTTGAATTTGTTATTATTTTGGCACATTTTATCTACATCTATTGACTTTCTTCCTCCTCCTTCAGGGAATATTCACAGATGTGCAAAGCCACCTCTAACAGCAACATTAGCTGAAGCAAAAAATGAAATTTACACTTGACTGCCCTCTTCAACAATGTGCAATCACCATTTAATAGGAAAATGGAGCAGAGTGCAAACAGGAAGAGGAAAGGCCTGATTAAAACCCACCAGTCCTAGAGCTGACGATGCCCCCAGCATGGAAACAAGGCACACGCTTTGCTCACAGCAGCATCAGCTCTGGAGCACTCTGCAGCCCCTCACCAGCACTGACAAACACAACACAGAAGCAGAAGTACCCAGGGGAAGCAATTTTCACTGTATGGCTACCACAATACATCAGCTTCATTCCTTTCTTGTTAAAGAAAGCAAAGCAAGTGCTTACGATACAGAGTCATGAATCCTTTGCACTAGTTAATAAAAGCCAAATCCATCAGGAAATCCAAAAAGATAGGATTTGACCTCTGAGTCAGTCCACCAGTGACATAGCACAGCCTTTTCTGCCCAAAGGCAAGAGAATTTGGGCTCAGCTCCACTATGTGGAAAAAGAGCAAGAAGTCCTGTCCAAGAGAAGCTGGCAGCCCTCAAGAGCATGACTTCTGTGACCTCTCACACCCTGTGCCTGCACAGAGGGTCCTTGGCAGCAGGGCAGGTTTCAGATGCCCTCACTGAATCCCAGTACGGTCTGGGGTGCAAGTTCCACCCTGAGGCTGCTGCCAGAGATAATCCCTCCACAGCAGCACTTCTTTCTGTTTCAGAGCAAGCAGCTGAAGAGCCAATCTCATGCTTTGGCTTCACTTCAAAGCCACATACACACATCCTGCTCTGAGGAAGCCGTTAGCTACATCTGAGAGGCTGCACTGAAGGATAGGGTTCTCATTGCCTTCTACACCTTAGTGATCCACTAGTTTCTGAGGAGAGTGCAGTGGCATGGCCTCGCAGCTCAAGCTGGGTTCTCTGAGAGTATTCAACTTACAGCACCACCCAGAAGTTTATCTTCACTCACAGATCATACTTGACAGGTTGATCTTTTCTCTTGTTGGCTTTATTATTATCATCTATATTACAGGTCTGTTATTAATGGACTCTTTGTTTACACATGTCAGAAGATGAGAGAGATCACCTAATCACCTGCTTTCCCCATCATTGAAGACCAAGGGGGCACCAATTTCCTTTCCACTCCTTTTCTCCTCCTCCTTTTCGCATGTCTGAGATTTACCATCCCCAGTCAGCTGTGAGCTGGAAGAATCATTTTGTAATTATCAAGATTTCTCATACACAAACTTCGAATCACAGAGCTTCTCCCTCCCCTCCCCTTAAATTAGGAAAATATTCCTTTGAAACCATGTTTCATTTTCAATTGGCTCTGCAAAAACTCTGACTTTCTGCTTAGCTTTTAATTGATATTCATGATACATTATTGATGACAAAAGCACAAGGATATGGCTAGAACAAACAAGTGAACAGCTTCATTTCTGCAACTAACTGGCAAGTTGAATAAAAGCCCTTCCTTTGAGCTAGGGAGAAGCATCACCTTTTTATTTTGCCCAGTACAGTGTTATTGGTGATATGAGGGAACTCTGTCTCAGAATCTTAAATTATACATTTATGATCAGGTTGATGCTGAGATGCTACACAAGCAGAAGACAGGAAGATCAATGGCAGTTGGGGGGGGTGAATGTCTCCCACAACTATCTACTGCTCCAACCAGAGCCTGGTAGAAGTTAACACCAACTATTCCAGTCACCAAGGGATGAGTCATTTGCCCTGCTGCAGCTATTGAGTGCTTCCAGAGCATCTGATTCTCAGAAACCTGCACATTCACACAGCTTCACACCTCACTTCCCTCCTCCAGTTACCCTGCCAAGTTGAAGGCATCTAACCCATCCTCTGAACACTGAGGGGACATTTCATGGGTAAAGTCAGCTGCAATTACACATTCTAGCAGAGCTAATACATACAACAGGTTCCTTAAGCAGCTGTCAGGACAGTAAATTATCAGTAAAGGCAATTTGCTGCCAAAATGGGTTCCCTAAGCCCTGAGAGTGTGAAATTATGCTGTGCTCCAGTAAAACAGCAGCTAAGGCACATTTCAGTCTCACTCAGGTTTGCCCTTGCAGACTGCAAACACTGACAGCATCTCACTCGTGCGCACTGTAAAGCTGTAGCAGTAGCTGCAGCATTACCCAGTGAAACCCAAATCGCAGACCCCTCCTAGATCCCTGCACTGATACTATGCAAGGCTACAGACAAACTTCAGAGCAAAAGCATCTGAGAGAAGTATCACAGAGAAAGGAACACGCTGCTAACATCTAGAATACCGATAGAGATAGGAATTTATCTAGCCAGCTGCCTAGGGCAAAACATCTACACTCAGATAAGTAATGATCAGAGATTCACTGCCCAACTGCGTGATAGGCAACATCTGTTATTACAGCCACTGAAGTCTGATTACAGGAGAGCTGTATTGAACAAATATGGATCACTCTCCATCTTAAGTGACTGTGGGAAGAACAGCAGAAAGGACAACAGTGTCTGAGCACTCAACAGCACAAGCTGTGTAACCCAGCTCATCCGTGCCAGATGTGTGCAAACTCTGTCTGACACAACAGCTACAAATCCTGGGAAGATTCTGCACCTTAATAGAGCATCAATCATTTTCTTCATCCATTAGAAAAACAAACAAACAAACAAAAACCTTCTAAAATAACAATAATAATAAATACCACAGAACAAGATTCCCAGCAGAGCACTGCTGGGGAAAGTGAGCAGAAAGTAAGAAGCATAACACAAGGCTGGGGTGAATAACCAAGGCATGAGCAGTCACACAGACACAAAGTTCAGATGCAGTCTGTACCAAGAGAGGTCATTCTAGAGTGCAGGGCAATCAAAACAGCTATTTGAGCTCCAAAATTCAGCCATAATTTCTCCCTTCAAAGAGCTTTATCAAAGCAATAAAACTCCAGTTTTATAGTTCATAATCAAGCAGTCCTGTTAACTGTCTCAGTAAGTGACTTCATAGCCAAGGCTTGCACTTAAAAACATCATTTCTTTATTTTCATACATCTAATTCCAGTGTTCCAAATATATTTAATGAGCAAGTCAAGCTCCAAACCTCAGAAACCAGATGAATCTAATTCTGGTTGGCAATTTATCCTCAGTAATATCAGACAGTAACCAGCAGTATCTTTCTCAGGTTTGCTTTTGGATTTTTCTTGTTTGGTTTGCTGTTTTCCTTTTTAATGTGAGATGGATGGTAGAAGATCTCAGTTTCTGAAGATTACAGGGAATTAGTATCCCAGAACCAAGACTCCTCCCTTATCCTACTCACAAGCAGCAGTCACAGGCTGCAACACTCTGATGCTTTCCTACCCAAATGGAAAATGATTTAACTTAATCTGTAAGAAATGAAGTCAAAGTGCCAGCACCTTGTAAGTAAAGATTAATCCATCTTGGAACTAGATCAAGCACAATGACACAGTAGCCAGCAACTTTTGCAGCAGTACATAGAGCACTGAGTTACAGATATGGTTTCTCCCCTCTATACCATATTCCGCTCGGGTTCTCCTGTCTGCGCTATCACCATGGCACCGAGCATGTCCCACTGCACTTGCAGCATTACAACTATGACACATGCCACAGCTTGGGGGTTTCTTTCCTTCTTTCCAGTGCTGAAGAAGCCAGCAGACTTCATTCATCACTTAAACTATCTGGCAAAGTTATTTTAATTATCACAGAATCACCAAGGTTGGAAGAGACCTCACAGATCATCAAGTCCAACCCTTTACCACAGAGCTCAAGGTGAGACCATGGCACCAAGTGCCACGTCCAGTCCTGCCTTGAACAGCTCCAGGGACGGCGACTCCACCACCTCCCCGGGCAGCCCATTCCAGTGTCCAATGACTCTCTCAGTGAAGAACTTTCTCCTCACCTCCAGCCTAAATTTCCCCTGGCATAGCTTGAGGCTGTGTCCTTTCGTTCTGGCGCTGGCCACTTGAAAGAAGAGAGCAACCTCCTCCTGGCCACAACCACCCCTCAGGTAGTTGTAGACAGCAATAAGGTCACCCCTGAGCCTCCTCTTCTCCAGGCTAACCAATCCCAGCTCCCTCAGCCTCTCCTCGTAGGGCTGTGCTCAAGGCCTCTCCCCAGCCTCGTCGCCTTTCTCTGGACACGCTCAAGCATCTCAATGTCCCTTCTAAACTGGGGGGCACAGCACTGAACACAGTACTCAAGGTGAGGTCTAACCAGTGCAGAATACAGGGGCAGAATGACCTCCCTGCTCCTGCTGGCCACACCATTCCTGATGCAGGCCAGGATGCCACTGGCTCTCTTGGCCACCTGGGCACCTGGAGAGTCATACCAAAACAAGCATTAGGCTGAGAAAGGAGGGGCTATAAGCTAAGCTCAGATCCATAAAGAGTTTGATTCTTTTCTTTAAACAACCTGAAGAAAACAGGACCTCTTCAAAGTGATCTCTAATCTAAGAAAGTTCTGTTCTACATGAAGAGCTGAGGTGCCATTACAAGAAGTCTTTCAGATATCCCAGGCACTGATAATTAGAGCAGTGAACAAAACCACCGAGACCTTCGGTTTCTCTGGGAGGTGAGTACAAAGGTTTCACAGTAGGTTTGATCTTTGTGCCACAGACCGTGCAGATGAGCCTGGAAATGCTGCATTTTGTAATCCCAGGACAGAATAATGCTTCAGTAAATTGCTTTATTTTCTAGCCCAGTCAAGAAATTACAGAGCTACATATAAATGAGGACAGGCTGCCATTCAGCTGGTCACAATAGTGTCTTTTAGCCTCAGCACAGGGTAGAACACAATGCTTACCAAGAGCAAAACCAGAGAATTTTGGCTTAAAAACCAGCCCAGGAAAGCTGCTGTAGATATCTATCAGCCCCCTGACATTCACAGGAGGCTGTATCACAGCTCCAGCCTCTTTCCAAATACTTTAGTCTGCAAGCCAGCATTATCTCTAGCAATATTAATAATTCATTTTAATATTAGCTGTTACCCAAGAGTTGCTTTGAGGCAAATATGGAGACAGACTGAAGACAAATTGTTCTGCCCTAAGTTAACAGAAGTAGCAAAAGAAAAAGCAAGCTTAATGAAGACAAGCCATTCTCTAAGAGGTTCAATTCACTACTGTGAGGTAGTATTAAATTCAAGCAGCTCTCTCTCTGCATATAGCTTTTCTGATTTGCAGAGGTCAGCTAACCATAAGGTGCCATGACAGGGCAACAGGTAGCATTTAGCATTTCCAAAGTTATCTTTAAACATAGACAAACACCCTCAAAAGAATTAGACTTGTTTAAACAACTGGACTCCCTGCCACAGAAATAACCCAGAGTTTAATACATCTTATAACACAGGACACAATAAAAAAGCCTCAAGGGCTTCTACCTGTGAGTAATACAAGAGCAAATTAAACCACATAGGAAGAATAGAAAAGGATTTTCTCTTTCCTTTTCCAGCATGTCTGTGAACCTTCCCTTTATAGAACTGCCCTGGGTGACTGGCAATGTGCTAAGTCCTCAGTCATGCAGGCAGAAAACTCATATGGTGTAGGACAGGAAATAAATCTGACACTGAGCTGGATCCATCACTGGCTATCTGAAGACCAGCTACACCTTTTCAAACAGAGCATGAATCAAGGACCTCTGCAGCACTCTAACAGGAGCTTCTCTAGTTGCCTGTGTTGGATCTAAGTCCTTTTGAAGTGCTCTAGCTTGAAGGCTCTCTGATGCAGATCCTGGCTAAGAAACCAGCTTTTTTCTACACACCTCTGACATATGAGTTCTTGATCTATCAATAGAAGTCACTGATAGAACGCCAGAAATCAATTACAGGTACTGATACAGTATCTCCTAATAAAGAGATGCTTAGCTTGTGCTCCTAAAGCCCTACTGATCTGCACAGCAAAGACAGAATCTTTTGCCTTAAATGATTCTAACAGATAAACTATTCAGGTTTCTAGGAAATGGAATGACTTCACAGCTATGAAAAGTTGTGATTGTGCATCCTTCACGGATGTTCTTCTTTTAAATGCAGTTGATTAGAAGACAATTATCTTGCATCTCTCAAAGTGGTTGTATTTCTCCACCCAGAGGTACACTTTACTGACCTAGTGACTACAAGCAACTAGCATCTACATCATCTTCTCCCCCTCCTGCTCACTAGCTGTGATCTTGCTTTAAAATATCCAGCAATCACTCTCTCCTACCAACACACTGTGTTGGATGATCATTCCTAAGAACACAAATTTAAGTTGGTGGTTTGAGATGTTAGAGTCAATCTTTGTAAGGAGAAAGCATCTATTTGGTTTGTGGGGTTTTAAGTTTTATGTTACAGTGTAGTATAAAACATTACAATGTTTATAGCATAATACATTAAATTTACCTTATGAATTCCAAATAATCCACAGCTTGATCATAGAATCATAGAATTAAACAGGTTGGGAAAAACCTTTAAGATCAAGTCCAACCTATCACCCAACACCTTCTAATTAACCAAACCATGGCACTAAGTGCCTCATCCAGTCTCCTGCTAAACACCTCCAGAGATGGGGACTCCACCACCTCCCCAGCCCAGTCTATCACCCAGCCCTGTCCAATCAATTAGACCATGGCACTAAGTGCCTCATCCAGGCTTTTCTTGAACACCTCTAGGGATGGGGACTCCACCACCTCCCTGGGCAGCCCATTCCAATGCTTCTTTCCATGAAGAATTTCTTCCTAACATCCATCCTGAACCTGTCCTGGTGCAGCTTGAGGCTGTGCCCTCTTGTTCTGTCAGTAGTTGCCTGGGAAAAGAGACAACGCCACTTGGCTACAATCTCCCTTCAGGTAGTTGTAGAGAGCAATGAGGTCTCCCCAGAGCCTCCCTGATTTCACAAGCCTAGGGAACCTGTAGTGCAGGAACACTCATAGATTCCAGATCTCCATGGCACGCACATGGCATGGACACGCAAGAGATCTCTCAACTGACAGACACCAACCACCTCCAAAGACTGTGAGCAGTGCAGAGCCAGGTGGGGTTGGTCTCTACTGCCACACAACCAGCAATAGAATAAGAGGACACAGTCTCAAGTTGTGCTGGGGCAAGCATAGGCTGGATGTTAGGAGGAAGTTCTTCACAGAGAGAGTGATTTGCTATTGGAATGGGCTGCCCAGGGAGGTGGTGGAGTCACTGTCCCTGGAGATGTTCAAGCAAAGCCTGGATGAGGCACTTAGTGCCATGGTCTGGTTGACTGGACAGGGCTGGGTGCTAGGTTGGACTGGATGATCTTGGAGGTCTCTTCTAACCTGGTTGATTCTATGACTTCCATCAATCTAACAGGATTTCTGAGCCCCCAGTGTCCAGTTTCTTTACTCACACCCCAGATGGAACAGGTTTGGAGATTGTGTGGGTTTGTTTTTCACCCCATGCCTGGAAATGTTACTAGAAATGTCACCGTACATTCGAAAACAGAACAAACTTGAGGGATTATATCAAATCAATTCCACTGGGATTTGTGTCCGCTCTAATCCCCTATTCAGCCTCAATCTCATTAACATACCAGGCTTAATTGGCATTTCATCCCTGCATTGTGTCTCCAAAAAGGAACAAGGTGTAATTATGTTAAAAAGAGCACTTGAACGGTTTCTCGCTTTAATTCATGTCATTCATCCGCGGCAGAATGAACGCAGCTGTTCCATTGCAGGATACAGCAAGAGCCTGAGCAGCTTTCAAACCTCACTTTTTTTTTTTTTACTTGCAAACTTTAATGGTTAAAAAAAAAAAGAAGTTATTTAAGTGAAACATAAACCACAGTATTTTCTCCTTTTGTTTCGGTTGCTATACAACATTAACTTTCAAAAGCTGGTTCTGCTTAATTTGATTTTTCATTTTCAAATGAACAGCTGTGTTTAAGTCTAAAAGCCCTTTGTTTAAGCATACAGAGCCCCAGAAAAGGTTTGAACAAAGCATCTTTCTGTAAACACTTGATTACCAGGAAAGGCCTGGCTTTCAAAGTAATCTAAGGGTGGGTTTTGCTCTAGGTTGCTCTTTTAAAAGGAGGGGGAGGGGGAAATTTGCATCACTTCTCAGATGTCAAACAACAAAAGCAACAAATGTTTTACTAATTGCACCGACTTCTTCTATTCAAGGTAAATAAGGGAAGACAGAAGAGGGTTTTCCAAACGACCATTTTCAAACAATTTTTCTTCCTTCCCCAGTCACAGGCACAATCCCACGTAAATGAAAGCCATGAGTAATCAGCATCCCATTTTAATTGTCAGCAAATCAACCACGCTTGAATTCTGCGGTCAGATGGGTACTGATAGCTCCTGGGTTAAGTGGAGCATTTGTATGGATCCATGCCCATGATGACATCGACAGCAGGATTGAGTGCACCCTCAGTAAGTCCATAGGATCATAGAGTCAACTAGGTTGGAAGAGACCTCCAAGATCATCCAAGCCAACCTAGCACCCAGCCCTAGCCAACCAACTAGACCATGGCACTAAGTGCCTCATCCAGTCTTGGCTTCAACACCTCCAGGGATGGTGACTCCACCACCTCCCTGGGCAGCCCATTCCAATGCCAATCACTCTCTCTGACAACAACTTCCTCCTAACATCCAGCTTAGACCTCCTCCATCACAACTTGAAACTGTGACCCCTTGTTCTGTTGCTGGTTGCCTGGCAGAAGAGATTGATTACACCAAGCTGTGTGGGGCAGCATACAAGCTGGAGGGAAGGGAAGTCATCCAGAGGGACCTGGACAGGAGAGAGGCTCTTCTCACTTGCTCCCTGGGATAGGACAAGAAGCAATGGGTGTAAGTTGCAGCACAGGAGGTTCTGCCTCAACACAAGGGGGAACTTCTTTACTGTAAGGGTCACAGAGCACTGGAACAGGCTTCCCAGAGAGGTTGTGGGGGCTCCTTCAAGGACTTTCAAGGCCTGTCTGGATGTGCTCCTCTTTGATCTGTGTTAGATAGTATTGTCCTGATCTGGAAGGGGGAGTTGGACTTGATGATGTCCTTGGTCCCTTCCAGCCCTGTGATCCTGTGACAGGATGGAGAGGTTGGCCTGGAGTACTGCATCCAGTTCTGGAGCCCCTATGACAAGAGGGATGTGGAGATGCTGGAGCATGTCCAACGAAGGGCCACAAGGATGCTCACAGGGCTGGAGTACCTATGAGAACAGACTGAAAGAGTTGGGGCTGTTCAGTCTGCAGAAGAGGAGGCTCCCAGGTGACCTTCTTGTGGCACTCCAATATCTGAAGTGGGCTACAAAAAAGCTGGGGAGAGACATTTTAGGCTCTCAGAGAGTGACAGGACTGGGGGGAATGGAGCAAAGCTGGAGGTGAGGAGGAAGTTCTTCACCATGAGAGTGGTGAGAGGCTGGAATAGGTTGCCAGAGAGGTGGCTGAGGCCCCATGGCTGGAGGTGTTTCAGGCCAGGCTGGATGAGGCTGTGGCCAGCCTGATCTAGGATAGGGTGTCCCTGCCCATGGCAGGGGGGTTGGAACTGTCTGCTCCTTGTGGTCCCTTCCAACCCTGACTGATTCTATGATAAGAACTGCTATTTTAATTAATATTTAGGTTTAACAAGGCTACAGAAAACAAGCTAAGACCCACTTGATAAGGGCTCCTAACCAAATATTGTTGTGTATTAAGTAGGCAGCTCATTGAGGAAGGCCAAATATTTGCCCAGACTTTCAGCTTTAACATTATTTTGGTAGTGCTGTATTCCCCATTTTCACAGTTCTTGTGAGGAAGTAAATACCTAAGTATAAATCTCCTTATGAAAAATTAGATCAGCTTTCTGATGTGATTACTGGCAAAAATACTTTGGCAATTTAAATGTACCTATTAAGCTATTTCCTCTTCTATGTTCCCAACAAG
The DNA here is from genome assembly GCF_015220805.1 of Pogoniulus pusillus. Taxonomy (NCBI): domain Eukaryota; kingdom Metazoa; phylum Chordata; class Aves; order Piciformes; family Lybiidae; genus Pogoniulus; species Pogoniulus pusillus. Next base: position 26,679,810 of record NC_087276.1, on the reverse strand, counting down.
AAAACATGACAAATACAACATCTATTGTATAAATTCTGTAATTTCCTAATTACAGGGCATCAGGTAAATAGGAGACAATTTAGAGTAGCAGGTAAATGTGTAATTAGGCAATTAAGATGTATTATTCAAAATGCATAATAATGATGACTGATTCAAAGGTGCATCCAATCAAAGAAGCAGCCTCTATAAAATCACTAATGCAGTAGGCAATGGTGGCTCTTAATTCACTACAGGTGACTGGAGCATAATATCCAAATGCATCCTGAGTATTTCATTCATAACTTGATTTAAAAGATCACATAAAAGGTTCTGATCAAGGTCAGTGTGACCACAAAAACGTCTACTAGAAGGACAGATACAGAGTCCACAAAAATACTGGTGTCTCTTTAATAGAGTAGTAACCAGTTAGTGATGCTTAATCAAAATACAGGGAGGATTTGGAAATCACTATGTAAATTCCTCCTAGCAGGTGCATACACACAACACTGTGCTCTCATCATCTTCTGGAGCACAGGAAGCTCCACATCAATGTGAAGAAAATCTTGTTCACTGTGAGGGGGACAGAGCACTGGAACAGGCTGTCAGGAGAGGTTGTGGAGTCTCCTTCTCTGGAGACATTCAAAACCCACCTGCATGCCTTCCTGTGTGACCTGCAGAAGAGTGGAACTAGATGACCTTTCAAGATCCCTTTCAATCTCTAACATTCTGCGATTCTACAATGGAAAGAACATTAAAAGCTACTGTACAACCTTGTATGCAAAGGATGTAAGTTGTAAAAAAATATACCACATCTATAAGCACCTCTGGATGCAAATCCCACACTTTCAGTTGTTGGGCTTTTTTCATAGAATCACAGAATCAACCAGGTTGGAAGAGACCTCCAAGATCAATCAGTCCAACTTTTCACCCAGCCCTAGCCAGTCAACTAGATCATGGCACTAAGTGCCTCATCCAGGCTTGGCTTCAACACCTCCAGGGACAGCAACTCCAGCACCTCCCTGGGCAGCCCATTCCAATGTCAATCACTCTCTCTGACAACAACTTCCTCCTAACATCCAGCCTAGACCTCCCCTGGTACAACTTGAGACTGTTTTTCAATCAATTCCTACACAGTGCCTAGTGAGAAAACCATAGCATCACAGAATCAGCCTGGTTTCCCCTTGTTCTGTTGCTGGGTGCTAGGAGAAGAGACCAACCCCACCTGGCTACAGTCTCCCTTCAGGTAGTTGTAGACAACAATGAGCTCTGCCCGGAGCCTCCTCTTCTGCAGGCTGCACACCCCCAGCTCCCTCAGCCTCTCCTCATAGGGCTTAACATGACAATTTAAAAAACAAGGTTAGACAATCATGTTGTGCAACTTTTTCCTCCTCTATACTACCTTCATGAAGTTTCATCTACACACAAGAGACACCAGACATGTCAAAGATAACTCTCTCTCTCTCTTTGTGGCACTAAGCAGCTGGTGAGGGGACAAGTTGGAATTCACAAATTCAACCCTGATCCAGTTGCTGGTGTGGAATACAGCAGCTTGCACACTGCCATCCAATATCATAGAATCAACCAGGTTGGAAGAGACCTCCAAGATTAATCAGTCCAACTTTTCACCCAGCCATGTCCAATCAACCAGACCATGGCACTAAGTGCCTCATCCAGGCTTTGCTTCAACACCTCTGGGACAGCAACTCCACCACCTCCCTGGGCAGCCCATTCCAATACCAATCACTCTCTCAATACTACACAGGAGAAGAGCAAGAGAGAGAAGATGACAGTGGTTTTCCAGGCTAATGAAGAATCAAGAGAAATATTAAGCAGAACTGAGTTTAAAGAAAGCTAATTAACCAAGACAAGAACTCAGAGAATATTAAAGCTTCTTCCTTGCTGGTGACACAGCTTGTTTGTTCTTTCTGATACAAGCTGCTAAAAGGTCTGTTCAATATTTGAAAATACTTAACCTTAAAAAGTGCTTTTCCCAGAGGACTGGAAAATCTCAGGCATTGAGTTTAGAGACATTTAAACATATGCTACATCATCTCATCCAGTTTAAATCAAAACAGACACGTGGTCCAATTTTTCTTTTGATTGAGACCCATGCTACCCAGAGAGACAGGATTCATCATCATTGCTCTTCCTTTCTCTACTAACATACACAGGAAAAGCACGAGGGAAAAAGAAATAAGGCAAAAGCTGATCAAAGAGAAGCTTATTTCAGATTATTCTCCACTTCAGTCAGGAGAATAGAAGGCTTTGAGGAGACCTCATAGTGGCTCTTCAGCCTGGAGAAGAGAAGGCTTTGAGGAGACCTTATAGTGGCCTTCCAGTATCTGAAGTAGACCTACAGGAAGGCTGGGGAGGAGAGGGACTACTGACAAGGTCTTGCAATGACAGGACAAGGAGTAAAGGGTTTAAATTGGCAAAGGGAGATTCAAACTAGAACTGAGGAAGAAGTTCTTTACAGTGAGGATGGTGAAACATTGGCACAGTTTGCCCAGGGAGGTTGTGGAGCACAGAATCACGAAATGTGATCAAAGATCACCTCCACAACTATCCTGGAGGTGTTCAAGGCCAGGTTGGATGAGGCCTTGAGCAACCTGTTCTAGTGGGAGGTGTCCCTGCAGAAGAGGAAGCTCAGGGCAGAGCTCATTGCTGTCTACAACTACCTGAAGGGAGGCTGTAGCCAGGTGGGGTTGGTCTCTTCTGCCAGACAACCAGCAACAGAATCAGAGGACTTGACAGCCTCAAGTTCTGCCAGGGAAGGTCTAGGCTGGATATTAAGAAGAAGTTGTTGGCAGAGAGAGTGATTGGCATTGGAATGGGCTGCCCAGGGAGGTGGTGGAGGCACCGTCCCTGGAGGTGTTGAAGCCAAGCCTGGATGAGGCACTTAGTGCCATGGTCTGGTTGACTGGATAGGGCTGGGTGCTAGGTTGGACTGGGTGACCTTGGAGGTCTCTTCCAACCTGGTTGATTCTATGATCCCTGAGGTTCTTCCAACCTAAATCATTCTATGACTTATCTCTAAGTCAAATGTAACACAAAAAAAATATATATGCATTGACTGCCCATAAGAAAAGTCTGTTTATTTCATGATACTGTGACTTGGGAGCCAGAACTCATCCCCAGCAGTACTGCTACAGACAGCATCTGACTCACTAGGCTTGGAAACAAACCCACTATCTGACCTGTGCTTTCACTTCAGTACTGCATTTATGACCACACAGTGAAGCTCAAATATAAACACTTTCAAAGCTGCCTGTTTTTGCAGAAGTTATTTTTCATAATTAAATATTTTCATATCAAAGTCATCCAGGTTATCTAAAAACATTTGTTTTTCCTTCACATACATAATCAAAACCAGCATATGGTAGCAAAAGAAAGCATAAATACAAAAGGACAAGCAAAATAATGCCACTGAAATTATTACTGCACATCTCAGACCTCAGAAAAAAAAGCAAGATCTTAACTTGCATCACTGTCTTCATTCAAATAAGAGATGCCATAAAACTCTACATCATCCTTGATGCCAGCTGCAGATTTTTTTCCTCCTGTGACTGTGCTGTCTGTCAGAGTCTAGCATTTAGCCTGTTACACCACAGCAAGTCTTCCCAGCAAAATCTCAAATACTTCCTCTCAGATCACTGCAGAGGAACTTTACCTAGGACACTGAACTGCACAGTCCCTGTCTCTGGGCACCACCCCTGCCAGCAGGTCATATCTGAGTTCCCTGATCAGCATTAGCAATGATGTTCACTTTCCACTGCACTAGCTCTTGGTGTGCACAAGCCTCACTAACCTGTTACACACTGACCTGAAGGCAGGAACTGTCTGTCTGTCCTGTCTCCTCAGGAGATGGGAACTATCTACATCATCTCACATAGCATCATCTCACATAGCAGGTAGGTGTCAAAGCTCTAAGGAGCATCCACCTCATGGCATAGAATGGTTTAGGTTGGGAGGGACCTCAAGGATCATCCAGTTCCAACCTAGTTCCAAACCCCTGCCATAGGCAGGGACAGGTCACTCAAGTCCTCATCCAACCTGGCCTTGAACACCTCCAGGGAGGGAGCAGCCACAACCTCCCTGGGCAACCTGTGCCAGTGTCTCACCACCCTCACTGCAAAGAACTTCTTCCTCACATTTAGTTTAAATCTCCCGTCTGCCAATTTAAACCCATTACTCTTCTTGGAGGTCTCTTCCAACCTGGTTGATTCTATGATTCTATCCTGTCATTACAAGACCTTGTCAATAGTCCCTCCCCAGCCTTCCTGTAGGTCCCCTTCAGGTATTGGAAGGCCACTATAAGGTCTCCTCCAAGCCTTCTCCTCTCCAGGCTGAAGAGCCTCTTGGACCAGAGCTGCTGCAGCCCTCTTGATCATCTTTGTGGCCTCCTCTGGACCCACTCTAATAGTTCCATGTCCTTCCTATGTTGGGGGCTCCAAAACTGCACACAGTACTCCAGGTGGGGTCTGAAGAGAGAAGAATAGAGGGGGAGAATCCCCTCTCTTGCCCTGCTGCCCACACTTCTCTTGAAGCAGCCCAGGACACAGCTGACTGTCTGGGCTGCACATGCAAGGCACAGCTCAAGGCTCCACAGCATCCCCATCACATGTTACACTCTCACACACACCCATCAGATGAGATAACTGGGGTCCAGCATGTGACAATCACAAAGCTTTATGAAGCCCAGGAAAAAAAGCTGCAGGGAGTAGACTACTGAAATAACTCACTCCTGCCCTTGTCTGAAAGTTCAGCAAGAAGCAAAGAGCATCAGCCCAACTGTTCCTAAATGCCACCTAAGTCACAAGTGCCAAGTGAACCATCTGTTTTAATAGAAGTAGATGGCTGTGAAAAGTAAAAGCTGTTGAGATGCTGAGCAATTAGTGAGCTGGTAACAAAAGACATTTAAGTAGGAGACTACATAGGTATGTACAGGAGGTAGACAGAGAAGTGATGCAAACATGGACTTCTAGAAATCATTTTAAGCTTGCTCTTTAAAACTCTTAGTCTCAAAAGACACAGGTATGTGGAGAAGGTAGACAGAGAAGTGATGCAAACATGGACTTCTAGAAATCATTTTAAGCTTGCTCTTTAAACCTCTTAGTCTCAAAAGACACAGGTAAGTGGAGAAGGTAGACACAGAAGTGATGCAAACATGGACTTCCAGGAGTCATTTTAAGCTTGCTCTTTAAAACTCTTAGTCTCAAAAGACACAGGTATGTAGAGAAGGTAGACAGAGAAGTGATGCAAACATGGACTTCCAGGAATCATTTTAAGCTTGCTCTTTAAAACTCTTAGTCTCAAAAGACATAGGTAGGTGAAGAAGGTAGACAGAGAAGTGATGCAAACATGGACTTCCAGAAACAAATTTAAGCTTGCTCTTTAAAACTCCTAGCCTCAACAGGCAATTTGTCTAAGATTTATGGCAAAGTAAATGGAAGTGCATGAAAAGTTTTTAACATACCACTTGGGAGATCCAAACCAGTCTTGTTTCCTGTAAAATCAAACTAATGCTAAAATGGCACGATCCAAATCAATGAGCTGGGTAGAGAGGTAAAGAAGAGTAGAGGAAATCTTGCTTAACAAAAAGAAATGGAAATGCAGAGGACTGGGAACACCACTGAGTGCAGTCAAAGGGGGGAAAAAAAAAGATCAACAGTTCTCTTTGGAAACTTTAGAAGCATAGAGAGGATAAAATAAAACAGCTGTGTGCACAACGATAATTGTACAAGGGATGAGGAAAATGCTTCTTTACACAGGCACAAAGTGCTCTACTTGGAGATAAGGAAGATAAACTAGAATACCACCTATGTGAGCAATCAATTCTCCAGCAGCACCAGGAGGTGGAGGTGGGTATTGAATAGGTAACAGAAAAGATTAGGGAAAAGTCAGGTGTCCTGAAAGCAGAGAACACATTCAGGCGACTCATAACTCTTGCTATTAAAAGCAATCCCACTGCAGACTCTTAAACAGGACAAGAGCTGTAATGAGTATTTCCTAAGAGCTCCAAAATTCAGCTCAGTTTTAAGGACAGCATCACAGAATGAGATGGTTAAAGCAAGAGGGAAACATCATTACATTATAAAGCAAAATATTTTGGCATCAGCTATTTTTAGCTGGGGTTGGCAGAAGATGAGATGGAAGTACAGCATCTCTCAGCAGAAATGAGAAACTGTTATAGCTAAAATGTTAATATTATCTGGGATAAAAATTCAAAGATCTGACAGAAGCTACCCCAAAAAGTCAGTTCTTGGCTAGAGCACTCCACACAGAACTTTTAACTGTATTTTTACTGAGCCTTTCATTACAGGTAATCAAATTAAGTCAGCAACAGGCCAACTGTTCCACCCCAGGAAAAAAATATGTACCTGAAGCCATCAACAGTTAAATGCATCATGAATGGGGACACAGCCATATTGGTCTTTCCCTCAAATACAGATCAGAGGATGAAATGCAACATTCCAAAGCTCAATAAATCAATTAAAAGGATATGAAACAATCTCTATAAATTTGAGATCTGGTCTAGAATCCAAGAGGTTTTTGCCAGCTCCTTCATTTACATGACAGTCATGACCAAGCTGCAAGCTGCTGAGCATTACCTTTATGGAACCATCCAATGTGCTCTGCAGTCCCAGAAAAGAATATTACAGCAGTTAGTGGAAAGGAACACAGACCCTATGAGGAGAGCCTGAGGGAGCTGGGGGTGTGCAGCCTGCAGAAGAGGAAGCTCAGGGCAGACCTCACTGCTGCCTACAACTACCTGAAGGGAGGTCATAGCCAGGTGGGGATTGGTTTCTTCTGCCAGACAACCAGCAACAAAACAAGGGGACACAGTCTCATGTTGTGCCAGGGGAAGTATAGGCTGGATGTTAGGAGGAAGTTGTTGCCATTGGAATGGGCTGCCCAGGGAGGTGGTGGAGGCACCATCCCTGGAGGTGTTGAAGCAAAGCCTGGATGAGGCACTTAGTGCCATGGTCTAGATGACTGGCTAGGGCTGGGTGCTAGGTTGGACTGGATGATCTTGGAGGTCTCTTCCAACCTGGCTTGATTCTATGCAAAGGCTGAATGTGCAGAGCAACACTGAGACTAGACTGCCTCCTGTGTGACCCCTTGAGGTGCTTGGTCAGGGCAGAGGATGTTAGGGGTTGGAAGAGACCTCTAGAGATCATCAAGTCCAACCTCCCCGCCAGAAAAGGAGTTCTGCCTCCAATATCTTGATCAATCCCTGCTGAAAAGGGATTTAGAAAGCTAACCATTGAGAAAGCTTTTTTGCTTCATTTTATTTTAATGCCAAGTGCATTATGCCAGGAGGGACAAAAAAAAAACTAAACTAAAAGAAAAATATTAGGGACTATCTTATAGGAATGCCAGGGAGAATTGCATACAACATTTCTTTAAAGTTTAATGAAACATCAAAACGTTTGGGGGTTCCCCCCCCCATGGATGGAAATCATGCTACATTTTAGGGAAGGCAGAATTCCAGGGTACTGCTATTATTAAACCATCATGAAAAATGTATCAAAGACACTTCCCCAACACTAGTATGGATTTACTCAAAAGTGAAAATACGACACACAAACAAATCCCAACCCATCAGCACAAAAGCAAGCAAAGCCACTGTCCAATGGAATGTTAACACACACAAAAATGAAACTGGAAATACTGCAGAGACAAGAAAAGGTGACAAGCTCAACACACACCTTCTCTTCATGTGAAAACTGCACAGATCCAGCCCAGCTGTTACAACAGCCACTGCTTCTCTGTCTGCTTCTCCTCACATCCAGCCCATACTTCCCCCGGCACAGCTTGGGACTGTGTCCCTTTCTTCTGTTGCTGGTTGCCTGGCAGAAGAGCCCAACCCCACCTGGCTACAACCTCCCTTCAGGTAGTTGTAGACAGCAATGAGCTCTGCCCTGAGCCTCCTCTTCTGCAGGCTGCACACCCCCAGCTCCCTCAGCCTCTCCTCACAAGGCTGTGCTCTAGGTCCCTCACCAGTTTCTTTGCCCTTCTCTGGACCCGTTCCAGCACCTCAACATCTCTCTTGAATTGAGGAGCCCAGAACTGGACACAGCACTCAAGGTGTGGCCTAAGCAGTGCTGAGCACAGGGGCAGAATAACCTCCCTTGTCCTGCTGGCCACACTGCTCCCGAGCCAGGCCAGGATGCCATTGGCTCTGCTGCCCACCTGGGCACACTGCTGCCTCATCTTCAGCTACTATCTACCAACACCCCCAGGTCCCTTTCTGCCTGGCTGCTTTCCAGCCACTCTGGCCTCAGCCTGTAGCACTGCTTGGGGTCGTTGTGGCCAAAGTGTAGAACCCTGCACTTGGCCTTGTTAAATCTCATCCCATTGGCCTCTGCCCACCCATCCAGCCTGGTCAGGTCCCTCTGCAGGGCTCTCCTACCCTCCAACAGATCCACACCTGTTCCTAGCTTGGTGTCATCTGCAAACTTACTGATGATGGACTCAATCCCCCCATCCAGATCATCAATAAAGATGTTGAACAAGACTGGGCCCAGCACTGACCTCCGGGGCACACCACTAGTGCCAGCTGCTAACTGGATGTGGCACCATTCACCACCACTCTCTGGCCTCTGTCATCCAGCCAGTTCCTAACCCAGCACAGAGTGAATCTGTCCAAACCATGAGCTGCCAGCTCGGCTAGGAGCTTGTTGTGGCAAACCGTGTCAAAGGCTTTGCTGCAGTCCAGGTAGACTACATCCACAGCCTGCCCCACATTCACCAGGTGGGTAACCTGATCATAAAAGGAGATCAGGTTGGTCCTTCCCCAGGTAAACTCAGCAGCTGGAGTGCCATGAAGAAATGCCCTCGTTTCTGTGTTACAGTTAAATAGATTCATTCCCAAATGCCATTCTTAGTGTCTCAAGTTGAGGTGCACAGGTAGAACCAATTTCCAGGTTGCATCTTCTCCTCCCACACATTACCTTTGTGTTCATAGTTTATGTTCAAGGCCAGGTTGGATGAGGCCTTGAGTGACCTGTTCTAGTGGGAGCATCTTAGAAGATGGGGTGTGAGTATGTCTCATACAGATAATTCCAGATGATGGTGGTTGAGCACTGGACCAGGCTGCCCAGAGAGGTGGTGGCATCTCCATCTCTGGAGTCATTCAGGACCCCTCTATGGCAGGGGGATGGAACTGGATGAGCTTTGAGGTCCCTTCCAACCTAAACCATTCTATTCTATGATGCTTCATCGCTGACAATGTTCCAATTTTCATGACTTCAGAGGAGAAGGCACTTAAGGGCAGAGAGTGGTTAATCCTTTCAAGGTACAAATCACAACGGGAAGATCAAACCAGCGAGGAGAGCTGCAGCCACTGGTCTCCACTGACCTGCTCCTGAACAAAGTCATGCACTTGCACACTTGTTTGAAATGCACATTTTCAAGTCACACAATCCCAGGAATTGTAATAGGGTCAGTTCAGAAGGTATGTGTCAAGTTTGTACTTCCACATTCCCCATCCTTATGTAAGTAGACCACTGGGAGATGTTAAATCTGCCCAGCCAGATCCTGGATTATCCTGTATCTCCTACGATGGAGCTCAGGCTAGAAGAGGTTCCCTGACACACCAGTAGACACCCCTCAGGGAGTGCTGATCTTCTACCTCGGCAGCTACATGTAACAGGACTGAAATATGTATCAAGAAGAAACCACAAGCTCCTGATAAAGAAGGCTGAAAAGCAAGGTGCCACTCTGCAGCTCACTGCCTGCACCCACCACAGCATACAAGGCTAGGTTGTTGTCACCCTGGGGTGTATTAGAAGGGCTCTGGTCAGTAAGTCAAGAGAGGTTCTCCCCCCACACATTCTGCTCTGGTGAGGCTTCATCTGGAATATTGTGTCCAGTTTGGGGCCCTTCAGCTCAAGAAGGGCCTCAGGGAACTGCTTGAGAGTCCAGCACGAAGCCACAGAGATGGAATGGAGTGGAACATCTCCCTGCTGAGGAAAGGTTGAGGGAGATGAGGCTATTTAGCTTGGAGAAGAGATTGAGGGGTGACCTCACTCCTGTTGATAAGCACGTGCAGGGCAGCATCAGGAGGACTGAGCCAGGCTCTGTTCAGTGATGCCCAGTAACAGGACAAGGGGCAGTGGGGGCAAGCTGGAGCAGAAGAGCTTCCATGTGAACATAAGTGAAAACTGCAAGGGTGACAAAGCCCTGGAACAGGCTGCCCAGAGAGGTTATGAAGTCTCCTCTGAAGGCATTCAAAATGCCTGGATGCCTTCCTGTGTGGCCTGGCCTAGGTGACCCTGGTGTGGCAGGGGGACTGGACTAGATCATAGAATGTCAGAGGTTGGAAGTGACCTCGAAAGATCGTCTGGTCCAGTCCCAATGCCAGAGCAGGATCAGGAAGGGCAGGTCACACAGGAGCACATTCAGATGGTTCCTGAATATCTCCAGAGAGGGAGACTCCACAACCTCCCAGGGCAGCCTGTTCCAGTGCTCTGTCACACTCACAGGGAAAGAAATTCTTCCTCATGTTCACATGGAACCTCCTATGCCTCAGCTTCCACCCATTGCCCCTTATCCTGTCCATGGGCATCACTGAGCAGAGCCTGGCTCCAGCCTCCTGGCACTCACCCTGCACATATTTATAAACATAGATGATGTCACCCCTTAGCCTCCTCCTCTCTAAGCCTCAGCTTCTTCAGGCTCTTCTCATGATGAAGATGTTCAACTTCCTTAATCAGTTTTGTGGCTCTGCACTGGATTCCCTCAAGCAGCTCCCTGTCCTTCTTGAGCTGGGGGGCCCAGAACTGGGCACAGTACTCCACATGAAGCCTCACCAGGGCAGAGGAGCGGGGAAGCAGAACCTCCCTTAACCGACTAACCACAGCCCTTCTAATCCACCCCAGAATGGCCTTGGCCTTCCTAGCCAGAAGAGCACACTGCTGGCTCATGGTCATCCTTCCATCCAGCACGACTCTCTAGTCCTTCTCTCCTTCACTGCTCTCCAGCAGGTCAGTCCCCAACCTATACTGACACATGGGATTGTTCTTTCCCAGGTGCACAACTCTACGCTTGCCCCTGTTGATCTTCATTCAATTACTGCCTGCCCAACTCTCCAGCCTAAGTCTCTCTGAACAACAGCACAACTCTGGTGTGGCAGCCACTCCACCCAGCTTGGTGTCACCAGCAAATCTGCAGACAGTGCACTCCATGCCCTCATCCAGGTGATAAATGCATACACTGAATGATACTGGTCCCTAAACTGACCCCTGAGGGACTCTACCAATTACAGGCGTCCAGCTAGACTCTGTCCCATTGATGCTCTTTTGAGATCTCTCCCAACCCCTAACATTCTGTGATCACCTAGGCAGGCCACACAGAAAGGCATCCAGGTAGATTTTGAAAGTCTCCAGCCAAGTCAAAGCACATACAGCTGATTTTGATGCTTGGGAGAAACGTCAGATGCTCATTGCACATCGCAGCACTGGGAGAGAAGCACACAGTAAATGGGACACGGCACATCAGCATCTCAGCAGGACCATGTACAGATATGGGCCCATAGCACAGAGTGTTTGAGAGCTTCCATACTAGGCTCTGAAGGGCTGCAGTAGACAGCACTTTTATTCCAGAGACACCTCCCACATTCTCCCACATATGGTTTATTAATAAGTCAATGAAACTTATTTACAGAACAACATTGATGACACAGTAGTTCCTGGATCTCTAACACCCTCTGATCAGCTGGATCTTTTATACCTTGCATGTTATAAATATGGCATCTTCAAAACCAAGTAGCAAGAAGCCCTTGAAAATTTCAATGTGCTAGAAGAAAAAGTTTCTACAAGATCTCTCATTCCCCAGTTATTTTCCTTTAGCAGTTCTGCCACCCTCCTTTTGCCCGGGACAAAGAGCCAAACAGGATTTCCCAGCACAGTGCACACCCATTCTCCTTAGACATGAACAGACTACAATCAAAAAGAAATAATCATTATGCATATCACAGAATCAGACAGGTTGGAAGAGACTTCCAAGATCATTCACTCCAACCTAGCAACCAGCCCTAGCCAGTCAACTAGACCATGACACTAAGTGCCTCATCCAGGCTTTGCTTCAACACCTCCAGGGATGGTGACTCCACCACCTCCCTGGGCAGCCCATTCCAATGCCAATCACTCTCTCTGCCAGCAACTTCCTCCTAACATCCAGCCTAGATCTCCCCTGCCACAACTTGAGACTGTGTCCCCTTCTGCTGCTGCTGGTTGCCTGGCAGAGGAAACCAACCCCACCTGGCTACAGCCTCCCTTCAGGCAGTTGTAGACAGCAATGAAGTCTGCCCTGAGCCTCCTCTTCTGCAGCCTGCACACCCCCAGCTCCCTCAGCCTCTCCCCACAGGGCTGTGTTCCAGGCCCCTCACCAGCTTCATTTCCCTTCTCTGGATATGTCCCAGTACCCCTTCACAGGCTGCAAACCCACATATTTTCTGTACAAAGAAGTGAACTCTCTATTTCTCATGACTAAATGTTGTTTGCATAAAGGAGGATTGCTTCATGACTTGCTGATGCTTTCACTTCCGTAGCTTTTTCACTTTCTAGTAACTCTTCTCTTACCAAACCACCTTTTGACTTCCAGATGAGGACAGAAAAGTGCAACAAGGTAAAATGGGAAGCACAAATACTTTTAAGGCTTAAATACAACACCTATTCTTGTGAGACTAGGAAGTGCTGGCTTGTTACCACCAGCCTTTCAGTTTATATTAGAAATCCTCAGTGCTTGTTAACACTTAAATCACAACTTTGCTTCCTGATATATTCATCAATCCTGCATTGTAGCCCCAGTTTGTAAATAACAGTTGATTTTTAATTCTACAAATTACATAAGCAGTGACTCCTCACTCTATTTTCCTCTGTAATGAATGGTGACTTAAAAACAAGAAAGCACACCAATGTTTGGCAGCCTACAACCATCAGTTCTCATTTCCTCAATCAGCCAGAGCCTGGTGAGTCAGGCCACCCCACTAAATCCCTCCAGAAATCCTTAAAAGCAAACAAAAAGTCTGCAGCCACTGGAAGTTTAGTTAAACTCTGTTTGAATGATTTATTCCCATTCTGAAAGCAAGTTGCTTCCTGATTTCAGAGTGAGAAATGGCACACTAATAGCCCAGCTTCACAACACAACTCATGCACCAAACAAATGAATTTAATAGATGGCCTGACTTTGGGTTATTTTCTCTTCCTCTCTACACCTTAGCCCAATTAGCCTTTTCAGCTGTCAGCTTCATGGGTGGCAAACAGAAAACTCAGGATATTAATGCTTTACCAAAAGCAGCCAAAGCAGTAGTTGGCTGTCTGAACAAACAAGCCGCCTGTAGGGAACGACTGCGGTCTCTGCAGCCCCGAAATGACAACGCAGCAGACATGTCCTGGAGCCCTCTGGATAAACTTAAGCTGCTAACTTAGTGACAAGGAATTAAGGAACTGATTTTAAAGTACAATGAGGAGAGCAGATAAACAAGTGATCATGCATGCTCCTGGGGTGCTGCAAATGGTGTTACTTTACCTTCTTTTATTCTGTTGTTTTTCACACCTCAACGACTAAAACAACTATCAACAAGGAAACCCCAGACCTTACCATCTCAACACTTCTCCCTGGTTATTTACAAGCACTGAATTATTCATGTCGTGCAAGGGCACATACAGGAAGAGATCTGTATATGTAGAAAAGCATCAGGAATGGTGTGGCCAGCAGGAGCAGGGAGGTCATTCTGCCCCTGTACTCTGCACTGCTTAGACCACACCTTGAGTCCTGTGTTCAGTTCTGGGCCCCCCAGTTTAGGAGGGACATTGAGATGCTTGAGCGTGTCCAGAGAAGGGCAACGAGGCTGGGGAGAGGCCTTGAGCACAGCCCTACGAGGAGAGGCTGAGGGAGCTGGGATTGGTTAGCCTGGAGAAGAGGAGGCTCAGAGGTGACCTTATTGCTGTCTACAACTACCTGAGGGGAGGTTGTGGCCAGGAGGAGGTTGCTCTCTTCTCTCAGGTGGCCAGCACCAGAACGAGAGGACACAGCCTCAGGCTGCGCCAGGGGAGATTTAGGCTGGAGGTGAGGAGAAAGTTCTTCCCTGAGAGAGTCATTGGACACTGGAATGGGCTGCCCGGGGAGGTGGTGGAGTCGCCGTCCCTGGAGCTGTTCAAGGCAGGATTGGACGTGGCACTTGGTGCCATGGTCTAGCCTTGAGCTCTGTGGTAAAGGGTTGGACTTGATGATCTGTGAGGTCTCTTCCAACCCTGATGACACTGTGATACTGTGAAAAAACATGGGGAAAGGCCTGGAGAACAAATCTTACGAGGAACAGCTGAGGGATGGTTGAAAAAGAGGAGGCTGAGGGCAGACCTCATTGCTGTCTACAGCTACCTGAAGAGACATTGTGGAGGGGCAGCTGCTGCTGGTTTCTTCTCACAGGTAGTTGGAGACAGAACAGGGGGGAATGGCCTCAAGCTGAGGCTAAGTAGGTTTAAACTGGACTTCAGGAAAAAGTTTTCCATGGAGAGAGTGGTCAGGGGCTGGAATGAGCTGCCCAGGGAGGCACTGGAGTCACCCACCCTGGATGTGTTTAAAGGTCATTTGGATATGGTGCTTAGGGCAATGGTTTAAGGCGAGTCTTGTAGGGTAGGGTTCTAAGTTAGACTTGGTGATCCTGAGGGGCTTTGCCAACCTGCATGTTTCTGTGATAGAGAGAAAACATCAAGTCCCAATCATCTGAACCTTTAGTTAGAAAACTATGGGATATAAATCCAAAATGTTTAAGTATCACACAATTTCTGCAGAACTTCGGTCTCTAAATTACTTTGGCACTTAAAAAATTACCTTCTGTTCACAATCTGCTCTAATGCAAATCACATTACTCGAGGCTACAGCTCAATTTTATTTTTCTAGCAAGGAACTTTTATTGGCAGTAAAGCCTAAGAGAATAAAACTTGGCCTAATTAGATTGTTCACAGCATCTTTCCTGCAGGAGAAGCACGTGCCACACTGACAGCTCCTGAACCTCGGGTGTATTCTGGCTCTATGACTCCAAGGGGAATTTTCACTTCCAGCAACAGCAAATGATCACCATGCTAGTGTCTATGGGGTGTTTTATGGCACATGAGTGCAGCAGTCATAAGTGGCAAGAGTACCAATGGTGAGGGCCAAAGGTTCCTCTTGTAATGCTTTCTAATGCTAACTCTATGCTGTATTTGGGCAGCAGCTATACCAGAAACTTGAATTCACAGAATCACAGAAAACATATAATTAGAAGAGACCTCAAAGATCATCCAAGCCCAACCCTTGGCCCAACACTGAAGGGCCAACATTAAACATGCTCCTAAGCACCAGATCCACAGTCTGATTAAACACCTCCAGGGACAGTGACTCCATCACTGCCCTGGGCAGACCACTCCAATGTTTGAGAGCCCTTTCAGTGAAGAAAGATTTCCTAACATCCAGTCTAACCTCCTGTTGCACAGCTTGAAACCATTTCCTCTGGTCCTGTTGCTTTACATCAAGAAGAGGCTGCCCCCTCCTTGCTCCAACCTCCCTTCAGGTAGCTGTAAGAGCTATGAGGTCCAGGTTCTCCAAGTCCTTCACTGGCCTCATTGCCCTTCTCTGGACATGCTCCAGCACCTCCAATGTCCTTGTTGAACACAATACTTCAGGTGTAGCTTCACCAGTGCTGATTACAGATGGATGATGACCTCCCTGTTCCTGCTAGCCACAGTGTTCCTAGTACCAGCCAGGATCTCTTTGGTTTTCTGAGCCACCTGGACACACTGCTGACTCACTTTCAAGTCAACTGGCAACCCATACTCCTAGGTCCCTCTCCAAGTCACAGCTTTGGATCAGTAGGATCCCCTCAGGATAGTTGCCAAAGCTGTTCTGACCAATACCAAGAATTTTATGTGTGTTTTGGGGGGCAACAGAGGGAGGAAGGGAGGAAGGGAGGAAGGGAGGAAGGGAGGAAGGGAGGAAGGGAGGAAGGGAGGAAGGGAGGAAGGGAGGAAGGGAGGAAGGGAGGAAGGGAGGAAGGGAGGAAGGGAGGAAGGGAGGAAGGGAGGAAGGGAGGAAGGGAGGAAGGGAGGAAGGGAGGAAGGGAGGAAGGGAGGAAGGGAGGAAGGGAGGAAGGGAGGAAGGGAGGAAGGGAGGAAGGGAGGAAGGGAGGAAGGGAGGAAGGGAGGAAGGGAGCAAGGGAGCAAGGGAGGAAGGGAGGAAGGGAGCAAGGGAGCAAGGGAGCAAGGGAGCAAGGGAGCAAGGGAGCAAGGGAGCAAGGGAGCAAGGGAGCAAGGGAGCAAGGGAGCAAGGGAGCAAGGGAGCAAGGGAGCAAGGGAGCAAGGGAGCAAGGGAGAAAGGGAGCAAGGGAGCAAGGGAGCAAGGGAGCAAGGGAGCAAGGGAGCAAGGGAGCAAGGGAGCAAGGGAGCAAGGGAGCAAGGGAGCAAGGGAGCAAGGGAGCAAGGGAGCAAGGGAGCAAGGGAGCAAGGGAGCAAGGGAGCAAGGGAGCAAGGGAGCAAGGGAGCAAGGGAGCAAGGGAGCAAGGGAGCAAGGGAGCAAGGGAGCAAGGGAGCAAGGGAGCAAGGGAGCAAGGGAGCAAGGGAGCAAGGGAGCAAGGGAGCAAGGGAGCAAGGGAGCAAGGGAGCAAGGGAGCAAGGGAGCAAGGGAGCAAGGGAGCAAGGGAGCAAGGGAGCAAGGGAGCAAGGGAGCAAGGAAAAAACTGGATGAGGCACTTAGTGCCATGGTCTAGTTGACTGGATAGGGCTGGGTGCTAGGTGGGACTGGATGATCTTGGAGGTCTCTTCCAACCTGCTTGGTTCTATGATGATTCTAAGATTCTTTTCTTGGCAGTTGGACTAAATGATCATTGTAGGTCCCTTCCAAGTGAATTATTCTAGTTTATTCTTCTCACAACTTGCTAGACAGTTTCCTTCTAACGTACCTCCTAACAAACTCTTGTCACTATTCCAAACCTATGCCACTACAAAGCCTTTTCAATGCATCTCCTCTCTTCAAATTAGTCACCCAACAGTTATCCCCAGGGTTTATTAAATTCCCTCTGCTCTGCAGTCAACTGCAAGGCAGCTGTGCAGTCAGCATGATAAATACCCCAGGAAAGCAGAGAAGAATCCCAGATACACTGCTTCATTTTGTTTGCTCCTTTGCCCGCAGCCACTTTCTCCTCTGACACAATATTTGATATTGGCTCAGAAGCCTCACATTTCTCCAGGCCATTGCGGGAGTCTCATCCGTGCCCAGCCCTGACAGGGGGACTATAGAGATCAAGTAAGGACCGTAAACAAACCACATCCTGTTTATGACAGTCGGCACAGAAGAGCCATTTCCCTCCTGCTTGGCACTTCCCAACATGTCACTTGGCATCTCCTTGTTTTTTCGAGAGGAAAGCTCATTACCAAATTCACTTACTGCTAAGAAATTTGCCTTCTGGATGAGTGTTTCTCAAGCAGGAAGCATTGGGAAGGGATGGCACCTGGGGGGTGCCAGGATGCTGGTGGAAATTGCCAGTTTTCCAGGTAAAAGAAATCAGATGTTTCCAAACCACTGCGTTTCCACAGGAAAATAAATGGATGTGGAGCTGCAGCTATTCACTGGCTTCTAGCACAGCCTCTACGGCAGATGCTGCCTGCTCCAAAGGCTATTTCTAACTAATGGATCTTTCTACAATGCACTTTAGTCTTATGACTATTCAATTCTAGCTTTCTCTACTAAAATATAGATAGCATAACACAAATTCACCTCCTACAAAATGGACTATTGTTAGAATGTCCTTCCATCAACCTCATCAGGAGCCTTCAGAGGGGAGAGGGAGAAGTACACATCTTCCTGTTTTCCAAACTATCCATAATGCTCAAGGCTGGATTGACTTTGGCAGATAAAAAGTTGGAATTTTTATCTAACAAGCCACTTCATTCTTTCCATCAATTAGCAGCAGCACAAAGGATGCATACAATCAAGACTATGATAATACATCCCAAGGTCACACTGTACCTGAGGGTAGGAGAAAGAGGCAGCAGCCCAAAGTCCCAATCAATCACAACAGTCTGCCTGCTCTGTACTTGTCTAAAGGTGACTTGAAAATGGAAAATACTACCACGTGGATGTTGCAAAGAGGAAAAACAACAACTTAGAGCTGACCAAAGCACTGTTCAGAGTTGTTGAACAGCTTACAAGTCTGGATTAATTTTTACTATTATTTTTAATATCTTGGAAGTGGACCTTTGCTACTGCAAAGGGCTTGAAGACTATCAAAGTGTAAAACTATGATATGAGAAGAGAAAATCTGATGCCACAGTTATGGAGTCATTGCTGACACCCCAGGAGTACTTAAGGATGTCGCCATGCCAGAGGCAAAGCAGCAAGGGAACTGCAGCAACTCAGCTAGCTCCACAGGGCATTTAACAAGTAATTAGGCACAAGGCTGTGCAGCAATTCCTCTGAACAGTCATCTGTTAATAACGTTTTTCCATTATCAGATGACTGTGTTGACTCACTACTCCAAGATTATCACAGTTTAAACTCCAGATACTGCGTTAATTATTTCGTTCCAGCACAAAGCAGATGCACAAGGCAATGTTCTTTGGTTTGGTAAACATTCAGTACTCCTTTGGCCTTATCATCATTTATCACATAGCAAAAGTTCTTCACTAAGACCAAACCCATTCATTTTAATTGTAGGGTAATTGAGGGGGTGAGGGCTGCTGGTCAAGTAGCAGTAAAGTGACTGTGGTTAGACCTTATTTACACACCTTACACAAAAGGCTGCAGTGTGTCCACAAAGATGTTTATTTAGCACTTGTCCAGGTCCTCATTAAGCAAAATTCTAGATCTGGAAAAACTGTGATTAAAGCACTAACTGTACTCAAGGCTTACACAAAGAAGATTCCATCTGTGGTACCTCAAACCTCCATAAAGGCAAAGAGAGAATCCCAAACACCAATGACGCTGCACAAAAAGCAACCTGCACACCTGGGACTTTGCCAAAATTATTTGGTTAAAAAAGCTAAGTCTGCAGCAGATGTGTGTGCACAGGCACACCACACACACAAACACGTAAAAATCAAAGGGTAAGAGCAAAAAGCAGCCTCTTTAGAAGGTGTCAGATGAGGAGAAATGGCGCAAGTCAGGCTGGAGAAGCCAGTGTGAAGGAACCATCTGGAATTTTAACAGGGGAATAACACATGCATAACGTGGAGCCCAGGCACAGCATCAGTACCTGCTTCATCTCTGAAAAAGTTAGAACTGGCAAGAAGCCTGCTGTAATACATCTTAAATACTGCTGCAAACTCAGAACACTCCAACGTCAGACAGAGTAAAGCTAAGTCTGTTAAAGAGCAATTAACTACATTAAAAGCTGGGTTCAGCTGGCTGCAGGGAATTGACAGATCCCCTGGTTCTGTGTCCCTGCAAGTAACAAATCAAGCAAGCAACTGCCTCCCCCTACTCCCACACAGGAAGTAAATCTGTTTACAATCCTGGAATAAATAAGTAAATGAAACTCAACACTAAGTTTTCCTCAGTGCATGATAGGAGCAGCAGAGAACTGAAGGGCCAATTGTAGCAGTCACACTCCATTAAAAGGAAACAAAAGGAGAGCCAGCCCTAACATCTTTGTGTAGCAGCAACATGGCAGCTATGCACAGAAAACATCTGACAGAAACAAACATTACTCCAAGGCATGAGGGACACAGAGCAAGGGTGTGCATCTCAAACCATTCAGATGCGACTAAAGATACTACTTCACTGTGGAGAAGTTAACTGACATGAATCTGTTCCAAGAACTGGATGGCTGATAAGCTGGAGACCTGATCCAATGGATTTAAGCACAGCTGCAATCTGCAGGTTCAGGGAGAAAAAAAATTGCACTTCTAATTGTCATGGAGAAAGAAGCATATTTACATCCAACCAACCGACTTCACTTCTGCACTGCATTGATCCTGTCTGTGCTGAACTCTGCCTGCTAAATGCCAACTTTTGATGCAGCTGAGCTATTACAAACATCTAGGGAATACACAAAGCCATTAAATACCTACCTCCTGTATTGTTATTTGCTCAGAAATAGAAACAGAGGCTTAATTTTGCACGAGGCCCTCATATCTGGCAAGGAAAGGTACTGCCTTTGAAGAGGAAAGGAAAGCAAAGGAAAAGAGAAAACAGAGGAGAGAAAAGAGGGGAGAAAAGAGGGGAGAAAAGAGGGGAGAAAAGAGGGGAGAAAAGAGGGGAGAAAAGAGGGGAGAAAAGAGGGGAGAAAAGAGGGGAGAAAAGAGGGGAGAAAAGAGGGGAGAAAAGAGGGGAGAAAAGAGGGGAGAAAAGAGGGGAGAAAAGAGGGGAGAAAAGAGGGGAGAAAAGAGGGGAGAAAAGAGGGGAGAAAAGAGGGGAGAAAAGAGGGGAGAAAAGAGGGGAGAAAAGAGGGGAGAAAAGAGGGGAGAAAAGAGGGGAGAAAAGAGGGGAGAAAAGAGGGGAGAAAAGAGGGGAGAAAAGAGGGGAGAAAAGAGGGGAGAAAAGAGGGGAGAAAAGAGGGGAGAAAAGAGGGGAGAAAAGAGGGGAGAAAAGAGGGGAGAAAAGAGGGGAGAAAAGAGGGGAGAAAAGAGGGGAGAAAAGAGGGGAGAAAAGAGGGGAGAAAAGAGGGGAGAAAAGAGAAGGGAAGAAATACCAAATTGGGTTTTTTTTGTTGCAAAACATCTTTAGAACCATTTGGCAAGGAATCAGTTGTGGACTTCTTCAGTCTTGTGAAAGAGATTAAAAAGAGAATTAAAATAACCTGAATTAACTAGATAGATTGAGTGAAATTCACCAATCTCTTGGGAGCTGAGTCACAAGGCTCAGAGGAGGTGCAAACACAGCTCAAACCAGCAGCATCAGAAACAGTCAAAGCAAACAAAGCAAAAACCAGAAAGCAACAACTCTCCAGAGAGGAATGACTGAACCTGAATTCAGCCATCACTTCTATTACTATCTATCACCCTCTCAACCTAAAGGAAATGGATACCAATAAACATCTCAACGTTTACTGAGCACTTGATTAAGAACTGTAACATTCTGTGATGCAAAATGAATTGGTACTTCTTGGTCAAAGCTCTAAACCCAGCTTACTTAACCCTATTTAAGCTCTGTCTCAGCTGTCTCACTCAAAAAAAGAGCTTTTGCCTGATAAGGGATTTCAACACTGAAAACAGTTTAACAACTAAACCCCATCTAGATGCACTTACTATGTATAATCAACTCAGCAAGGCTTATCATTTCTTCCCCTTCTCCCCTACCACCTGTTTTTATACCCACTTGTTACATCTTGAATTAAATTACATTCCAAACTAATTAAGATAATAACCAGTCTGTGCTTTTGTTAAGCAACTGAAACAATGAGATCCCTCTTGTCTCTGATGGGCTCAGGGCAATAAGGAGCCAAAGAGAAACTCAGCTACCCCAGAGGTGAAGTTCAGTGTGTTTACATGTGTTAGGAGAAGAAGCTGAAGTACGGAAGAGAGCCAGAGTGCAGCCATAGGAACATGCACAGGGTCTCTCCTCATCTTCTGAGACCAAGTATTTTGCTAGTGAAAGCAAACAGTAGTCCCTAAGACACATAGAAACCTTCCAACCCATGGGATGTATGCAGCATTGTTACAGCAAGCTCTCATGTGGAACACCAGGAAAGTTTATCTTCCATCACCTTTAATGGGTCAGTCTCGAGTTGTGCTGGGGGAGGTCCAGGCTGGATGTTAGGAGGAAGTTGATTGGCATTGGAATGGGCTGCCCAGGGAGGTGGTGGAGTCACCATGCCTGGGGGTGTTCAAGCAAAGCCTGGATGAGGCACTTAGTGCCATGGTCTGGTTGATTGGCTAGGGCTGGGTGCTAGGTTGGCCTGGATGATCTTGGAGGTCTCTTTCAACCTGGTTAATTCTATGATTCTATGATCTTTTGAGGTCTCTTCCAGGCCCAAACATTCTGTGCTTCTGTGAACAAACTCCCTCCAACCTGGTTGATTCTATGATTCTAAGTCCAACTGCAACATACTGAGGCAGCAAGACCTTTTAGGAGAAACGTGCAAGTACTCAACAACTTTGGTCAAACAGCTTCACCAAAACACATTCCTTTCACTCCCACTTTCCTGGAACAAATTAGATGTGAATCCTTTTAGATGAGGGCAAAGCAACTGCGGCTCAGCAGTGGGAGCACTGTTTGAATGTCAGTCTTACAGCACGCCTACTGCAGCGACTGAGGAGTACAACATTTTCACATAAAAAATGGTTTCATAAGTCTGCTTCCCCCTCCCCCCCCCTCCAAAAATAAAGTCAAATTAGTTGGAAAAAACTCTCTTATTGGATCTCAGCAAGAAAAGTCTGCAGGCAGGGACCCAGGCATCTTTTAGTAAATAAAGGACACATCTGTGGAGATGACATTTTACTTACTGGTTCCCTAGGATTCTCTGCTTGCCCAAGGCACCACTTCAAGAAATACAACTTATTGTTTTGGGGACTGATCTAATTTAATTGTTTATTATATTTCAGAAATTGCTATTCTGGGTAGAAGTGATTAATAGAAATAATTCTATGTATCCTCCTTCAGAAGTTTTGTTTTTTAACAGAATAATCAGAACAACATTTTCATGGGTTGCTGTATTAGTGTTTTCCCTTTCTCTGGTAAAACAAAGCTAACTTCAATAGGAACATTTCAATCTCTAACAGTAAGCAAATGCTTTGAGTCACGGCAAGAGTTCACCAGATCCTGGGCTGCAGCAGAAGTGCGACCAGCAGGTGGAGAGAGGTGATTCTCCCCCTCTACTCTGCTCTGCTGAGACCCCACCTGGAGCACTGCATCCAGTTCTGGAGCCCCTATGACAAGAGGGATGTGGAGATGCTGGAGTGTGTCCAGAGCAGGGCCACGAGGATGCTCAGAGGGCTGCAGCAGCTCTGCTGTGAGCACAGACTGAAAGAATTGGGGCTGTGCAGTCTGGAGGAGGCTCTAAGGTGACCTTCTTGTGGCCTTCCAATATCTGAAGGGGGACTACAAAAAAGCTGGGGAGGGACTTTTTAGGCTCTCGGGGAGTGACAGGACTGGGGGGCATCAAGCAAAGCTGGAGGTGGGTAGGTTCAGACTGGACATGAGGAGGAAGTTGTTGAGCATGAGAGTGGTGAGAGGCTGGAATGGGTTTCCCAGGGAGGTGGTTGAGGCCCCATGGCTGGAAGTGTTTAAGGCCAGGCTGGCTGAGGCTGTGTGCAGCCTGCTCTAGGGTAGGGTGTCCCTGCCCATGGCAGAGGGGTTGGAACTGGCTGATCCTTGTGATCCCTTCCAACACTGACTGATTCTATGATTTTGTACCCTTTTTCAAACAACAAAACTGTGTTTGACCTCTACCAACACCATGTATGTTAGCTAAGACTTGGCAGTATGCAGCACTTGTTTATGGCAAGAGACTTGATTTTTAAAAGCCAACAGTTAAAACTGGAGGCTATTTCTGGTTGCTGGCACTTAGCTCAGCTCCAGTTTCTAGTCACTTATCTCTTCCTTTTCTGCCACACGAAGCAGGTGGATCTCAGTGGCTGAGGCCACCAGAAAGTAAAACAGAAAGTCTTTAACTGTCTTGAGAAGCAAGACAAGCACCAGGGGAGGAGGGAAAGATGCCAAGGAAGAGGGAATATTTGCCACAAATTATAAATAGGCAGGTTCAAGGGAGAGAGGCAGTGCAAGATTAAATTTAAACCAACCCATTTGGACCCAATCATTGGCATAGCTATAGGATTAAATACTTTATTTCATTCAATGTCTGAGTTTTCCCCTTCTCAGTTCTGTCCATGTATGGCTTCCTCCTCGATATTTCTAACATCCTTGCTTGGAACAGAAAGCAAATATCTGAATTTCCTATTGCAAGTGCAACCTTGATGTAGTGAAGGAAGCTGTGCAGACATTTTGGTGCACAGCTGAAGTGGCAACTTCGAGCCAAAGGGAAAGGAACTCCACATTTAAGATATGAGTTAAAGCCAAAGGAATTTGGTTCAAAAATACACAGAGTACATTTGTGTCCACCCACTGCAATAGTCTCTTCTGCAATGTTCTTTATAATTAGCACACCACCAAGCCTGTTAATCCTCAGAAAAATCAATTGATTCAACTTTGGAAAACACAAAATTAAATCCTCCATACTGAAATGTCTCTCTAAGTGCACAGTCATTAGGAAGAAAAAACAGTTATGATCTCAACCTGCTAAGTCACAAAATGCATGTCAGAAGAAACAATGCAACTCTTTTTGACGTCTATTATTAAGCAAGTCACCTTACAGGCAGTCTCCTGTGCCCACATGAAATGATCTTATGCACATACACACCACCAGATACTTCTGTAGTCCACAAAACCACTTGACCAATAAAGCCCAATTTCCTTGGCATTTTTGTTGTACATCTCCTAATTCTTCCCATAAGGTAATAAATAAATCAGATGTCCTCCCACATCAGCCCTCCGTTGCCCACACTTCCTCTTCCCTTACCTCCCCACACTTTCTCTCCATATTCACTGCTAAGGAACATGTGGGCTAAAGAACACACAGACCCTTCTCCTTGCCACCATCAAACTAAATCAAGCAAGCCAGATGCCTTTGCAGTCTGCTGGAGTCAAAGCCACACACTTGGCTCCCTCCTTTGTTGGTTTGCACAAAACATCCTGGCTTCAAAAGACCTGCCACTCACTCCAGTTTCACCAAGCTAGGCAAGGGGACAAGAAACCAGTGTCCAGTTCTGGGCTCCTCAATTCAAGAGAGATGTTGAGGTGCTGGAAGGTGTCCAGAGAAGGGCGATGAAGATGGTGAGGGGCCTGGAACACAAACCCTATGAGGAGAGGCTGAGGGAGCTGGGGGTGTGCAGCCTGCAGAAGAGAAGGCTCAGGGCAGAGCTCATTGCTGTCTACAACTACCTGAAGGGAGGCTGTAGCCAGGTGGGGGTTGGGCTCTTCTCCCAGACAACCAGCAACAGAAGAAGGGGACACAGTCTCAAGTTGTGCTGGGGGAAGTATAGGCTGGATGTTAGGAGGAAGTTGTTGGCAGAGAGAGTGATTGGCATTGGAATGGGCTGCCCAGGGAGGTGGAGTCACCATCCCTGGAGGTGTTGAAGCAAAGCCTGGATGAGGCACTCAGTGTCATGGTCTGATTGGTTGGATAGGGCTGGGTGCTAGGATGAACTGGATGATCTTGGAGGTCTCTTCCAACCTGGTCTTAAGATTGGAATCTAGCACAAAAAACTTAACCACTTCTTTAAACAAGTCAAAGGGTCAAACTCTTCACCACTTCTGTTAGCCACAGTGTCTTAACCTCCAGCAAAAACTGCTTCCACCTGCCCATGAAGACTTTCTACAGCTGGATTAATTATGCTGTATCTCACTTGCAACAACAGGCTGGAGTTTTCTACTGCACATCCACACTTTCAGAGAGGAAAGGAACTGCCACAGCTAACCATACATGCCCTAGCACCCACCTCCGAGAGTTGGTCATGAACATTGTGACAATCATGGAGGTTTGAACTGGCCAATGTCCTGCTGAGGTTGCACTGCAGACCTGCAATTATGCTGAGTCAGATGGGCAGCTTGAAAAGATCAACATTTCCCAGGCATAAAGAAGCCTCAGCAGACCAAGCAATGTGTAACACCTCTAGTGTGATCCTCAGCACAGGGTAGGCACAGAGAAATCAAGTGTCACCTTGAGCCAAGAGGAACAAAATCAGTGTCCAGTCTTACAAACGCTAGCCCAAGTATGAGCCTTGCTCTTGTAGAGAACCTGTACAACAGATAAAATGTTGGAATATGCTGTGGCTGTCTGAAAAGCCTAAAGAATGCTCTTCTTCATTTAGAGCAAAATTCATCCCTGGCACTTACGCCAAGAATACATGGGAAGGAAACATTTAACCTATTGAGTGTCACTCTTCTGCCTGAACAGCAAGTGTACAAACCCAGGAATGCAGCCTTTTCAAAGACACTGAACAAGGTTTGTCTTTGCAGTGGTTTACAGGCACGTAGGCCATATATCTGAGCATCACCAGATGACAGTCTGGGGGAATACTCAGGCTTTCCAATAAGCCACGTTGTCAGTCTATTCAATATTTTATTTTACATGATCCTTTCAGTTGCATTTATGTGATCTCTCTGCAGTGTACTGTCGTGCTTTAGTGAGTCATTCTGTGTGACTCAGGGAAATAGCCTTTTTTAGGAGAACTGTAAAGATTAACTAGAACCCCTACAGCAAAAACTATACAACCTCTACATGATGGCACACCACACTGTTACTGCAGGCAAGATAGCTATCACCCACGTTTCTGCACAAGTGCTGAGCCTGTGTCTACTACCAGCACCTCCCCAAGCTCCTCAGCAGCACACTAGCACTGAGCGCCCCATCAGCGTTCTGCCCCAAAACAGCAGAAAGCAAAACCAAGCACCAGTCAAAAACAACATCAAATCTGAGTCTTAGTGCCACAGTGAAGAGCTATTGAACAAGGGGACACAGTCTCAAGTTGTGCCAGGGGAGGTCTAGGCTGGATGTTAGGAAGAAGTTCTTCACAGAGAGAGTGATTTCCCATTGGAATGGGCTGCCCAGGGAGGTGGTGGAGGCACTGTCCCTGGGGGTCTTCAAGAAAAGACTGGATGAGGCACTTAGTGCCATGGTCTGGTTGATTGGCTAGGGCTGGGTGCTAGGTTGGACTGGATGATCTTGGAGGTCTCTTCCAACCTGCTTGATTCTATGATTCTTAACTTACTGTGACTTTTCAATTCAGCACTCTATGAGGTGTTTGTCCTGTTGACTACAGAGTAAGCTCCTCTGCTATGAGGAGTGACTGAAGGAGTTGGAGTTGTTCAGTCTGGAGAGGAGAAAGCTCCCAGGTGACCTTATTGTGGCCTTTCAGTATCTTAAGGGGGCCACAAGAAAGCTGGGGAGGAACTTTTTAGGATGTCAAGAAGTGATAGGACTGGAGGGAATGGAACAAAGCTAGAAATGGGTAGACTCAGAATGGATGTTAGGAAGAAATTCTTCAATATGAGGATAGTAAGAACCTGGAATGGGTTGCCCAGGGAGGTGATGGAAGTTTCATCCCTGGAGGTGTTTAAGGCCAGGCTAGATGAGGCTCTGGACAGCCTGATCTAGTGTGAGGTGTCCATGGCAGGGGGGGTTTGGAATTGGATGATCCCTGTGGTCCCTTCCAACCCTGACTGATTCTATGATTCTAAGTGAAGCAGTCTAGGTTTAAATTTAACAGCACAACTTAGAGCTAAGGATAATAATGCAAATGTTTATTTCCCTGCAGTTATTAGACACACCAAAAAAAAAAATTTGGGATCACCAGACCATGTAAGAGCTATGAAGAACCAACAATATGAAACTTCACATAATTAGCATTGCATGTTTTCTAGAGCTATTTAGAACAGTAGTTGTAATGAACCTATTCAGCCCCAATCATTGGCATATCTGAAGCATGAAATACCTTTTTTTCCCCAATTAAAAACATTAGGGGTAACAATGATTAATATCTGGATAAAGAGCTAATGTAGGAAAAGGAAAATACCAGTTAGGACTTGAAGACAAAAGGAATAATGCAGGATTCCACAGTGGCTTTCCAACCTACAGTGATACATCAAAATACATCAGACAAACCAAAAACCACATTTGCAGCAAACACGAAAGAAGATTTACACACTAAGGAAAGAAACCACATGGAGGGATTTAATAGTTGGGATATTTTGCTTGCCATCTTGTGGCCGACTTCACTGAAATGTTGGTTTGCAGTTATCCTGGTCAGAGGGCTCAGGAAAAATCACATTAGCAAATGAACACCACAGTCACCATTTTCTCCATCTACATTTGTTTACCATTTTTATTTCTCAGCTAATAACAGAGTAAGATATATGAACCACTACAGAAGCAACTGGCACAGACGAATGAAGCTCTCTGAGGGGGCTTCTGTGGTTGCCTTGAAATATTTAACATCCAGACAAATTCTCTGTCTACTTATTTTTTCCTCTACTGCTTCTACATGCTGTTTCCCTAACATCAATAAAAGCTTTCCAAGGACTAGGCAACCAGTAAAGCCTTTTAGCTCAACCTGCCAGGATCTAACTTGAAATTCAGTATCAGATAGAGTCTCACTGAGATATTTGCCTGTGCAACAATGTCCTTCACCAATGATTTCACATTTCCAAAGCAACCAGGCAGGAATGAATTTATTGCATGTTTAGGTATGAAGATTTCAACTTGAGGAACACAAATAAGATTTGTAACAGTAAGAGAATGAAGCTAGCTTTTTTCCCCCCATCTCCTGAGAAGATCACAGAGGAAAGGTTATCTCTAAGGAGCTTTACAGCTTACATCATTATTCCTCTGTAGCAGGGGCATCATATTTTGGCCTGCAGTGCACTGAACTATGCTTTTATTCCTTCTGCTAGTTCTACCCATGTCCAGCACAGAAGCAGAAGAGCTTGACGAGCCAAACTAGGCAGGGCTCCTTTATAAATGAATGCAGGCTCCCATTTTCAGTGAACATTAAAATGCCACACAAATTAATCAGCTGAAAACCAGAGAACATCCTTCTCATTAGAAAAATAGCTCTGAAACAAAAGGCTAACTGAAGACTTGTTCAAATAAACACATCTCTCCTTACCCCTTACAGTTTTCCCCATACCTACAGCACGCACCCCTGCATAATCTGACTTGGTCTAAACACTCTCATTCATCTCTATCTTTCCAACATTTAACTAAACTCCTCATTTTTCAATTGTCAAGTCATCTAAATAACTTTGCCAGCAGCACAACTCATCTCTTTCATAATTATAAGAGATACTAAGAGCCTCCTTTCATCTTCCAGTGAACACGTACTTAGCTGGTTTGCAAATACCTGCTGCAATTTGTTATCCAGGGCTGCTGCTTGCCCTCGGCAGTCTCCTTTCTGAAACTCAGCTCTGTTCTAAGGACCCGACAAGGCATTGCACAGAGGCAGTACATCACTTATGTTAAGCTATTCAAATGGTTCCCTGATACCAAGGAGAGTATTTCTTCAGCCTTTCAAACTGCTACACATCAGAATTGGGGTGGTTTTTTTTTGAACCAATGAACATAAGAACATCCAAAATGGCTTTTCTTCATCTGAGTGTACAGCTAGAGTATCCTTCTGATGGGCTCCTTGCTAAAAACTAGCTTTAAATTCCCAAATACACATTTCATTTATTAAGTAGCTTAAATGATCTACATCCTTTTGAGTCCGGGCAAACTATTATTATCAATCAGAATTTGTTCTGCCTTCCACTTTCAATCACCTTCAAGCTTAAATTTCATTTAACACACTCATTTCCACTTTTAACGTGGCCAAATCAAGGCAGCATATGAAGCCAGCACAACCATTAAAACCGGTGGTGCTCTCCTTTAATAACGTCATCAACTCATCAAGCACAAACTCATAAAGCCAACACTATAAAACATAATACCAGCACTATAAAAGACAACAACCTGTCTTTCACCATCCTGGCAGCACTGAGAAAAATCCAATGACTACATTCACAGAATACATCACACAGAACAAGAAAATATATTTCCATCCAAAAGGAGTTGATGGCTCTGGGTCTTTCTCCACATCGAGTGGCTTGCTTAGCTATTAACCCTCTTGTGTGTCCACCCTCAATGGTGTATTTCTTACCCTACAATTCCAATTGACAGAAAATCGCTTTCCACTTTGTACCCACTCTGTTCTCTGCTTCTGCCCTATTAACTCATGTCAATACAGCAAGGGGAGCAAAATAAAGTAGCAACGTTGATGCTCATCCATCACATTTTTGTGCAGCTGCTGCAGTGAAAAAGAACAGATAAGGCATCCTTGATTTTGATCTAGGGAGCTGCCCCAACCCTCCAGTCCTGCTTGGCATCAGATGTGAGCACAGCATCACTTTCCTTTGGCTTCAAACTCAAACCTTGTCCAGTGCCTCTAGCAACAAAAGAAAAGGCTGCACGGGTCAGAAGTTCATCTACCAAACTAACATGGAGCGTCCCGACCATTCAGAGCAAAGACCACACACTGAAGCAGAGGCTGCTCTGATCTCCACTCTGCTTTTACAAATAAAACCCACTCACAAGACAAACTGTTCTTGTTTTAGCAAAGCCACAGACTGTGGGGGCATTTACAAGATAGTCCCACCTTCTGTCCTCTGCTTTTTTCTACCCTTCCCACAACTGCATTTTTTTTTCCTATCCAAATCACAAAGAACCTCTGGGAATAAAGGAAGGCATCATCACTGAACACTGAACTGGACAGGATGATCTCTTTTCTCCTCCAATCCCTGCAACAATAGGAACACCAGAGATTTGAATTCAGAACAAAAAAGAAAGCATTTATCAGACAGAAGAGAAGAGATTAAAGCGTTTCTACCTCTGATTGAATGACCACAGTATCGCATTACCTCTGCTCCTGCTGCTGCAGAGGAAGTGATTGAGCCTTGGCACAGGGGCCTTGCTGAGTGAGGAAAGGGGCAAATCTTCTCACCAGAATTTTAATCTCCTGCTCCTGGAATCGGGAAATCATTACTCAGTGCAGCAGAGAAATGAAGGCTACATGGCATCCAACGGTCTCCCTTCTAGTAGTTTCCATGTGAGATACAGTGCATTTCAAAGAGATTGCATAAGGTACTGCAGACCTTTAAGCTGTGTGGGACTGATGAAGGGCTAAAAGAAACAATAGTACAAAAAGGAATGAAAAAAATGAAGAAGAAGAATGAAATTGTGAGTACAATTTAAGGACACATGAAAAGAGCCTCAGCGAAACCTGTGACTTCCACCTGTGGAACAGTAAAAAACATGAACTCATCTTGCAAATGCCATCATTTTAGTAGCTTTTAGACACACTGGGGCTTAACTCAAGTCTCAGTTCTTTCCAGTGGACAATGCTGGAGGTGCAAGAAACAGAAATAAGGTAAGAATCTGATTTCTGGATTGATTCCCAGGTGAAGAGAGTTGTGACTCCTCTCCAATTCATGCCAACTTCTTGCTTAGCAGAGCCTATTGCTGCAGGCAGAGCTGTGCCAGAAGCACAGCTGTGCACGGTGGGAATGCAGCACACCTCACATGGCTGCTTACAACTCAAAACTCATCCAGTGCCACAAAAGGAGATTTCTGGCTTTGCCCACAAAAGACAATTTTCCTCGAGTTACAGAACCTTTCAGAAACAAGCCCCATAGATCAGCCATCCTGTGTCACAAATTCAAACCTTAGCAGCATCTGTACATGTGAGAATGCTTGAGATGGTAGCAAAAAGTTGACTGATTTTCTCGAAGGGACTACATTATATTTAGTTAAAAGTGACACAGTGGAAGTACAAGTTGGCAGCTGTTACCACAAGCCTTACAATACTTCACAGCTTCCCTAAACTTCCACCTCCTAGATATGGATACTCCTAATTTCAGAACCAATTCTCCTAGTAAGTTACTGACCTTCATACTTACAGAAAAGAATCTTAATAAACAGGCAGTGCTGGCAGAAATGAAAGCAAAGAGAGAGAAAGATTTGTTGACTTTAAATGCTGGGGGTGCTGATTGTTTTCCATTTCTGAGATGCAGCATCAGCTGTTTTGCTGGGCAGGATGTCAGCCCTGAAGAGATGTCTCTTCAGGATGTAGTCTGGAAAGGAGAAGACTTAGAGGGGATTTGATTTATAAGCATCTGAGAGCTGGCCAGGAGGGTGGGGACAGGCTCTGTTCACTTGCTCCCTAGGATAGGACAAGGAGCAATGGGTGTAAGTTGCAGCAAAAGAGGCTCTGCCTCAACACAAGAGGGAACTTCTTGACTGTAAGGGACACAGAGCACTGGAACAGGCTCCCCAGGGAGGTCATGGAGTCTCCTTCTCTGAAGACTTTCAAGGCCTGTCTGGATGTGTTCCTCTGTGCTCTGTGTGAGATAGGATTGTCCTGCTCTGGCGGGGGGGGTTGGACTCGATGATCTCCTTGGGTCCCTTCCAACCCCTAACATCCTGTGATCCTGAAAGGAGGACAGATTTCTTTCCCATCCCATTCAGTTTGGAACTGTTACACTAATATATTCCAAAGAATAACCAAGTTTAAAAAAAAAGCCAAATCATTGAGGTTTCATCTATTTAAAAGCTGCATCATACACTTGTGGATTTTCCTAGCCAAGCAGCATCTTCCATAAAGGCAGTGGGCCCAACTTCAATGCTTTAACAAATTTCAACGTTGCAAGCTTTCAGAAGAGCAAGATGTTGAGGTTCTGAAGAGCAGCACATTGGGCAGCTTTTCCTTCCCATTATCTTCAACAGTTAAAGGCACAAGAATTCAAATGCAGCATTATGCAGAATTCACACAGGAACACAAGCAGTCAGGGCTCCCTCATTGTCTTTATTTCTCTTTTTCTGCCTTAGAAATCAAAGAGCAGTGGGAAAACAATGCAGTTTTCAAAGGAGGAAAAGCTTAGCTACTCAGGGATTTGTACAGATGCAGACACAGCTGAATGAGTGATAGCATACCTGTCTTGCACTCTCCAAAACAAATCTGTGCTGGCTCCTGGGATGATTAAATGGATGCAATAAAGCAACTATTAAAATAATTTTATTTAATACGGTTCTGTGTCCAAGTTCTATGACCATTAAATCATTTGCACAAGCAAAAAAGCAGACCAATTTATCATGGACATTACCAGCAGAGGTAAAGTCATTAGATTTTTTAATTTAGGCTTCAGGTTAGTGGACAAAGGATTCTAACATGCTAACTGTGCCTCAGACATCATGTTTTAAGCTGTTCCTCGTTTGTGATATTTTAGACAAACAATAATTTAATTCTGATGGATTTAGAGAGGTTTTATTGGTTTTGGTTGAGTGGAGTTTTGGTTTTGAAACAGAAGCAACAAAACAAATATTCCCTGTTCTAATATGTTAAAGATGCCAAGAAAGCTTCAGAGAATCAATCAGGTTGGAAGAGACCTCCAAGATCATCCAAGTCCAACCTAGCATCCAGCCCTAGCCAATCAACTAGACCACGGCACTAAGTGCCTCATTCAGTCTCTTAGAATCACAGAATCAACCAGGTTGGAAGAGACCTCCAAGATCATCCAGTCCAACCTAGCATCCAGCCCTGGCCAATCAACCAGACCATGGCACTAAGTGCCTCAGCCTTTGCTTGAACACCTCCAGGGACAGTGACTCCCTGGGTAGCCCATTCCAATGCCAATCACTCTCTCTGCCAACAACTTCCTCCTAACATCCAGCCTAGACCTCCCCTGGCACAACTTGAGACTGTGTCCCCTTGTTCTGTTGCTGCTTGTCTGGCAGAAGTGACCAACCCCACCTGGCTACAGCCTCCTGGACCCCTTCCTTGGGCTCCGTTTCCTCTGGCTCTCAGTTTGTGCTGAATATGGCACTTGGTACCAAGTGGCTGCTAAGAGAAACCAGTCTGTGATGTGGGAACTGAAGTTGTCACTTGCAGAAATCATCATAAATGTTTTACAACAACATTTGCTATCTGTTAAGCTGCGAGGAAATCACAACTAACAGGCAATACCACAGGCACCAGTTCTCAAACAGTTTAAATGTCAAGAGACATTCAATGAAGTTGACCCGTGTGGAGATCAAAGAGATCAGCCCTGCTACTCTCTGAAGGACATTTCAAAGCTTAATGCTCAACAGTTAAGAAATGTTAAATACATGCATGGAGCCATCCTCCAGTAACCACCTATCTTCCCAAGCTATTTGGGCTTTAAAATGTAGCAGGAGTAACTGACTCCCCCCAAAGCTGGACAGGGCTGGACTGGATGATCTTGGAGCTCTCTTCCAACCTGGTTCATTCTATGAAAACAGATGTACAAAAGCATAATTAGATTTGCAACCTGGAGAAAGAGTAATTGCAATCAATAGAGAAACCAGAACTGCATTTGTAGATTCTCTGGGCTACAGAGATTCATAGAATGCTGTGGTTTGAGAAGAACCTTAAAGATCATCCAGTTCCAAATATCCTTGCCATGGCACCTTCCAGTAGACCAGGTTGCTCAAATCCTCATCTAATCTGGTCTTGAACAGCTCCAAGGAGGGAGCATCCACAACCTCCCTGGATAACCTATTCCAGTGTCTCACCTCC
The DNA here is from genome assembly GCF_015220805.1 of Pogoniulus pusillus. Lineage (NCBI taxonomy): Eukaryota > Metazoa > Chordata > Aves > Piciformes > Lybiidae > Pogoniulus > Pogoniulus pusillus. Next base: position 26,645,728 of record NC_087276.1, on the reverse strand, counting down.
CTCACTGTGAAGAATTTCTTCCCAATATCCAGTCTACATCTACCCTGTTCAAGCTTAAAGCCATTTCCTCTCATTCTATCACTGCAAGCCCTGATAAAAAGTCCATTCCCAGCTTTTTTGTAGCCATTTTCAAACACTGAAAGGCTGCTAAGAGGTCTCGCTGGAGCCTTCTTTTCTTCAGACTGAACAGCCTCAACTCCCTGTCTGTCCCCATTGAAGGTGATCAAGCCCCCACACCATCTTTGTGGCCCTCTTCTGGACTCAAACAGTCTGATGTCTTTCTTCTGCTAGAGGTACCAGAACTGGATGCAGTGCTCCAGGGAAGGTCTCACAAGTGCAGAGTAGAGGGGCAGAATCACCTCCTGCTGGTCACACCTCTTCCAATGCAGCCCAGAAGGCAGCCATGTCCTGTCCTGCAAGCATACATTGCAGGCTCATGTCCAGTTTCTCACCAACTGACACTCCCAAGGCCAACTGATAACCCCAAGGGCTTGGTCTCTTCTGCCAGGCAACCAGCAACAGAACAAGGGGACAGAGTCTCAAGTTGTGGCAGGGGAGGTTTAGGCTGGATGTTAGGAGGAAGTTGTTGGCAGAGAGAGTGATTGGCATTGGAATGGGCTGCCCAGGGAGGTGGTGGAGTCACTGTCCCTGGAAGTGTTGAAGCAAAGCCTGGATGAGGCACTTAGTGCCATGGTCTGGTTGTTTGGACAGGGCTGGATGCTAGGTTGGCCTGGATGATCTTGGAGGTCTCTTCCAACCAGACTGATTCTATGAGTCTCGTTGAGACTGCTCTCGAGCCAGTTTGCTTGCCTACTGCTCACCTAGCACAGTTTTTATTTAAGTAGGAAAGTGTCAACAAGCTTCCAATGCTGTTCAGCATTTGGCTCAATCTGCAAAAGCAAAAAATCCTTACTGATGGCTGGGAGCACGTGGGAATAGCAGCAGAATGTGCTTGTGTCTCACAGCTCAGACATTCTACAGACAGGTCCATTCAGAGCTCTTGGATAAAAATGAAGGCTCTCAGCTACACCTTATCATAGCTTTAGATATATATATATAGTGTACACTCTGCAGCTATATATAACAACTTGCTGAACCTTTTTCTTTGTGAAAGGAAACGGAGCCCTGCTCCTTTCCTTGCATTTGGATTGATGCCTCAAAGCATAAACCAACTCCTCAGATGAAAGGGAAAGGAGGAATTTTTTAACAGTGAAATTCATTCTCAGCTGTGACAGGTTTTTGGGGTTGTTCTTTTCATTTCTGAACTGTCTTCACTAAGCAGATGATCCTAGAGTTTCAGTTTAAGCCTTTCAGTGACTTGCAAGCATCCTCCCTGAACTAAAATCATCATTGCAGTGGACACTACCTCTCACTTCTTAGATTTTTATGACCTACTATATTAAAACCAGTTTAAATGCAATAAAGTTTGCAACATTTACAACCAGAAAAAATAGGAGGGCAATAAAATTAGTCAGGCATAAAAATAAGGGAGTCTTAAACATCCTCTGCTCACTTTCCAGGGACAATATAAACAGAACAGGCAAGGACTACAAAATCAAAAAGGAAGAATTTAAATCAATTTAAAATTCAAACACCCTTTTCTCCTGACTGCTAGGGGCTCAAGGGATGTTAACACACACAGATTCACTCCTCAGCATTGTTTCCTCAGGTTTTCATTCTCACCTTCCAAAATTTGTTTATAAAAGTGGTGATCTGAAATATTGATGATTTAATCATCTCTCATACATGGTTTTGCTCAGCTGCAGCTGTTTTTGCAGCAATGACATACTTTATCTCTTCACACTCCACCCCTTTTCTGCAGAAGATGGAGTTGGAATATATGATTTTTTTAGCTTGCTCTTTCTTCCCACTTCTCTTACCTACTCTCTCATTCTCTTAACAGAAGCACTTAGTGCCATGGTCTAGTTGACTGGCTAGGGCTAGGTGCTAGGTTGGACTGGATGATCTTGGAGGTCTCTTCCAACCTGGTTGGTTCTATGATTCTATGTAAGGCAAACCAGCAAATTCCCACTGAAGCAAAATGTTGACTGTCATCACAAATTCTTGTACCAAAACAAAGCTGTTCTCACAATTGTTCCTATCCCTCTCTCACTCCAGTATGAGCATGAACTCTACAGGAGGCTACAGTGGGGTCTTTTTGCATAGCAGTCTATTCCAGAACCACATCATGCTGCTAGTTCCTTCCTCTCCTTAGGAGGGTTCCAACCAATTTCTCAACAGGATGCTATTTAATGAATGGGATACAAAGCTGACTGAAGCAGAACAAAATTTATCTGCTTTATAACATGTCTATATTAAGGACAATTTGAAAACTCTATTTGAAGCACAAGCAAAAGCTTCAGGAATGCAAGTGACACGAGCTGCATTTTGGGAAAGCCCTGCCTAAGCAGTAACAAAGAGATGCTTTAGTAAATACTATCATAAGCCCTAGTAACTATCACTTCCACAAGCCAAAGGATAGCTCCTTGACTTGCTCCACATCTCACAGGAGTCCCAAGTCAGAATCTGAGCTGGAAACTAAATGGCTTCCAAAGATCCACTGAGTTTTGAATGCTTCTGCAGTCCAGTCTCACAAAGGTCTCTCAATTTCCATCCAGTCTTTCTCTCCTGTTTACTTAAAGCAGCTTTAATGCTTTACAGAAGCACTGTATTACAGACCATAAGAAGAAACACATATCCTTGCACACAGGAAAAGAGTGCAGATCACTTTTGCTACACTTCAGAGAGCGTAAATACTCAGCAGGTATCACTCATATTATCATCTGCCTAAGAAAAATGGTTTTGCAAGACTTGGTTTGCCTCTTCTGTAGGACTTCTATTGGTCTCAAACTTCTGCACGCTGCCTGAGGGTCACATAAGCATCTCCTGGCAGAGCGGCCAGATACATAATGGTATAAATCCCAGTATGGGAGCATGTAACTGGCTTCTGTATCAGTGCCAATCAGCAAAGTGTCATGGATTTTATGACATCTCCAGTTCTTCTCTCTTAAATAGGAACACCACAATGCAACATCTCTCTTTTGGACAAGCAGTGATTCGGATGGTTGGTTAGAAAAGATGTGTTTATTTCCAAACAACAGAGAAGGAACTGCATTGGATACAGCCAGTTTACTTTAGTAATTGCCTCTGCTACAATGAAGTTTTGTATTTGGAGATATGGCTAATAAAAGACCTCCTCTTCTGGGATTCAAATCCTGGGGTCCCAAAGCACAATTCTAAACAGAGCATGCTTCCAGAACGTAGCTTCCTATCTTGCAGCAGAGACAACAACGGTGTTCTACTTTGAAGTAAAGTAACTAGAGAGGGAACTCAGTCCTTAAAAGTGGTGTGGAAAGAGTGAATCAAAAACTAGCCTAACTGATCAAACATGGTATCAACTGTATTGACTTCTTGGCTTGGTTGAGCTCTTTAAGGACGTGAGGCACTTCTTTGAAGTCTGTACACGTTAACAAAAGGTGCCACTCACTTTATTTTTAAAACATCAAACCCAATGAAGTCTGAGGCTGCCTGACCAAGACTGCTGGGTTTACAAGGAGAAGGACACTGCAGCTTCTGTCAGCCCCAATGACAGCTACATCATCCATGAGAGCTGCAACTACCTTTCTCTCTCTTGCTCGGTTCTCATTCAAGAATCAGACAATGGCCTCCAGAGGATGGGGAAAAAAGAAACTTCTAATTCACCAAGCCTCACTCTCCAATATTCAGGTCCTGACCTCTGGCATTAATTCAGAGGAGAGCTGAAGTAACTACTTTAAGATAGAATTTAAAAAACAACAACACACAATCAAAACTAAAAGCTTGCAAAAAACTGAGGAGTTTCTGCCTCATACTTGGCAGGTCCATGTGAAAGAAGGTCCATACTTCATCATTCACAAGTTTGCTACTGAGCCACAAATTTCCCAGGGGAGTGTGAATTCATTTCAAGTTTCCTCTGCCTTTCAGCATTAATGAATAACTCCCATCTAAGTCCAAGAATATCCCTGTGCCACTGTTGATACACAGACCCCTCACCTTTAAGAAGCAGTCTTGTGAGAGAACACAGTCTGGGTGCTCAACTTTTCCACTGGGCAAAGCTTTCTCTGTCATTCAGAACAAGGATGTTATCATAGAATCAACCAGGTTGGAAGAGACCTCCAAGATCATCCAGGCCAACCTAGCACCCAGCCCTGGCCAATCAACCAGGCCATGGCACTAAGTGCCACATCCAGTCTTTCCTTGAACACCTCCAAGGATGGTGACTCCACCACCTCCCTGGGCAGCCCATTCCAAGGCTTCTGAGAAGGGGTCTATTCTCCAGACAGTAAACCTGCATTCTGGTTTGGAGCAGACAAGTGGAATTCATTTTCTCCTTGCATAAATGCATTTCTTGGGTGACATCTGCAATCCATGCAAATGAAAGGTTTCCAAAAAGTCACTGGCAATATAAAATGTAATTAGCTTAAAAACATCAAGTATTTTTAGGCACCACTTTGCCCCACGTTAGCTTAACTGTTGCTTGGTTTTTATAATCACAGTTCTTATAATCAGCTTTTTTTTTTTCCCCTCCCACTTTTGGATGCAATCAGGAAAGAAGAGGAAAAAAACCCTGACAAATAGACTGTTAAAAGCTACTACCTTTACTCTCAACCAGAGGAGCTAGGGAGTTGCCAGCCATGGCTCTGCACTGCATCACACAGGATGACACTGGGGCACTTTTACCAAGTAGGTTTTAAAACACTAAAAAACCTTTATTAAAGACACAAAGCAGATTGAGGAGTTTCTGTCCTCTGAAGTGGAAATGCTTACTCCAAACTGGCAACTGGTTTTGCCATGAATATCAACACCCCACTGAGTATCTACCTATGGCCCTTCCCAGCACCAGCACAGCCTCCAGTACTCCCAAGTGCAAAAGGCAGGAATGCCACATCTCAGGAAACACATTCATCCCAGAACACATCTGGACAAACAAAGTAAAGCTCATTCAACAGTCATTGTTTAAGGGCAGTCTCAGACAAGCTATCGGAGCTGAGTGCCCAGAGAAGGTAAGTCAAATAAAATGATAAAATGATTTTATTGACAGTTTAGGAAATAATATTTTCAGTTCCTGTAAAACTGAAGCTACAGCCTCTCACCCCTGACATACCAGTGCTGAGTGACAGAATCGTAGAACCAATCTCCAAGATAACCCAGTCCAACCTAGCTCCCAGCCCTAGGCAGTTAACCAGACCATGGCACTAAGTGCCTCAGCCAGGCTTTGCTTCAACATCTCCAGGGATGGTGACTCCACCACCTCCCTGGGCAGCCCATTCCAATGCCAATCACTCTCTCTGACAACAACTTCCTCCTAACATCCAGCATAGACATCCCCTGGCACAGCTTGAGACTGCCCCCTTCTGCTGCTGCTGGTTGCCTGGCAGCAGAGCCCAACCCCACCTGGCTACAACCTCCCTTCACGCAGTTGCAGACAGCAATGAGCTCTGCCCTGAGCCTCCTCTTCTGCAGGCTGCACACCCCCAGCTCTCTCAGCCCCTCCTCACAGGGCTGTGCTCCAGACCCCTCACCAGCTTCACTGCCCTTCTCTGGACACCTTCCAGTACATCAACATCTCTCTTGAATTGAGGAGCCCAGAACTGGACACACACAATCAGTCAAACAGTTTTTACTGGCTCCAGCAAAAATCTGACGCACTCCATTTATCTGCTTCCAAACTCCTTCTGCATGGAGAAAGCTCACACTACTAATTGCTCATCCTAACAAAGTATCCAAGCCCTGGTCATCTATCAGAATGATGTAGACTGAGTCTGTCTCTCACAGATGTTAACAGCCATTCCATCTCTCCTCTCTGGTACCTCCCCCCATTCCACAGGGGCCCACTACCCTCTTGAAACTTGTCTAATTGATTAATCAAGTTAAACACAGAGCAATTGTTCTCAACTTGCATTTAGCTCAAAGGCTTTTGCTTCTAGATCAGATCTGAGTATTGGCTGTGTGCCCAAATGCATGTCTGTCCTCTAATCCTATCACTCGGTCTAATCAATGGTATTACTTCTCCTTACCAATTTTGCTTTGCTGACAGTTCTGTGAATCATCAAAACACACTCTGACTTCAACAAACACACTCTGACTTCAACAGGCTTCAATTCTCACACCAGGGCAAGATCTGCTGAATGAAAACCAAGGTATGAGACCATGATGAGCAAGTTCACTCCATAAATTGAGAGCATGACACAGCCAGACAAACTGTGTGGCAATTATCTCCTTGGTGGCACAGGATACAGACTCTCTGAAGGAGAGGGTGAAAGCTGCACTGCTTCACACTCCAGCCACAAGGGAAAGGCACAGGATCACAGGATGTCAGATTTGCAAGGGACCCAAAGAGATCATCGAGTCCAACCCCCCTACCAGAGCAGGACAATACAATCTAACACAGATCACACAGGAACACATCCAGACAGGCCTTGAAAGGCTCCAGAGAAGGAGACTCCACAACCTCTCTGGGCAGCCTGTGCCAGTGCTCTGGGACCCTTACAGGAAAGAAGTTCCCCCTTGTGTTGAGCTGGAACCTCCTGTGCTGCAGGTCACATCCATTGCTCCTTGTCCTATCCCAGGCAGCAAGTGAGCAGAGCCTGTCCCCCCACTCCTGACCCCCAGCCTTCAAATGTTCACAAGCATTGATTAAAACCCCTCTCAGTCTTCTCTTCTCCAGACTAAACAGCCCCAGGTCCCTCAGCCTCTCTTCACCAGGCACTGCTCCAGTCCCCTAGTCATCCTTGTAGCCCTCTGCTGGACCTTCTCCAGCAGATCCCTGTCCCTCTTGACCTGGAGAGCCCAGAACTGAACACAGAAAGTCAATTTGGCCTTACTCTACAAGAAGATGAAGATGCATCAGAATAAACATATGGATTCCAAGAGGCAGTTAATGCACTGCCTCGGTGAGAATTTTTACCTCCAATACAAGGTCATGGAATGGTTTAGATTGGAAAAGACATGAAAGGTCATCCAGTTCCACGCCCCACCATAGGCAGGGACACCTCCCACTAGAACAGGTCACTCAAGGCCTCATCCAACCTGGCCTTGAACAACTCCAGGGAGGGAGCAGCCACAATCTCCCTGGGCAACCTGTGCCAGTGTCTCACCACCCTCACTGCAAAGAACTTCTTCCTAACAGCTAGTTTCCATCTCCCTTCCAGTTTAAAACAGTTACTCCTCATCCTGTCCCTAACTCTCCCATTAACAACCACTTCAATTCAAGAGAGATGTTGAGGTGCTGGAAGGTGTCCAGAGAAGAGCAACAAAGCTGGTGAGGGGCATGGAGCACAGCCCTGTGGGGAGAGGCTGAGGGAGCTGGGGGTGTGCAGCCTGCAGAAGGGGAGGCTCAGGGCAGACCTCATTGCTGTCTACAACTACCTGAAGGGAGGCTGTAGCCAGGTGGGGTTGGGCTCTTCTGCCAGGCAACCAGCAACAGAACAAGGGGACACAGTCTCAAGCTGTGCCAGGGGAGGTCTAGGCTGGATGTTAGGAGGAAGTTGTTGTCAGAGAGAGTGATTGGCATTGGAATGGGCTGCCCAGGGAGGTGGTGGAATCACTGTCCCTGGAGGTGTTGAAGCAAAGCCTGGATGAGGCACTTAGTGCCATGGTCTGGTTAATTGGCCAGGGCTGGGAGCTAGGTTGGACTGGATGAGCTTGGAGATCTCTTTCAACCTGGTTGACTCCATGATTCTCTCATTACAAGACCTTGTAAATAATCGCTCCCCAGCCCTCCTATAGGGCCCCTTCAGATAGTGAAAGGCTACTGGAAGGTACAAGAGGGATTCTTTCCACTGGCATCACCCACAGACAGGTGCCACTTGGTACAGTCTCATCAGAAACAAAACCTTGCAGTGTTCTCTTAAAGCATACACTCTCTTTTATGAGTTGGGGACACACTGGACTCTATGCACTGTAAGTGCAATAGGATAAATCTGATAATCCCTTATTTGTACACCCAGAAAGGGACACATTTTGGTTTACTTCCATAAATATTTCAAAAGCTTTTTTTTTCTGGCTGAGAAACAGAAAACCTCTTCAGTAGTTACTCCACTCATAAGAATTTGGGGGTTTTTTGTTGCCTGAATAAAAGGAAAGCTGAGGGGGTTTGTTGTGGGGCTGTTGTTGGGATTTTTTTTTCCACTGATTTCCATCTCTTAAAAGTGAGAACATATTTTAAAGCTCATGAATATGTGAACATTGCTTTAAATATTGAAAATATGTAAAAACAGAGCATGCATAAAATATGACAGGAAGGAAATTACATTTTTCTAGAACAATGTTCTGAACTCCAAGTAAAATGCCTAAGCTTTCTGATCAAGTGTCCAGCCCCAAAGGGCTCTCTGAATGGTACATCCCAGCACAGTAAATGTGGAAAGCAAACAAACAACAAAAGGACAAAGTCAGCAGCAACAAAATGCCTGGCATGCTGGAGGGCAGGGATGCCATTCAGAGAGACCCACACAGGCTGCAGAGGTGGGCACAAGCCAACCTCAGGAGGTTCCACAAGACCAAGTGCAAGGTCCTGCAGCTGGGTCGAGGCAACGCCAAGCACAAATCCAGGCTGGGCAGTGAGTGGCTGGAGAGCAGCCCTGAGGAGAGGGACTTGGGGGTGCTGCTGGACCAGAAGCTCTACATGAGCCAGCAGTGTGCATTTGCAGCCCAGAAAGCCAAGCAAAGCCTGGGCTGCAGCAGCAGAAGTGTGGCCAGCAGGGTGAGGGAGGGGATTCTCCCCCTCTACTATGCTCTGCTGAGACCCCACCTGGAGTACTCCATCTAATTCTTGAGCCCCTATTACAAGAAGGATGTGGAGATGCTGGAAAGTGTCCAGAGCAGGGCCACGAGGATGCTCAGAGGGCTGCAGCAGCTCTGCTGTGAGCACAGACTGGAAGAGTTGGGGCTGTGCAGCCTGGAGGAGGCTCTAAGGTGGCCTTCTTGTGGCCTTCCAATATCTGAAGGGGGACTCCAAAAAAGCTGGGGAGGGACTTTTTAGGCTCTCAGGGAGAGGACTAAGAGGAATGAAGCAAAGCTGGAGGTGAGGAGATTCAGACTGGACATGAGGAGGAAGCTGCTCAGCATGAGAGTGGTGAGAGGCTGGAATGGGTTGCCCAGGGAGGTGGTTGAGGCCCCATCCCTGGGGATGTTTAAGGCCAGGCTGGATGAGGCTGTGGGCAGCCTGATCTAGGGTAGAGTGTCCCTGCCCATAGCAGGGGGCTTGGAACTAGATGATCCTTGTGGTCCCTTTCACCTCTGACTGATTCTATGACTGGACCAGTTGCTAACCACTCCTCCTGAATCCATCTCTACCCCATCTCCTTTCCTAGGCAGTGATGTGCTCCTGTGCAAGGCTGACTGCACCTAGAAATGGTCTTTAAGCAGCAGAGCAGTGCAGCACCACTACTGCCAGCAAACACACCAGCTGCTGTCTTACAAACCAACTATAAACACATTTCTGCCCTCTGATGCCCATGTGAAGACTGAGGAGTCAGCCTGACACCCAGAATATAACAAACAGACAAATACATTTCCTTCAACAAGAGATCTTGTGAAGAAGGATGAGGAAAGGAGGAAACACTGTCAAACACCTCAGAGCTTTCCCACATAATCAGCACAACTTGCTAAGAAGGCCTTGCTTTGTTTCCCAGTGCTCGATTCCTCCAAACCAACCACTCCTTCCTCAACCAGATGCCTCAAAGGGGCTGCTGCTTCACCAAAAGCTGCACCAGAACTGAACTGAAAGGCTCCATCTGAACTCTCCACAGGAAGAGTTTCTGAGACACATTCACATCAAGCCACTCGGCAGCTTTTCCTTTCTTTCCTTTCACTTGTAACATTTTTTAGCTAATTGGCTCCAGAATTTATAATCCTGGTGACAGCACTCAGGCTGTGCAGGACAGAAAAAGGTGGAGGAGGAGGAGGAGGGGAGGGAAGACAGAGCAGCTGCCAAGGCTGCCGGCACCATCTTCTGTTCTGAGCACGTTACTGCAAAGCACCAGCTCCATCCTAGGATGCTGATCCTCCTCCCCTCGCTCACCCAGAGAGCTCTCAGGGTGTCTGCGCTTAGAAATATCACAAGACAACTTCGGAGGTTTTATGCAGACTCTAGAAAAAGCAGAAATCCAAATACGAAGTGCAACTAAAAAGTACCGAATGTGAAAAGGAGAAAATTAAGCGGGGGGGTGGGGGGAGGGGGAATGATGATGGAATGCAATTACAGCAAGGAGGGGGGAAAGAAACCCCACCCAAGTCCTTTCACCATTAGCAGTGCACAATAAGAAGGTTTGTCAGGCACCGGTTTAGGCTCCACATCTTCACATCCGTCAGCATTTCCATGATAAATCCTAATTTTCGCCATTGTTGATGGCATTGAACTACAACTTGGTATGCAAGTTTTTAGCACAGATGCTCAAATAAATTATGCACATTAGTCATTTAACTTTCAGAGCAGCAAAAGAAAGCTGCTTTGGAGGGAGTTGGGGGAGGTGGGGGGGAGCTGACTGCAATTTATGACAAGTTTTTGGTGGGGTTTTTTTCTGCCTCACACAGCTAAAAAAGACAAGGCAGCTTACTTTTTATTTCTGATTAAACTTTTCAACTTGTCACTTGTACAGATGATACAGCTTTGACATGAGGGAAATATTTATAGCTGCCTAAAACTGCCCTCCCTTCACCAACAGCTATGCACTTGGAGCATTTCATAGAATCAACCAGGTTGGAAGAGACCTCCAAGATCATCCAGGCCAACCTAGCACCCAGCCCTAGCTAATCAACTGGACCATGGCACTAAGTGCCCCAGCCAGGCTTTTCCTGAACACCTCTAGGGATGGCAACTTCACCACCTCCCTGGGCAGCCCATTCCAATGCCAATCACTCTCTCTGCCAACAACTTCCTCCTAACATCCAGCCTAGACCTCACCCACCACAACTTGAGACTGTGTCCCCTTGTTCTGTTGCTGGTTGCCTGGCAGAAGAGACCAACCCCATCTGGCTACAACCTCCCTTCAGGTAGTTGTATGACTACCTGACACAACTTGCTCCAGTTACTACATCGCACCACGGTCTGTACATTCACACATGCAGAAGAGCAGACACAGGGGTATTAAAATGAAAATGCACAAAGAAAACATCAATAGGAGCAGGCTGAGGAAGTTGTGCAGCAGAGCTGATGTGATCCAGATGACAAACAGATAAACGAGCGATTAGCTGCAGAGCTGAACCAAGTTTACATGCCAATATAATCAAGTGATTGAGACATCCCAGCCAAGACAACTTATTGCTAGGACACAACCAGATTCTGTGCAGTACTAGAACTGACTCTGCTTCACAGCACTCCCAAAATCCTACAGAATTTGCATTTACCTCTACTTTGCCCTGGTGAGGCCACATCTGGAATATTGCGTCCAGTTCTGGGCCACTCAGTTCGAAGACCTCAGGGAACTGCTCGATAGAGTCCAGCAAAGAGCACAAAGATGGTGAAATGGATGGAACATTTCCCTTCTGAGGAAAGGCTGAGGAAGCAAAGGCTCTTTAGCTTCAAGAAGAGGAGCCTGAGGGCTAACCTCACTCATACTTAGAAGGATGTGCAAGTGTTGGGAGGATGGAGCCAGCCTCTGCTCAGTGATGCCCAATGATAGGACAAAGGGCAATAGGTGCAAACTGCTGCACAGCAAATTCCACATAAACATAATGGAAAACTTTTTCACTCTGTGGGTGAAAAAGCCCTGGAAGAGGTTGCCCAGAGAGGTTGTGGAGTCTCCTCCACTGCAGACATTCAAAACTCACCTGGACATGTTCTTGTGTGACCTGCCCTAGGTGATCCTGCTCTGGCAAGGTGGTTGGATTAAATGATCTTTAGAGGTCACTTCCAACCCCTAACATTGTGTGAAAATGTCTCCATGTGTTCTGGCTGTCCCCATTCTCTGCCCCAAGAACTGTGAAACCATCCATCTGTTTAAAATGAACAACATCAACAGTACCCTGAAATACCTTGGAGAATCCCATAGTCTTCAACCTCCCTGCTGTTATTTACAGCAGCTGAAGCATAGTTTGGGTACATGGGTGGCAAAGAGACAGAAAATTCCTTCTGCCACCAAAATTTCTCTGCCTTCTCAGGCCTGCTGTAGAAATCTGTAATGTAGTCCTAGCATTACAAATTGAGATAGAATGGTTACACATAACTTTGACTGTTGACAGCTTAACATAAAACACTTCAAAGGAACAGTTCAAGAGCCATGGTCAGCACTAGAATTTTTAGATACCAGATGAGAAGAAACAAATTTTTATCATGGACTACTGGGGGAAAAGGGGACAAAAAACTCACAGCAGGTACAGAGAGAAAGGAATTGTAATTTATCTGCCTCCAAAATAATTAAAGGCAGACTAGGCAGGATATATGGAGTAGAGATGTTGGTTTTCATTTGTGTGGTCTTCTGGAGCTGCACATGAGAATATGAGGAACTCAGGTCACTAATAAGTGATTCAGCAGAACTCAAGCCAACAAAAAGCTTCTCCCACAACCTAACCCCAGACCCCATTCTTCTGTCTGATCCATGGGATGGGATCAAGATTCTAAGGGCATTAAACTGAAGGGCCCTCCTCTCTTTTCCAGTTCATATAACATTTTTCAAGGCTTGCTGCCACATTGCAAAGGCAATAAGAAGGCAAATCCTGGAGATCCTAGAGCACTGCAGGTTCCAGAGCTCTATACAAAGCTTGGCAACATGCTGAATTCATGACTTCACAGCATACTACTGCTTGCAAAGTAGAGTAGTTTTGTACTGTTGCTTAGTGCACAGCTGAGATTCTAATTTCTCTCTCTGTCCTGATGTCACAAATCAAGATGGATGTGGGGTACTCTTCCTTTGGCCCACCAACCTCATATCAATCAGTTATGTGATCATAGTATCTAGCTACTAGGAAAGAAAGAAGAAGAATAATGAAAACAGATAATAAGATTTGACTTCAAATTACCTCAATAACTCTAAGCATTCATTCTCCTTTCCAAGGACTCCAGACTAGTATTAACCTACATTTATTTCATCCAGGATTTTTAGGAATTTCAGTCTCTCAGAAGTGAAAGATTTATAGTGCAGATGTGAGTCATGCATAGAAGAAATGCTGGGCAGACTTCTCCTTCCAGAACTTGTACAGTGCAGCTCTGTGTTGCAACACAGTGCCTGCTGCGCAGGACACTATCAAGAACAGTCTCTGATTCCTAGCAAACTGACAGGGTTTTGTCCATTTTTCTGGTCAGTGATGCACACAGCTACCTGGACAGCCAAAGGAAGGCTGAACCAGCATCTCCAGAGGAGCACTAACACCCAAAAGTTATCATTCATTCTAGTGATTAGAAGCTGCACAAACATCAGGGATGCTAGTGGGAACAACAAGGGTCATCAGCCCTGGTACAAGAGAAAAATATGAAGAACAGTGTTAAACAGCTTCTACCATATTGTAATCACTAGGATCCCAGGATGTTAGGGGTTGGAAGGGACCAAGGAGATCATAGAGTCCAACCCCCTCTTGCCACAGCAGGACCATACAATACAGCTCAGGTCACAAAGGAACACATCCAGACAGGCCTTGAAGGTCTCCAGGGAAGGAGACTCCACAACCTCTCTGAGGAGCCTGTTCCAGTGCTGAGACACTTACAGTAAAGAAGTTCCTCTTTGTGTTGAGGTGGAACCTCCTGTGCTGCAGCTTCCATCCATTGCTGCTTGTCCTATCCCAGGCAGCAAATGAGCAGAGCCTGTCCCCCCCTCTCCTGATCCCCAGTCCTCAGATGGTCACAAACACTGATTAAATCCACTCTAAGCCTTCTCTTCTGCAGCCCCAGGTCCCTCAGCCTCTCCTCACCAGGCAGTGCTCCAGTCCCCTAATCATCCTCGTAGCCCTCCGATGGACCCTCTCCAGCAGATCCCTGTCCCTCTTAAACTGGGGAGCCTGGGGAGTTCAGCCTTAGGTGTAAAGACTGAAGCAAAGAAGAAAGATGACAAAGAAGTGATGAGAGAGTTGAACAGAGGCATTTCACAGATTGCCCCTTGAATGTGCTCTAAGAAGTAAATATAAGGTAAGGAACTAACCACTAGCATTTGCAATGGGTTTGTGCTACACAGTTTTTACTAGCTCCAGGCTGAAAAGATGTAAAATTACAGCTGGCTTTGTCCCCTGTGGGCTATTCTTCAGGATTTATATATATTTTTTATTTTAAACAGAAAAAAAAATCTAGTTCCAAGAGCTGCAGATCTAAAGCTGCCTGGGTTTGTACAGATTTCTCTCTCCAAAGGTGAGTATTGACTCAAATAGAGTTCCACTTCTCCTACCAACAGCATGAAAATGACCCTGGCAACATCAGCATTTTACCATCAAATGCCACAAGCCTCTGGAAAACATGGCACAGCAGAAATTATGCCTGTGGTACAGGTATGGCATCACAAGAGTGCTCATTTGTCACCAGTCCCAAGGATGAGCAGGTTCATCTCCCATAGGGCCTTACTGTCACTGTGACATTCAAGGGAGTCTTTTGCTGGCAGGGCTCTGACATCTAATGGGACATGACCTCTGGCTGCAGCAACAGGATGTTTCTCCTGGAGATGGAGACCTATTTTCCTTAATGAAATTCATTCTTTCTGAGACCTAAACCATCTGGCAAACTTGACAGATCACAACCAGCAAGTTCCAAAGCGTAGAGTAGGAACAGACAATATCATCTCCATTCACACACAAAGCACAGTAATAAGCCTCACTTCCTGAGGAAATCAGCCTAAAAATGACACAATCATGAAAAGCAAAAGGTCTGGGCAAAATCCCATGTTTTTAGAATTGAAAGCATAAGTCAGTGTCTTGGCTAAGTTGGTTGGGGGTTTTTTTGCCTTCCTATTTTCTGCTGGAGCCTAGCTCTGAGATAGTAAAAAATTAGAAAAGCTTTGTATCTCCCCAATTAGAGTCAGGACTAACCAGATGTTGCTCTGGAATCTTACTGTTTGAATACATTCATTTGGTGAGAGAAGATTTGTCACTTAATGGGACACCATCAACTACCTTCTGGTACAAAAATGCACGAAAGATTCATTCTGGAGAAAAGAAAAAGGCATTTCTTCATAATATTATTCTATAAATGAATACAGAACCTGTCAGCAGTTAATACTGCCCTGAAGCACTGTGAATAAACATTTGTCTGGTATTAGGTACACACACACACCCCTCCACGTATAAATCAAGGTGCAATGTGCCATACAAAAGAAAGAGAAGGGGAAAAAAAACCAACACACACAAACAATCCAGCCCTACCTTGTCTTATAGTAGACATTAAGTGCTTCTTTTGATCACAAAATAACTCATAAAGCCTATCAAAAAAAGCTAGCACTCCTCTCTCTGGCAGATAAAAGACATTTCACTGTAATTAAACTTCTGCCCAAGTTGCCAGAAGATTAGGGGAATAAGTCTGACAGACTCTATTTATATTTGTGACTGACGCTCCTCGGGACATCTAAGGCAAAGAGGAGATGGGCAACAGATTTACAACACACTTCTGAGCTAACAGCACTTACAGAGATGGACTGTTCTGGAGCTTCCCATCACTCATTTAAAATAAACAAATAAACCCCTGCTGCCCAACTCAAAAAGCATTTGCTGCTGAGTTTGCCACCTACAGTTGCCAGCCTGCAATGGTTTAGGTTTTCAGTTCTAAGCAACAACGTTTGGGTAAATGAGCTTTACAGATAAAGGTGGTAGATGACCACATCTCTTAACACAAGTCTGGGAGCATTGGGAGAGGGAAAATTAATTTCTTCAAACATTCTGTCTTCCCCTTTGGACATGAAGTTTCCTGTTGTGAAAACACATGGCTGGCTTTCTTACACCAGGTGACAGGAATAAGCCATCAGGATCCCGACACCAGAGCCAAAAGATTTACTGCTCTTTGTTTTGCTTTGTACCCTTCATCCTGCTCAGTGCTAACTTGGCCTTTGCATTTCCTTGTATCTGACTTTCTACAGGATACTTCAATGGTCCAAAAATCAACATTACACATTGGCAACTGGAGTAGAAGGAGAAAAGAAACTATCACCTTGGGAGGGACTGCAAGTAACCAAAAGAGTGCCCTTTTATAGTCTGTCTTTCAGAACTGAAGCAAAGATAGAGCTATGAGCAGTTTAATTCCTTCATGCCTAGCCATCCTGGAGGTCAGCACTGATGAGAGGAGAATCACAGAATCAGTAGGGTTGGAAGGGACCACAAGGATCAGACAGTTCCAACTCCCCTGCCATGCCCAGGGACACCCTACCCTAGAGCAGGCTGCACACAGCCTCAGCCAGCCTGGCCTGAAACATCTCCAGCCATGGGGCCTCAACCACCTCCCTGAGCAACCCATTCCAGCCTCTCACCACTCTCATGCTCAACAACTTCCTCCTCACAGCCAGTCTCAATCTCCCCACGTTCAGCTTTGCTCCATTCCCCCCAGTCCTGTCACTGCCTGAGAGACTCAAAAGTCCCTCCTCAGCTTTTTTGTAGGCCCCCTTCAGATCCTGGAAGGCCACAAGAAGGTTACCTTGGAGCCTCCCCTTCTCCTGACTGAACAGCCTCAACTCTTTCAGTCTGTCCTCATAGGAGAGTGGCTCCAGCCCTCTGAGCATCCTCATGGCCCTACATTTCAAATTCTAGCATGCTTCACCAGGATTCATTTTGGAAATCTCTCCAGACTCCAAACATGCCAAGAGGATGATGTCAAAATAAATACTCTAAAATAGTCAAACTGCTACATTGTTTTTCCTTAATACAAAAGCTTATAAACCATTTGGCCTATTTCCGTAGTATAAGCTACAACTATCAACTCTCCCTGAAGAATTTCATTTCCAATACACCACACCTACAGCACTCACACTCTGGGAGGGGTGAGGGGAGGAAATGTGCTTAAGCTAATGATGGGAGCATGGTTAAATCGACTGCCTAATTAAACATCTTCCTTTCACTACCTTTTGTGCAGCAGAGCAGGTACATTTCATGCTATCAAAGTGGCCCTAAGCAATCTTCTTTTGAGCTCTTTGTTCTGCAGCTAGGGAGCTCCAGGATACTCCCTGCTGTCACCACTGAAAGTATAATTTACTCTATTTACACAACTTATAGCAACACACTCCAGAAGAGCAGTGAGGTTCTATCATATGCCATTAGCAGCACTTTCAGCTACATTACTCAGCAATCCTGAAGTTGTGAAGGAAAGTGAGTTGCTGCTGATGTGTTCAGTGCGAGGGTGACCCTCTCCTCTTTCCCCAGGGTACCACATAAGGCTTCCCTCCCTAGCAACAATAGCAAGATCCAAGGGAGTCCAAACAACAACTCAAAACACATAAACAATCATTGCTAGAAGAAATTCTGCACTGCTCAGGAAATTCAGCCATGTGGTTCTGTGTTTAAAAGCATCCCATCTGAGTGACACAGCAAATATGATACATATCATCATCTGATCTCTGGGAGGCCTCAAAACACTAGTACAGGTTACAGAAAACACAGACTGTGCTGTAGATCCCCAGGCCAGAAGCAGGAGGAATACCAGTGCAAAGGCTGAGCTGTAATGAATGTAGCCCTTCTGTGATGTGATGACCTCTATTGTCATTTCAGTAACAGAAACTGGCTCTTAAAAAAAGAGCAATAAACAGAAAGCAGTTCAAGAGCAGAAGAATGAGACCAAATGCATTTAGTGTGTTGAGCAAAGCCACAATTCACTAGGAAGATGTTGCTGCTACTGTTTGGATCTCCATTCTAGATCAGTTGAGGGAGAGCAAGAAGCACCTGAACTAGATCTTTCTGCAGTCTTACAGAATTGGATGGGACCACAGATAGTAAACTCTTCTCTTGTGATACTTTTTCCATGCCTGCTTTGTTCTCTGAAGTCAGTTCCTGCTCATATCCCACTACATTAGCAATTGAGGCATGCCCCTGTGACCTGAACTAGAATGTATGGTGCTGCTTGGCAGGGGGGTTGGACTTGATCTCTTTGGGCCCCTTCCACCCCCTGACATCCTGTGATCTGTGAACCTCCTACAACTATGGATCTCCTCTTATTCAAAAGAAACTGAGGACTGTTTGCCAGGCTGTCAGACTAACAGTAGTAGTAACTTAGGAACGTTTAGGAATAGGTAATGCTCACAGAATGTATCTATTGTGTAAACTAAGAATCATTAGCTGTGTAAACAATAAGAAATTGCAACTGTGGGCTTGAGAAAGTAGTAGTTAAGAAGAGCAAATGAGTTTAGACTGACTGTGGTCAGTCTGTCTCAAGAACTCTATCAGACAGCCCAGCTCTTTGCAAAGAAGTTCAGCTAAAGGCCCAAGGAAGGAAGAGGATGGATGCCCCAAATGACCACCAGGACACCCCCACAGTATATAATAAGCATGCATGCAGGGGACCTACATATGCAATGGATTCCCTGAACTCACCAATATGCTAATCACTTCTTAGAACAATGGTGATATGTATAAGATGTAAGCAGATCACATCTGAATTTTACTGGCTTTGGGACACTCAGGTGGAGCGGTGCTCTGTAAAGAGATGCCCACTTCCTAACACCTCAGTGGTCTTAGGGAGCTTTCTTGCCATACTGCATAATATCAAGTGTCTCTCTCAGTCACTGAACAACGTGGGAAAGCTGCCACCAATGGGAATGAAAAGCAAGAAGGCTACAGTGTGCAGGCTCAGTGTAAAGACAGAGCGACTCATCGGCTTGTAAAATCCCTTCCAGGCACTCTTCTGCCTGTGTTCAACTGCTCAATGAGGACCGAATATAGAAGCATTGCACAAAGACTCCATAGCAGCCACTTGGGCAAGAGGGCCATAGCACCACCTTTAACACCACTCAAGCCTCCTCTACTAAACTACATTTTGCACTGTAACAACAGGTGAGCCAGGACTAGCTACAATTCTTCACCTCATTGCCTTAACAGTAAATTCAGATGCCAGCTTCTGCTGCTCTTTTGTTTAACATCTACCAAATCATTACAGAATCACAGAACGTTAGAGGCTGGAAGGGAGCTCCAGAGATCATCAAGTGCAACCCTTCTGCCAAAAGCACAATCACTTCGGGTAGTCTAAACAGAAACACATCCAGGTTGGTTTTGAAAGTCTTCAGAGAAAGCTGCACAACCCCCAGGGAACCTATTAATATTAATAGAAAAAGCAATTCAAAGCTTGTCAGGTTAGGCACTATTCACACATAATCACACACTCTGTAAATCCAACTATGGGTGTACTTAACACATTTCAACTAAGGGCAAAAGAACTTGCAGCTGAAAAAAAAAAACAAACAACAAACAGCCTGAAACTATTGAAGCTGAAGAGCGCTGGGCTCAATCACTAGAGGGAGTCATGACCACACGTTATGATGCTGTAATACACAGGCCATTACTGACCACAATTAGGAAACAAACAAAAGAAGACCATCAGCTAGATCTGGGAAAAGAGAAAATGAGATCTGCCTCCTCCACATGGTTTTATTTCCAAAGACTCGAGACTTTCTCCTGGGAACTTTAAACTCGTCTCTAATGAAAAGTATTGTCTGAGATGGATCTCACTGCCTAACATTTTAAGACAGAAAAAAAGGTATGTGAAGGAAGAAAGGCAAAAAAATGATCAGTTTTGGAAGTGACACGCAGCAACTGCAGCAAGAAAATGTGAGCATTTTAATTTCAGCAGCTTTCCAGCCCATTGCACTTGAAATAAAAAAAAGTCATCTTAATCATGTTTTTATTTTTAAACTAAATTGGCACAATTACAGCCAGCATGAACAAGCACCACCAAAAGGCTTTTTCAACAGATGATTCCCTTTGGCTGTTAGTAAATTTAGGAGGGGGGGGGGGGGAGGGAAAGCAAAGAAAATCATTTCTCTGACAGGCTGTGAGAAGCAGACAGCAAAAAAAATTAAATCAGGGAAAAAAAAATATCAATCAATAACACAAATATTACCATCACTCTTTTATTGGATCATTTGTGGGTTTGAGACTCTGCTTGGGTATTTTTTAATATATGAAATGTCTTATTTTTATGTTGCTGAGGTTTGGGATTTTTTACCTTCCCCTTTAAAGTTTACAGTAAAAACCACAGAACAATTTGGCTGGCTGCAGTTTAGGGAACTTGCACTTGACTAACAGTTTTACAACTGACTAAACAGTTCCATTAACAGTAGCAGCACACAGAAAGCTTTTAACACCCAGCTTGAATCCTGCCTATCATTAGTGGAGCCTCTCTTGAATCAAAAAGTCTACCTCATGCCTCAGGAGACACACAATAAAGCCTAAGACAATCATAGAATAGAAACATAGAATCAAACAGGTTGGAAGAGACTTCCAAGATCATCCAGGCCAACCTAGCACCCAGCCCTAGCCAGTCATCTAGACCATGGCACTCATCCAGTGCCTCATCCAGTCTTCTCTTGAACTCCTTCAGGGACAGTGACTCCACCACCTCCCTGGGCAGCCCATTCCAATGCCAATCACTCTCTCTGCCAACAGCTTCCTCCTAACATCCAGCCTAGACGTCCTCCAACACAACTTGAGACTGTGTCCCCTTGTTCTGTTGCTGGTTGCCTGGCAGAAGATACCAACCCCACCTGGCTACAGTCTCCCTTCAGGGAGTTGTAGACAGCAATGAGCTATGCCCTGAGCCTCCTCTTCTCTGGGCTGCACACCCCCAGCTCTCTCAGCCTCTCCTCATAGGGTTTGTGCTCCAGGCCCTTTACAGCCTTGTTGCTCTTCTCTGGACACGTTCAAGCACCTCAATATCTTTTTTAAATTGAGAGGCCAAGAACTGGACACAACACTCAAGGTGTGGCCTGAGCAGTGCTGAGCACAGGGGAAGAATAACCTCCCTTGTCCTGCTGCCCACATTGCTCCTGATCCAGGCCAAGATGCCATTGGCTCTGCTGCCCACCTGGGCACGCTGCTGCCTCATCTTCAGCTACTATCTACCAGTACCCCCAGGTCCCTTTCTGCCTGGCTGCTCTCAGCCACTTTGTCCCCAGCCTGTAGCGTTGCTTGGGGTTTTTGTAGCCAAAGTGCAGAACCCTGCACTTGGCCTTGTTCAATCTCATCCCATTGGCCTCTGCCCACCCACCCAGCCTGTCCAGGTCCCTCTGCAGGGCTCTACTACCTTCCAACGGATCAACACCTGCTCCCAGCTTGGTGTCATCTGCACACTTACTGATGCTGGACTAAGCACTAAGAATGCTTGCCCACAGTGAAGCCCAAGACAACCTAAGAGTGCTTGTCCAGTACTCAAGCACTGGATTTGACTCCTTTCCATTCAACATGTTGTTGTGGTAGGCCTGATGGGTCCAAAATAGGCTTATACATGTCCTGGCTTGCCCAGGCATGTTTTTTGTCCTGTGGCAAACAGGATACACAGACTTAGCTTGTGCCTGCCTTGTGTAAGGCCTGTGCTTTTGCCAAATGTGGGTAAAGCAAGCCTATGGCTTTACCTTATACGGTCAGGTTTGGCTAATTGCCATTCTTGGTGGCTATTCTGTGTCCAAAGAACAATTAATCTCAGCCCACATTGATCAAAAGAGACAACACAGTGTGCTCTGCTGTTCTATTTGTGCCTGCTATTGCTTACTGCCTTATTGCTTGCCTGGAAACGCCACTGCCTCAAGCTTACCAGGAACAGGCTCTAAATGCCTCCACGCAATTGGCCTGCATAGCCAGCATGACTCCTGCTGAGACTGCACATCACATGGCATCCTGCCTGTACCTGAAAGTCTCCTGCCAAGACAAGAAGTCCTCGAGATACACAGATCATACAGAGGAGCCAGGAGACAAGGTCAGAGATTGTCTGCCTCCTTTCCGCAGAAGCCTGGGAAGAATCAAGCCTCAGCAGCTGACAATGCAGAGTTCCCTGAAAGTGTTTGGGTACTGTCTGGAGCTGGCTAGCCCTTGTGATTCAGTGTGATGGTTTGGGTGATAGCCACCCCCCACACACTTTGGAAATCACCCAGACTAGACTCAGCCAGCTCTGGAAATTCAATGAAGCTTATATTTACAGCTTAGCACAATATACAAGCAGATATTTACAGTGTATATTTCTGTATATAACTGTATATATAAGTTAAAAGGTAATGCAGAAACACAACAGCCCTCCCAGAAATCTGAGTCCCCAGGAGGGGCTCCCAACTGCCCTTCCACCTTCTCCAACCCATCTACCTTACCCCAGACCTTGCCTTGTGCCCAAGGAAGAATGGAGGGTTGGCATGGGGGGTTAGGAAGCAAAGTGGATTAATTAGGTTAGAGAGAAAAATATAGCCCAGACAGAGACTCCTCTATCTATGTTTATACTCTTGTTCTTATACATCTCAGCAAGCCTACCAGTGAAGTAGACATCAGCACTGTTTCTCTTTCACAGCCTGTGATCTAGTTCTTCTCACCAAAACATTCAAGCTAGTTTCAAACTAGCACAGTTGGGTAATAATGATTTTGTGAGTAAACACTTAAGAGCCTCTTTGTAATTCTCCCATTGCCTTCTGCCATAGACAGAAAGAGCTCCCTGAATCCATCTAGTGGGCATGTGGTATATTGACCACAAGCAGCATTTGGCCCCAGGAATCTTCTCTTCCAGTTCAATTAATATTTATACATTTTGCTGGTTATTACTAGAGCTGCTTATTATCTGTAAAATGTTTCCATTTCAAAGTTCTGAATATCAAAATTAATCAACAACATTAACCCTGCAAAAAAAATTCTCTCGCATTGATTCATTTCCCCTTCGTAACACACATTTATACCAAAGGTTGAAATTCTCCCCACTTTTGTTGCTTAGCCAAGCTAACACACACCTTGGCCATGCAAACAGTCCAGAAGCCTTCCTGGAGGTACTGCTTTTAACAAGAACAGACAATGGGTTCCACGTGTGAGGAAAGAAAACAGTGTGAAAAGCAAGAATGTGTTCATCGAGGATGAAAAGCACCTTCTGGAACTGTGTTCAAGGCTGTGTGCAACTAATGCTGTCTGGGAAGTTAAGCTCTGGCAGACAAATTCCTCTCCCCTACTAGATATTCACTCCTACACCAAAGCAAAGGCTTAGACACTCTCAAGTATGTATCTCACTCTATAAACAGACTACTTCTCACAAAGCCTAGCAGCACTTTGCCACCAAAACTGCAATGCACTTTTCCACCACCATCTATACCAAGAGGTCCTTTCAGTGACCAAATCACAGCCCCCAGGGCTCATACTCCCTTTCCCATACCCAGATAACTACTTTGCACATTTTGCTGTGACATTCCCTTTCCAGACAAAATGGTCTGGGAAAGCAGCTCACTTCCCCTTGCAAACACTTCAGCTTATAAAATAAGGCTGAATAAAGTCTTCACTCCAGCCACCTGCAGTTCTTCATTTTTTTCGTGCTGAAAGGATTCAAATAAGCAAAAAAACTTTTTCATCAGCTTGAGAAATAATAGAAAGTAGCATGGGAGATTCCATGGAACACCAAAGAATTCTAAAGGGCACTTTTCTCACCTTGCAGTCCTTGTTTTCTTCCTGAGTGCTTTAATACAGCAGTGCCTTGCTACCAGCATCGACAATTGGTGCCACTCACCTGTTTGTGACAGTAGAGTTCTGCTCTTTCAACACAAGCTCCCTTTGCTGCAGGGCCACAATTTGCCTTGAGAGATCATCAGGTGTCCTGCACAATTAAAACAAAACCAGAAACTTTTAACAAATCATTGGCTGAAAAATCTGTGTGGCATATAAAACCATAAAAAAAGGTCTCGCCAACAGCAGATGAGGCCAAAGCTGCTGCAGTGCCACAGGAGGACACAGAGTTGCATCCCACCCAGCTTATATAACCACATCCAGCTTTTGTTAAAGCCATTCCTGCATGCAATCATCACCCAAATCACAGCATCTCACCACTGGTCACTTCGACCAATAAACTATGCTAAAGCCATGAAATCAGCAAGATCAAATTCTTCAGAGCAAGCAGTCTGCTTAAACATTCTTGGCAGACAAATGGGCATCTTACTACTCCAACCCCACCTGGCTACAGCCTCCCTTCAAGTACTTGTAGACAGCAATGTGGCCTGCCCTAAGCTTCCTCTTCTGCAGGCTGCACACCCCCAGCTCCCTCAGCCTCTCCTCACAGGGCTCTGCTCTAGGCCCTTCACCAGCTTTGTTGCCCTTCTCTAGACACCTTCCAGCACCTCAACATCTCTCTTGAATGGAGGAGCCCAGAACTGGACACAGCACTCAAGGTGTGGCCTGAGCAGTGCTGAGCACAGGGGCAGAATAACTCCCCTTGTCCTACTGGCCACACTGTTCCTGATGCAGCCCAGGATGCCATTGGCTCTCTTGGCCACCTGGGCACACTGCTGGCTCATCTTCAGCTACTATCTACAAGGTCCCTTTCTTCCTGGCTGCTCTCCAGCCACTCTGTCCCCAGCGTATGGCACCATTCACCACCACTCTCTGCCCTCCAGCCATTTCTTGGCCCATATCAGAATGAATAGCTCAGTCCAAAGGGCAGTTCATCTCTCTACTGAAGGCTATTTAATGTCTGGGTATCAAAGCAAACACCAGAGAAAAAATTCAGCCCAGTCTGATGCAAGCCAGATCTCCATACACCCCAAGAGAAGAGGGGAAACAACACTGGTTTCTTGTCATCTCAGTTCTGAGGGGTTCAAAGCTGACACTGCTCCAGCTTTGTTTTCCAACCTGGAGGACTCAGTTTTTTGTGCTGGTATATAAATGGAGAGCTAAATGAGAACATGTGGCAGGAAGTGGAAGTTAGTTTTACATCCTCCACACTATCTGTAGGGATAAAAAATAGCAAAAACACCCCAGAAGTCCATAAAGATAAAATCTGATTTCAACAGGGTTCTATCTGAAGGAAGTTTAACTCTGACTCAGATTTTTCCCATGATTTAAGGAAGTAGATGTTGCCTTTTCACTGCAGGTTCTATCTAAAAAATAAGGTAATGATAAAAACAACTTTGTGTTAGTGCTGAGGAGGAAAAAAAAATATTATGAATTGTGTTTGTCTTTCCACTGCAATATCTTTCAACTACTAGAGCCATCAGAAGATAAAACACCAACCAAAAACCAAAGCAAAACAGAAAACATCAGGCAGAAATGGACTGAGTATAGACTCAGTCAGACAGGCAAAATGCAGCTGTAAGCAGACACAGCAAATTCAACACGGACTGTTCTTTGTAACATTTCATGTCCAATCAACAAGGATCTGAAAAATGCCATTCTAAACCACTCATAATTCACCCAAATACAGAACATTTAGCAAAAGAATAGCTAGTATTAGGCATATGATGAGGCACTTAGTGCCATGGTCTAGTTGATTGGACAGGGCTGGGGGATAGGTTGGACTGGATGATCTTGGAGGTCTCTTTCAACCTGGTTGATTCTAGGGTTCTATATCTGTGGCCATGTTGAGTGAAAGCTCCCAACGCCAGTGTTTGATCCTTACATCAATGAAGAAGTGGCACAGATTATTATGGGGGGGGGGAGGAGATTCTATCTACCTTAATTCTTTTTCTCATTTTCTCAGACATTCATAGCATAATGTAATAGGACTGAGACAGAGAACTGAAATTAATCCAATAGTAAAATGAGATGGGCTTATAAAAGCCACAGTTTCTTGTAATGATGGCTACTGACAGATTTCCAATTGAAAATAAACAATCATCTTCATCTGTTCAGCAATTCAGATCAGCACTTGGCTTCCAGTCTCAGTTGTAGCAATTGGCAGTTTTGGTCCATACTTAGCTCTAGAGGACATTTTATTGGCATTAGACAGAGCTTTGTTTTGTTGGTTGGGTTTGGTTTTTGAGGGGAGCAGCATAGATAGGGAACAAAATAAAAGTCAAAGGGTACCTGCATCCTCTAAAGAAGAGTTCACTTTCTGTGACACTAAAGTGTGTCAGGTGATCAGAACCCCCTGCATGCACTCTACTGCCAAATACCTTTATTGAGAGGTTTTACAGCCCATTTCTGAGGTCTACATCCTATCTTGGTCTCTCAGAATTTGGCAGAAGCCGAATTCACACAGTTCCAAGGAGAGGAATGGCACTACATGCACAGTGAAATTAAATCAGATGAGTTTTCCAGTTGAAGAGAATTGGTCAACTCCCAAAGAAGCAAATTGGAATTGGTCCAGTCCCAAAAGACTGCAAATACCAAGCAGCTTCAGTCCTGCAACCAATCCTCTCATTTTACAAGTTTCTGAAAGCAGATAAAATTTGTCAGCATCCCAACGCATGCACACGTAACACACTCTGGCCTTGAAAGCCTTCCTCTTATATCCATTCCCTACAGAACAGTTGATACTAAAACCACAGAATCACAGAACCATTCTGGTTGGAAAAGACCCTCAGGATCACCAAATCCAACCCATACCCCTACTCTACAAGTTGCACCCTAAACCATAACCCCAAGCACCACATCCAAATGACTTTTGAACACATCCAGAGTTGGTGACTCTACTGCCTCCCTGGGCAGCCCATTCCAATGCCTTACCATTCTTTCTGGGAAAGAATTGTTCCTTATGTCCAAGTCTAATCCTACACAGTCACATCTTGAGGCCATTTGTGATGGTTTGGGAGTTACCTGCCCCCCCATACACACACACACAATGAAATCACCCAGACTAGACTCAGCAGAGCTGGAAGTTAAGGAATGAAGCTTTATATTTACAGCTCAGCACAACATACAATCAGACAGTTACAACATTTATAGCTGCATACAGCAATATACAAGTTAATAGTAACACAGAAACACAACAGCCCTCCCAGAAATCAGAGTCCCCAGGAGGGGCTCCCAACCACCCTTCCATCTTCTTTCCACCCCTGTATTACTTTTAACTTGTGTATTTCTGTATATAGCTGTAGATATTTTAACTATCTGGTTGTATATTGTGCTAAGCTGTAAATACAAAGCTTCATTCCTTAACTTCCAGCTCTGCTGAGTCTAGTCTGGGTGACAGCATAAGAGGGGGGGGAAGGTAACACCCAAACTGTCACAGGTCTGCTCTAAGAGAATCAGTAAAAGTGCAGCTTATCAATACCACTTAAATGAGCATGGCTACTTGAGGCAAGTTTGAAATTAACCTCAAATACACATACCCAAAGCTCCCTTTCTGAAAAGCTGCTGTGTTCTGCACTGTCACTATGTTTGCTCAGTTTCTTTCCCCATGGAGTGGTAGAGCACATGGAACCAAGAAATAAAACCCACTGAGCGTGCACCAGCCGTGCAAAAAGCTGTAAAGGAAACACACTTCAGGGTACGAGTCAAGAGTTATTAGACCTGAATCCCTTGCTATGGAATTATGAAGATAATGTGAAGAAGTCATGGCAAAGTGGGTTCCAAAAATGCAAGTGCAGATCACCAGCTGCAATCCCTTTCTCCTGGGAAAGGTGCAAGGAGTCAAATGCTAGAACATTCTTCCTCTGTCTCAACATCTCACTCCTGAGATTGCATTTCCTTCCCCCCAAAACAAACAGGAGAATTTCATTTGTAAAGAATTTTTGCTTTAAACCAGCAAATTAGTCCAGCACAGCTTAGCAGCACAGTAGGGCAGGAGAGGAACAAAACTGCTGTTAACTAAAGCTCTTCAAATTCCTTTGAAGTGCAGATAATTTGAAAAGGAGCAATTGAAGAATAATAAAACCCTAAAACTGTTCAAATGAAGTGAAAATTTAACTTAATGGGATGCCCATCCAAGTAATTCGATGACTTTCAAGTGCCCACTGGCACACTTTTTAACTTTGAGCAAGGTAAATGGCTTCTGCAATTTTTTGATGCCTTCCCCCCCCCCCTCCAAAGCACATAACTGACACTTCACAGGCACTTGCTAGAACACTCCATTGAACCACCTTACTTAAGGTCCTGTTACCACTGCAGTATCAACTATGACAATCACACACCGAGGGTTAGCTGTTGAAATAACACTAAACCAAGACTCAGTAGGCAGATGAAGATGTTGAAGTGAGAAAACTTCTTAATTCATAGTAGGACAAGGGAGGTTATTCTTCCCCTGTACTCAACAGTGGTCAGGCCACACCCTGAGTACTGTGTCCAGTTCTGGGCTCCTCAATTCAAGAGAGATGTTGAGGTACTGGAATGTGTCCAGAGAAGGGCAACAAAGCTGGTGAGGGGCCTGGAACACAAACCCTATGAGGAGAGGCTGAGGGAGCTGAGGTTGTTTAGCCTAGAGAAGAGGAGACTCAGGGCAGACCTCATTGCTGTCTACAACTACCTGAAGGGACATTGTAGCCAGGTGGGGGTTGGGCTCTTCTCCCGGGCAACCAGCAATAGAACAAGGGGACACAGTCTCAAGTTGTGCCAGGGAAAGTACAGGCTGGATGTTAGGAGGAAGTTCTTCACAGAGAGAGTGATTGGCATTGGAATGGGCTGCCCAGAGAGGTGGAGGCACCGTCCCTGGAGGTGTTCAAGAAGAGACTGGATGAGACACTTAGTGCCATGATTTAGTTGATTGGATAGGGCTGGGTGCTAGGTTGGACTGGATGATCTTGAAGGTCTCTTCCAACCTGGTTGATTCTGTGATTCTATGAGAATGACAACTTATTGCTTCTAGAAAACATTTCCAAACTGACAGCAAAGGAAGAGGTTTGATTGCAGCCTGATATCTGTCATTAAATTTTAACTATGGAAGTGCAAGCTAAAAGTAAAATGGAAAAGAGACACTTAGTTGGCTCTGTTTGTAGGACTAACGTTCCTCACTGCTGCCCTTTTTTCCTCTTTAACTAAATTTGCTTGAAAGCAGCAAAACCAAACCCACGCTTACAATACTAAATTACTCAGAAATACTTATTTTTTTGCCAGTCTGATGTGTCCTCATTCCCTTCTTTAGCTTTAAGTCAGTCTAAGTATCTGATGATGCAGATTTGGCTCAATTAAGTGACATTACATTGAAATGGAATCTTCATAAATATTTGGCATTGCATTTTACATGGATTCATGAGCTGATTTACACTGAAGCATAATGAACTGACAAAGACCAAAAGACAGAAGTCATTACTAAAGTAAGACAACCAGGCACAGAAAGGCAGAGTCTATCTCTTCAATCAAAAAAATATTACCAATGGTTTGTTTGGAGTTTGGGAGTTTTTTGTTCAAATCACAGAATCAATCAGGTTGGAAGAGACCTCCAAGATCATCCAGGCCAACCTAGCACCCAGCCCTAGCCAAATACTAGACCATGACACTAAGTGCCTCAGCCAGGCTTTGCTTCAACACCTCCAGGGAATCCACCACCTCCCTGGGCAGCCCATTCCAATGCCAATCACTCTCTCTGCCAACATCTTCCTCCTAACATCCAGCACAGACCTCCTCCAGCACAACACAAGACTGTGTCCCCCTGTTTTGTTGTTGCTTGCCTGGCACAAGATACCAACCCCACCTGGCTACAGCCTCCCTTCAGGTAGTTGTAGACAGCAATGAGCTCTGCCCTGAGCCTCCTCTTCTGCAGGCTGCACACCCCCAGCTCCCTCAGCCTCTCCTCACAGGGCTGTGCTCCAGGCCCCTCACCAGCTTCATTGCCCTTCTCTGGGAACGTTCTAGTATCTCAACATCTCTTGAATTGAGGAGCCCAGAAATGGACACAGCACTCAAGGTACTTTGGGTTGGGCTGCTTTGTTGTTTGTTTGTTGTGTAGAGTGATTTTTTTAAACTCCTGTCTCCTAAAAGCATAAATTCTGCATTTTGTCCTTTCTCTAGTTCTATACTAAGTAGAAGAAACACAAGATTTTGATATTCACCCCTGCACAAGAAGGACCTTTTCTACTTTAAAAAAAAATCATTTAAATCTTCTTGCTAGGCAGGAAAACAGCAGCATGTGAAGAACAAACACAGAACAATAACATGACAACAACAGAAGGCTTCTGAAAAGGCATTTTAGTTGTCTTAAATATTTCTGTGTGATTAGAAAGGCTGTGATAAGTCTGTAATAGTTTCTCCCTGTATGTTTGAAGCTACTCTCCCAAACATCTTTTTTGTTTATTGGAGCTCTATAAGTGTTTTAACTCTTATGTCTCTGGTTTACAGGACTCCTGCTTCTTTATTTCTTGAAGTCCACCAGCAAGTCTAAAAGCAGCTCAGTTTCTGTGTGGCTTGGCCTTCAAGGAAAGCACAGCAAACTTCAACAATCACAACATCCTAATCCAAAAGATACAGCAAAAGAGATTCCTTAAGTTTGATTTGGCCATTCTAATTCAAAGTTTGCATCAACATCCCTTTCCCCTCGAAATAGGCATCACACCTTGGCACCTGTGATGGTTTGGGAGTTACCTGCCTCCCTCCCACACTCTTATGCAATCACCCAGACTAGACTCAGCAGAGCTAGAAGTTAAGGAATGAAGCTTTATATTTACAGCTTAGCACAAGATACAAGCAGGTATTTACAATCTATACAGCTACAGACAGAAACATACAAGTTTAAAAGTAATACAGAAACACAACAGCCCTCCCAGAAACCAGAGTTCCCAGCAGAGGCTCCCAACTACCCTTCCACCTTCTTTCCACCTCCTCTACCTTACCCCAGACTTTGCCTTACATGCAAGATAAGTTTGGAGGATTGGCTGTGGAGGTTAGAAAGCAGAAGGATTAGTTACACAGAAAGCTAGTTAGGAGGAAAAGTGCAGACACCAGCTGCCATAGAAACCCACTGCATTATCTAAGTTTTGTGTTCTTGTTTTTAATCTATCTCAGCAAGCCTAAGAGTGAAGCAGACATCATCACTGTTTCCTTCTAACAGCCTACCATTTAATTTTTTTCACTAGAATATTTCAGCTGGCCTCAGACTGGTGCAGCACCACTTTAGCAGACCAGAGGAAGACACTGCCACTAAAATCTGGTATCCAGATTTGGAACTTCAGAGAGTTAAGCTTCACAACAGTGAAGCTCTTGCAAAAAGAGGCCACTTCAAGCATCAGTCCAGCCAGTTACACTTAGTTGTGTCTCCACGCCTACATGCTCCCTTCCTATTGCTAACTACATTAACTGATCCATACAGTAAAGAATCTGTTGCACACAGAGCTCACAAAAACTAATTCTGAAGATTTCATAGGTACATTTAGTGTTTTGTGGCACTTTTGATTAAAGTGTTTTGGAGAACAATCACCTATAGGCTGGATGTCAGAGGAGGAAGTGATTGGCATTGGAATGGGCTGCCCAGGGGGGTGGTGGAGTCACCATCCCTGGAGATGTTCAAGAAAAGACTGGCTAAGGCATTTAGTGCCATGGTCTAGATGACTGGATAGGGCTGGGGGACAAGTTGGACTGGATAATCTTGGAGGTCTCTTCCAACCTGGTTGATTCTATGATTCTATACCCACCTACCTTTATTCATTCAAATGGAGGTACTAAGATCAGTCCAATAAAAGGAAAACAAAGGTATACCTTAATTTCTGTTTTTCCAATAAATTGCATTCTTAATCATTTATGTACAAAGTGAACAGAGGAATCTGAAGTGTAAGTGAAGGCAATAAGCAATCTCAGCTCCTGAGGTTCCCTTCATTTAGAAGCCTCATATCTGTGTACAGTTAGAATCAACAAATCTAACTGCTCGTTACCAAAGTGAACATCTCCATTAACCACTTCAAGCAGAACAACTTATTTGTAAGAAAGCATTTTAAGTGTTTGTAAGTAAGTGTCTTGACAATTCTAAAGACAATTGAAGTGTGGCTTCTGAAGCAATTGTAAAATTAGGAATTATTCCAATCAAGACATAATTTGAAAAAAGAAAATGGAACTTCAAAAAAAAAAAAAAAACCAAAATCTTATATTCAACTGAACAGACTTCTGGGAGTTTTAATGGGAAAAAAAGCTTCTTCCTCCCAAAGTTAACAACACGGCACCGTAACTGTACTCAACACTGGTTAGGGCACACCTTGAGTACTGTGTCCAGTTCTGGGCTCCTCCATTCAAGTGAAATGTTGAGGTGCTGGAAGGTGTCCAGAGAAGGGCAACGAAGCTGGTGAGGGGCCTGGAGCACAGCCCTGTGAGGAGAGGCTGAGGGAGCTGGGGGTGTGCAGCCTGCAGAAGAGGAGGCTCAGGGCAGAGCTCATTGCTGTCTACAACTACCTGAAGGGAGGCTGTACTCAGGTGGGGTTGGTCTCTTCTGCCAGACAACCAGCAACAGAAAGAGGGAACACAATCTCAAGTTGTGCCAGGGGAGGTCTAGGCTGGATGTTAGGAGGAAGTTGTTGGCAGAGAGAGTGATTGGCATTGGAATGGGCTGCCCTTGGAGGTGGTGGAGTCGCTGTCCCTGGAGGTGTTCAATCAAAGCCTGGATGGGGCACTCAGTGTCATGGTCTGATTGGTTGGATAGGGCTGGGTGCTAGCTCGGACTGGATGATCTTGGAGGTCTCTTCCAACCTGGCTGATTCTGTGATTACAACTGATCTTTGAAATTTCATTTCTACTTCATAGATACATTTAAGAGCTGAGCAAGATCTGAGACCACAGAATCTAAGTTCATAGAATCAACCAGGTTGGAAGAGACCTCCAAGATCATCCAGTCCAACCTAGCACCCAGCCTTATCCAGTCAACCAGACCATGGCACCAAGTGCCTCATCCAGTCTTTTCTTGAAGACCTCTAGGGACGGTGACTCCACCACCTCCCTGGGCAGCCCATTCCAGGCTTCTCTTCTCCATGTGCAATTTGGTGAGACCAAATCTAATGCCGCTGGGGTGGCAGCCACCAGCTTTACTTGTTTCATTTTCTGCCACTGAAGGTCTGCATTACCTTGCTAAAATTTCCCATTTCAACACAAAGCTGTTAACTGGCTCAGTTGTCTTATCAAAACAAGCTCTCAGTGAGCTCACTCTGCTATACTCTGGTCAGGTAACATCAGCCACATGGCAAAAAGCAGTAAGGGTGCTCTAGATGAGATGCAAGTCCGTCTCTCAAACACTGGTGAGACATCAGGCTAACTGTATTGCAAGAGATCCACCCTCACGTCACCATTTTGGTTTTGGGAGTTGGTGAATAATTGTACTGTATCAAAGATTTGTTTTTCTACTGGCAAGACTTCATTAAGAGTTAAACTGAAGTTAAACAGAAAAAATGACATACCACCACCGAGGACATACTCAAGTAGGAAGGAAAACAGAGAGTTAACTAGAAAACCAGAATAAACTATCTTGAGTCTCTTAGCAATGACAAGTATATCCTCACACAAGCTCAATTTGTACTGCTGCTAACCCACAGGGATGGCCTTTAATTGCTCTGCTGTTCCACATTACAGCCCAAGGCTGAC
Organism: Pogoniulus pusillus; assembly: GCF_015220805.1. Classification (NCBI taxonomy): domain Eukaryota; kingdom Metazoa; phylum Chordata; class Aves; order Piciformes; family Lybiidae; genus Pogoniulus; species Pogoniulus pusillus. The sequence goes on along the minus strand of NC_087276.1, from coordinate 26,612,434 downwards.
CACTTGGGTACAACTAGAGGAAAACACAGCTGGCTCTCTACTCAGCTGCCACTCTTCGGGGCTTTTGGCACAAGAGCTCATGATTTGTAGCATAAATAAGCAATAAGAAAAAGAGTATTGACTCAAACTCTTGCTTATGCTTGACATTTTCAAAACAATCAAAGCATGCTTTGCTTGACTCTCTCCTTAGACAAAACCAAAAGAAACAATCTTTTTGGTATTATAATACAGATGAAATCAATGCCTTCTTGCAGCACACATTGCTAGGCCTGATCCCACAGGACCAAAAACAGGAGGGAGAGATAGTTCAAATATTTCAGTCATGCTGTGGCACAAAAGAAGTTTCATTTGGGCTTAAATTCAGTTGCATAAAATGAAGCACCTCAAAAAGCCAACAATAAACCATTTAATATGCAGCTCCTGATAAATGCAGCATATCTGCAAAGCTGCTTAATGTGCCATATGCTGTGTTTTCCCAACACATGAAAACCAGCTCTCAAAGTCTTCTTTTAGGTTATCAAAGTGCTACAGGCTGAGGACAGAGTGGCTGGAGAGCAGCCAGGAAGAAAGGGACCTGGGGGTACTGGTGGATAGTAGCTGAAGATGAGCCAGCAGTGTGCCCAGGTGGCCAAGAGAGCCAATGGCATCCTGGCCTGCATCAGGAACAGTGTGGCCAGTAGGACAAGGGAGGTTATTCTGCCCCTGTACTCAGCACTGGTCAGGCCACACCTTGAGTGCTGTGTCCAGTTCTGGGCTCCTCAATTCAAGAGAGATGTTGAGATACTGGAATGTGTCAGAGGACAATGAAGCTGGTGAAGGGCCTGGAGCAGAGCCCTGTGAGGAGAGGCTGAGGGAGGTGAGGGTGTGCAGCCTGCAGAAGAGGAGGCTCAGGGCAGAGCTCATTGCTGTCTACAACTACCTGAAGGGAGGCTGTAGCCAGGTGGGGTTGGGCTCTTCTGCCAGGCAACCAGCAACAGATCAAGGGAACACAGTCTCAAGTTGTGGCAGGGGAGGTCTAGGGTGGATGTTAGGAGGAAGTTGTTGGCAGAGAGAGTGATTAGCATTGGAATGGGCTGCCCAGGGAGGTGGTGGAGTCGCCGTCCCTGGAGATGTTCAAGCAAAGCCTGGCTGAGGCACTTAGTGCCATGGTCTAGTTGACTGGCTAGGGCTGGGTGCTAGGTTGGACTGGATGATCTTGGAGGTCTCTCTCAACCTGGCTGATTCTATTGAGCACAAAACCCACATTGGAGTCACTGAACCATAAGAGCCAATGTCTTTGAAATGCTTTCAAACCATTGTACGGTACTGACGTAAGGAAAGTCCCTGGTCTCTAGCAGCAGAGACTGCCTGCAACAGCAACAGCACTCTGCTCCATAGCACTGACCTCTCCATCCCACTCTTCTCTTTTTTATTTTATCATTGCTCCATCTCTTGCTAAATCAGAAGAAAAAGCAATCAACCAATCCTACCTTAAAGATCCACAATCAGTTTAAAATTCTTAACCATTTACGGCCTTGTACTAATCAAGGCTCTAAGATGACATCTGCAGATGACATTTTTTTTGCTCAACTTTCTTCAAGGACAAAAACCAAGAACCCAAACTGATGAGGGATTGAGGAAAAAGAAAAAAAGAAGAAGAAAATAAACCCAAACTTCTAAAGCATCTTTTAGGTATATCCCAGCAGCAGCACAGGAGGAGTGAAGTTGGAAACGATGTTCAGAAATGGCTGTTGTTGCTCAAACCAGAGCAGATATCACTACAATCTTTACAATTAAAGAAGTAAATGTGGCTTTGCCCCCCCCCCCAATCTGCAATTTAATTTAGTGACTCTAATTATACATTAATGATCCTGATGAAAAGAAATTATTGTGGCCTATAATTTCATACCTACCACCCTTAAGATTTCGAGCACGAAATGTAAACACATTTAATAATGCAATGTTTCATTCTGCTGCAGCAGCAGTGAAAGCTATTTTAAGTCTTTTACCTCATCATGAACTTAACTTGAGAAAAAAAAATACCAACAACAGCTAAAGGGGAAAAAAAAGCCAGGAAATTAATAAAATAACTTATTTTAGTGAGTCATAACTAGAATAGTTTTTCCTATAGCTTGCATTTGTCAGCGGAGTTGGAACAATCTAGAGCTGGGCAGAAAGCATCATGTAAAGTATTTGATGGGAGAAATTAAGGCTTCACAAGGGGGCTGTAGACTAGGGGGGTAGTAAATCAACCTAATCTAAATAAGAGAATCACAGCAGACTAGCAAATTATTTATTCTAACCACATGGGCATCCTAAGATTCTCTATGCTTTGGGATCATTTTCAAGTAATCATAAGCAAAAAAAAGTAGTGTCTGAAAACAACAGACTGAAATACAAAGATGTGTTTGTTGGAAACAAACAGAGATATGTCTCAGACACATCATTTAAGCAGAGGATCATTCAGAAGCCCAAAACCCATTTCCAAGCCAATTACTGGGATTACAAGGCACTGAGAGTGTCTTGACAGGCAAAATAAAGGCAATACATGAAAATTCCAGAAGATCAGGCAGAAGCTTCTCTTCCCAAACTTCACAGGATCACAAGATATTAGGGGTTGGAAGGGACCCAAGAAGATCATCAGTTCTAACCCCCCCAGCCAGAGCAGGACCATACAATCTAGTACAGATCACAGGGGAATGCATCCAGACAGGCCTTGAGAGTCTCCAGAGAAGAAGACCCCACAACCTCTCTGGGCAGCCTGTGCCAGTGCTCTGCGACTCTTACAGTATAGAAGTTCCTCCTTGTGTTGAGCTGGAACCTCCTGCGCTGCAACTTACATCCATTGCTCCTTATCCTATCGCAGGGAACAAGTGAACAGAGCCTGTCCCCCAATTTCCTGTCAGTGAACAAAACCTAGTACAGAAGCTTGCTCCTCACCAAGCTGAGGGCCAGCATGGATGGTTGGTTACAACAGAGGGATCTCAAGTGAAAAACTGAGCTCCTTAGCTTCCAATTAAGGCAAGAACATCTATGCAAAGAAACAGACCAAGTTAGTAATTCTGACATGATTCACTGAACCTCTGCCACTTCCATTCTGCTAGGTCACTCCAAGATATGTGGAGAAACTTGGAATAGCCTAGAAGTCAAACACCAGCAGCTTCTTCTCAAGGAAGGGTGAGGAACCAAAATCAACAAGCAAAGCACAGCTGACATGCACCCAGCATACCCTCCTGACACAACTTCTACTTGCATGGAGACATCATTTCTAGAGAGACCCAGAATTTCTGTCTGACAAGGACCTGGGCTACCCCCACAACCAGGACAAGGCACTGACAGCATAGGTCTGTTTGACTACTTTCCAGACTTCACTAAATGGATAGTCTTGTTCTTCTGACACCCATCTGAGATAAACCTTGCAGAATATTAATTCACTGCAGCTCTTGTGCTGTCTTCAACATTCTTATCCAGCACATTGTTTTGCCTGACTCTTATCAGCTGAAAATATTACTCAGCAGTAACACAAAAATCCCTAATCTTGAGCAAGGGGAAGTGCTATTAATGACTGCCTACAGGCCCTTGTGAGAGCCTAGACCATATTTTCAGCTGCTTTTATATGAACTGATTTGACATCCCATATGTTATTCTTATTTACTTCTGATCACAATCACATACCTCTTCAATCTCACAGCAGGAATGGCCACTTGAAATTGCAGCTTTAAGCTACAGCAGAAGTTATTTTAACTGGCATTTGTAATATCACCCAGTAACATCAGTCACAGGTATATTTCTGAAGACAATTTAAGGAAGAATGAAAAGCATACTGCTTCTAAGTTCACTGGAATACTAAGTTATTCTTTCAGACAAAATTGAGGTCAAGCCTGTTGCTTCAGCTAATTAAAAACTCCCCAAACTCAAGCAGAGATTATTTCAAAGCTTTTCACAGCAGATATCTCACCTCTGGCAGAATCAGAATGTAAACTATTCTGATTCCAGTAAATGCAGGAGGTGAGAAACCTTACTGAAGTACAGAAGACATACAGATGATAAATTATATTTAACATGAAAAGCAGCAGTGGAACAAATAATGCAGAACATACCCAAAGAAAATATTTGTGTTGGCAGCAGCATATTCATAGAGTGGTTTGGGCTGGAAGGGACCTCCAAAGCTCATTCAGTCCAACCCCTCTGCAGCAAGCAGGGACATCATCCACTAGATCAAGCTACTCAGACCCTTATCCAGCCTGACCTTAAATATCCACAGAGATGAGGCCTCAACTACCTCCCCAAGCAACCTGTTCCAGCAACCTGTTCCAGCACTCGATCTTTCATGGTGCAGAACTTGCTCCTAACATCCAATCTAAATTGACTCTTCCCTAATCTCAAGCCATTGCCCCTTGTCCTATCACTGCATGCTTTTGGAAACAGCCCCTCTGCAGCCTCCTTGTAAACCCTCTTCTCCAGGCTGACCATCATCAGCCTGTCCTTGTAGCAGAGGAGTTCTGGGCCCCATATCATCTTTGTGGTCCATGTCCTTGCTCTGTGGAGGGCTCCAGAGCTGGATACAGTACTCCAGGTAAGGTCTTAACAGAGCAGAGCCTTCTGCAAGCTATTGGTTCATGTCCAGCTTCTCATCCACCAGCACTTCCTTTTCTGCAAGGCTGCTCTCAATTTGATCAGCCTCCAGCCTGCAGAGGAGAGAGACTCTTTCCAAAGGCATGTAGTAACAGGACAAGAAGCAATGGTTTGAAATTAGAGAAGAGATTTAGATTGGCTGTTAGAAACAAGTTCTTTACCATGAGGGTAGTGGAACACTGGAACAGGTTGCCCAAGGACGTGACTGTGGCCCCATCCCTGGAGATATTCAAGGTGAGGCTTGACAAGGTTCTGGGCAACCTGATGTAGTTGAGGACATCCCCGCAGACTGCAGGTCAGACTGGATGATCTTCGGAGGTTCCTTCCAACCCAAGCCATTCTATGGTGAGGGGCCTGGAGCACAGCCCTGTGAGGAGAGGCTGAGGGAGCTGGGGGTGTGCAGCCTGCAGAAGAGGAGGCTCAGGGCAGACCTCGTTTCTCTCTACAACTACCTGAAGGGAGGTTGTGGCCAGGTGGGGTTGGTCTCTTCTCCCAGGCAACCAGTAACAGAACAAGAGGACACAGTCTCAAGCTGTGCCAGGAGAGGTCTAGGCTGGATGTTAGGAGGAAGTTGTTGCCAGAGAGAGTGATTGGCATTGGAATGGGCTGCCCAGGGAGGTGGTGGAGTCACTGTCCCTGGAGGTGTTCAAGCCAAGCCTGGATGAGGCACTTAGTGCCATGGTCTGGTGGATTGGACAGGGCTGGGTGCTAGGTTGGACTGGATGATCTTGGAGGTCTCTTTCAACATGGTTGATTCTATGATTGAAGCTACCAACTGTAAGAGCTATACTTGGAACCTTTTGTTTCTTAACTTGTAAAGCAGTCAACTATCAGTATGCAACACTATTGAGTGCCACACTAACAAGTTAATCCTAAAACATGAGTTTAAATCCTAGCTTTTTACTTAGTCTGGCCTCACATTTCGCTATCACATCATTTCCCATTGAGTTCATCCACCACTCAGAGCCTGTTGCTGGGTTACTGGCTCCAACAAATCCATAAGCACACCAGCTCACTATCTATAACCTCCACCCCCACCATCTGTCTCAGGCCTCCCCACTTAATGAAGCATATTTCTCACTCAGCTGTCCAGAAGCTGGCAAGTGAGCTTAACTTCAGGAAAACGAATTACACACATCCCCAGACAGACGTAAATAAAACCAAGCCATCGCAGATTTACAGTGCTGCCTTCAAACCCGCTCCCCCAGCTCAGGGAGGATTAAAAAGGACTTCAAAGAAGCTCGAGTTCCAATTAAAACACTGTGACCACCCCGGGGACACAAAAATATTCCTCTGATTAGTGAGATGCGCTCTTTGAACTGTTTAGCTAAAAAAAAAAAGCTTTCAGAACTTTAAACAAATGCAGCAATTCTCTTTCAGAGTTTTGGGGTTTTTTTGGGAGGGGAGAGGAGGAGAAAGTTTCTAAAAATTTAATATTCAAAGTGAAGGACAAACAACATTTCAGACTGAAAGTTTTATGGAAGCCCATTAACACATCAGCTCCAGGCATCTACTAACAAACACCAAGATCCAAGCACTGCAGTCCCAGGACAAACCAGATGACACAAGTTGTTAGAAGAACCCAAAGAGTGTTGGTGTTGCTATAGTGGTGCTGGGACCTCAGCATTACAAAAGGATAGCACAAAATCCCAGTCCCATCAGCCCTCAGAACCACTCTCCCTCAAGGGCAGAGAACATCAAACCCACCTCACTCTGAAATTCTGCTCTCTTTCCATAGCATCCCAATCTCCCAAGCAGCACATCCAAGTCCTTTGTCATGCCATGACAATAGATCAGTTGCCCTCAGCCTTGGCAGCAAGGACAGAATTAAATAAAACACTCTTCCTATGCTTCCTATTCAAAAAGAAGAAAACAAAACCAAAATTCCCTTCAGTCTCTCATTCCCAAAACCAGACTTGAATTACATACTCCAAAAGTTTTAATATCAAGAAGAATAATGAACATTAAGAACAAATGCTGGGAAAAATAACTTGACTCTTCGAGCACGCCAAAGCAGTCAGAGCTAAGTGGATATAATAAACCTGCCTGTGAAAGCCAAACCCCAATCACCATCATCCATAAATAATGAATAATTCATGCTAGAAGAAAATAGAAGCAGACTTTAAGACTTGTTCACAGAAAGTGGAGCTGCTGTAATCGCATTAGAGATGTAAACAGTGGCATCTCAGCAATTACTGCTCTCCCTTTGCCAGCTCACTCTCCAAAACCAGTGCATCAGAGCTCAGCTGCCTGCATGCAGCACAGAGTTCAGAGCAGCCAAAAGCAATTATGACTTCCCTGTGTCTTTGCCACAGGCTCCTGTGACTGGGATTAAGGCAAGGACTGGAGTGGTGTCACAAGCACTCTGACACCATCTTGGCTTCCTGCTATCAAGTTTTAGTCACCTTCAATGCTGGAAGCTACTAGGGGGGACACTAATACAATTAGATGAGCAGCTTCTAACATTTGAAATGTACTGACAGAAGAGCAGAGCTCCTGTTCTCTCCATTAAAAGGAACATTTGAACATCCCTGTTCCACATCACTTGTGCATGTTTCCTTGCATGCACATTTACCTTCAAGATCTGATTTCACCCCACTGTAACAATACAGCACCCAGAACTACTCACAATCAGTTATTTTTTTCTGTGGTGAATGAGCAGAACCAGACAGAAAACAATGAAGAGTTAAAAACCTTCCTTCTGGAAGTCTTTACAATGTTTGCCCCACTCCTCCTTCTTGCTCCTCCATGACCCACAGCCTCCCAGTTCTGCTCCTTGCTGGCCTGATTGCAGCTTGGAACAAAAGCTCCACACCTGAGGAAAAATGCATCCAATATTCTAACTCCTCAGATTCCACTTGAGCTTGATTGGGAAGATATTGCAAAGTATTTATAACCCAAATGTAAATTGGAGCTCTGTTCATAACATTACATAACTCAGATGCTAAAGGTGTCCAGCTTGGACAACAGTGTCTGTGAGCAAGCAAAATCAAGGCTGCAGTCATTAAACTACCAAACAATTTCAAGTCACTGGTGCAGAGCTACCACAGTTAGTTTCTTTCCTCCTCAGCTTCACTGAATTCTCAGGTTCTGTTATGTTAGTAAGGAAAAAAAAAATCAATTTACTTCAGCCACTGTGGTTGATAACTTGAGCATTTGCCAGCTAAAAGCTTTCTCCAATCTCAGCTCGACTCTCCCTCCTCTGCTGAACCATGGCTGCCCTCAAAAAAAAATGCTCCACTTCGGAAGTCTCTCAAAGAAACAGTGCCAGAATGATGCATTTCCTGTGCAATTTGGTATCTCCACTCTGCTTCATACTTAACCTTTGCAAAGACAGGATTAAAACAAAAACAAAGGCATATGGAAAACAAGTCCCTCTGCTCAAAAGCAACTTTGCAAATGCAAATGCTTATAGAACGCTTGGATACATGCTGAGCAGTTACTCTTTGTAGAGCCATGTCCAGGGTTTCACAATTGCCCAAACACCTCCTTTTCTGCCACATTTATGACCATTTTTGACAGGAAACAAAAATCATCCACACACAGCATAGGAGAGGCCTGCAGAGGGACCTGGACAGGCTGGATGGGTGGGCAGAGGCCAATGAGATGAGATTTAACAAGGCCAAGTGCAGGGTTCTGCACTTTGGCCACAACAACCCCAAGCAGCGCTATAGGCTGGGGACTGAGTGGCTGGAGAGCAGCCAGGAGGAAAGGGACCTGGGGGTACTGATAGATAGTAAGCTGAAGATGAGCCAGCAGTGTGCCCAGGTGGCCAAGAGAGCCAATGGCATCCTGGCCTGCATCAGGAACAGTGTGGCCAGCAGGACAAGGGAGGTTATTCTTCCCCTGTACTCAGCACTGGTCAGGCCACACCTTGAGTACTGTGTCCAGTTCTGGGCCCCTCAATTCAAGAAAGATGTTGAGGTACTGGAACATGTCCAGAGAAGGGCAACGAAGCTGGTGAGGGGCCTGGAACACAAATCCTATGAGGAGAGGTTGAGAGAATTGGGCCTGTTTAGCCTGGAGAAGAGGAGGCTCAGGGGTGATCTTATTACTGTCTACAACTACCTGAAGGGACATTGTAGCCAGGTGGGGGTTGGCCTCTTCTCCCAGGTAACCAGCAATAGAACAAGGGGACACAGTCTCAAGTTGTGCCAGGGTAGGTATAGGCTGGATGTTAGGAAGAAGTTTTTCACAGAGAGAGTGATTTCCCATTGGAATGGGCTGCCCAGGGAGGTGGTGGAGGCACCGTCCCTGGGGGTCTTCAAGAAAAGACTGGATGAGGCACTCAGTGCCATGGTCTAGTTGACTGGATAGGGCTGGGTGATAGGTTGGACTGGATGATCTTTGAGGTCTCTTCCAACCTGGTTGATTCTATGATTGATTGATTCTATGAGAGACAGATGACACTCTTAACATTTTGTAACTATGAATGCCAAGAGGTTTTTGTAAGCCTGCATAATGGGGAACTAACTGAATAAAAAGGTTAAGGAGAGGACACAGCCTCAAGCTGCGCCAGGGGAAATTTAGGCTGGAGGTGAGGAGAAAGTTCTTCACTGAGAGAGTCATTGGACACTGGAATGGGCTGCCCGGGGAGGTGGTGGAGTCACCATCCCTGGAGCTGTTCAAGGCAGGACTGGACGTGGCACTTGGTGCCGTGGTCTGGCCTTGAGCTCTGTGGTGAGAGGTTGGACTTGATGATCTGTGAGGTCTCTTCCAACCTTGGTGATACTGTGATAGATGGACTTTGCAATCAGTGCAAGCAACACACAGCAAGGCTCGACAGCATGACCCCACCATGTGAAACCAATGCCTCTCTGCACAGGCATCTTGCTGCCTTCTGCAACTGCTTCAAAAAGCTCAAGGCAGAGAAGGAATCATAGAATCAACCAGGTCAGAAGAGACCTCCAAGATGATCCAGTCCAACCCATCACTACATCCTCCACTGGCACTCCTTTTTCTGGAGAGGACCACTCCAAAAATCCCAAGGGAACGAGCACAATTACTGTAGCGAGAAATTCAAACACTTCTTACAAAAGAAACTTTTTGCTTCCAACCCAGGGAACTACATAAACAATCACGAATCCCATGTGCACAGCCTCCATAGTCTGTTAAACTATTCATTTTTTAGCAGGCTTAAAATAAAATGCTCAACCACAGCTTCTCAGAAAGGAGAAACGAGAGCTGCCTATTGATTTTGTATCAGGGCTACCTCAGAAGAGAAAGGGAAGCTCATAGTAGTTGAAACAAATGTTGTCCCCCAACATCCTCCCCCTGCAGAAAGCACAAAAGCTTTAAAAACATGGAACTAGCTCAGCTGTATAGTTACCCTCTGAAAGGCCATCAATTACTTAAATTGGGCCATGTGGCAGAGAGGAATGAAAATGAGACATGGTCAAACCAGCCCTTCAATTAATTGAGAGGGGGGGAAAGGGTCCATTTCAAAAGAGGGAGGGTTTTTATTCTTGCCTTCCCCTCCTCTTTCCTCTCCAGCAATCACCATAGCCCAAAGAGACAGCAGCAGCAGATTTCATTAATAAATTTATTCCAACTTTCTTTTCAATGGTGCTAAAAATGTATGCAAATCCATTCATAATTAGGTTTAAAAATTCCATTTCATGGGATAATCAGACTTCAAAAAACTCAATTTTAGTTTTAATCAGATTTTAACAAGGATATTAAGTCCATTTCGTTCAGAAGAGAGAGAAACAGTGAATTTAACACAAAATGTATTCAAGCTTAGCCCTGGGAGATAATTAAATAAAATTAATTTGGCAAGGGCTGTCCGCAAATGGAAATGCTCCAGACAGCAGAGCACATTTCTGAAGGAAACAAAAGCAGTTCATTACTGTACAAACAGATACAAAGCTTATTGTTCAGACAGAAGGGAATTGCAGCTCTTCCACAACAGGAAGACAACCTCAGCCCTCGAGCTGCCTCTGACAAATGCAGGAGTTTGTGGAGGAGGAGAAGGTAGTTACTTCCTTCTTGTTCCAGCTAAGTCCTTTAACCTCCTCTGGCACAGCAAGGGAGATGCAGGGGACAGCATACACAAACCTAATGATACCAAATTACCCAGCACCGAGAAGGATAAACAACCTAGTGGAAGACAGCTCCTTGAAACCATGACAATTCACATGCAGTTTGAAGCTGTCAGCAAGATTCTTGTCAGATACAATCCCATCAAATTCCATGCAGTGATTCTGGCCCCATACCACAGGCCTGAATCCCAAGCTTAATAGCTCTCCCTGACAACAGCCATGAACTGACATGACTGCTAGAACTTTGCTAAGTGTCCTTCTCAAGGGTCAAATAGGCATTTTGCAACCCTTACAATCCCAGACACAAATGTACAGTTCTTTTGACCCTGCATTACCAGGTTTGCCTGACACTGAACCACTAAGTAGAGCCTATCCATGAAAATGACTACTGGAAAATACTTAACCAATGTACAGCATGAAAACATCAACCAGAATGTCTGACTCTAAATCAAAATTAAGAGATTCATTTGTATCCTTCTTTCCTCCAACATTGGACACTTCAGATTTGGCTGGACAGGGTGCTGTCCACATCACCTAGATCATGCCTTTGCCATGAAAGGTTGAACCAGGTGATCCCTAAGGTCCCCTGCAACCTAATATTAGAATCGTAGAATCAATCAGGTTGGAAGAGATCTCCAAGATCACCCAGTCCAACCTAGCACCCAGCCCTAGCCAGTCAACCAGACCATGGTACTGCCTCATCCAAGCTTTGCTTCAACACCTCCAGGGACAGTGACTCCACCACCTCCCTGGGCAGCCCATTCCAATGCCAATCACTCTCTCCGACAACAACTTCCTCCTAACATCCAGCCTAGATCTCTCCTGGCACAACTTGAGACTGTGTCTCCTTCTTCTGTTGCTCCTTGCCTGGCAGAAGAGACCAACCCCACCTGACTACAACCTCCCTTCAGGTAGTTGTAGACAGCAATGAGGTCCCCCCTGAGCCTCCTCTTCTGCAGGCTGCACACCCCCAGCTCCCTCAGCCTCTCCTCACGGGGTTTGTGTTAGGATTCTACTGAGCTAGACACACCTTTATGGAAAGTAACAGCACAGGATACAAGCAGCAGGCAAGTATTTCAGAGAAAAAAAGGCCACTGCAGCAATCTAACTGTAGTCAAAAGACACTGAGAAGTAGCACGCTTATCTTTAGCAGCCCTCCTAAGCCATGCAGACAGAGGCACACACATTTTCCAAGACCTAAGTCTACCCAACTGGAAAACAAACCCAGAAGCACTTTTTCACTCTACCAGCCTTCTGAATATATCAGTTATTACAGAGTGCCAATTGTATTTTCCCTGGCCAGCTACCTGCAGACAGGCAAGCCAAGAGGTGTTCTGTCACCTTGACAAGTGGGCCAGCTCTCCAGAAGGCAGGTGATGTCTTTGCCAAAGTCACACTGGAAACTACCAGGTCTAAATGAAAGGCTTGTCACAAAACAGGCTTGATGCCATCAACCTTGGCTGCTAAATTTGCAGCAAACCACCTGAAGCCACAAAGCTATAACTCTGGGGACACAAAGAGCAGCCAGTCAGAAATGTTATTTGCAAATGTGGCAGCAAAGCTGAGAGCAAAGAGAAAAATTCCTAACTAGATCAAAGCATCATCTTCTGAAGCGAGCCAACGGCAGAGCTGTGAAGTATCACCAAAACCCAGCCAAGGTAACTGATGAACAGCTGAGTCCTCCAGCTGAGGATACTGAACACGTTCTCAGCAAAGTCAGAGGACTTTTTAAAGAAGGGCAGAAATGTGGTTAATAGAATTTCAAGCCTTCCATGTGTACCACAGACAGAGAATGACTGTTCCATTAAAACAGAAGATAACTTGGTCAGCAAGGTAGAACTCAGGGACATTCAGAATTTCTTCCTGCCCAAAAAGTTGATCTTCCTTTCACTAAACTATTCATATCAGACTATAACTGGAAGAGAGTTAAAGCAAGTAAAGAGAACTCAAAAGCAATTCCAGCAAGAACAACTTGTTGGAGAAAATGGTTCTAGCAATAGTTACTCATTCCGCCCCACAGAGGCACAGGAAATGTGAACTTCACTGACAAGGGAGTTCAGAGTAGCAAAAAGACAGAGAATAAGGATTGAGTCAAAGGAGTACTAGAAACAACACATTTCTAGAGAAGCCAAACCTGTATCTAGCACTGGAAGGTTATGCTCCCTGACAGAGCTCACATGCATTTATAACAAGAAGCAACAGAAGCTGAGAGCTGCTTCACTGTGCAGGGGTTTCTAACACACTCTTCCAGAATGTGCTACCCTCTTACAAGAATGCTCTTCTGCAACAGACATGACCTCATTAGAACAAACATTTCACAGGTGAGGACCAAAATACATGCAGAACACATTGCCACACATCAGCAGCCACAGGCAAAAAAACACAGAGAGAGGAGGAGTAAAAAAGTAAACAAACCAAAGCAAAACACTAAACTCTTTGCCAATGCACTCTGAATTTCACACCACTGGCAGGGAAGGAAAGTAAGTTGCCCACACCCCCACAGCTGCCTTGGCTACACAGAATACTTGGGCTTGTTGTATCATCTTTCTGCTGGGAAGGCCTGGCTGCATTCTCTGCAAGCTGCTCCAACCCTACAGAAAGTTCCATTTGAAAAGAGGAGTCCTGGGCTCTTATTTGAGCTGTCACTACCTGCACATATTTACTAAACACAAGGATTTAGCCATTCCCAAGACTGTGTGCTTTGAAACTGGGAATTTTTCCAATTATCACAGGCCACATTCCCTTGAAGTGTGCTGGGTCTGCTCTCATTCAGGCAGCTCACTCCAGGCTGCCCTTTGTAACTTAAACTTCTTCCTCATCAGTTCAGGAAGAACCAACACATACCAAACCCACCTGCCTAGTGCACTGGTCAGGTCACACATTGAGTATCATGTCCAGTTCTGGGCTCCTCTATATAAGAGAGATGTTGAGATGCTGGAAGGTGTCCAGAGAAGAGCAATGAAGCTGGTGAGGGGCCTGGAGCACAGCCCTGTGAGGAGAGGCTGAGGGAGCTGGGGGTGTGCAGCCTGCAGAAGAGGAGGCTCAGGGCAGACCTCATTGCTGTCTACAACTACCTGAAGGGAGGCTGTAGCCAGGTGGGGTTGGTCTCTTCTGCCAGGCAACCAGCAACAGAACAAGGGGACACAGTCTCAAGCTGTGCCAGGGGAGGTCTAGGCTGGATGTTAAGAGGAAGTTGTTGGCAGAGAGTGATTGGCATTGGAATGGGCTGCCCAGGGAGGTGGTGGAGTCGCCGTCCCTGGAGGTGTTGAAGCAAAGCCTCTATGAGGCACTTAGGGCCATGGTCTGGTTGGTTGGATAGGGCTGGGTGCTAGAGTCGGACTGGATGGTCTTGGAGGTCTCTTCCAGCCTGATTGATTCTATGATTTAACACTGCAGTACAGAGAGGAAGGAGCAGTCACACAGTAAGGCTAAGACAAAAAAGCTACTTTTCAGCTTGTCTCAAACAGAGTCACAAGAGAAAAAGACATCATTTGTATGAACAGCAGCAATTTAAGCAGCTCACTTCAAGACTTTACAACTTTATTGCATATTGTTTCAAGTAAGAAAGATCATAGCTGAAAGAACATCAAAGCAAACATTTTTCTATTTATTCTAGACACATAAGACATAAAATCACCCATCTGCAAGGGTTTTCAAAATGTTGGGGGACACTAAATAAAATTCTTCATGCTCCAGTAACATCCATACTGAATCTCTCCATTTTCCTATCCAGATTTTCCTACCCAGTCCAGGATATCTTCATCTCCAACACTGGGACTGGAGATGGATTAGTAAATAATCCAACCCAGCATGGCAATTCTGTGCTGTAAGTCACTTTAAAATAACAAACAACACTTACATAACCACAAGTACTTCAAGAGGACCTCGAGGCCCTCATCACATTAATCTTTTAGCTCACTAACATTTCAAGTTCACTATGCCCTTTAAGAAACGTTGGAAAACATCATGCAGTGCTTTTGCTGTTACAAGCCACATTGTTTTTTTCCTCTCCAAACAATGTATGCACAAAGCTATATTTACCAACATGTTCTCTTTAATAACAGCTTGTGAGGAAAGAGAATACAGCTCAGGTAAAGACATGCTTTGGTCAAAAACAGTCACTGGCAAAGAGATCCCAAGGGAGGAGAGACTGAAGCTTAAAGGATGTGGCTTACATGCTGATTTCACAAGGCATTGAAGCTGGCTTAGTTAGAACTAAAAGTGTTTTAAAGTTGCTAAGAAACTGCAATCCTTTAATGTTCCTACATTTCCATTTTTTCCCATCCCATCTTGATGTTGCTACTCTGAATACCCCAGTAAGTACAATCAGCACTGCTGTCACAACTACCTGAAGGGACATTGTAGCTAGGTGGGGGGTGGCCTCTTCTCCCAGGCAACCAGCAAGAGAATAAGGGGACACAGTCTCAAGTTGTGCCAGGGAAAGTATAGGCTGGATATTAAGAGGAAGTTCTTCACAGAGAGAGTGATTGGCATTGGAATGGGCTGCCCAGGGAGGTGGTGGAGTCACTGTCCCTAGAGGTGTTCAAGAAAAGCCTGGATGAGGCACTTAGTGCCATGGTCTGGTTGGCTGGCTAGGGCTGGGTGCTAGGTTGGACTGGATGATCTTGGAGGTCTCTTCCAACCTGGTTGATTCTATGAAATTTTAGCCCTTTCCTGGCTGATCCTGCACAGAACTCCCACCTGCACTGGTGACAAAGACAAAGAAGCACTTCCTTAGGCACCACTGGAAGGATGAATTCTTACTCAAGGCATCAATGAAGTTCAGCACTAAGCAGGAGTGAATCATTTTCAAAATGCCACCAGGATAACCTGCACCAAACAGGCTCAAGAAAGCTTCTCAGATGATACAAATCATATCTGCCACTTGAGATAAGACCAAAATAAGCTACTCTGAACAGTTCAGCCTGTCTTTTGAGCAAACTGCTTATTTCTCAAGATGAAAGGTCAGTTGGCCTCACTTTGTAAGTTCTTGTCCAGAGTTGCTGTTCTCTGTGGGTAGAAAGATGGACATGGTGTACTTCTGTTCACCAACCCTCCCTACTCTGTCCCTCCTGCAGTTTTCAGATCCTTAGTGTTAAACAGTGTCAGCAACTCCAAACTGAAATACACTGCTCCACTCTTCCTGTTCCTGAGCCCATTCCCTTGCTCACAGATTGGTACATATGGCAATCACACCCAAGTGTGACTGAAAAGGATCTTTTCATTTAGATCTTGTCTAGTCTTTCGCTATTATGAACTCCAGTTATCTCCTCTACCACAACCTTGTGGAGCTGCAGCTCAGAAGCAGTAGTCTGTGTACTTCTGACTCCCCTGGAAGCTGCATTCAGAATTTGGCCTTTCTTAAAATGAGAACATCCTTCTAAGCTGCATTCTCTGCAGGGTTACAGTGACTTAAGTGTCAATGCTACCCTTGAGCATAGATTGGTCATTTCTCGTCCTGCTACTGATCCCCCTGCCCTCTCCTCCCTTCCATCCATGTATTCCTTGGCAACAATTACATCTCCCACCAGCCTTTGCTAGAGAAGACCAGTCCTTCCTTCTAGCACTAGTTCAGGGGGCTCTCAGAATCCCAACAGCAACCCTTTTCTACACTGTTCCCATCACCTGCCTCCACAGTGGGTGACTGGAACTGAGAAGCATCTTCCAAGCAGTTTGCAGAGGCACTGGAACACTGTCAGCCCTGGGAAGTTTCTCTCCTGGTGCATCCTAGGTGTAAGAACTAACAGCCATCCTGTTGTGCACAAGCACACAGCCCTCTCTAGTCCTTTCAAGAAGTTTGCATCTAGCTCCTGATTCTGTGGAGCCCTGTGCTTTGTTTCATTGAATTCTGTCCCACTTCTTCACTCTAATCCTCAGCGTCACCCAGTTCTGCATACCCAGCTTTTGTGTATTTAGGAATTCTCTGAACTTGGCATCATTAGTCACGTTTTATCAGCACACACCATAGTTTTGCACCAAAACCATTAATAGAAATACTAAATGAAGCAGATCCTAAGGCTAATCTGTAAGGAATTCTACTTACCCTTGCATTTTTCCTTTCAACAATTCTGAACCTATCCTTGCTTAAACAATTCCTCATACACCCTACAATTCTTCTATTAATTTCCACCTTCTCCCTCATGGTTTGTATGTTCTCGTGGGCTCTCTTGATCAAAAGTCTCAGTGAAGTCCAAATAAATAAGATCTATTGTGTTTTATTTGATAAGCTAATCAATCTTCTAGACAAAGAAAGCTGTTCTGTTGGTCTGGCACAATCTATCTTGGTACTGCTTGATCCAATGAAGAAGGCAGATTCCTTGCCCTGCAGATAAAGGCCATGCCCAGCAGTACAGAGAAGCACAATGCAAGAGCTGGAAAACTTACTGTAGAGTTTTGTTTTGCTTTCATTTAGAAAAGGCCAGTGCCTTTTAAGAAGAATTTGGGGGAAAAAAAAGCATTGCTACACTAAAGCAAAATCAGCCTAAATAAGCATGTACAGGATCCACTGTTTACAGTTTTGTTGAAGTTACCCTACAGAAACATAACCTTGGGGAAAAACCTAAGGGAGAGAGCAGGGCAGAGCACATCAACAACAAGGCCAAGTGCAGGATTCTACAGTTTGGCCACAACAACCTCACGCAGCACTACAGGCTGGGGACAGAGTACTGAGAGCAGCCAGGAAGAAAGGGACCTGGGGGTACTGGTAGGTAGTAGCTGAAGATGAGCCAGCAGTGTGCCCAGGTGGGCAGCAGAGCCAATGGCATCCTGGCCCGCATCAGGAAGTGTGGCCAGTAGGACAAGGGAGGTTATTCTGCCCCTGTACTCAGCACTGCTCAGGCCACACCTTGAGTGCTGTGTCCAGTTCTGGGCCCCACAATTCAAGAGAGATGTTGAGGTACTGGAATGTGTCCAGAGAAGGGTGACAAAGCTGGTGAGGGGCCTGGAGCACAGCCCTGTGAGGAGAGGCTGAGGGAGCTGGGGGTGTGCAGCCTGCAGAAGAGGAGGCTCAGGGCAGACCTCATTGCTGTCTACAACTACCTGAAGAGATATTGTGGCCAGGTGCGGGGTTGGTCTCTTCTGCCAGGCAAGCAGCAACAGAAGAAGGGGACACAGTCTCAAGTTGTGCCAGGGGAGGTCTAGGCTGGATGTTGTTAGGAAGTTGTTGCCAGAGAGAGTGATTGGCATTGGAATGGGCTGCCCAGGGAGGTGGTGGAGTCACTGTCCCTGGAGGAGTTCAGGAAAAGCCTGGATGAGACACTTAGCACCATGGTCTAGTCGATGGGCTAGGGCTGGATGCTAGGTTGGACTGGATGATCTTGGAGGTCTCTTCCAACCTGGTTGATTCTCTGATGATTTTAACAAACCCAGCAGAAAATTCAGAAGATATTGAGAGATGCTAAAACGCAAGTGGAAAGGTAAAATTAAAAAGGAGTAGAGATTATAGCTGCTATTAGTTTTGTTGCAATGACCAAATGAGAGGCTGACTGAAAAAATCAAGCAGGAGCTCTCCCACAGCAGCAAACCATCCCCTTGCTGATTAGTCTCTGCTATTTAAATGATAATTTCACTTCAAGGCAAAACAGGATTGTCTTAGAAAAGTGGCTCTTTATAAAGCCTCTGTACTTTTAAAAGCTTCTCCTTCACAGCAGAGTGAGCACTGAAGTTCAAGCCATTTACACATAACATGGGTCACCACATGCTGGAAGAAAGCAAAATCCTTTTACCCAACTGTTTTTCAACAGCATCTCAAGCACTACTTGCAATAAATAGGGCAGCAACACAGAACAAAGTGCCTAACTGGGAAGTCCTTGTGGCAAACTGATCACCTGCTACACAGGAGACACCACCAGCAAACATGACTAAAAATACTCCTGTTTCTAGTGGAAAAGGAGCTTTAAGTTTATTGGTTTGGGAACTGCAGCCTCTAGTCAAGCTAAGACAGTGCTTTAAATTCAGATCAAAAGAGCCAATGGAAAAAGAAGTGATATTAAAGTGATGTTTTCATGTATTAAAGAGATGGATTGGCATCTCCACTTCCAAAAATCAAATTTTTATTCCTCTAGCATGAATCATCCATTTTTAATTTGCTAACATTATTCTCCATACAGTTCCTGTAGGCAGACTACTGAAGTTCCTCAAATTACTCTTCAACAAGGGAGATGGAACATGTGCTAAGCTACTGTTCAGCAGCTCTCCCCGTGTCCAGAACACCAGGTCAGTGATTCTGGATGACATTTGCTTGAACTGTTCCCAGAGCTTTGAAATGCAAAGCAAGGACAGACATATTTTTGATGTGAGCTTGCTTACTTTTTACTTTGCTTCTCTGATTATACATTACAGGCTCAATCTGCCTAGATGTCAGGTGCTCATCCATTATGTTTTACACTCTTCCTATCTTTCTTTAGCCTGAAGACTTATTACTGTGATATACTCAAAAGGAAATAAAAGCATTAGTGGCAAAGGAGAAAGAACACTAATATTTTGAACATCAAAGATAAGTACAGCATTTCTGAAAAGAAGTTAATACAGGAGAGGAAAGTACAGCAGGATGCTTTGCCCAGCATTTCAGGGAAGCACAGGCAGAAACAAACCTCAAATATTTTAAGGAGAGGTGCAGATGGCTGCCATGTTAACACTAAATGGATCAACAATATAAGAATGAGACAAGACCAAATCCTGACTGAAGCATGGACTTGATCTCAGGCTTCCAAACACCACATTTAAACACCTTACTCCCTTCCAAGCCGCAGCCCCAGCCTGAAATCTCCCACGGCAGTGTTCTGACTACTCTGGAAACTAAAGCTTTAGATTTTTCAGATGACAAAGAAGCATTTTTCTCCCTGCCATGCACACAAAGCATTCTGCCCAGGAAAGCTAAAACCAAAAGGCACTGCAGGAAGTGAAGAACAATGTCCATTTTAACATAGGATAACAAAGAACAGAGAAGCTCACAGCAATACTCCCTCATATGCTGTCTTGCCACATTTTATAGGCAACAGCTTCCCTCAAGACTCCTCCATGCAAAGAAGAGTGGCTCTAGTGCACACAATTACTGCAAAGCAACCACAACTATTTCTCTCTTGAATACACTACCTTAGACTCTGAAGACAACAATTCCCTTAGGGAACTGTTCATGCACATCAACACAGCAAAATTTTGTTGTCTATACAAGACAACAGCAGAAAATATTTCCATGAGGTAAGGCAACACCTAACAACTATAAAAGTTTCTAAAACAAGTGCAGCAATTTTGGGTTTGCCTATTGTTGGTTTGGGAAGGGAGGTGGGAAAATTAAAGCTTCCCTCTAGACAGTGTTTAGCTCCCTTTTAGTGCCCTGGGAAATCCCACGGTGATGGGACAGCCTGCTTTACACTGGGAACCTCCTAGACAGCACCTGTGCACTGATGGAACAGCCTGCTTTACACTGGGAACCTCCTAGACAGCACCTGTGCAGTGATGGGACAGCCTGCTTTACACTGGGAACCTCCTAGACAGCACCTGTGCAGTGATGGGACAGCCTGCTTTACACTGGGAACCTCCTAGACAGCACCTGTGCAGCGATGGAACAGCCTGCTTTACACTGGGAACCTCCTAGACAGCACCTGTGCAGTGATGGGACAGCCTGCTTTACACTGGGAACCTCCTAGACAGCACTTGTGCAGTTTTCAGTATGTTCACTGTTTATAGAGAACTTAGATGTACAAAGTGAAGTTTCACTACCCTTATGCAAGGTGAATTCTGATTTTCTTCCCCAGTCTGCAACTTAGCTCTGAAGTCGTGGGCCATCATCAGCCAACCCTGACAAACTCAGCTTCCCAAACACTAAAGGTTAAGTGCTGTCTCTAACTGCATCGCTGACCTGAAGCCAGCACAGAACACTTTTAACTGATCTATTTCCTGCTTGGTGAGAAGAGACCAGAGGGCCACAATAGGGTATACTCCAGCACAAATGTTTGGTCAAGTATGAGTACTGTGTTCAGCTCCGGGCCCCCCAGTTTAGGAGGGACACTGAAATGCTTGAGCGTGTCCAGAGAAGGGCAACCAGACTGGTGAGAGGCCTTGAGCACAGCCCTACGAGGAGAGGCTGAGGGAGCTGGGATTGGTTAGCCTGGAGAAGAGGAGGCTCAGGGGTGACCTTATTGCTGTCTACAACTACCTGAGGGGTGGTTGTGGCCAGGAGGAGGTTGCTCTCTTCTCTCAGGTGGCCAGCACCAGAACAAGAGGACACAGCCTCAGGCTGCGCCAGGGGAAATTTAGGCTGGAGGTGAGGAGAAAGTTCTTCACTGAGAGAGTCATTGGACACTGGAATGGGCTGCCCGGGGAGGTGGTGGAGTTGCCATCCCTGGGGCAGTTCAAGGCAAGGTTGGACGTGGCACTTGGTGCCATGGTCTAGCTTTGAGCTCTGTGGTAAAGGGTTGGACTTGATGATCTGTGAGGTCTCTTCCAACCTTGGTGATACTGTGGAAGGATCCTGGCATTGCTGGAAGTAGCAACAGTAACTCCCAGTCTTGCCTTGATTGGTTGGAGTTAATTAAGTATCCAGAAAAGCATATGAGCAATTCAAATTATTCAGCATGCAACTGCTTTGTATATCTGTCAACAGATTTTTTTTTATATACCAGTAACCACTTATTCATAAGGGACATTCATAGAAAGGTAAATTACTACCTTGTGAGAAAGGAGAAGATTATGAGCTCCATTCACTACTGCAAAGAGACTCAATGCTTTGCATGGAAGGGAGTGCAGAGTAGCTAAGCATAGTTAATCAAGATTCAAAAAGGGAAGTAGAGAACTCCAATATTCTCCCTTCTCTTCTATTCACTGAAGAAAAGGAGCACTAATCCACCACTAAATGCAGAATCAAGAAATCCGATTCCCTCTTCCCTTCCTCTCTCCTCCCTTCCCCCTAGCTCCGAAAGCAGAATGGGCACAGGACTTCCCGTACCCAGCATAGCACCTGTGTAATTACAAATTACAACTCTGCTAACCACTGTACTAAACAGAGATGCCTGCCACTTAATTAAACCCTTTCTTAGAGAGGAAATGCATACACATTCACGCTATCTCCTCTCCTTAATTGGTCTCAGACATTGCAGGAAGCTAGCCCCCAAGATTTGTCAGCCAGCCAACTCACAGATGTTTCAGAAAGAAAACCAGGTCAGCATTAACAGGTTCACTTCTTTGGCTCTAGGCGACAGGTCAGCAGATCAGTGTCTGCTGTCTCCAGCTGACAGGCTCCACAAAGGGAAAATTGGCCCTTAAGCACTGGCCTGAATTCCTGTCAAATCTGCACTTCTCACAGGCCTGGACAGCAAGCATGGGAAACAGCTATAGCAGCTTAATGTGATAGCATCACTGAAGCCAACTAAATTTACCCTTGCAAACTGAAGGACAACTATAGGGATCACCCAAACCCATGCTACATTAAACCTGAGTCTCTCCAGGTCAGCCTTACACCATAAACACCAGGGGGCTAAGGACTTGCCTTCCAACATAACTACAATTAGATGAACTCAAGAACATCCAAGACCATGACTGGAGCTTCTGAGCAACGCAGAGTCCAAGCACACTATTCTGCCTGATACATCAGCTTCACCTTTCAGTCCCACAGGGTATTCCATGGCCATTCAGATAAGGACAGCTGATATCTCCATTGCTTCCTTGTGATGGGCATATGGAAAAAGGCTCTGACAAGCCTTTTTGATTCCAAGAAGTAATATGAATAAAATATTTGGCTTTATCTTCCACATAGAAGCATCAAGCCTGAGCTGACAGTATTATTTGTAACAGAAAATGGTGTCCCAAAAAGGGAGTGGCCTATTTAAGTAAATCTTTATCAATACATAGAATCAACCAGGTTGGAAGAGCACTCCAAGATCATCCAGTCCAACCTAGCACCCAGCCCTAGCCAATCAACCAGACCATGGCACTAAGTGCCTCATCCAGGCTTTTCCTGAACTCCTCCAGGGACAGCAACTCCACCACCTCCCTGGGCAGCCCATTCCAATGCCAATCACTCTCTCTGACAACAACTTCCTCCTAACATCCAGCCTATACTTCTCAAGGCACAACTTGAGACTGTGTCCCCTCGTTCTGTTGCTGGTTGTCTGGGAGAAGAGAACTCCCACCTGGCTACAACCTCACTTCAGGTAGTTGTAGACAGCAACGAGGTCACCCCTAAGCTTCCTCTTCTCCTGGCTGAACAACCCCAAATGATCATCTTCCAAACACCAATCACTCAAATACCAAAAATTTATCACTGATATAAAATAATTCTGCTGTGTACAAAGATCTTTGAGCCCAGCATGCAAGGATTTCATAGAGTCTTCCAATGCAAAGCTGAAAAGCAAAAAAACACCAAACAAATTCCCAAACATCACCCCCCCCAGAAGTGTTCAAGGTTGGATGAGACCTTAAGCAACCTGGTCTAGTGGAAGGTGTCTCTGCCCATGGCAGAGTGGTTGGAACTAGATGATCAATAAGGTCCCTTCCAAACCAAACCATTCTATGAATCCTACATTAATATTTGTTCTCTCCAACAGAAAAAAACTTGTACTAGAATTCCTCTACAGCTCTTGCTTGTGGTCTACCTGTCAGTCTCCACAAATCTGCTCAGCCTTTCAGCAAAACTTCAGCCTTTCAAAACCTGCCATCTTCTGCCACTGATGGCTAAATACAATGACAAATGCAGCATTAATGCTTGTCAGCTGCTATCAACAGCTCTCAGGATCTTCAGTATCTGACTTATTGCCTCATCTTTAAAACATACCTGATGCACATCACTTTGCATCACTCTGTACTTCAGAGTGTAGCTGTTTACAGATAGCAAAATCACCTAGCTAATTCATTACAGGACAATGGCAATGCCAGCCAAACACAAGCAAGCAGCGGGGGGGGGAAGCCACATTTAGATTGAAATCTCTCACAGAACAAGAACACTCATTTTTCACAGTATCAACAAGGTTGGAAGAGACCTCATAGATCAGCAAGTCCAACCCTTTACCACAATTCTCAAGGCCAGATCATGGCACCAAGTGCCACATCCAATCTTGCCTTGAACAGCTCCAGGGACGGAGACTCCACCACCTCCCCGGGCAGCCCATTCCAGTGTCCAATGACTCTCTCAGTGAAGAACTTTCTCCTCACCTCCAGCCTAAATTTCCCCTGGCACAGCTTGAGGCTGTGTCCTCTCGTTCTGGTGCTGGCCACCTGAGAGAAGAGAGCAACCTCCTCCTGGCCACAACCACCCCTCAGGTAGTTGTAGACAGCAATAAGGTCACCCCTGAGCCTCCTCTTCTCCAGGCTAACCAATCCCAGCTCCCTCAGCCTCTCCTTGTAGGGCTGTGCTCAAGGTCTCTCCCCAGCCTCGTTGCCCTTCTCTGGACACGCTCAAGCATCTCAATGTCCCTCCTAAACTGGGGGGCCCAGAACTGAACACAGTACTCAAGGTGAGGTCTTTCATTTGGGTATCTTCTACATGCTGCAGCAGGGAATGCAAAAACAACAACAGTGCTAGTCTAGAGGTGATTCTAAGGCTTGAAGTGAGAAAATAACCAAACCTTGAAGAACTCCTATTGAACGAAACAAAAACGCAGCACGTGTGGTGTAAACACCAAGTTTACAGAGCTGCTTGGACAAACGCTCGTCTGTGGTGGCACAGGGAGTAATGGGCACAAATACTTTGATACCAAGTCACTACCCTCAGTACCGGACAAGGAGACCACAGCTGCACGCGTGCAGCACTGAAGAGATTCTAAAAGATTCGATGGTAGCAGTGACCGAAGCTGCCCAGCCTAGCTGGCGCTGCCCAGCCTAGCTGGCGCTGCCCAGGGTGCCCAGCTGCTCATCTCCAGCCGCGCTGCGGCTGGCAGCCCGCACAGCGACCCAGCGCTGCCCGGCAGCAGGAGAAAGGTTGCCATCTGGTGGGCGTTCTGCGCACTGCCATCCCGATCAAGCACCCGCCCTGCCTCGCACATCGCCTGCCACCAGGACGCGACTGTCAAAATACCTGTTGTTTAATAGCAGTCAAGAAAACATCTCTAAGCCAACGGTCTGAAAGCATAACCAAGTATCTCACGATTAACCTGCGTCTTCAGTGATCATGGTCAACAACTCAACCGTACAAATCCTGCATCCTGAAGAAATACAGAATTACAGAACCTTAGAGGTGGGAAGCAACCTCCAGCGATCATCAAATCCAACTTCCCTGCCAAAGCAGGATCCCCTAGCAGCACAGAAACGAATTCAGGTGGGTTTCAAAAGTCTCCAGAGCAGGAGATTCCACAACTTCTCTGTTCCAGTGCTCTGTCACCCTCACTGTAAAGAAGCTTCTCCTTATGTTGAGGTGAAACCTTCTACATTCCAGTTTGTACCTGATGCTCCTTGCCTTATTGCTGCAGACCACCGAAAAGAGCTTGGCCCCACCCCTCAGATATTTATATACATTGCTCAGATCCCCTCTCAGCCTTCTCTTCTGCAGACTAGGCAGCCCCAGGTCCCTCAGTCTCTCTTCGTAGGTCACTCTTGAACTAGGAAGCCCAAAATTTGAGACAGCATTCCAGGTGCGATCTCACTAGGGCAGAGCAAAGAAGGTGAAGAACCTCCTCAGACCTGCTGGACACACTTCTCTTGACGCACCCCACTTGATAAACTACATCAACACAGCCTGAAGAAACAAGAGTACAAGTTGCTAGTTCTTTCCCAGGAACAAAAACTTACAATAGCCACACAAATGAACAACCTTCTCAAAGAGTGTAAATTCCAAAACAAAGATTTGTTTTTGCAAATAAAAATTCAGAATGTTGTGTTCTTTCCCTTCACAGCTGAAACCAAATGCTACAAAAGGAACATCAGGTCAGAGCAATACATGAGAAACATATGAACATCCCTGGCAGCATAACAGTAATACACAAAGGAGACCTAAAAGACAAAATTACATCCACAACAAAAGACAGAGCAGAAGGTAGGCAGTAAGAAGATGAAGATCTCAAAGGATATGTAATTGAACACAAAGAAGATTATCTAGATTTGCAGTGTGTAACATGAGCCATCCATCACTCTGATGTGTGTTATGTTATTATCTGAATGCTGTATAGCTTACAAGTATATTGTACAGCACTGCACAAGGCAGGTGGAATTCCAAGGGCAAATTCTGGGAAGAATCCTGTACTACAATAATGCAAATATACTGATATGCTCCACAGCTAGAGATGTCTTTGGTTCCCTAGTTTGTGAGAGCAAGAGGAAAACTCAGAAGCATACAAGTGGGATCCAGAACTAGGAAACAAAAGATTAGCCTTCAAGTGAGCTGTGAATGAACTTGTTTCCCCCAAAAAAGTGAAGCATTATAAAGAGTTAGCTCTTCCACTGTTACCTGGAAGAGACCAGCACTAAACCAGTAGGACTACCACTGTACTCCCAAAAAGTGCACTTCCTTTCCAAGTGCTATTACCTAAAATTACACTCCAAAGTCTGACTATAAGCCAATCTGACAAAAAGCCTGCTGGGACCAGGCAATCAGTGAAGAGAAACCACTGAAAGCAGACACAGGACAGGCCCTGTGGAAGTGCTGGAGGAAATGAAAACCCATCCTCTCCCACAGCACCACGTACAGTACACGCTCCCCTTCCTCCTCTGCACCAGTGAAGAACGTGATAAGAAAAGATGAGAAAGCCTAATGCATTCCCTTTTTCTCTGCTTATCTAGTCATTAGCAAACAGCACATTGCTCTGCCTCTTTGGGACAACCATTCAACTTGTTCTCCTTTTCTTCCACGATGAGATGGGCAATTAACTCTTCTCTAACTTCCAACAACAACATATTCCAGGAACCTAACTAGGACAATGATCTCTCATCATCTTTGTGACCCTGACTGAAAATTAACATAATTCATGCTGTAAGAAGTCTGAGCAACCAAAAAAAAGCCATCATACAGGGAGAGAGGGGGGAAATCACCCAGTTGCACTTGCTACAATTGCATGCAAAGGATGATTTTTCTCAAGAGCAATTCCCATTTCTGTACAACAAGATGCCATTAATAGCACTAAACAATATGGCCCAATCAGAAACCCAACACTTTACAGAGAATATTCTGATTTTAAATGAAGGAGTTATTAGACTTCAACAGGCAGAATCACTTGGTTCCATTTCTCTCCCAGTGTGAAATTACCTCATTAAACCTTTAACAGCTTGAGGTAAGTAAAAAGCTTTTACTCCACTGCCAGAACAGGTTTTGTGAAAAGGATTCATACTATTTCTGTCCATTCCTTGCCACAGGAGATTCAGCACAATTCTAACTTCATCTAAATGTATGTAACCTCTGCAGATGCAGGAGAGACTCTCAAGCATGCTACCTACTTGCATGCCTCTAGAAAAGGGTTCATTATCTTCATTAAACAGAAAACACTGAGAAAATGAAGGAGGCTTTCCCAAGCAGAACACAGGTATCTTTGACATGAAGCAACAATGGGCCCAAGCCACACATTGAACCAAACACCCCAACCTTTGAACACCACCAGCAGCCTGCAGATAGCTCTGGAGCTGGCCACATGGAATAAAGAAACAATTGGTAAAATAAGGTTCTGTGGTTGCAGCTCAGGTCTTGATCCTGTATGAAAGATGATCCATTCTATAACCCTCATATCAAAATGGTTCTCTGCAAAGAAGCCTCTCCTTCTGGTGTAACAACAAGGTAAATAAAGAAAGCAGTGCTAAAACACAGAACACAAAAAAAGCTTCATAGCTACACAAATAAAAAAGTCTCTTGCAGTGGAAGGAGATGAACCACTAGCAGCCACTCTTTATACCACATACATAGCAGAGACCTTTAAGAACTCTGCTTCAGTGCTCCAGGTATCAGAAAGTCAAGTAACAGCACAAAAAGAGAGACCAGCTGGTGTTATAGAACACCACTGGAAGGTGGGAGGCTTCCCTCTCTTTCATAAGAAATGGGGTTTATTCTATTTCTCTTTAGACAAAATAACTCAATTAACAACTCCTCTTCAGCTGCTTTAGGGAAGAAAAGTCACACCACCACAATCTGGCAGTTTATTTTGATATCCAAATTTGAAACAAATCTTTCTTACATCCACAAGTAACACAAATCTTCTTCTCTCGACATACCCTAGAAGTCTTTAAGTCCACTCATTCAACTAGCAGAATCTCTAACTAAACAGGAATGCAGATATATCAAAGAAATTCAAAGAACTCAAAATTGAACCCTGGCCTCAGATGTCAGTCAAGCCAATGTGGTGAAACAACATTTGGTAGTTCCCAGTGGTATTTTTATAGTGTGAATTTAGGGTTCTTCTCTTATAAAAAGTACTGGAAGAGAGTCCACAAGAAGAGCATGACCAATTCATTTCAGAGGTCTGGTGATTAATAGGAAAGGAAAGTTGTTTAGAAGCTTTCCCTCTCACCAGTGTTGTAAGCACATACCTGATATTCAAGCCAGTGCTCTGGTCCAGTTTCTCCCAGCTTTTCAATCTCCCCAGAAGTTTCTAAAGCAGGGATCAAAAGGAAAGTCAAAGACACAGATAAATGTTCTAGCAGCAAATTTTCACAATCCCCACTTCAAGTCACTCTCTCCTTTTCCTCCTGAGGATGTCATTAATTCCTTATCGAGTACTTTCAGTTTGTCATTCTCCAAGTCCTCAGAAACATCTTCCCTGTCATCACAGCTCTACAACTGCAGAACCCATATTAACACTGCAGCACTAGAGATTATCTAGCCCTGTGAGCTACCAGCCTCTTGGCAATGGTGAAGAAAAAGAGCTGTATTCTTAGCACCAGTTCAGTAGCAGCTGAAGTGCTCACTTATCTTCATTTTCTCCTACAGTTTTTTTCTTCCAGTCAATACCAGGCAGTGTTATCTAAAGCTGATCAAGCATCAGCAAAGGTCTGCAGATCAACGAGTTCACACAATCTTGACAACTCTTTGTATAGTTTGATCTAGAGTGAGATGGAAATCAGACCATTCTGTTCACCTAAGCCCACATTCTGGCCCTGCTGGCATTGAAAGCAATCCCTGTGCATATATTGAGGTTCACGGTGTTCAGCAACACCGTATCTGGACAGAGCTCAACACTACATTAGCACTTCCAGGAAAAGTAAAAGATAAACAGCAGGGCCAAAGAAAGATACATGATGAGATTGCCCTTTATACAAAATCTCATTGTCTTCATTGCCATAGATGCTCTCATGCTGACATTGAGCTTGGGAATGCCTGGTTCAAACCCATCAGTTAAAACAGATATCACTTCTCCACCAACACAATACACGAAGAGCCTACAAGACAGAACAGGTAAGGAAGGAAATCCCTGTTGTGTTCATCCACTACATGTTCCCAGCTCCTCACCTCATTTTCCAATTCAACAGTCACTAGCTGTGCTTGGACTTTCTCATAGCGTTCCAGTTTTCGTTGGAGACCTTCTACCTCCTCTTTAAGCAGTCCGTTGTTTTCCTTCATTTCCCTGTGGTAGGAAGAGATGATTAGAGTCATACCACTCCATTCACTCTCACAAACTTCCAGATACACAGGCAATCCCAGGGGAGCCCTGACATTTATGACACAACTGACTCACTTCTATGACCCTCACAGCAAAGCCACCGCTACAGAATAACCCAGCAGCTTTATTTAGCTGATTTTTGCCTTCCTTAAGCACCATCCCAATGATGTCCAAACAACCTGAAGTTTTGTATCTTCTTTACTGATTGGTGAACCAGCATGAAGAGTAATAAAAGACTCCCAGCTCTAATCTTCAGTCAGACTGAATGCAGGATTCGAGCACAGCAAGAGGTAGACACTTGAGCTTTGAGTACTCCAATGAATAAGCAAGCACTGAGTCTGTTGGGTTTTACTTCAGAGGTAAGGGTGTGATGAAACTCAATTAAAAAACTACCTTGTCTGTTGGTATCATGTTTCTGTACACAAAAAAATAATCAGGAGAAAAGACTCCAAGATAAACAATTTAAAACTATGCACTTAGTGCCATGGTCTAGTTGACTGGGTAGGACTGGGTGATCTTGGAGGTCTCTTCCAACCTGGTCAATTCTGTTCTATACTGAAACAGTAACACAAAGCAAGCCAAGGGAAATTTGATTTTAGTTGACAAAAAACATTCAGGTAATTCAATGGTGCCAGGTCCAGCTGGAGAGCTGTGACTAGTGGTGTCCCCCAGGGATCACTGCTGGGGCCAGTCCTGTTCAACATCTTCATCAAGGACATTGATGAGGGCACAGAGTGTCTGCTCAGCAAGTTTGCTGATGACACCAAGCTGGGAGGCTTGGCTGATCCAGCTGAAGGCTGTGCAGCCATCCAGAGAGACCTGGACAGACTGAGAGCTGGGCACAGAGGAACAAAATGAGTTTCAACAAGGACAAGTGCAGAGTTCTGATCTGAGGAGGAATAACAAACTGCACCAGTACAGGCTGGGAGGTGATCTGCTGGAGAGCAGTCCTGTGGAGAGAGACCTGGGGGTCCTGGTGGATAACAAGTTATCCATGGCACAGCAATGAGCCCTTGTGGCCAAGAAGGCCAATGGGATCCTGGGGTGTATTAGGATGAGTGCGTCCAGCAGACCAAAGGAGGCTCTCCTCCCCCTCTACTCTGCCCTGCTGAGACCTCATCTTGAATACTGTGTTCAGTTTTGGGCTCCCCAGTGTAAGAGGGACAGGGATCTGCTGGAGAGGGTCCAGTGGAGGACTCCAAGGATGATGAGGGGACTGGAGGGCATGGTTTATGAGGAGAGGCTGAGAGACCTGGGGCTTTTTAGTCTGGAAAAGAGAAGACTTAGGGGGGACTTGATAAATGTTTATAAGTATCTGAAGGCTGCCAGGAGTGAGAGGACAGGCTCTGCTTACTGCTCCCTGGGATAGGACAAGGAGCAATGGGTGTAAGATGCAGCTCCCCCTCAACACAAAGGGGAACTTCTTTACTTTAAGGGTGACAGAGCACTGGCACAGGCTCCCCAGAGAGGTTGTGGAGTCTCCTTCTCTGGAGACTTTCAAGGCCTGTCTGGATGTGTTCCTCTGTGATCTGTTAGATAGTATTGTCCTGCTCTGGCAGGGGGGTTGGACTCAATGATCTCTTTGGGTCCCTTCCAAACCTATGATAATTTGAGCTTGGTTTATTTGGCTTTGGAAAAGGTTGGTTTTGAGGTTGATGGGGAATTGCTTGGTTGTTTTTTAAATGCATTCAAAAAAATTGAAAGTTTACTTAAAACCACCTAAACCCAAACAACAACAACAACCCTTTAAGGCAAGGTCTTCCACAGTACACAGCAATTCAATTTTTCGCATGAATTGCTGCTTCAAACCCCCAGAAATTCCACTCTACCAAGAGTTGTATCACAGCACTTCAGAAATTTAAACAAAAAGACTTCCAAAACACTATGCTGGGACAACAGGCTTTTAAAATAGTGGTAATAATAACTAAGCCAAAGTAGTTATTGAACAAATGTTCAGCTCTCTCTTCTCTCCAACAGGGATTTCTTTACCACAGAATATCATAGAATCAAGCAGGTTGGAAGAGACTTCCAAGAACATCCAGTCCAAACTAGCACCCAGCCCTGGCCAGTCAACCAGACCATGGCACTAAGTGCCTCATCCAGGCTTTGCTTCAACACCTCCAGGGACAGTGACTCCACCACCTCCCTGGGCAGCCCATTCCAATGCCAATCACTCTCTCTGCCAACAACTTCCTCCTAACATCCAGCCTAGACCTCACCCACCACAACTTGAGACTGTGTCCCCTTGTTCTATTGCTGGTTGCCTGGCAAAAGAGACCAACCCCACCTGGCTACAGTCTCCTTTCAGGTAGTTGTAGACAGCAATGAGATTAGCCTTGAGCCTTCTCTTCTGCAGGCTGCACACCCCCAGCTCCCTCAGCCTCTCCTCATAGGGTTTGTGTTCCAGGCCCCTCACCAGCTTCATTGCCCTTCTCTGGACACGTTCCAGCACCTCAACATCTCTCTTGAATTGAGGAGCCCAGAACTGGACACAGTACTGAAGGTGTGGCCTGACCAGTGTTTCCTGAAGCTCTGGAGAGTTCACCACTACCTTTAAACAGTGAGTTTTGTGCTAACAAACAGATATCAGCATCCAGAATGATCAACAGACTTTCTGTGAGGCACTTGATGTGTTCAGGAAGATCACCCAGATCTTGGCAAATCCTCTCATCCAGTAACCATCACATGTGACACTTCTGCTCAAGTCCTGTGGAGTATTTATATTAACTAAATTTCCCTCCTTCTCAAGTTTCCCACATGGAAGCTCAGAAGAGGGATTTGAATAGCAGGTACAGGAGAACACAAGAGAACCCTCTCAGTGACTGAACCCTTCCTTCACCTGAAGTAGGCATTTTCCTCCCTGAGCTGGCGTAATTCCCGCTCCATTTTCGGGAAACGGGCCAGTTCTGCTTTCATGTTCTTGACAATTACAGCATCATGTTCCTGCTGGGAGAGCTTCTGTTCCAGATCCTGGAAAACGGGGAATGACAAGAGGACAACAATGATTAACGTAGGACTCACACCAGCTACCCCTCCACTGCATTTTTAAACTCAAATCTATGACTTGAATGAAGTGGGAAGGGGATGCAGTAGGTCTTCTGCTCCAATCTATTGCTCAAAACAGGAATGACTTGTTCCACTTCTAACACCTGACCTGGCCTCTTCCCTACCCCTGTTCATCCTAACAAAAGTAAATCACTGCTAATCATTAAAAGGACCTTCTTCTATTGACTAAACCAAACCTGTGATCTTCTTGTCCTTTATTTCTCTATCAGTCAATAAAGCATAGAGAGAGGCACTGGGATAACCTGCAAGAATTAGAAATGCAAAGAGCTACCCAAACTTGCATTTTAGCATTATGGTAGAGGTAGTTTTTTTCACCACACAAAGAAATTCAAAGAAGAGAGCTGTCTAATATCCTGTTTCCTGACTTTTCCTTTCAATGGAAGGTTCCTGCAATGGCAGAACTGGCAATGAAGCAGGCTGCCAAGAACCACAGGCAGTGCCACTATCAGCAGCAATTCTCCCATCAACCTGCATGTTGATTTGAAAGGATCTAAAGCATCTCTATAGTCACATTTAACTTGGTGTGGCTTTTAAAGTTTTGAAAGTAATTGTACTTTCTAAAAGAGCCAAACCCATCTCCAGAGGAAGGAGAAAAGTAACTGTAGCTGCTGGGTTCATTCTCCATCACTTACAAGACGACTGCTCTAGAAGGTAATCCCTTGCAGAGCAATTTTGTGCTCTAGCAGATGACCAAACAGAACATAGCACAAGGATATAAATCACCTTTCCATAGAGAAGGCACAGGTGGAGCTTTTCCCTGTCAACTGATAGAGAAAGGTGAAGTGTGTCCTGTTAGAGCCAACTGTAGGCTGCCTGATCCATCCAACTGAACTTAGCAAACAGCTTCAACTCCTGCTGGTCACCAAATCAGATTATTCCATGACAATCTAACCCTTTTTTAACTCCAACACTCCTTTCACGGACGAAAACCAAAACTAAAGCTTTACACAAAGCCAGAGAGTTTCTTACCTTAATCTTCTGCTCATATTCTGTCAACAGAGATTGGCTTGCTTGCAAGGTCTGGATTTGCTGACTAGCCTCTTGCCATTTTCTGTTAGACGGAGACACAAGAGGTGTTCAACACCCAGGAATCACATACCAGAAACAGCCAAATGCAGAAGTAGTTCTGACAAATGTTTTCAAACACCACTAAGAAGGTATAGAGTGCTCTTATGGAAGACGGTCTTTCACACTGATACCATCTCCCTCTAATTTAGAGGCAAAAACACCCATTTTGATAACAAGGAGTATGAGAAATATGCAGAACTCAAGGCACCTTAACTCTGAAAGCAACAAATATCCACTTGCAGTAAATAAAGAGCACCTTTGGACCCAAAGAGCTGAACACAGAAAGCAAGGATAAACACACTCCTTCCTACCTTTCAACTACCCCTCAACTACAATCCCAGGCTTGATATTTGTGTTCTATCTCTAAAGTTTGGATTAGCCTTTCCCAAATGTCTTCTGCTAACTCTCTACCATGAGCATGAGACACCATTGAGATTTTAAGTTCAAATCTGCCTTTTTTTCTCTCAAGGTAACAATTAACTTGCACCTCAGAGCTAGTTTCAAACAAAGGTTGTAACCACACATCCAGATCAAAGAACTCTTTTGAAGAGCGGAAATCAAACACTGTTGAAAGTTCTGAGTGAAGACAGCTGCAGAAGACTGAAGTTTTGTTTGCCTTTTTCTCCCTACAGTCATTCATCCCCTGCTTACTTCTGTTGAACATCCAGCTGTTCCATCAGTTCCTGCTTCTGAGAGTCTTGGCTTGTCATCTGCATCTCTTGATTCATTATATTCCACTGCAGCTCAGACATTTTCCCTTTTAATATAGTGATTGTCTGAATTAATGGAAAGAGAGAACACATATATAGGATTATGACTCTCCAAGCTGGGCATTATGGATGGTGACAGACAAGAAATCATATCCAACTAAAAGTACTGAACCTAGAAACAATCCCACTCTCTGGCAAATCTTCAGACTGCAATTCACCTCAAAAACAAAAGCAACAGAAAATCATTAAGTCACTTTAATCTGTCACCCAAAATTGTCATTTCCATTACCTATTAAGTGGGTGACCTCAAACTGGCACAAAAAGTATCAAGCTTCAAAGCTAAATGATGATAAAACACAAGTGTATATATAGAATCAACCAGGTTGGAAGAGACCTCCAAGATCATCCAGTCCAACCTAGCACCCAGCCCTAGACATTCAACTAGGCCACGGCACTAGGTGCCTCATCCAGGCTTTTCTTGAGCACCTCCAGGGATGGTGACTCCACCACCTCCCTGGGCAGCTCATTCCAAAGTCAAAAAATAAACTGAACATGTTTGGTTTTGCCTCAACCAGTCACCACTAAGCATTAAGCTGTCCTTAAAAGTAGGGACCAGTGGTTTCTAAAAATTTTCTTCTAAGTACCTGAAGCCTCAAGAAAACCTCAGAGGTTTGTCTCAGCCATTACTCAGCTCCCTTCAACAGAGAAGTGGAGAAAAGCCTCCAAGCATAACACAGGGTGTGTTCTACACAGACACACAGGGGTCTCATCTTGATGTGGAATTAACAGATAACTGGAACTGCTGCATTCATTTCATGTGTGGGGTTAGTTTCCCCCCACACCTTGACCTTCCCCCTGGATTTAATCACTTACAGAATAGAATCATAAGAATGGTCTAGGTTGGAAGGGACCTCAAGGATCACCCAGCTCCAAACCCCTGCTGTAGGCAGGGACACCTCCCACTAGAGCAGGTTGCTCAAGGCCTCATCCAACCTGGCCTTGAACACCTCCAGGGAGGAAGCACCCACAATTTCCCTGGGCAACCTGTGCCAGTGTCTCACCACGCTCACAAACTTATACCTAGCATATTAAATCTGTTCACCTGCTTTACCACATAGATACATTTTCAGTGGCACCTAAGCAGGAGGAAAGCTTAGGGACTTGGCAGTTGTTGATCCACAACCAATGCAGGAAAACAAATGAAACAGAAAAGTTGCAAATGAACAAGTGGAAGTTAACTGTAACAGTATCTGAAAAGTCTGAGGGTTAAGAAAATGCTCCTCCTCATTCAGAACTGAATCTATTATCCAAGCATCCACTCTGCAGTGGAGCACACAAGCATTTAAGACACACTTTGTGCATAACTTCAGTCTCATCCACTCGACAGCTCTCCTTACTTCCCTGAACACCTTCCCATCTTATCTCCTCCATCATTTCCCCTTTCCTTACTCAAGATCATGTAACCTGACTTCCAAGCCTAACGTTGTATGTGCCTTATGCTTTTTTAATCCTTCTTCACATCAACCTGCCCAAGAAATCCTATCAGTAACTAACACAGCAGCACATTCTGACCTGCTCACTTGTGCCAGGACTTGGCTAGGTTCTACGCTTGGACAGCCAAGGCTCACACCACCAGGGCAGTTTCCAGATGATGAACACAGTGATTCCAATTTATTTACCTTTCTTTTTTAGGTCAGAAAGGACATTTTCAGTTCCCAAGAACTGCAAACTCAAGTGAAGCCATGAACAGATTAAAAAAATTACACTGTTCTTACTTCATTAGCTTCAGCTAATTTGCTCTCCTTTTCTTGCAGCTTCTTACTCATTGTCTCCATGCTCTTCTTATAGGATTTGTTCATCTCCATTTGTTCTTTCAGTTTATTTTCAGCTTCTGTTTCCCTTTCCTGATACTGCTTTATGCGTGTGAGCAGCTCCTGGTTACGATCAGCCTCTCGCTTGTAAAGGAAAAAAGAATGCACAGAGATGTAAGAAAATAGCACAAAGATGAAGCTTTTTTGTTCCTGCTGTTACATCCCTCATTACTGTGGTCACCAAGGCACCCCCAAGAAGCACTGCTACTCAGACCACAGCTTTCATCTTTGCATTAGCAAGAGCAAAAGAATCAATCCAGTGTCAAGGAACTACCCAGGACCGTGGAGCTAAAAAATAGAGACAGAGTCTTCCAAATCTCTTAGGCTGAGACGTGACTATGAGAGCACAGACTTGGTTTCACAAACTTCACTGCACACACTCAAGCAGATATAAGATGAAAACATCTGATGCTTCAATTTAAAGCTGGCCCATGCATAGCAAATTGACTTTCAGGAAGTCAGATATCAGGAGTTGGGTTAATGAGACAAACTTCCCTCTGCAACTTCAGGAAATTGTATGAGGCTATTTAATGAGGGCTTAGTGCTCAGGATTATTGATGAACACAATCAATACTTGTGCACTCTGAAGACCTTCCATACACCATTTCAGTTTATTCCTACCACAAATTGAATAACTCTTATTGAAAAACTGTGCAGTAAATTGCTTTGCTAATCAAAGCAAAACGAGACATGGATTTACATAGTAAGCAAGGATTATGCAAAGCAATGTGAGGCTCCTTAAAACCTTTATCCACATGGCTCAAAAAAACTACAAAATCTGAGCTGGGTAATTACCACAGTGCTGGATTAGTGCTGCTCCCTTTTTTTTTGTACCAGTATTTTAAGGGTTCCTCTGACTGACTCAGCTACATTCCAGTTTGAACTCTTCCTGGCTTAGTCCCACATCACCTGACTTCAGAGGAACAGGGGATTTAGTCACTGACTTGCCCTTTCACAGCTAGCCATTACATCTGTCACCCAGCACCCTAGTATAATACAACAAAACATGTTTATTCCTTTTTAAATAATCAGCAGCATGTAAGAGACCTCCAAGATCATCCAGGCCAACCTAGCACCCAGTCCTAGACAATCAACCAGACCACAGCACTAAGTGCCTCAGCCAGGCTTTTCTTCAACACCTCCAGGGACAGCAACTCCACCACCTTCCCTGGGCAGCCCATTCCAATGCCAATCACTCTCTCTGGCAATAACTTCCTCCTAACATCCTGCCTATACCTCTCCTGGCACAACATACCAGACTCCAGAAAGTGTCAGTTTTTCTGCTGGTGACAACCTAAGTGGGGCTTTTTTCTGTAGCTCATGTACCAGACATGAGCTGCACTTCACTTCCTGCTAAGGGTCCCAGGCTCAAAGTCAGCTTTGTTTGGCAGGGAGATGTGACAGCTGCCAAACCTTGCAGGGACCAACCATCAACCACTGTCAGTCAGACCAGTGCAGCTGCCTTGGCTGTCTTTTACCCTCACAGCCAAACTTCCCAAAGTTTTCCCTGCCCACGATCCTGATTAAGAGCAGCAGCAGCATATTACAACTTCCTTTTAACATCCAGCCTAGACCTCCCCTGCCACAACTTGAGACTATATTCCCTCATTCTGCCTAGCAGAAGAGACCAACCCCACCTGGCTACATCCTCCCTTCAAGTAGTGGTAAACAGCAATGAGGTCACCCCTAAGCCTCCTCTTCTCCAGTCTAAACACAACAAACTCCACAGATCTACTACTTATTTCAGTAACACAGTTAAGCAAACTTATGTGGGCATAAAATCAGCAAGCAATAAAAGCTGTTAGTCCCTGAGTGAGGCTCACTGCTTTATCAGAGCAAGCTCTCTCGGGTGACAGCACATGGCTGGCACTGCTACCATTCCAATTAATTACAGGCACACAAACTAAACGCTTGTGATTGTGCCAGCAGAAGTTTACATTCATCTGGGAGAAAAACACTTAAATACTTCTGGGAGAAACAAGCAACAAATCCCTTTTGTTACCGTTACTTGTGACAACTTCGGTGCTAAACTGTCAGAATCTAGTGATCAGACCACCAGTTTGTCCATCAAGCAAGGCTTTGGTGTTCACACCCTTGTGCACATTAGCAAGGTGGCGTACTGTGAGGGAATTGGTAGAGTGAAGCAGTTGGTGCTGAGATCTGGATACCCACACCACCATCACATTCTGCAGTACATGCATTCCAGAGGCATTTACTATGGATTCATTGAAGTCTTGCTCTGAAGACAGCATCTCTTAGCAGTTGGGGGGAACATTAGGCTTGCTCCTGGACTGCATCTTTTAGTTAGTTTCATCAAAGCTGACATTTTAAGACACACTACTGCAAATCAAAGCACAGCACATGAGAAGTCAAGAGCCTATTCCTGATCCAAACTAAAACACCAATGCAGACACACCACATATGTTCCAGCTCAGCTCTATGACACCAACCCATGCACAGCTGTCATACTTACTTCATAGTTTCTGGCATTGGTGTTAGCTGCCTTCTCTAGCTCAATGCGAGCTCGTTTGTGGCTAAGCTCCATCTGCATCTTCTCCCTTTCCACTTGCAGGAGCTGGGATTTGGAGTGGATCTGCCCAGCCTGTTCTTCCAACTAGCCAGGTCATGCATGAAAAGAGACATTACACACCATTAACAGCACTGCAACAACATCATCTTCCACCCCATACTGCTCACTGCATGACATTTTACAGTTTAGAAGAAACCTGTGTTTGTTGTACTTGTCTTCTCACACCAGGTGCAACAGAGGAAACCAAGAGTTTACCAACACACTCAGAAACCCACACCAAGCAACAGTGTTGCTTAAACATTAGCGAATTTCAAGTTCTTCATTCAGAATTTCTTAATCTCTAAAGGCACTCACAACAAAATGTACTTCTCCCTGTAAAAAAAGGTTAATTATGAACTGCCCAAGGCTCATAAAAATAACAGCAGCTACCCAACAGCAGAGATCATGCTCCCCATGAAATTTAACTGCTGTGCAAAGTAACATGTTCTTCTATTGCCTGCTACTGCATAATGCTTCCTTTTTTTTATCATTCCAATTACCTCACAGCACATATAACATTAATTAAATACCTCACATCCAAACAGTGGCAACCAGCACAGAGCTAATGAAGGCTCTCTAAACAGAGCAAGCCACCTCTAGCCATCTTCGCAACCAGAGAGGTACCACAACAGAAAATGCCTATTTTTTGTCAGCATTCCAAATGCAAAGCTTATTTTGTACTTAGAGACTGAAGTTAAAAAGAAAATAAATTATTCCAGCCTAATAAACCATCCTCATGATCCAGCCTGTCGACATACTCCGTGCTTTGTAAGGCAGCTCACAGGAAATAGTCACAACCCACATCACAAGTAGAACCAGAGCAGAAAGCACAAATGGTCACCATATCAAAGCCATAGCATAAGGCAAGGCTCCTGTAAGTGTTCAGGCAAAAAGATTTTAAGGAAGCTTGAAGGGAAAAAAAGGTAACAAATTACTTACTAGAAGAGTAACAGATATCAAGTTCCTTTGTTCAGCAATATGAAAACAACTTACAATTTAATTTCCTGAGCTGGTGTAGCAACATAACAAGTAAGGAGTACTGATAGAACAAGCACAGAAGCAATTCAAAGGACCTTTCTTAAATTTTCACAAAACAGAAATAAATGTCTGACACTTCAGAAAAAAAAAAAGAAATCAAAGATTCCAGGGTGTTGACCAAAAGCAAGCTTCCACTATTGACCTGGCACGAATGTTAATCTAGAAAGAATGGTCAGATCTTAATTAAATCAATTCTGATCCCTGGAAACAAAAGGAGTCTACAACCACACTGAAGTGACACTGTAGGCAACACCAAGCTGAGGACACCTCACCTGCATCCTCTGCTGGTACTGAGCCTGCAAGGAGCTTTGAGATGAACCTGGCGTAGCCAGCCCAGACACCCCTTCCATACGCTGTGAAATAAAGTTGTTGAGGGATCTCAGGGTGGAAAAAACAGTGGTGTTGTCTTGCAAGTCCTCCATGGCTCTGGAAATACACAGAAAGTAATTAGCAGAACATTAAAAAGCAACCTCTGGTATAGTGGCTGCTTTGTTAGACACATCTCTGCACTGAGGAACCCCTAAGTGCGAGGTACAGGGTACAAAACCCAGCCTGCTCACTACATCAGCCACAGACTACTGCTGGGGGCAGCTCGAACCAGAAAACACTACCCAACCACACCCGAAGCTGCAGGTGTCTGAAATGAGCCACTGATGAGAGGTAGCCTGAGCTGCCCACCTGAAACTGTTTGCTTTTACTTCAGTAACTCCACCCCCTCCCCAAACCTCAGCCTATCAGCATACAAATAACAGGTGTCATAAATCACACTTAATCAGCTTCTCCTCTCCTATACAATCAAACATTGCAGGACATGAAGATCTACAGCACCTACCACTGACAAACAGAACTCGTTACTCTGCCTCCAAACACATGAGGTTGAAAGCAGGTGTAGGAAATTACTCCACATCAGCAGCAAACTCTGCTTCCCACACAGCTTGATTCTGGTTTCCAGAAAGCACTTTGCAATCTAATTTCCAGTACCAAGACTTCTCAAGCTCACAGATCACTTCTCTAAGAAAAATTGTGTCTCCTCGTTCACATAAAAGCTTTTAGGACAGATTCTGCAGTTCTTCCTTCACATCTGGAAGGGTACTAACTAAATGGCCAAACACAAATGGAGCCTAGAGCTCAGAAAGCCCAACGAGGTTCCCTGGGAGACTTCAGGAGGTGAGTGCCTCTAGTGACTGCACACGCCACAGAGACCCAGAAACTCAAAAGAAAGTTCAGGACCAGGAAAGGCAAAGCACAAGATGCACACAGCCTTATGTGACTTCATCCTCTCCAGGGATCTACTTGGCAGAGTGGCACGGGAGAAAGCCCTGGAGGGAAAAGGGGCCCAAGAAAGCTGGTGCATGTTCTGCAAGCCCAGGAGCAGTACATGCCAAGAAGGACTAAGGCAGGCAAGAGTGGCAGGAGGCTGGTGTGGGTGAACAAGGTGCTCCTGGACTTACTTGGGCAAAAAAGGAGAGTCTGTAAGCAACAGAAAGGAGAACAGGCCATGTGGAAGGACTACAAAAAAGTTGCCCAAGCATCCAAGGATCAAGGCCAGGCTGCATGAGACCTTGAGCATCCTGGTCTAGCGGAAGGTGTCCCTGCCTATGGTACAGGAGTGGGAACCAGGTCACTTTCAACCTAAACCACTCTACGAACCCATAAATTCGTCTGTAAAGCCCCAGCAGACAGGTACGTCCCCACCTCTCCAGCGAAGGAAACCCTTTGGCAAAGGCTCCCTCGCAGGGCACCTGGGACCCCCTGCGCTCACAACCGAGCGCCCAGCGCCGAGCGCCAAAGCCCCGGCAGCAGCCGCCGCGAGGGCACGGCTGCTCCTCTGCAGCCGGTCCGCCATGGGCACTGCGTGGGCTTGGTCCTCACGGAACCTCATCGAGGTCGCGGAGGGGCAACGGGGCTCCGGTATCACCCACAGCCCTGCCCCGCCTCGGAGGCGGCGAGCGGCCGTCCGGGGAAGGGAGGAACGGCGACACGGTACAGCCTCCTTACCTCTCTCTCGGGTGGCCGCGCTCGGCCGGACGCGAACGCCAGCCGGGCCGAGAGGGGCCGAGCGGAGCCGAGCGCAGGCGGCGGCCCCAGCCCGCTCCGGTGCCTGCGCTCAGCCGCGGCGGGCGGCGCGCGCCCCGCTTGGATCTCCCTCCTCGGCCCGGCCGAGATCTCACGGGAGCTGGCGCGCGGCTCTCGCGCGAGCAGCGCCCGCGCCGCCGTAAGCACGGGGCT
Source organism: Pogoniulus pusillus (assembly GCF_015220805.1). Classification (NCBI taxonomy): domain Eukaryota; kingdom Metazoa; phylum Chordata; class Aves; order Piciformes; family Lybiidae; genus Pogoniulus; species Pogoniulus pusillus. The sequence goes on along the minus strand of NC_087276.1, from coordinate 26,570,722 downwards.
AGGCGCGCACCGCCGCCCTACCGTAATGCCTCCCTATGGGCGCGGCACTTCCAGCCCGGCCTCCTCCCGCCTTCCCGCGACGCACTGCCCCAAAGCCGCTGCGTGCCGGGGGCCGAGCTGCAGCGCTCCTGCTGCCCCTGCAGCCCCAGGAGCAGCAGGGAGAGCGGACGCTCAGCCAGCGCGCTGCTCGCTCCAGCGCCTGGGCCGGCCGCCGGCCACGGAATTTGCACGGCGTGAACCGACTCCGTGTTTCCCCTTTCCCGAACAACAGGTAAAGCGCCCCCCGCTACCCGCTTTAGACTGTTGGGATAACGCCCTCGCCTACAGCGTTCAGTACGGTGATCCAGATCGGGAGGTTTGGACGCATCTGTAAGCAGTGCCCGCGGAGATGTTCCTACGGCGAAAGATCTGGAAGCCCTAAAAACAGGCAGTGCTACCAGCCCCTCTGGTAGCTTATGCTACAGTCAGCCTGATGAAAACGCTATTTGATATTGAAGTTGTCAGTTCCAGGTGAGGCAGTGGCTACCTTTACTTCTGCAAACAGAATCCCCGTATTGAATCGGTAATTCCCCTTGTTGGTAATGCAAGGAACATCTTCTCCTTTCACCTCTGAAACATCATAGGCTTAACATTACTGAAAGCAGAGAGGAACTTACCTCCTCCGTAGCGATGGCACAACTGGCGAGTGAACCAACCAGTGAGGTTGCCTCTTGGACCTGCTTCTTGTGAACAAAGAACACGTCGGGAAAGGTTGGAAGCCACCTAGGGCATAGTGACCACAAAACTATCTGACTTTTCAGTCTTTGGGGAAGTAAGGAGCTGGCTCAGTAAAACTGCCACCTTGGACTTGCAGAGAGTGGATTTTAGCCTGTTCAGGAGACTGATGGGCAAAGTGCCTTTGGAAGGCAGTCCTGAAGGGTACAGGAGTCCAGGAAAGCAAGCTGGACATACTTTGAGAAGGAAGCCTTAAATGCACAGGAGCAGGCTGTGCCAAAAAACACTGGCCTGACAGAATAGGGAGCTTTGGCTGGGCCTTAGGAACAAAAGGAGGGTTTATGGCCTTTGGAAGAGGGGCAGGCCTCTCATGAGGACCCTAAAGATGTAGTGAGGCTATGTAGAGAGAAAGGAAAGCCAAAACCCAGCTAGAACTCAACCTAACTACAGCTGTTAAGGACAATACAAAATGTTTCTATAAATAATTAGCAACATGTCCAGTGTCTGCTCTACCAATGGTCCAGGTCCCAACGTGCAGGAGAGCATCATCTAACATGTGCTAATAAACTACACCAGCTTTTAAGGAAGATAAAGAGGCAATACATTGTCTGAAACTCCACTTGCTGTTCCCTCTCAACCACCTTTGTGGTTAGTCTCATGTACTGCAACATTAGTAGTGCAATGATTTTCAAGCACACATTAAAAACTCGTATAATCACTGTTTTATTTTCATTTCCATTACTCCAGCCCCAGAGGTGGCCTTTCAGATTGCTCCTCTCCATTCCCAACTGTTTTCTCCACAGGTGAGAAGCTAGATTGGCTGTCACTGCTTGTATAAGTTGCAGATAAACCCAGTAGGACACCACCCTGTTTATTTTTAATTGGGAATGCTCAATGTGCTTAAGAGATGTGGCAGATTTTTCCAGGTTCATCTCAACAAGGGAACAGCTCAGGTCAGGGGTTGTATTCCTGGTATTTTTCTTCAAACATATGCCAAGTTCAACTTTCCAATCAATGCCTGATCACCTGTTTGATAACCTGCAGTTCTCAGCTTTCATCTTCCTTTGTACAGTCTTGCCAGATAATAAGATTCAGCAGAGTCCTTCCGGCTGGCCTGAGGCTTTATAGTTCTCACGGTTTGGAACTGCTCCTTCAGCCTGTTTTCCAGCAGATGGGACTCATGTCCATCCCAGAATTTACAGAGCATTGTTCCTCTTGGCTTTAAAATACTTTGGGACAGATTCAGAAGGCCTAAACATAGACTGATCAGCTTCTGATGGTCCAGTTCTTTAATGCCTGTGGCATTAGGTGCCATGTCACTCAAGATAACATCCACCTTCTCTGCAGGAAGCAGGCTCTGAATTGTCCTCAGCGTGTTTGGGTCTGTAATGTCAGCCTGTGACAGGAAGACTGCTCCTTCCAGAGGAGAAATCCGCAGGAGGTCAACCCCAAGGATGAAACCAGTGGGGACAGAAGGATCTAGATTAGCAGAATGACAAATTGAACACTCAAAAGGTTGCAAATAACCCACAAGAGCTCTGTGTCAGTCAATAAACAAAACACCTATCACCTGCCATGTCTTCTTGTCATTAGACCATCTGCTGCATGGCTTGCTATAAGCTAATCCGTTCAAGGCATGAAAACTCAGTCACACTGGGTGAGGACTATTTTTCTTATCTTTCTTCTGCTCTTTCAAGATAGATAGCCCAGAAATCCTGGACAATAGTACAGATGATAACATCTTATCTTGTAAATATTAATGGCTTAAAACACATAACCAGTATGTGGTGGTTACCACCACTTCTCAGTGGCAAACACCTGCTGGAGGCTACACCAGTTTCAGAACCAGAAGAAGGGATGTGCTGTCCTTCAGCAAGACCCTGACAGGCTAGAGAGTTGGGGGCGGGGGGGGAGAAATTGAGTGAAATACACCAAGTGTGCTGCTATTCAGCAAGACCCTAACAGGCTACAGAGTTAGGGGGGGAGAAATTGAGTGAAATACACCAAGGACAAGTGTAGAGTCTTGCATATAGGATAAAACAACGCCAGGGACCAGTATAGACTGGAGGCTGATCTGCTGGAAAGCAGCTCTGGGAAAAAGGACCTGGGAGTCCTGCTGGACAACAGGATGACTGTGAGCCCAGCAATGTGCTCTTGCTGCCAAGAAGACTGCCTCTAGAATATCGTATCTAATTCTGGGCCCCTCAGTTCATGAAGGACCTCAAGGAAGTGCTTGAAAGAGTCCAGAACAGAGCCACAAAGTTGTTGAAGGCAGTAGAATATCTCCCTTATGAGGAAAGGCTGAGGGAACTGGGGCTCTTTAGCTTGGAGAAGACTGAGGGGTGGCCTCATTTACATTTATAAATGTGTGAGGAGCAAGTGTTGGGAGCTGGGCTCTTCTCACTGATGTCAAATAATAGGACATGGGGCAATGGGTACAAGCTGGAGCACAGGAGGTTCCATGTAAATATATAGGAAAACTTTTTCACTCTGAGTGTGAGAGAGCCCTGGAACAGGCTGCCCAGGGAAGCTGTGGAGTCTCCTTCACCGGAGACGTTCAAAACTCACCTGGATGTGTTCCTGCATAGAATCATAGAATCAACCAGGTTGGAAGAGCACTCCAAGATCATCCAGTCCAACCTAGCACCCAGCCCTAACCAATCAACTAGACCATGGCACTAAGTGCCTCATCCAGGCTTTTCTTGAAGACCCCCAGGGACGGTGCCTCCACCACCTCCCTGGGCAGCCCATTCCAATGGGAAATCACTCTCTCTGTGAAGAACTTCTTCCTAATATCCAGCCTATACCTACCCTGGCACAACTTGAGACTGTGTCCCCTAATCTGATCTGCTCTAGGTGGTCCTGCTCTAGCAAAGGAATTGAACTAGATACTCTTTCAAGATCCCTAACATTCTGTGCTTCTGTGTGCTCTTCTCCACAATACAGGTAACCAGAACACTTCATTACACCTCCAGCAGCACCTCACAGCAAGCCTGTATTTCACAAATATGATTTCTCTATAGCACATGAAGATTTGAGTCTCCAGTGCCACGCAGGCACACACCTTCACCCTTCTGTCACTGACTGAAGCTTGCCACCACCCGTGTCCCCTCTCTCCACCCCCACCATCTCACACACTTCAGGATGAGTATCATCCCCAGCTAGCTGGCCAGACACATGCACTTACCAGCACCCAAGGCATTGACCCTCTCTACAGCAACCTGGCTCCAAGCACCAGGCGCAGCTCCACAGTCAAGAACAGAAAATCCTGGACGAAGAATATGAAACTTGTCATCCATCTCCAGCAATTTGAAGGCACTTCGGCAACGGTAGTGCTGCTGCTTTGCTGCCTTAACAAAGGGATCCTTGAAGTGCCTCTGCAACCACTGGTGCTCAGTTCCAGTTTTCTTCAGAGACCTCACTGCTGTGTGGAGACATTTGCTCACCAAGCAACGATAGCTGCCCAGAAAGACAGGCAAAGCCATCAGTTAGGGCACACTCACCATGGAGGTCCAAAGTCTCTGCGGTAATGAACTGTAACCTCAACTGCAGCTCCTCTCGGGCTCAAAATTAAAAAGCCTCCAAATTCGAGATTCTTGGCACTTTTTCTTACGTGCTCCGAGCAAAATTAAAGGGCTGGGTTTGGGATGGAGGCCTCACAGGTCACCTCCCGAGCACAGGCAGGAAAGAGGGTCCCACACCTCCGCCGCTCCTCGCTGCTGCTCTGGCCTTTGTGTCCAAGGCCCGCAGGGCACACGGCAGCTGGGCCGCAGCGAGCGGCTGGCAGCCGCTGCGGGGAGAGGCCAGAGGTGCAGCAGTACCACCAGGGCTGCCCCAGCTGCGGGAGGCTGCGGGCAGCGCTCCCTGCCTGCCACAGGCACTGCTACCACCACCTTCCAATGCTGCCCCGCTCCAGCATTTCCAACAGCGACAAACGCCCCGCGCCCATGCCCCGCTCCGAACCGAGATTTAAGGTGCTGAGACTAGCACCGCACCTCGCCGGGGTGACCTCGCCGCGGTCACCAGGCCGCCGCCCGCGACTAACGCCGCATCTCCTCGGACACCCCCACCGCCCCCCGGCACGGCACGGCACGGCCCGGCACGGCCCGGCCCGGCACGGCACGGCACGGCACGGCACGGCACGGCACGGCACGGCACGGCACGGCACGGCACGGCCCACCAGCCAGGCCAGGCCAGGCCTGAACCCCTGCCCTCCTCAACCACTCTTCACACAGACCTGGCCCCCAGCCCCGCCATGACGGCGGCCTCGGCCCGCCCTCCCCTGACGGCTACCGCGGGGCGGGGCCGGAGCGGCGGCGGCGGCGCGGAAGGAGCCGGGAGCGGCGGCGGCGCGGGAAGAGCCGGGACCGGCAGCCGCGCTTTTGGGGGGGAGGAAGAGGCGAAGAGGCAGGAAACCTGTTAGAGGTGCCTGGGGGACGGGGACAGGGGAGCCAGGAGATGAGGGTGTTGGAGAGTGGTTAAAGATTCAGGGGGACGGCTGATGAGAGTCCAGGATTTAGGGAGGGAGGTCGACTTGGGAAGGCAGTCCTGGGGGATCAGGGATTTGGGGATGGAGGTGAAGTATTTGGGGAGGGAGCCCTGGGGATCAGGGGTTTGGGGATGGAGGTGAAGTATTCGGGGAGGGAGCACTGGGGATCAGGGATTTGGGGATGGAGGTGAAGTAGTTGGGGAGGGAGTTCTGGGGCATCAGGGATTTGGGGATGGAAGTGAAGTAGTTGGGGAAGGAGCCCTGGGGATCAGGGATTTGGGGATGGAAGTGAAGTATTTGGGGAGGGAGCCCTGGGGATCAGGGATTTGGGGATGGAGGTGAAGTAGTTGGGGAGGGAGCCCTGGGGATCAGGGGTTTGGGGATGGAAGTGAAGTATTTGTGGAGGGAGTCCTGGGAGATCAGGGATTTGGGGATGGAGATGGAAGTAGTTGGGGAGGGAGCCCTGGGGATCAGGGATTTGGGGATGGAGATGGAAGTAGTTGGGGAGGGAGCCCTGGGGCATCAGGGATTTGGAGAGGGTGTTCTGGGGAGACAAGGATTTGGCAATGGAGGTTAAGGTTCTGGGGAGTGGGGGGATCACGGATGTGGTGCTTGGGGACGTGGCTTAGAGGTGGAGTTGGCAGTGCTGGGTTAGTGTTTGGATCTGATTCTTTACAGGTCTTCTCCAACCTAAACGATTCTGTGATCAAATATCTGGGGAGGGAGGTCGGGAGGAGTAGAAGGACGAGGTTTAGTGGGGAGTGGAAGCAGGCGTTGGGAGAGGAACTAGGGGACCAGGGTTTTGGGCCAGGAATGGTGGGAACCAGGTGTCTGGAGAGGGAGTGCTGGGTGTTTGGGGGGCTTCGAGGCCATCTGCCCCCCACCCTGCGCTGGAGGAGCAGCCTGGCATCCTCTCTGAAGGGTGCTGGGAGCCCTTTGGCAGAGCATGTCTTCCTCACTTCTCTCACCCAGGAGCCATGTGCACCTCCAGGCTCTTCACGCTTGTCCTGGTGGTGCAGCCGCCCCGCGTCCTCCTGGGCATGAAGAAACGTGGCTTTGGAGCCGGCCTCTGGAATGGCTTCGGGGGAAAGGTGCAGCCAGGAGAGAGCATCGAGGAGGCTGCTCGCAGGTGGGGCCTGGGTTGGTGCCCTGGGGAGAGTTGGGTGCTGGGGCAGGCTGGGCTGTGGAAGTGCTAGACCATTTGTAATGGGCTGCAGGTGGAGGTCTTATGGCTCCACAGATACCAGGCTTGTGGCCAGTGTGCTACTCGTGAGTGCAGTCATGAGCCACCTCTGAACAGAGAAAATTACCCACTCCACAGGCAATGGGGATCATCCACGTGTACAAGGAAACAGGACTGATTCCTGTTGCCTGGCATCTGCAAATCTTTAACTGTTTTCCAACCTACAAGCAGGCAGTTACCAACTGTCCTCCCTTCCATATCTCAGACTTCTAATCTAAACTTAGACCTGGTTTGCTAGTGTTGGGGCAAAGGTTCTTGTGCTATTCAGAAAGGTGCAGTTTAATTTGGGCTATATGGCAGAATTACAGCTTGTCATTGTACTGCTTAGTTTAAATGTTGAAGCTGTTGAACAGGTGCTACCTTCCAGTAGCATTTTTTGTACTACACAGAAACGTAGTGACAGATGATTAGAAATTCTCAGAGGTCTCTTATGAAAAGCACTGCAGAAATTTGTTCTTTGCCTACATGGCAGCATTTTCAAGCCCAAATGCTGAGTTAGGGAATTGAATTCCATCAGTACGCAGGTACAGCACCATTTTGGAAGCTTTTATTACTTATTTCTTGGAGCTCTTTCTTTTATCTAGTCATTAAAATTAAATAGCAGAATGCAACTGAATTGCAAAGCTGCTCTAAAAATTTGGTACCTTGTTCTTTACGTGCCTGTTGCTGACACAAAGCCACACTCTGCTGTGTTTTCATTTTCTGAGACAGGCCCAAAAACTGCCCTTGCACCTGCAGGAAGATCAGCCTTGATGTGCTCAACAGCTACCTAACAGCTTTTGCCCTGAATCCTCTCTCAGCTGTACCAATGCAACCACCTGGGTTCTGTGGTGAGCTAATCCAGGGGACAGAGGATCCTCTACACAGATGTGCATCCAGAGGCTCAGGGCAGACTTCATTGTTGTCTACAACTCCCTGAAGGGAGGCTATAGCCAAGTGGGGTTGAGCTCTTCTCCCAGGCAAGCAGCAACACAACGAGGGGACACAGTCTCAAGTTGTGCCAGAGGAGGTCTAGGCTGGATGTTAGGAGGAAGTTGTTGCCAGAGAGAGTGATTGGCATTGGAATGGGCTGCCCAGGGAGGTGGAGGAGTCACCGTCCTTGGAGCTGTTCAAGCAAAGACTCGATGAGGCGTTTAGTGCCATGGTGTAGTTGATTGGCTAGGGCTGGGTGCTAGGTTGGACTGGATGATCTTGGAGGTCTCTTTCCAGCCTGGTTGATTCTATGATTCTATTACATTGTAAAATTGTTTAGTTACTGCCAAATATGCATTAATTATTAACTGAAGACATGCTTGTGGCAAGTGCACCCGCCCCTACTGTTTCAAAGTGTCCCTTATTTTTGTAGACTAGACAAACCATGACTGGCTTCAAGACATGCTGATTCTGTTAGAGGTAGATAAAAAAAACTTTAAGTGTGTGGCATAAACAGAGCAAGTAATTGAATGTGCTTCAAGTAGCTGTGCATGGGAACGCATGGGAAAGAGCTGCCTGGCAAAGCTTCTCAAAGTGCTCTTAAAAATCTTGCCTTCCACTCTCTTGTTATAATAAATGTGCTTCCAAGGAACAGGAATGGAAGGTTTACACAGTTGCTTTGTGGGTTTCAGATGGCATTTTTGGATGGGGAGTGGTATTCCCAACCTTCTGCGTGCATGTAGTGTTAAAGAGGCTTCAGTTAGCCTCAGAGGCAGCTGGTCTCATAGCACGTGTGGCTGTTTTGGTGTTTGTTACCTGCTTCCCCACAGATCTAAAGGCTTCAGCTTGAAGCTGACAAAGTTTTTCTCTGTTTCAATGAAGCAGATCTCAAGAGTTCAGAGAATCACAGAACAGCTTGGGTTGGAAATTACATTAAAAAGTGCCTGGTTCCAACCCCTCTGCCATGGACAGGGACACCTTCAAAGCCCCATTCCACCTGACTTTGAACACTAGTAGGGATGGGGCACCCCCAGATTCCTTGGGCAACCTGCTCCAGTGTCTTGCCACCATCACAGTGAAGAATTTCTTCCAAATACTTAATCTAAATTTCTCACTTTGAAACAATTACCTTTTGTCTTTTCACTAGCATAGGACGAGGAGGGACTCTTTGGCCTGTCTCCTGATAAAAGAGTCTCTCCCCATTGTTCCTATAGGCCCCCTTTAAGTACTAAACAGCCATTCGAAGGTCTCCCTATAACTTCTAAGTGGCATAAAAGTTCTTGAGCACATCCAGCTGCAGTGATAGGATTGCTGGCACATTTTTGTCTGATCTCAGAAAAGACCATCAAGTTGCAGGGAGTATAAATAACACTAAACAATTTTCCTGAATCATCCCCTTCCAGCATAGACTTTTCCTCCCAGCCTCTACGAGCTTGAAACAACACAGAAGCCAGCCTCACCTGACACCACTGTGGTGTATGAGGCCAATTGTTTGGTGCCAGTTAGAACTCTGCTGTGCCCTGCTCTGTTTCACAGGTGCAGCTTCCACCTTTGGCTCACTGCAAGCCTTTTGAATGTGGTGATAAAGCTAGTAACTGCTTTCTTGTTCTCTCACTGCTTGCTTTCACACAAAGAAGTATTTCTTGCACAGGGAGCTCCTGGAGGAGAGTGGACTGACAGTGGACACCCTGCAGAAGATGGGTCAGATCACTTTTGAGTTCGTAGGCAACTCTGAACTCATGGATGTTCACATTTTCCGGGCAGATGACTTCCACGGAGAGCCAAGAGAAAGTGAGGGTAGGTCACTAGTGGAAGGGAAGGATGTATCCCTTCTGAGACAGGCTTGCTCCTGAAACACAGAACTGTTTGTGCCAAAATCTCTGAGAAGGGAGGCAGCTGGGCTGTCGAGGGAAGCTGCTTGTTGCTGGGCATTCAAAGCCTTAGCAGTGAAAACCCAAGAGAAAGTCTCATGCGAAGTTTGTTTCCTCCCACCAGAAATGCGCCCACAGTGGTTCCAGCTGGATGAGGTGCCCTTCAATTGCATGTGGGCAGATGATGCCTACTGGTTCCCCCTCCTGCTTCAGAAGAAGTTGTTTCGTGGCTATTTTAAGTTCCAGGGACAAGACACTATCGTGGAGCACACCCTGACAGAAGTGGAGGAAGTTTAAGAAAACAGAACCGCTCGACCCACGTGCTGCTGCCCGCATTGGGGTGGAACACCAGGAGTGCTGCTTGGAGAGGTCTCCTTTCTCAACTCTCCAGCAAAGGAGACTCACTTGTCAGGTGACCAGGAAGAAAGGAAAATCAGAGGGCTTCTTAGAGCAGAAATAAAAGTAATGATATTTTCCATGCTGTGAAGTTCCTGCTGTAGTATTACTTTAGTGGTTATGTGATTACTATGATGAAGGATTTACTGTTAAACTTTTTCTTTGCAGGTGGTTGATATTTTAAGCCTTTTTGTTTGGAAATGATTAAAATTATTTTTCAGTAAAAGCATGTAATATTCTGTTGTCAACAGCTAGCTGCCTTCTGGACTGTTTAAGAGCCTTCCAGAGGTTGGCATCCTTTCACAGAAACATTAAGTGGAATGTGATGCAGCAGAATCAATTTTCTTCTCAGTGCCTGTTGCTAGACAGGGATTCAGCATTATTTCCTGGAACAAGGTTAAGACTTGACCAGTGCTGTGAAAGCCTTCTGAAAAACCTCAGGTAAAGATCCCTCCCAGCTGAAGGTATAGTAAGATTATAGGAGTTAGGAAAACAAAAGTCAGGTAAAGTAATGGCACTGGTTGAGCCCTGTTTTCAGTCTTGTAGCTCCTGCCATGAACTCAGAATTGGTTTGAGCATTTCAGGTAAGAATATGCTGAACAAAACCAACTTGCAACAAGTTCATATAGCAAAGTGTCATCACTTATAGCTGCAGGCTTTGCCACAGGTGGGGTAGCAGGGGAGCTGTCAGCATGGGCAGCAAAAACTCTGCTAGAAATAACACACCACACACAACTTCTTACACAAGTTTTGTTGGTTTTAAACACTTTTACAAAGACATATAACACTTACAGATAGAATCTTGGAATGTAATACAGGATCTGTAAACATTTCCAGTCTACCAGCTGTAGTAATAGTTCTTTAATTCCTGCATTTGGATAAAGTGCTTCATACATAAGGCTATTTGAGCAAAGCAAAGATACAGGATATCCCAGGCAGGCAGAATTCACACCCTCTGAACAAGATTGCTTCTTGTCTCCCTCCAGCAGTTCTGAATAATTTATACCGCTCAAAAATGCCCTACTTGAGATGCTCAGTAAGCCACAGCTCCAACTTAAGAGATAAGAGTTAACACCTTTTCTTTTGTGCTGCACACCGAGTTACTTAGAGTTTCTGATACTTGTCTCTGGTTCTGACAGAGCAGGAAGGATTTCTGGCTGTTCTAACAGAGAAAGGCTCCAGGCACATGGAGAAAATAAGCATAAGAAGATAAACAATAGGTAGCTTGCAAGCTACCTTACTGTGTGGTAGGAAAGGAAGTGTCTGGCAGCCAATACCTGTTGTCTTACTTCCTGGTGGAAAGTGTAAATTGCATGGAGAGAGAGAGGAAAAAAAAAAGAACAAGTGTGGCTCAGGCTTGCACCTCTATTTGCTATTCCCTCTTCTGCAGTCAGCTCCATCCTTTGATGAAGGTGCTTTCACCAGCACTGACTTTGAGCTCATGTGACATTCCTGCTGCTGCAGCAGCTGTGGAGACTGACATGTTTTAATTAAGTTTTGTCCCCAGATGGTGATCTTTGTCTTTATAGGAAACAGCACAAACTAAAGATTGTAAATTAGCCTGTTACAAACTCCAGGAAATATCCCCTTGCACGATCAAGAGTAAAAGCACTGGAATGCAGCAAGGCACTGCTGAAAACATAACCTAGGAGGATCAACTTAGGAGGAAAATGGAAGATGGGGGGGGAAAAAGGATTAGAGATTAAGGTTGTATTGTAAATCCAGTTTGGAAAGGCTTGTAACACATACTGCTCAAAAAGCCTGTTTATTGCCACTTCACAACTCAAAGCAGAGGAGCCCTCAGGAGCAACAAAAGCACACAGCCCTTCTGATAAAGCTCTTTTCAGGCCAAATTTCAGGTTCTCAGCTGTTTACTAACCTCCACCACAGACACTGACATAAAGACAGGAGGCCTTTTCTGCCAGTGGCAAGTCCCCTGCTCTCAAGCAATGCCCTGAAAGCTTCCACTCAAGAAGGCACATTAACTCTTTGGCGCTATATCTTAAAGAAGCATCGGTTCTTGGACAGGCAGCAAGCACTCTGTTCATCTGGTTTGCTTAGTGTTTATTGCAATCTACCCAGCTACCAGCAACGGAACCAACTTCATTCAGTCTTGTTCTCACTTGCATATAGCAGAAGGCAATAACATGGAGGTAACTAGAACTGTTTCTCCTACACTGACTAGAGGACACAGACAGCTGAAGTCAACTCGACTGACTCCCTGCTGCATTCCCCTAGAGGAAGGAAGCTGCACTTGATGCTTCACTCTAAGTCTGACAGATCCCTAAGCTACACAGAACAAGTACAGCAAAAAAAAAATCCCTCACATAATGAGGTAAACATAATGGTGCTATTTGCACACTGACCAGTCTCCCAGAAATAAGGTTTGCACACTACAGGTTGTATGAAATAGTCTGTGCAGGAATTTAGACAGAAGCTTGGCAGTCCAGTACAAAATAAACTCCCAAAGTGCCACTTAGCTATATCAGCTCTGAGAACATTAGGCCTCTGTTCTCAGAATGCTCAGTGAACAGAGTAAAATCAAACCAAGAAAACCCCACCCTCAAAACTGCCCTTCTCAAAGGGGTGGGGGCTGGCAGTGGAGCAATGGGTGTTCTCCCAAAACAGCCCAATTCCAGTTTCTTGATAGGCAATGTGCTCTGTGGTTGCCATTATTGCAGCCTGTGCGCTGGGACAGCAGCATTCTTGCTTTGAAGGAGACCAGGGAAAAGAGGAGTTAGTCTGAAGTCCAAATGTGGTTTTGATGTTTGTTTGTTCAGGGGAGCATTTTGTTTGTTTTTAAATGAAGTTCAACATCATAACCTTCCCCTAAAAGGTGAGAAGTGCAAAGTTTCATTCCAGCTAATACTTTGCACATGGTCCTCACAACATAGCCTGGTCACCTACTTCAGCCAGACACCTTACACAGAAGATCCATCATGCAGGTATCAGACCTTGCCCCAAAGCACATAACATTTCCTCAGTCTGAGTGTTCACCACATCAGGCAAACAGGACTAAATGAGGGAGAACAGGTACAAAGACTAATCAAATGATTGGCCAGCACCTCCTGAAGATGCTAGGAGTGAGAAGTGTGTGAAACTGTGGTAAAAGGCTTCCACACTTGAACCATAAATTGTCTTCTTAGTCGAGACAAGGTCAAGCAAAACAACCTTTGGTGCCATTCTTGAGATGATACTATCTTTGTTACTGCACTGCAGAAGCACTTCCCTCCCCAGCCAGTTTGCTCTGGTCTGTGAGCAAACCTCTTCTGCATTGCTCTGAACATCTTCAGGAGAGAGAACCCAATCTGTCACCACCATTCACAGCTAACACACTTCACTGGGCAAGGACAACAGGCAAGAGGAAACATTTTAACAGGAGTTAACATTTGAGCTGCTATAAAAAGCTTTTAATAATGGATTCTGAGCAAGGTTGTTAAATCAGACACCCTACACACTCCTTAAGGCCCAGCCTCCAAGAAATTTACCCACCTACCTGCACTTTGCCACGTCTTGAGGGCTGTATGTAATGGCTAAGCCAGCCTCACAAAAGTGGACAAGTAACTTATTACCTTGCTCCTAGCTGAAGAAACTAATCCCTAATTTCCACCTGGACTAGGAATTACTTCACATTGCACTGAACTTTCTAAATGGAAGGGGGAAAAAAAAACAACCCACAAACCAAAAGAAAGACAAAATGCTTTTGTGATTGGAGGATTTAAATACATTTCCTGCTAATGGTGAAGTTCCCCAACAGGAAAAATAATGTAATGGTTCCAGTTTGACACAAGCATTCATCCTTATTTAGTGTGCTTCCTTTTTACCAACTCAAAGAAAATGCTAAGAAGCCAAATCTCAACATTCCCCTTTGGCAGCTGTTTGCCCCCAGAGAAGTTAGGATCAGCAGAGTTCTGTTCACACAGGTTTGCTGTGTCCACCTGCAGTTTTGTCAGTTACAGTTTCCCCAGAGGATATGCACAATTTCCCCTAAAGTAACGTGACCTGTGAGCTCTCCTACCCTTTGCCTCCTGAGGGAAAGTCACTGGAGATACAAAAAGTGAAATATGGAGAATGTTTAATCCCTTTATGCCAAGCAGCAATCATTCTGAAAAGCCCATTACCAAGGACTGTGCTACTTTTAGAGAGACAGAGAACTGTCACTTAATTGTCTTCTCTCCTTCACTAACACACTCCAGTGCTACTCACAGCCAGGAAAGAAGAATGACAGTAACATCCTGACAAATAACTGATCTTTTTTTTTGCTCATGAACTCTATCAGCACTGTGTCCCAGTCTGCTGGTTTAACAGGATATTCCATCTGCTATTGGAACCAACAAAACACTGAGCCCTCGGGTCAGCAGCTCTCTGAAAGTCCTCAACAGCTACTCGACAGATGGATGTCAGAACCTCCAGAAGAAACCAAACAAGCTGTATGTGGCTGTTGTGCTCACACACTGTAAGTGGTTCAGCATTATGGAGTGTTGCATTCAATTATTTTCTCATTTATGTCAGGCAAACCTCTCTGGGTTCCTGAACCCAGCTGTCTTTGGCCCCAAACTGAAAAATCTGAGCAAGTCCTTAGGCTGTCCTGCAACCATGGACCAGAACACACTGCCAGCACAGCCTGCCCAGCCTCACTGAGAAATGACTGTCACACAGCAGCACTAACCCCTTCCCAGCTGGGTCAGTGACTCCAGCTACTTCAGTCACCTACTTTGTGCTGAAGGCTGGCAGTAAGAAATCAAATCTAGACACCTATCAACAGGATGGGGGATGGCTCTCAGCTTCCTTTCATGCACTTACACCCCTAACACAGGCACTCCCAAGCTTAAAAGACAATTCATCACGAGCAGATGCTTCAAACATCCTGTTCACCTCAGCACTTCAGAAAGGTGTTGGCATGTGTGCAGAGAAATAAGACTGGAGGAGTGTTAGTACAAGGTGCAGAGGCTTCGGCAGCAACGCTGCAGCATTCACTGCACCAGACCGCACCCTCACCCCATGAAGAGTGTCTGCAAGATAAAGAAGATCAGTTCTGCCTCAGAGCACTTCCAAATGAAGAGATTGTCTTTACATCCACGTTCTACCCCACATCCAGTCTGTCTAAATCAGAGCAGCTCAAAGCAGCGGGATCAAAATAAAAAAAACAAACAAAAAAAATAGCTGTTTGGAGGATTCATTCTAACACCTGGAGGTAGAGGTCCCACCCCTTTCTTGACTGCACTTCTTGCTCTATGTTAGGTGCTCAGAGCATTAATTGGAGAAGAAGTTTCCCTCTGGAGGTGACAATGGTGGAGTTGGCATGTTAGTAGATCCCACGAAGAGGCAGCTCAACTTCGGCTTCAATTCATTCCAAACTTTACTCATCTGTGAGTGGAAATAGATGACAGAAGAGAAAACCAGACATGACACCAGAGCAGGCAATCACCAATCCACGCTGTGTTTTAGCAGCAGATTCACAGAATCATAGAATCAGTCAGGGTTGGAAGGGAGCACAAGGATCATCTAGTTCCAACCCCCCAGCCATGGGCAGGGACACCCTACCCTAGATCAGGCTGGCCACAGCCTCACTCAGCCTGGCCTTAAACACCTCCAGGGATGGGGGTGTTCATTCACACATTCAGAGTGCTCAAAAGCACAACACATTTGCTAAAGTACTTTGGGGAAGTCCAGCAGACCCAGACTGGCCCTTTTTGATTGGTGCTACAATGCAAGAAAGTCTGCATAAGGGAAATGCTGAAAGTTACTCCTCATTGCATGATTTCTGCATAGCACAACAAAACCCAGCCGCATCTAGCAAACAGATTACTCATTAGAGAACAGCCAGTTACTCAGTGGCTGGGCCTTCTCCCACCCTAGACAGAGCTGAAGAAGAATTAAAAAAGGAAAACAGAGCAACTTGCTGCAAGAAGATATGGTCTTTTAGAGGGGTTAGAGACCAGGCTTCATTCTCACCCTAAACTGGAAAGGCTTTAGATGACTTAAAAAGTTACTAAATTAGCCATGATGACAGGAGGAAGGCCCATGGACAAAAACAAATACAAGTTCTCACTGACATTTTGGGAGGCAGAACACAGTCCACAAGCACTCACCTCTTTGTGACCCTGAATCTGGGAGTTGACAAAGGCCCCTAGAATGTGAGAGGTGAGAGGCAGATAGATGTGGATGAGCTGTGTCTCCTGATGCAGGCAATAGAGAGAGAAGTAATTCCGCAGCTCCATGGTCAGGATAGCATTTTCTTGCTGAAAGAAGAGGAACTCAGTGAAATGCATTGCCAGGAAGAGGGTGTCAAAGAGGAAACAGCATTCCTCACCACATGAGCAACTCAAACTCATATCAAAACTCCAAAAAAGTTGTTCCTGGATCAACTAGATACAGGAGCAAGTGCACTTTCCATCTGTGATGGTTTGGGTGTTACCTGCCCCCCCACACACTTAAGAAATCACCCAGACTAGACTCAGCCAAGCCTGGAAATTAGAATGAAGCTTAATATTTACAGCTTAGTGCAATATACAAGCAGGGATTTACAATATATACAGCCATAAACAGAAATATAGAAGTTAAAAGTAATACAGAAACACGACAGCCCTCCCAGAAACCCCAGGGAGGTGCTCAATCACCCTTCCACCCCTCTACCTTATCCTAGACTTTGCCTTACGTTCAAGACGAGTTTGGAGAATCAGCCAGGGGGGTTAGGAATCAGAGGGATTAGTCACACAAATAGCAGGTTAGGGAGAGAAGTGCAGGCAGCCAGAGCCAGAGAGCAACTCTGTTACCTATATTTGTGTTCTTGATTTTATACATCTCAGCAAGCCTATGAGTGAAGTAAACATCACCATTGTTTATTTTTCACAGTCTATCATCTAATTCCTCTCACTACAGTATTCCAGCTAGGCTCAAAGTAGCACACCATCCTGCAGGCTATTGCTTTCCACATCTCCTGCAAAGGTTGTGTTGCCAAAGAGGCAGTAGGAAGCGGTGAGGAAAGCAAATGGATTTTCCGTGTAGTGCAACAGGTAACTCACATTACCCAAAGCAGAGGTTACCCACTCAGCCTACTGGCTTCCTGCAAACATGGCTGAAATTCACAGCAGCACCATTACAGGAGTCCAGCTCCTGCCCTACCTCCACTATCCGAGACTCCAATTGCTCCACCGACTCTGGTTCTTTGTTCTGCACGGTGGCACTCATCATCTGCTTCTTCATCATGCTGTACTTGTGCAATGCTCGCTGGTGCTTGTGCAATACTCCCTTCTCATGTCTTTCACACAGGTCCTTTGTGGGAAAAGCAGAAAAAACCAGGTACTCGGTGGAAGCACACAAGCCAAGTACCTCGGGAACACAAACACACAGTCATGCTTTATGTAATTTCTGTGCTTCACATTTTTGTTTCTTTGTTTTCAAGAGGGTAAAAAAAAAAAAACACTGGCAGCTAAGAATTCAAGGAACAAAACTTCCTAGACCCAAAGCAGCAAGGTCAAGAGGCAATCTAGAGCATCACTTCTGCCAACATTCTGGATCTTATCAGGCCTCTTATCTTTTGTGCTCTTCTCAACATTAAGTGTCTGCAATTAGTTGTGCTAAGAGCTTGCCGGTGTCCTTCAATTTCAGACCAGGCCTGGGAATTTCAGGAGAGGCTGCCACTTACAGTTTCAGTAGGTGCTTCAAAACAACAACAAAAATGAATGCTTTTGACTGAAAGATTAGTATAAACAAAATCTCTTCCACTTGTAACTGAACTCATGTCTCCACAAACCAACCAGCAGTGACTTAATTCACTGCTCTGACTGAAAAGCAGCCAAGAGTTAGCTATCCATATAGTTGAAGCAGCCATGCTTTTAGATTCTTTGCAGGGTTTGCTGTTTGGCAAGTCCTCATCACAAGATGAGCTGATCAGCATGGCTACAGAGCTAGCTATGGCAAACAGCCTCTCCCCTCCCTCGACCAGATGCCCAGTTTGCCTCTGAACTGGCCTCCCAGACAGTTTTCCATCCACTCTGTGTTACACCCTCTGAAGAGCACAAGCTTGCTCCAAATAACTTCACTGGCAGAAGAACAGCAGAGCTCACTTTATAGGACTGGAGTAAATCCAGGAAAAGGTTCAACTTCTCCACCACATCATTTTCTTCCTGTTTACCCTGGAAAACAAGGAAAAAAAACCCAACATTTTATGGAAGCCTGGCAAGAAGAGACATTACCATTCTCCACATCCTCACACCATGCAGGCCCTGGGCTGTACCCTCCAGGGCACATCGCCGCTTGCACAACTACATCAAAAGTCTTTCAGATGTCACTGGAGTGTTTAGTCTTCAGTATGCAGAACAAAGGTCTGACTGGAGCAGGAACAGCTTTTCCAACTGACTGACTATTATAACAAGGGGACTTAGTTTCCCAGTCCTGCACGTCAGCCCTTTAAGCTCGCTCTGCCTGGAACTTGTTGCTCTTGCAGGTTCTTCCAATCTTTCACCTTCCCTTTTTGTAAGATAACTAACCCATGAAGGCCACAAATACCTGCATGTTCCCTATACTAGTTCATGCATCAGAAGGCAGAGATGAGACAACCAAGCCAAATTTTACTGCTTGTTTGGTTTTATTTTACTAAATACTGCCTCTCTTCAAGAACCAATAAAACTCTCAGGAGCATAAACTCTGGAGAAAAAGACCTGGTCTGACTGATCTATAAAAGCATGCTGAGTGTTTTAACACATTGAGATGAAAAGACGACGAAACTATTACTCCTCCTTTCCAGACTGTCATGTTCTCACATTATTCTAACAGTCATTATCACACTGCAGACTTACACAGGAATATGATGCTTCTGTCTGAATGACTCTCATGTAATGTTTAAGTACACAAATGTCAGAATTTGGTTCAGCAATAAGTTCGTCTGGATTCTCTGCAGATGAGTAAGACAGAACAGAGCACTTTTGGACAGCTCAGTATAGTAGTACAACTTGTCCAATTACTATCCTTTTTTTTCCCCTTCCATTTAAACACAGCCCACTTTTTTCATTCAAGCTTGAACAAGTAGGCTGGTGGTTGAAGATGCGAGCCTGGACTACAATCTCCCTCATAACTCTGAGGGCCTATGTCCACAGAGCTCATGACTCAAGATGAAATTGAAGGCAGCAATGCAGCCCCTTCACTTTACAAAAAGGAAAGAACTCACCTGCTGCACAGCCTTATCTGCCAGAAGTGCAAATTCAACAGACAGACCCTTCAAGGCTTGTTTCAGAGTCCCCCATGTGCTATTATTCAAAGCAGCCCAGGAAGGAAGCGGTGTAGTGTCGGAGCCCAGAGCACTAGAAGGAGATAAGTAGCATTCAGGTCTAGGAGACAAATTCCACTTATTTGCAGAGAGCAGTTCAGAGTTTCAAACCTGTTTAAACATCTGGCAGTGCTGAGCTACTACAGCACAACCACAAATGCAGAGCTGTGTAAATCCTGAGGAAAAGAGGCAATACAACCAGCACCTCGATGTCAAAGTATTTGTATTTTAACTTGCTCTATGTAATGCAGCCTGAGTGGAAAGATGGCAATTACAGAATCATAGAATCAGTCAGGGTTGGAAGGGAGCACAAGTTCAAACTCCTCTGCCATGGGCAGGGACATCCTACCCTAGATCAGGCTGGCCACAGCCTCACCCAGCCTGGCTTTAAACACCTGCCTCCGAGGCAATCCATTCCAGGCTCTCACTACTCTCACGGTGAGGAACTTCCTCCTTACATCCAGTCTGAATTATGATGACCCTTAGAATGCATTGAAAAAACCCCAAACATTCTTAGCAGACCACTTGCAGATAAAACTTACAACAGTTTTATCTTCTGAACCCACCCCCCCAGTATAAACACTGACTTTAGCAAATCCCCTTGCCCCTAGCCTACCTTAGCTCCTTTCCAAATATGAGCAGGTCGGAGGCGTTATCAATGGCTCGAGAAGCTATCCTCTCCGCACGGTCCCGGAGCTTATAAAAGCTATTGTAAATATTTCTGATGAGCTCCCTGCTGGCAGCAAACTGGGCCTGTATGTCAGCTGGAAGGAAGTCCTGAAGAAGGGCAAAAGAGATTTCTAGTGGATGAATCAGAGGCACATTCACATGCATTAACTGTGGGCATACCAAAGACAGAGACCGGCTTCCCTCCCGTGCTCGCTCTCCCACACCATGCTGTAACAACTCAGAAGAGATTAGCTTCACAATTTAGGTGTCCAAGTCAGATGTCATACAAAGACTCTACTTTACAGAGTAAGGGCTTCAATTACTGGGTGAAGACAAAATAGGCAAAATCTGGGGTCTAAAAGAGTGTTTACAAGGTTTCAAGCTCACAGATTCTGATCTGATGCTATGACTAAGTGCCAGCCTGGCAAAGTCAAGTATGCACTGAAAGTTCAGCTCTCTCTGACCTCTGCAAAAACTTGAATTAAGCACCAATTGCAAAACCTTTTGCTGGCATTGCAGGAACCTGAACAACAACTTGCTTTAAAATTGCTCAATGAACAGAGTGAATGTGTATTTAAAACTTGCCATAGCACTAATCACTGGGATAAACAGATATATGGAGAACTTGCAACTAGCTTCTTTCTAACAGTCCAAATTACTCTCCCACAGGGAGAAGATGACAGAATGAGGGCATGAACATATGGGGAAGGCATTGATCTTGATATTAGCTTTTCAGTTGTGCAGTATGTGCATTTGCTTCTTATGCAAATACAAACACACACTGAAAAACGTGTTCTGAGCAGGATTGTTTAATCTTTACCATATTCATGAACCAGCATTTGGCTAGAAATGTCAGGCCCTTAAGAGTCAAGTACTTAGCTGATCTTTTTGATAAAATTACAAGCTTAAAAAATCCTTCACACTTTTGGAAGCAACTCTCTCCTCCCTAAGATCTCCATCACTCAACAAATGCTATAACTGATCCACCTGGACAAGAGAGACATTTCATAGAATCACAGAATCAACCAGCTTCGAAGAGACCTCCAAGATCATCCAGTCCAATCTAGCACCCAGCCCTAACCAATCAACTACACCATGGCACTAAGTGCCTCATCCAGGCTATGCTTGAACACCTCCAGGGACGGTGACTCCACCACCTCCCTGGGCAACCCATTCCAATGTCAATCACTCTCTCTGTAAAGAACTTCCTCCTAACATCCAGCGTATACTTCACTTCCCCCAGCACAACTTGAGATTGTGCCCCCTTGTTCTGTTGCTGGTTGCCTGGGAGAAGAGACCAACCCCCACCTGGTTACAGCCTCCCTTCAGGTAGCTGTAGACAGCAATGAGGTCACCCCTGAGTCTCCTCTTCTCCAGGCTGCACACCCCCAGCTCCCTCAGCCTCTCCTCATAGGGTTTGTGTTCCAGGCCCTTCACCAGCTTTGTCGCCCTTCTCTGGACACATTCCAGTACCTCAACATCTCTCTTGTATTGAGGGGCCCAGAACTGGACACAGTACTCAAGGTGTTGCCTGAGCAGTGCTGAGTACAGGGGAAGAATAACCTCCCTTGTCCTACTGCCCACACTGTTCCTGAACCAGGCCAGGAAATTTAAAACAAAGTAAGATGTTGCAAGAAATTCATGTACATACCTTGGCCTGGGTAGCTAATCTGCAGGTCATAAATTCATCTCCTACTCCCTGGACCAACTCCCTTAGCTTATTCTGTACATCCTGGAGAAGATACAGAATCAAATGAGCATGAAAGAACAAAGTAACACACGGGAAGTTCACACAGGCCTCATAAGGCAATTGTAAGGCACAAATTAGCAACTATAGCATTACCCAGATTAGGCTTATTTAAGGAAAAGCACAATATGCATTCCCTCAAGAACAGCCATCACTTTCAAAACACCACATTCCTGACACTGAGTGAAATTACCTTCTGCTTTCCAGCTGTAGACAGATGTACTGAAAGAAAACTCCCTGAAGCAGTTCTGAACTCTCTGCCCAGTGAAGGAGTTAAGATAGCGAAGAAGGCAGACTCAAACTACTGCTACCAAGTACTCACTGAGCCACTGAAGGACAGAAAGAGTTTCAAGAGCACATCTTCTGAGAAAGGGGGATGTCGAGCCACCAGGTTTATGAAGCGCTTCAGTGCTCTCCTCCTGGATTCTATGAATTCTCTATCAGCTGCAGGAATAAACATTACATTTCAACTCTTGCACCACACATGACAGCTGCTGAGAAAGAAGAGTCTTGCACTTAAAGCCCTTGCTTAAGTACTCAAAAAACAAAGAATGGTTACCTACAGTATGTCAGCTCCCTGAAACAGATCTTGTGGATTGGCCACCAAAATAAGCATCCATTGAAGTGGCTCCTTGTATCTCACTGACATCCACCATAATTACCTCTCTGTGGTTATTTCCACAGGGTGGGTTAGGCAAGCAGGATAAACAACCAAATCCAAGGCCTGAAGGCTCACCTTACAAACCATGGACATACAAGGATTCATAGAATCATAGAATCAACCAAGTTGGAAGAGACCTCCAAGATCATCCAGGCCAGACCTAGTACCCAGACCTAGCCAATCAACCAGACCATGGCACTAAGTGCCTCATCCAAGCTTTTTCTTGACCAACTCCAGGGACCGTTGTTGGAGAAATTCTTGTTAGCACAGCACACAAGAATTATAAACATGAGCAACCCGTGCTGGGAATGTCCTTGAATCCATCTTGGGAGTTTAGACAGCAGGCACAGGGTAGCTTTCCCCCACATGCAGCTGCAGGGGGTGGAGTGCAGCTGCAGGTGGGCAGAGTTTAGCCAGCCCCAGAGGCTGACCCTCAGATTGTTATGGTATGCTGACCTATTGATGCCTTACAAGTAACTCTGCACCCTCTGACTGTAACCAATCTTGGTGGAGCACACCTCTTGCTAGAAGTGCATATAAGTCACTGTATGACGGAAATAAAGTGGATTTGACCATCTAACCATATTGGTGAACAAAGAGTCATCTTCCCATAGCGCTCCACCCAACGTGTTTTCCAACAGACCGTGACTCCACCACCTCCCTGGGCAGCCCAACTGAATGGTCAATCACTCTCTCTGGCAACAACTTCCTCCTAACATCCAGCCTAGACCCCCCTGGCACAACTTGAGACAGTGTTCCCTTGTTCTGTTGCTGCTTGCCTGGCAGAAGAGACCAACCCCACCTGGCCACAACCTCCCTTCAGGTAGTTGTAGAGAGCAATGAGGTCTGCCCTGAAGCCTCCTCTTCTGCAGGCCTCACACCCCCAGCTCCCTCAGCCTCTCCTCACAGGGCTGTGCTCCAGGCCCCTCACCAGCTTTATTGCCCTTCTCTGGACATGTTCCAGTAGCTCAACATCTCTCTTGAGGGGCCCAGAACTGGATACAGTACTCAAGATGTGGCCTGACCAGTCTTGAGTACAGAGGAAGCATAACCTCCCTTGTCCTACTGGCCACACTGTTCCTGATTCCTGTTCCTAATATTCTTATTGCTTGGAATGAGATCTGTAGCTGGAAGCCAGAGGGGACCTCAGTGTGTCTGGGACTTGGAAACTCAGCACAACACTCTACTGCTTGCCACTGCAAGGATCACTGCTGCTTGCAAAGTGATCATCTCACAAGTAATTATGGAGTTTTTGCTCACTATTCTGAAGCAGTAGCTTCAGTTCCCCCTCCATACTTGTAAACACTTTGGGGCTAGAGGAGAATAAAGGGGTTTAAGTTGCTTGTTCCAGATAAGTGTCCATCTTTGTCACGCAAGATATCAGGAAGCGCTTAGCGAGATATGCCCAGCAATCTGCAGTGGTCCATCACCGAGTCCTTGTCAAGCTAAAACAGTTGTGCTCATCTTCCTGAGGCAGGAAGGATTTCTATCTTACTGCTGTAAGGCAGTAAATCAATGTCCCTGGAGTTCTTCAGGAAAGATGACAAATTAATCCAAAACAAGATTGAAGGAAAAGAAAGCAACACAGAAGAAAACTGAATGAATCTCTTCCCCATGACAACAGCCAGATCACAATAGGGCATTACCCTTCTACCTCGGTTTTATGCTGGGAGTTTGCTGGCTGCAAGGACTCTTTATAGTGATCCTTTGTACAGAATCTCCCACCAAATGATTATTCTGTCTCTAGGGTTGCAGATCTTGATTTTGCTTTGTTCACTTTTTAGCCTACATGAAGATTTCTGAGGTCATCTACACAGCTCCTCAATTTGCTGCTGTCCTCCAGAATGAGCAGGGCAGATTGCTAATAGTTCTTCATCAGATAAAGTAGGCCATGATGAAAGACTAACATAACAGAGAAGAATACTGAGTACAAAAAGCATGCAGCTTTGCCCATCAACCTCTGGGACTGAAGATACTGCAAGGGTCACACATCTACACTAATCCACCAAACCCTGTGTCCTGCAATTCCATTTGTCAGCCCATTAACCTGCTCAGAAACAAGAACTGCCCATTCCATTTCCTTTTTCCTCTTTGCAGTTTCTATTAAGACCACTTACATAGCTTTTCTATGTGCAGTCATTGGGCTAAAGGCAATCACCATCCTCTGTCTCAACTCCTTTTTGGGCTGCATTAGGACTGTATTCCTGGCAGAGTCTGGGAACTCACCCTGTCAGATTTTTCTTAAACATAGGGTAACTGTGGGCAGAAATGCACAGGAATATCACTACACTGGTAGTGCAAGGAAGGAACAGTGACTGACAAATGATACATACTGGTCACTTCTTTCACACATCTCTCCACTGAGGTCAGAGGAGGTCACTTTGCTTATAGGTGTTGCATGAAGTGGAAATTCTGTTGATCCTGGCTGAGAACACTTAAATCAGATCAAATTCACCAGACAGGGCTTCACAACCCCAAAACAAAGGTGTTCACAGTTTGTATTCCATCATAAAACTGTGTACAGTTCTGGAGCCCTCAACACAAGAAGGACATGAAACTGTTGGAGCCAGTCCAGAGGAGGTCACCAAGATGCTCAGAGGGCTGCAGCAGCTCTGCTATGAGGACAGGCTATGAGAGTTGGGGCTCTGCTGCCTGGAGAAGAGAAGGCTTCCAGGAGACCTTCGAGTGGCCTTCCAGTATCTGAAGGGGGATACAGGAGGGCTGGGGCGGAATTATTTACAAGGTCTTGTAATGACAGGATGAGGAGTAATGGGTTTAAGCTGGCAGAGGGGAGATTTAAACTAGATATTAGGAAGAAATTATTTCCAGTGAGGGTGGTGAGACACTGGCACAAGTTGCACAGGGAGGTTGTGGCTGCTCCCTCCCTGGAGGTGTTCAAGGCCAGGTTGGATGAGGCCTTGAGCGACCTGTTCTGGTGGGAGGTGTCCCTGCCTATGGCAGGAGGCTGCAACTAGATGATCTTTGAAGTCACTTCCAACCTAAACCATTCTATGATTCTATAAGGACATCAAATCACTGAGGCCTCTGAGCACTATTATTTTGCTTTGTTCTAGTTCTCTCTGCACCCTGCTTTGCTCACTGTTTACCAATCCCTCCTCACTGCAGCAATATATTGACTTCTTGACTGAAATCAATTATTTATTGAAACATGGTAAACTTAGCAGCATGGGCAAGAGACAAAACAGTAAAAAGCTTCTTCCCCCACAGCTGAAGTATAAAACAAGACAGGATTTTACACAGTTATGCAGCATATGAAATAGTAAAAGTTTAAAAACAGTGCAACTGTTTCAGATTAGTGAAAAAAAAGGTACCTGAAGGAGCTTTGATATGCCTTCAGTGTTGGGATACTGCACTGGTTTCTATTCTAACAGCTAAAATACACTTGAACAAACTGACATGCTGCTTCCAGCCTGTGTGGAGTTATCTTGAGCAGATCAATAAGCTCCTTTTTAGAACAGGAAGAAAAAAAAAGGTGATAGCTACTTTAAGGCAGTTGGTTTCTGTGTCAGAAAAACACCTTTTTGTACATAAACCAAGAAGGTGTAATTACCACTGCCTCCATCATAAGGCTTTTGTCAAAGATAATACTGTAACAGGCAGTGCTGAAGCTGTTCACTTACCATCAGTGTTCACTGGCTGCTTTTAAGCTGTGTGTGAGTAGTCAGGGTCCTACACTAACTCAGTGGAACCAAGCCTGCTCCCACTGGAGAGGCCATTGTGCTGGCTTCACACAATCAGCTGCTCTGTAGTTTTAAACCTTT
The DNA here is from genome assembly GCF_015220805.1 of Pogoniulus pusillus. Taxonomy (NCBI): domain Eukaryota; kingdom Metazoa; phylum Chordata; class Aves; order Piciformes; family Lybiidae; genus Pogoniulus; species Pogoniulus pusillus. The sequence continues at coordinate 26,544,970 of NC_087276.1, read as the reverse complement.
TAATACAGACCTGTATTTTTCTCTCACCATAGAAAAGCAGTGGGATTTCCACAAACCTTCTCAACTCTGGACACTTGATACCACAGTACCTCCTACAGCTTTTCAACAGCACAGTACCAATTCCACACCCTTAGCACTGCAGCACTCATCATCACCACAACCTGCTTTCCTAAAAGACAACACCCACAACTCTGCCATGCTCTTGCATAGACTCACAAATCTTACCAAAACAGTTAGTAGATATTGACCTTCCACACAAAGAAACCCAACAGAAGTCTTACATTAATAGCTTACCCATATGGAATTTCTAGGATGGCAACAATTCATACCTCTGAATCTCGTATTGTAACATCAAAGCTGTTTCCTGAGCTAAGCAGAAGCTTATTTTCCACGTTACCCCCTTAACCATGTTTGCACCATCTCTCCAGTCAAAAGAAGACCCAGGTTTACCTCCCAGCATCCTCTTTGGTGGAAGTGCTGGCACCATTCGATATGGGAACTTCTGAAGCAGCATCTCATGGAACACCACAAAATCATTGTATCGCCTGTAGACTGAGCATCTGAATCTCTGCAGTTAAGAGGGAGAATAAATTAATAAACAGGCTGGGCAATCAGCAAAGAAAGAAAGAAATCACACCCAAAGACTGCCAAAACAAAGCATTTCTTCCCTTAAGAGGCACTGTATTGGGAAGGAGGGAGAAGACTCCAAAGGCAGTCACCTTGCAACTGTGAACAGAGACAGCATTTTTCGCACTACAGTGTCTTGGGTATGCCTGGAAAGGTTTTGGTACTGCATGGGCTGCAGGGGTGGTTTACGTGAGAAGCTGCTAAAAGCTTCCCCTGTGTCTCATAGAGCCAATGTCACTAGACTCCAAGATGGACCTGCTGCTGTCAGCATCTCTGTGACAACACATTTAAGGTGAAAACGTTCAGCAAAAGAAGGCAATGAGACAGCCCTGCAGACACTCAGTGAAGGAGGAGAGGAGGTGCTCAGCTGCCACAGCAGAGATTCTCCTGCAGCTCATAGTGAAGAGTATAGTGAGGCAGGCTGTTGCTCTGCAGCCCGTGGAGGTCCTCAGAGAATCAGATATCTACCTGCAGCCCATGGAGGATGGAAGGCCCCACACCAGAGCGAACAGATGCCTGAACTAGGCAGTGACCTCATGGGAAGCCTGTGCTAGGAGACACAGGAGCCCATGCTGGAGCAGGTTGGCTGTCAAGACTTGTAACCTCATGGGGAGGTTACCCCCCTGGAGCAGTTCATTCCTGAAGGACTGCACCTTGTGGAAGATACTCACATTGGAGCAGTTCATGAAGAAGTGAAGCCATAAGAAGGACTCGAGTTTGAGAAGCTCATTGGAGAACTATCTCCTGTGGGAGAGGTCCCGTGCTGGAACAGGGAAAGAGTGCAAGGAGGTGGGCAGGAAAAAGTGGCAGAGATGAGGAGTGATGAACTGACCACAATCCCCATTCTTTGCCCCTTTGCACTACTGCTGGGGAGGAGGGAGAGAAAAACTGGGAGCAAATTTAAATTGGGAAGGTGGTTTGAAAATTTGGCTTTGTAATCCTACACTGTATTGATTAATAATAAACTCCTTTCCCCAAGTCTGTTTTGCCCATGATGGTAATTGGCAAGTGATCTCTCCCTGTCCTTATCTCAACCCATAAGCCTTTCACTGTATTTTCCACCCTTTGTCCCACTGAGGAGGGGAGTGACAGAGCAGCTTTGGTGTGCACCTGGCACTCAGCCAGGATCAATCCACCACTTACAATGTTGAGAATAAGATTTTCAGTTAAAAACTGAAATCAGTAAGTCAGATTTCCTTCACACACAAGATGAAAGAGACTACAAAATAGAGAGAAGGGAGTTTCCCACAAAATTACAAACACCCCTAAATCTGCTGTGATTCCATCCCGTTACTCCTTCAAACTCTGTCTTCCAAATTAGAACATTTAGAAATTGTGCTGACACTCTTAAAGGGCTCTGGAGAGCTCTTTTCTTGAAGTAACTGCAAGTCCCTCAGCTCTTGCTCTTAGGCACTCTCTCTAAATCAGCTTCAGATCCAGAAGTGGCAAAACAGTCTTAGATTGTGTTAAGTATTGGCCCAAATGACTGATGCTTTAAGTGAACCTCACAAGGGAGAGGCCTCTTACTGATGTTAGATCTATAAACAAAGACTGAAAGTTCCTTTAAAACCTTAGTCCTTCACTCTGCCTTTCTTAAATCAATACATTGAAGAGGCCAAAAGAACTTTTTTTTCCTTCCAAAGGAATTAGGAAACATCTAGAATGAGACACTTAGGAGGTAGAAAACCTTTTAAAATAATCAATAAATAAGAAACTCACAACTCCCCTCTCTCACACACACTATTTCTACAAATTGCACTACTGAAACAGCAAATAAGTCTGCCTAACACTGGACTTAATCTCCCTCCATTTGCATTGCACATCATCCCCAACTTATTGGGGCACTATTTTCAAAACTAAAGGAGTGAAGCACATAACTGAAGCATGATGGACACAACCCCTAGGGCCTCCCTCTCTCTGCTTTTCAACCTGGCCTTGATTTGTGTTGCAGATCTTAGGTGAAGCTCAAGCTGAGCTATGCTGCTTTTTGAGGCTACTGCTACGGCCACCGGAGGTGACAGCAACTGAAAAGAATTGGTAATGAGTTCCTAAATTCAAAACCTAGAGAGACCACCAAGGTCACTGAGCCCTGTGCCCCAAAATCAGACAAGAATAAAAAAGGAGTCCTAGAAAGCCCACAGAAGCATTCACTGTGGCTGCCCTTCCACCCTCCTGACAGTGTCTGACAAACTTAGAGTGTCAATCAAAGACACCTAAAGCCCCAAACATCACTAAGAAAAGAGACCCAAATGTGTCTCTGAATGTGTACAATAGTGACTACAACAGCTGGAGTGCCACTCAGTAACTAATGCTTTGGTGGCCTGGGAGATGTAAATTGCTCATGATCTGCTGTGAAGACAGATTTCATTCTTGAAAGGACACACAGAAGCTACTGGAAAGCTATTTCACCAGGTGCTTCATAATCAGGAAAGCATACATGACCTTCAACCTTCTCTTAAACCAAAAGAGGAAACTACAGGTCCAGACTGAGGCAAGTAAACTTGAAGCAGCCTAGAGTCTGCAGAAGGATTTGCAGCACCTTAAAGGATTTCAGTTACATTCTGTGATTCAACCCTGCCAACACAATTTCTTCACTGGCTCAAAGCGGTCTGGAACATCCAGTCACCTACACCTGTCCATGAGGAGAACATCCACTTTCCACACACCTGCTCTTGGACAGGTTTCAACCAAGTAAACTAGCAAAACATCCACCAAAGCTGAGTTACAAGATGCTTCATAGTGCAGAAAGCCAGGTCAGGAAAGCACAGTGCTGCTGCATTAAAAGTAAGCTCTGGCCCACTCAAAACCAGCATGCCCCAAGACATCGATCGGGTCAGTCGAGACTGTCAACAGCAGCTGCACAGACATTCTCAAGTGGATGCACCCAGACCTGAGCTTGTTCATTACCTTGCTGGAAACCTCATATTCCACGTGTTTCAGAAAAAGGCCCTTCTTCTCAGGTATAAGCTCCACCTGCACACTATCCTTGCTCAATAGCTCTTGCAGGGTGTGGGAAAGAAGCAGTGGATTTCCCTGGGGTGCCTGCATTAGAAACTGTTCCGGTTCCCTCGGTTCATTTACTGGAGGCTTTGCCAAATCTAAAAGACAAAAAGGAAAAAACAGTCCAGTAGACCTGATAAGATAAAGTAAAAGATGTAGTCTTAAAAGATTCTGTTCCCTTGCTCAGTACTCCCACAGTGATGCAACACTCAAGCCACTCCCCTAGGAGGTTATGCTACTTCACACACGTTCAGGACATTGGTACCTCCCTCTTCACAACACCCAAGAGCACCACCAATTATCCCGAGTCAGAAAGACATCTCTGCTAAGCAGAAGAAGAATCACAGGCCAAATTCGTTCTGTGAATCAGCAGAGAGGCCTGCATTTCCTGTCTGTCCAGCTCCCACCACAGCAGGATCTGCCAAAATGAACAAAATCCTAGCTCAGCACTTTTGGATCCTGCCTAGAACAACTCATGGAAGGAAAGCAAACGTGTCATTTTACTGCACTGCAGAAATCTAATGCAATCATTTTACATGGCATCACAAAGGAAGGAGGCATTTCATTTGACATAATTGTACTAAACTCAATGGCACTGTGCAGGAGCGGGTGCGAGTTACACTCATTTACTAGGTCAATGCACTTAAATTCAAGAGCTGGGGGGAAAAAAGTTCCTAATAAGGGCTACCAACTCAACAGTTCCTCAATCACAACAAAAAAGCTCTGGTAAAATCTTTCAGATAGATCTGTTCCACTGCTTGTAGCTAAAAACCAGCTTTCAACAGTGAATTAAAACATTGCTGGACAGAAAGACCCTTACTGATTCTTGGCCAGCTGAGAATATGGGCACTACATCACAGAAGGGGTAAAGATTCAGAGTACTCTCTTATCAAATGACTGTCTGCAGCACTGACCTCCACCACCTGTTTCTTCACATGCTCTAGGTTCTGATAAATGGAGAAAACAGGTAATCTCCAACTCCTCAGAGAGGCAGCTTGAGAATAGACATTTCATTCTCTGCTCTTTAAAACTACTTAAGGAAACCATACCAAATCCAGGACAAATGACCTTATCCCACATGTCTCATCAGGCTTCGGATTCCTGCTAACGTGACTCAGAGAAGCAAGTCTTAACACCTCTGCCTTCATAGACCAATATATCACCTACTAACCCCACCTACACAGCAGCTTCTAAAAAGTCCCAGCCACCTGCCAGAAATTCAAGGTAATGTAAAGCAAGCTAATGAGATCTTGACATGGGATGCTGCTGGATAAAATGGTAAGGTATCTGTGTAGCCACTTTTCAGACAAATGCTGAACTCAGAAGGAAAGGAAATAAGAAAATTCAGAATGCAGTGTAGAAAAACCTTTGCCCACCTGACCTGTCATGGGGCAGCAAGGCAGAGCAAACCACACAAGCAAGTGTCAAAAACACACACACAGAGAGAACTCTGAAACAAGGCAGCCTCATTCTCCCAGAGCAGCGGTTCTCTGGGTGCACACCCTTCTAATTCTTGGGTTTAATTGCTCAAGACACATCAGTGAAATGCAACGTGACACAGGAAATGTCACTGCTCCTCCAGCGTGCAGACACTCACAGGCTTTACACAGAATTCCACTCCTCTGTGATGCTAAACTAAAGCCTCTCAAGTTGCAGAGGCAGTCACTGGCAAGGTAGGCTCTCAAAGTGAGGCCAGCCAAAGTGCAACCCACCTACTCTCCGAGAGCAGCCCCAATCTCTACTGATACAATGCTCCTCTTGCCTGTTGGTTCACTCTGCCTGTTTTCTATCTTTCTGCTGGCCAACCAACAAAGCAGGGCTTTCATAGAATCATAGAATCAACCAGGTCGGAAGAGACCGCCAAGATCAGCCAGGCCAACCTAGCACCCAGCCCTATCCAATCAACCAGACCATGGCACTAAGTGCCTCATCCAGGCTTTGCTTGAACACTTCCAGGGACGGTGACTCCACCACCTCCCTGGGCAGCCCATTCCAATGCCAATCACTCTCTGCCAACAACTTCCTCTTAACATCCAGCCTAGACCTCCCCTGGCACAACTTGAGACTGTGTCCCCTTCTTCTGTTGCTGGTTGCCTGGCAGAAGAGACCAACCCCACCTGGCTACAGCCTCCCTTCAAGTAGCTGTAGACAGCAATGAGATCACCCTTGAGCCTCTTCTTCTCAAGGCTAAACAACCCCAGCTCCCTCAGCCTCTCCTCATAGATCTGTGTTCCAGGACTCTCATCAGCTTCATCACCCCTCTAAACTGGGGCTCAGCACTGTCCAGTAAACTACTGACACTCCCAGTGGCAAAAGATAGGTATGAGAAAATACTTCTAGGATGAACCACCAATCCTTTGGTATTTCATCTGCAAGTCCTGGAACATGGAGCATGATTCACAGAATCAACCAGGTTGCAAGATATCTCCAAGATCATCCAGTCCAATTTATCACCCAGCCCTATCCAATCAACTAGACCATGGCACTAAGTGCCTCATCCAGGCTTTTCTTGAACACCCCAACCAGATGCTGAGAAGAATTCTTTGACTCACTGCAGTGATCTGAACCCACATGGCCCTGTAAGACCACTACAGAATGAAGCCCCATGGAGATATCAGGCCAAGACCCAGCATTTCTTTGACAATTCAGTCACGTTGCTCTTCTCATTTGTAGTACTTTGCCCATTTCCATGAAGTTATTCTCTAAATTGGCTTTCTAAAATTCACCTACAGGAAATACCTTCTCTTTTTCAGCAGTTCACACACCTGGCTCTTCCCAAAATACTGTGTAGCTGCTTTAGATCTCAGCCTTGTCTAAATGTGTGAAATGGTACAAATCAGACAACCATACAAACAAGTTTGACTAATTACTGTTTAATTAATAATCTCAGCGTGTTCCATATCAAGAAGACAGCTACCCAGAGTGAATTTATACCCTCAAACACTGGTCTGAGAGCACAATAAGATGACTTTGGAACAGCTGTAATCTCTTTCAGAAAACACTTACGGTGGCATTAACTCTAACCCTGCAGAGCAATATATACTGATGGTATTCTTCAGCCCATTTTTCATTCTACTTACTAAAGAGTCAATTCAGGAACAGCCTCGAGGGCTCTGGCCAGGAATGGTGGATAATAGTGGAACTCATTGGTATGAGCTCCCGTGTTCACCCAGTAAAAGGATTTACATGCATTGTAACGAAACACTTAACGCTCCCCATCACGAACTGCCTGCTGGAGAACAGCTAATTCTGAAAACATTCCCTTTGGTTTCAGCAGATCATTATCTAGTGAAGTTTATATACATAAAACAGCAAGTGAATACAGAAACCAGCTATGCAACGGTCCCCTGGAACACAGGGAAGCAGCCAAAATAAAAATCAGCTTTTTTTGGCTAGACTTTTGCAACAGCAGTTTCTCAATCTGTTGTCAATAAGATACCAGGAAAGGGCCTGGTATAACTGAAAATAATTTGATGGAGAAGTTAAAAAGAAAAAAAATACACATATTTATGCACACAAGAAGCTAACAAGAGGCAACAAGTTGAAAGAAGCATTCAAAAGGATGGCCTAGATTTTGGGTTGGTTGTAAAAGAAAACAGCTATAAAAACACTGCAAAACCTTTTTTGCTTGTTTGGTAACAAGTCAGGTAGCCTTTGGACTGAAAGGAGTTGAGAAACTTGCCCTGAGAACAAGCGACATAGGAAAGCTTTGCTACTTTATACCACATACTTCCATGGTTTAGTTAGTGCCCAAGGCTCATCACCCCCGTTTGTGCAACCAGGCAGAGACCTGCCCTCCACAGTTATCAGTTTCCTCCATGGAAATGGCTAAAATCACACATTTATGAAACCCAAAGGAGGATTTCAAGTGTCTGATTAGCTGAGCTTGTGAGCAAGCACATCCAGTACAGAAAGGCAACTCAAGAGCTGGAAGCATAGGTAGTAAATCACAGCAGAGATCTCCCTTCCCTCCTTAAGTTCTGACAACCAAATTTGGAGGCTCTATCTCCATTTTACAGATGGCTGCAACTAACAACTCTTTATTACACCAGAGTGCTAATCAGCTACATTTATTAGACATACTTAAGCAGAAAGTGCTGTAGAATTATTTATGTTAGGAGCTAATTTTCTAGGAAGGGAAAGGAGCCTGGAAGGAAGCAAAGCCTTTAAGAGAAATAGCTAAGGTTTCTCGCCCACCACCCCAAGTCACAGCCATGCAGAGCAGAGGTGATTGAGCTCACAGGAAACTTAGGGAGTACCAGAATTGACTATTTCTGTACATAGACCTCATATTTCTCCCTGGTAAAAATGCAGGCTCCACTACAAGGTCCTGGGCCAGGAATACTAAAGCAGCAATGTAAATGTCATTCATCAGCATTTCCCTTTCCTTTCTGTCTTCTCATGAAAAGTCTCAGGAATTGTGGAAATGCCTTTCTCCCCTTATTGTGTCAAACACATTCCTCCATAATTCCAGACCTCAGTGCCCAAATCAACCTCTCTGAAAGCTGCTGCAGTTTTCAACTGCAACTTCAAACAGATTCCCTGCCTCACATTTCTTTTTAAAAACTTCTTACATAACTTGAAATCCCCCAAAAGCACAAGAAGAAAAACAGAAGTCACACACACATGAGGAAAAAAAAAAAAGCAAAGAAAACTTTGTTCCCAATAATGGCTTTGCTTTTTCTTTCTCTGTGACTGGTTTGGGGTTTTTGAGGAATTTAAACTCTTGCAACTCTTATTTAGAGTGGAGCAATGCAAAGGAATCAGTCTGTTTTGTTTGACTAAGCTAACTGATATGCAGAGCTGTGTTGCATGGGAGAGAGGTACCCACTTCTTACTGGATGTGAGAAAAATAATCCTATTTAGCTTTGCTCTGATTCAGAGACTGTGTAAGTGTCCCTTCCTCCTAACGATTCCCCTGTAAATACAAGCCATCCACTGCCAAAACAAGCCAAAATAATACACATCCTATCATAAAATGGGGTGCTGGAAAACAGGCTCTAACAGTTTATTTATCTCCCTTTAGAGAAAAAAATAACCACAACCGACTAAACCCAAACAAACCACCACAGCTCTCTCAGTGCAGATGTCAAATCCTCCACTGGCTGGGCTGAGGAGTTTTGGTTTGGTTTTTAATGTTGGTTGTTTGGGGGCAGGGGAAAGGGGGTTCCCCCCCTGCTTTGTTTTTGAGCTGTTTGGCATAGCTATGGTTTTGGTGGCTGTTCATTTGTTTGGGTTCTTTTCCCATCTAAGACTGTTCCTCAGCACTCTGCTTTTCCAAGATGAAGCAGAGAAGTCATTACTTCTCGTTACAACTCAACAACAGGTGAGGTGATCTAAGCTTTATTTCATTTCAATTTAAAAAGCACTATTATTTCTGCATTCCAAATAGCTGCAGACCTCTAACCGCTCCTCAAAATACCACAACCACATACTACAATTGAAAACCAAAATAAACCTAACACCGAGTTGAATATCACACAGTAAATCTGTGCAACAGAATAAAGAACTCATTTAAAGACCAATACCTTGTTCTTTTGACTATGCTGTTAGCTCATCAAGTGATTAATTAAGCACTTTCCCAGGTCTGGGAATACAAGGAAAGTATTCCTTTCACAAGTTAGCCATGAAGAGACAACTCCCAAGCAATAGCAAACACAATAAGGTGAGATGAAGCTACACACATTGAAGAAATAACAGGATTAGAGGAGAAAAATCCATCAAAGACTGCCCACAAAGACCACAGACGCAAAAAGTCAAATCCTCACTAGGGCAGTTTCCCAGCTTACAATGGAAGATGGCTAAACTATGGTTTTGTTTTCACACAGCTCTAACAAAGAAATTGAAAGTGTAGTAATTCACACCCAAAATGCAGGAACACATTCAACTTTCTCCAGGAAGCTTTTACAAAGGCATTTTAACTTAGCTCCAAAACCACCGAGTTTTCACAATCCTTCTTCCTTAATACAGGTCAATAAAATCTCACCAGGAGAAACTGTTTATCTTGTAAGTTTACTTCTCATCTTCCTTCCACATTTCTCACCCTCTTAATTAGGCTGGGGAAAAACTTAACATTTAGACGTTAAAAACAGGACATGCCACTCCACACTCTGCAGTCTCCCCATGGCCTTTTCACACATTTTATAGTTAAAACAAACTCATTCGCATCTCAACTGCAAATCAGCAAAAAGTCCCCTCCTTTTGTATCAGTTCCACGTCTGTAACCAGCAGCTTTCTCTCCACCAAACTGCACCAACCCACCGAAATGTGAAGATTGCAGGGGAAATCTGTGTGGTTGCGAGCAAATTCTCCGGCCTGCAATTGCTAGGGCCCTCCTACAGGCTGCACAAACAGTTAAATATTGACCACTAGAAGAAAAGGAGACACCCTGCTCCCTTCCCAGCCAACACACCTGGGTTAGCTCCCTGCAAATCATTGCAAAACAGCCTCGAGTGGAGCAAAAGCTAAAAAAAAAACCCCAAACAACAAAAAACCCCACCACCACAAACCCAAAAAGTCAATATAAGTGACTTTGCAAAACTGACTTTAATGTACTGGACATTATTCTTTTCTCTTGACTGTGTAACTTTTAACCCTGTCAAATATAAAAGGCAGCATTTTTATGTGCAGTCATAGGTGGGCACCAACAACTCCTGTCAGGGCTCTTTTACTCAGGAGACTTCAATCCTCCCAAAATAGTTGCTGACAAGCTACTGATCTCCAAGAAAGTTATATAAGGGTGTGAAACTTCCAAGATCAGTGAACTCGCAGAGCGGCGTTAGGAATAAAACTACTGTTGCTTTCACAGCGCTGTTTTTCTTCAGCTGAAGATCATTAGACCACTTCTCTCAGTGGTCAAAACATAACCTTTGTCAAAGAAAGCCAGGTTCTCTAAATGATGCTAAGCAGGTCAGACAGTTACAGAAGCACCATCACCAACATGGAAGTTAATCGGATCAAGAGCAATCAGAGACAATGTTTTATCTCTATAGGGTTCCTGGAGCAGATGGTGACTCTCTAACAGACATACCTGAACGAGTTCTCTCTTTGGTACAGTAGGACATTTTTTTTTCCACAAAGGCTGCTGCTCAATATGCCAATATCTTACATGAGTCTTAGACAGGAATATTCCAAAATAATTTACTTATAAGCATTACCTGCATCAGGAGCATCACAGGCCTATCAAAAGCACACTCACACTGGATCCTGGATATAACCCAAATTATTTTCCCCCAAATACAGCTTATGCACTTGTGAGCTCTACTACTCCTCCTTCCCAAATAGAAAAAACCCCACTATGCACAGAGCAGGAGCTGCCAGTATGAAGCTTCATCCACTTTAAGAGAACTTTAGAGAACTGTATTATGCAGTTTGCCCTCACTCAGTTTAACTGTTATGCACCTGGCACATGATTTTCTTCCTTCTCCCAGCACTCTGTTTCTCCCTTCACACCAAGCGCTGGCAGCATTTGGCTGCAAGTTTCTCGAGCGCACGTTCAGATCCACGCTCTTAAAACTTCAGCGTTTGGAGCCGCTCCTTCCTCTTCGTGCTGGAGCTGCTTTTGGCTTGGGTCAGTAAAGAGGAGACGTGGCCTCCGTCCGCGACTCCGCGACAGCGCCTGCTGAACCGCTTCGTAATTCTCCCCGCACGCCGAACGTGCCCCCGGGTCCGCTCAGGCGGGCGGGGTGCAAGCGTGCTTAGTCAGGTCACTTCAGCACCCACAGACGCGCTCAGCCGCACGACTCTCCAGAGGAAAAGCTCTGGCTGGTGCCCGCCGTAAGCCCCGGCAGCGGGTCTAGCCCCAGCAGCAGGGCTCCCCGCGAAGCTGACCTCCGGGCGGCGGGACGCGACCGGCCGCCGAGCGCTGCCCGCCGAGCCCCCGCCTGCCCCGGGCCCGGCAAACCCACCGGTCCGGGACGCCCACCAATATACTCCCTTTAAGGAGCACGAAGGACCAGAGGCTACCTTGGCAGGCGAAAGGGAACTCCCCGGCACCACGACATGGGGCACGGCTGGGGCTCGCCGTGAGCTTGACGGCAGGGCATCTCCCCTGCGGGCCGGGCCGGGCCGGCACCCGTCGCCCCGGGGAGGGAAGGAGAGGGCGATGCCTGCTTTACCTCAAGTTTTGGCGGGCGTAGCGGCCCCGACCCCCCCCCCGAGAAGCCTCATCACCCCGCGCCCAGAGACGGGACAGCGCCCTCGGCATCAGGGCCGCTGCCCCGCCGCCCACACCCTCCCCGCGGGTGCCCGCTGCCCCGTACCTGTGCCGGCGCCCACGGTGCCTGCGGGCGGCTCGCCGTCCATCGCGGCAGCAGTCATGTGAGGCCGGGGCCCGGCGGCCGCCCTCCCCTTCCTCCGCAGCGCCCGCCTGTCAGCGCGGGCGGAGCGGGCGGGGTGAGGCCGCCTCCCCGGGGGCCGGAGCGCGGGGCGGCTCGCAGCCGGGGGCGGCGGGGGCTCGGCTTGTGGGCACGACAGGGAAGCCGAGGGGGACTTTGGCTGGGCTGTCCTCGTCTGGGGACATGGCAGAGCACCATCGCTTGTGACAGCACTTCACGGTAAAGAGGCAACACGCTCCAGCGCCGGGGCTCAGCGTTGCCGGGAAGGCGCCGGCTGCCTCGCATCACCTCAGGGACTTAGGGAGGCAATAAGCCGGCCCTGCTCTGGACTGGATTGCTCAAAGCGCTTCTGAACCCTTCAAGACTAGTAAAAATATTTCAAACACCTTAAAGCACGGGGAGGGGGGAAAGATCGGCTCACGGGACTAACACAAGCTTTATTCCAAAATGAAATAAGTTGGTTTGTTCATTTTTTTTCCTGGAAAATGGAAAGGATGGTTGCCGGGAATGGAAGTTGAGGCAGATTTCCTTGTGCACTGTGGAAAGCAGATAAATCGCTGGTAGTGGTGATATGCCAGTCCTCCAGCCACGTTCAGGGCGAGGCTGTGCTTATTTCAAGCCAGATGAGCCACTCCAAGACAATTTTAGTCTTATTTCCTTTCATTGACATTTCCCACAGCATTTCATTTCTGCTTTCACTCAATCCAGGTGTTTCCTATGTTCAATATTTCTGCTCTTTTGGATGCATTTGGATGTTAATGAAATAGTCTTCAGGTTTAGTTGATACTTAACATTTTTTCCAGAGGAAAACCTACTGCAGCAGTTTATGCTGTGCATCAGAAGAAATGCCCTACTAAGAGTAAATTAATGTGATGGTTTGGGTGTTCCACCCCCACACACACACTTTAGAAATCACTCAGATGGCTCTGGAAATTTAATGAAGCTTATTATTTACAGCTTAGCACAATATACAAGCAGATATTTACAGTATATACATTTATATACAGAAATAGACAAGCTAAAAGGTAATACAGAAACACAACAGCCCTCCCAGAAACTTGAGTCCCCAGGAGAGGTTCTCAACTGCCCCTTCACCTTCCCCCTACCCCTCTAAACCATACCCCAGTCCCAAGGAAGAATGGAGGTTTGGCCAGGGGGGAGTTAGGAAGCAAAGTGGATTAATTAAAGAAACAGAGGGTGAGGTTAGAAGAGAGATGCAGCTCCAAGCTCGCCAGCAGCAGAAGTGGTTATCTATGTTTTTATTTCTTGTTCTTATACATCTCAGCAAGCCTATGAGTGAAGTAGACATCACCACTGTTTACCTTTCACAGCCTGTCACCTAATTCTTCTCACCAAAACATCCTAGCTAGCTTCAAACATGAGCCTATTTAGGAAAGCACAGGAACATGAACATTTGGGATGCAAATACACATTCTGAAAAGTGCATAAAAATAAGAATTCCAGGTATGAATGACTCTCATTTTATTAGTATTTTCCCCCACTTCCTGTACTTTAATAGTCAGGAATTAGAAGGTTAACACTACTGAAAAATACAGCATGTTTTGTACAATGGTTTTCCTGAAAACAGCATTAAACTGGAACATCTGTCTTATGAGGAAATGCTGAGAGACCTGAGGCTATTTAGTCTGGAGAACACTGAGAGGGTATCAATTGTTTACAAATATCTGAAGGGTGCTTGTCAAGAAGAGGCCAGGCTCTTTCCACTAGTGCCCAGGATGAGGGCCAACAGACACAAACTGGAACACAGAAGTTTGACCTCAACATGAGGAAATACTTTTTACTGTAAGGGTGACAGAGCACTGGTGCAGGCTGTCCAGAGAGGTTGCAGAGTGTCCTTCTCTGGAGACTTTCAAGACTTGTGCCACCTCACCTTTAGCATAGGGGTTGGACTCAATGATCTCTGGAGGTCTCCTCCAACTCCTACCATTCTGTGAAGACACAAAAATAGGTACAAACTGCAAACTTCCAAATTAAGATGCTGCCAATCCACAACAATGCTTTACGCTTTTCATATCCCAAGAATTGGCTGCATTCACTTAATTAATGCTCCTGATCATAGAATCATAGAATCAACCAAGTTGGAAAAGACCTCCAAGATCATACAGGCCAACCTAGCACCCAGCCCTAGCCAGTCAACTAGACCATGGCACTAAGTGTCTCATCCAGTCTTTTCTTGAACACCTCCAGGGACGGTGCCTCCACCACCTCCCTGGGCAGCCCATTCCAATGCCAATCACTCTCTCTGGCAAGAACTTCCTCCTAACATCCAGCCTATACTTTCCCTGGCACAGCTTGAGACTGTGTCCCCTTGTTCTATTGCTGGTTGCCTGGCAGAAGAGCCCAACCCCACCTAGCTACAATGTCCCTTCAGGTAGTTGTAGACAGCAATGAGGTCACCCCTGAGCCTCCTCTTCTCTAGGCTAAACAACTCCAGCTCCCTCAGCCTCTCCCCACAGGGCTGTGCTCCAGGCCCCTCACCAGCTTTGTCGCCCTTCTCTGGACACGTTCCAGCACCTCAACATCTCTCTTGAACTGAGGGGCCCATAACTGGGCACAGTGATATTTATTAATCTTGGGAAGATAAACAGTTATCTCCACTGCAGGCACAGAAGAACTAAACCCAGAAAACTCAAGTGAGAATTATTTCAGGTGTAAGTAATTACAATCAGATGCTCTCTCTTGAAACTTTTCATGCTGCTACAAAGAGGTGAATGACTCAAGTGATTCTCCTTTGCCTCTTGCCTCAGTGCTATTTCAGCTGAGATGCTCAAAGCGTGGGTGCAGGCGAAAGCTGTGTATAGAATTAAAAAAGCCTGGCATTATTTAAGCTGAGAGGCCCTTCAAATCATGTTTATACAGCAGCCAAGTGGAGAGTTCTGCACGCTCAGCACTTATGAAAACTAAGAGCTACACAATTTTTCGCCTATATAGCATTTTTTGAGAGAATGAATGGGGGAATCAACATGTTCTCATTTAGCTATAGATTTTTGATTGGTCTGTACTTAAGCTAATAGCATAACTATTTATTTGGTATAAATAAGGCATTCTCAGATGAAGATTGCTTTTGCAATCCATGGGAGGAGTCTCGAGGAAAAAAATACTGTGAAAACTAATTCAATTGCAGGAATTGTTTGGGGCCAGAAAAGATTGTGCTTGATCTAAGTTATTGAATGCTTCCACATTTGCCTTGAATGCAGCAAAAAGCCTCTGGAAAACATACAGCATAACAAAACTATGATCACTAGAGAATGAAAGAAGAAAGAGCTTGTATCAGGAGGTTCCAAGTAACAAATGTAATACCAAAGTAGGTGGCTACCTGAGGCCCTATGCCTTTCCATGCGTCATTCCATACACCTCCTATCAGTATTAGATAAGGTTTCACAGAGACCACGGGAGCTTGCTTGCTCTTTCAGAACTGAGTTTGGCAAACAGTGCTTTCAGATCCACTGTTCTCAGATCACTGGCACTCAGTGAAATTCATGAGGCATCACTAGTTTGACAGTGGTACTAGTGAGCCATTCCTGGTAGATTTCTTCCCCCCCAAAATTCCCATTAATGAGGAGATTTGCATATGGAATACTTTTATGGGAACAGGCTCTATTTGTCTGGAGCAACCCAAAATTGCTGGGATTAAAAGTTGTTCCGTTCACCCTCAATTCACTGAGCAAGGACTGGAAGAGAAAGAATAGCAGTGAGATAGTAGCACAGGGACTGAAGGGAAAGTTCAACAGAAGGGAAGAAAGATGTTTTTTGTTGTAAAACAAGGAAAAGTTCAAATAGCAGACCATGCAAAGAGGAAAGGAGGATTCAACATTTAAACTGAGTGTTTAAGCAGAGTGACTGTAAAAGTAACAGTTACCTAGCAAACAGGAAGAAAGGTAATATGTCAAAATCACACATTCCAACGTTAAAGGTTACTGTGAGAGTGATAAAACGCAGGCAAAGGAGACCACATATGTAAGAGCCATGTCATCATCCCAAAGACCCAGCTGGGACTGAAGCATAGCATGTCCTTCCTCGTGTTTGGAAAAATACCTGGTTGTGATGGCAGGAGAGGTAACAGGATTTTCAGGATGCTTTAACATGACAGTGCAGTAGCAACCCAGGAGGTCAAAGGCTGGTCGACTACCAAAACCATCCAAACCTGCAGAAAGCACCAGTCATCATTTCCATTCATAACACTGTCCATAGCTTAAATCCAGGAGCCACCAATGGAGTTTGAGTGGAGTTAGCATGCCATCTTGTGACTACCTGCTAAAGTACACAACTGGGGCTTCTTCCCTTAATTCCTCACACGTTTTTCCTCAAGCTTTCATCAAAGCATGGAAGATAGTGCGACACCAGATAGAGTCTACATTCAACATACTGAGTACCCTACCTGTTCTGGCCTCCTCGTTATTGTCTTTTTTAATTATGGCACTTATATTCCCTATGTTTTGGTGACCTGATTAGAAGCACTGGGCTCAAAAAAACCCAAACCCTACACAGAATACATGTCATGGAAGCGAACACAGATGAACTTCAAGAACTGTTCTGATGTTTTTTCCCTCTAAACACATCATATAAATCTCAAGATCATAGAATCATAGAATCAACCGGGTTGGAAGAGACCTCCAAGATCATACAGGCCAACCTAGCACCCAGCCCTAGCCAGTCAACTAGACCACAGCACTAAGTGCCTCTTCCAGTCTCTTCTTGAACACCTCCAGGGACAGTGCCTCCACCACCTCCCTGGGCAGCCCATTCCAATGCCAATCACTCTCTCTGCCAACAACTTCCTCCTAACATCCAGCCTACACCTTCCCTGGCACAACTTGAGACTGTGTCCCCTCGTTCTATTGCTCTTTGCCTGGGAGAAGAGCCCACCCCCCCCACCTGGCTACAATATCCCTTCAGGTAGTTGTAGACAGGAATGAGGTCACCCCTGAGCCTCTTCTTCTCCAGGCTAAACAACCCCAGCTCCCTCAGCCTCTCCTCATAGGGAGATGGTATCCAGGACAAGTCCAGGGTTCCATCTGCCACTCTGAACCCCATGTTAGCAGCATGCTGAACAAAATGCCACGTTATGTATTTCTACATCAGCCTTAGAGCTGCCCAAGACACAAGGCAACGATCGCTAGAGGTCAGGTCTCTCAGGACCTTGGTCATACTGGTAGCCTTCAAGATCAACCATCTTCTAACTCTACCAGGGCCACCACTACACCACATCTTTGAGCACCCTATCTTTTCTGTAGCCCTTCACCGAGAAGTCAGTATCCGTCTCGGTCCTCTGCCCTTGTGGAGAGCTTCTCCCACTAGCCTGTGTTTTGCACCAGTGATGTGGACCGGCGAGGGACATTCTCCACCTCATGGAAAACCTTACTTAAAACCAACAGAAGTCTTGTAGGGACTAACGTAGGGCTCGAGGACAGCCTGGTATATTCGACCCACGATGGCTTGCTGGGACCTAGCAAACAGCTCCCATTGCCTAAGAGCCCACAGCTCTTGCTGCCTCCAAGTCCGACAGACAGCCCCTCGGTGGGGCTGATGCGGCTGCTGCCGGCGGGCCGTACCATGCATTCTGGGGGGGTGTGTGTGTGTGTGTGTGTGTGTGTGTGTGTCACTACACCCTGCCTGCTCGCCGCAGCCGCGCGCAAAGACGCCCCCCCCTTCTGTCCGAGCGTGGTAGCGCCCGCGCGGGTACTGCCAGCTCGTCGGGCGAGGACATGGGGAAAGGTCTGTGGGGGGCAAACAGGCAGGTTTTACTGTCTTGTCACTTCTGTCTAGCACTGGACATGGAAATACACTAAGCTTCCGAAAACGCAGGAAGATTTCACTCCGTGTCAGCGCAGTTCGATCTGGCAGTGTGTCCCGGTTTCGGCTTTCCGAAAAATGGTTCGGCCGAACCCCGCCTCAGCGCTCTGGAAGGAAGCGCCCTATTGGGCTCAACCACAGCGAGGCACGAAATGGGGAGAGTCACGGTTGCTCTACCGTGCGAAGAAGTGGGAGACGCTGCTCACTGAGTGACAAGAGGGCTCTGAAGGGGTCGGCGTCTTCCTCCGAGAGCAGCGGGAGCGAAGGCAATGACCACAAGCTGCTAGGGGCAGCATTTTCCGCCCCTCCCGCTCAGCGACGGTTGGTCGGCGCTGCCGCGCAAGGCCCGGCGGTCCTGGCGCACATGGCCCGGCGCTAGGAGCCTCCCTGCCCTTCCCCCGCTCCTTTCCCCGTCGCTCTCGAGCAGGGAGCCCGCGGCCGGCCGGGCCCCGCACCCAGCCCCATGCAGGACACCGAGGAGAGCCCGGCGGCCGCCGTGCCGACCGACGCCCCGGGCACCGGAGAAGAGCCCGAGCAGGCGGACGGACCCCCGCCGCCGGCGGACTCATCGCAACAGCAGCAGGAGGAGAAGGGAGAGGGGCAGGAAGAAGACGGAGAGTCTGAGGCGCAGCCGGGGCCCCTCGAGCCATCAGCTGCCGAAGAGTCTGCTGTAGCCGCCGAGCCCGAGCAGCCGCCGCCTCAGCCGCCCTCGTCTCAGCCACCGTCTGGCCGTGAAAGCCCAGAAAAGGCGGAGGCAAAGGCCGAACCGCCGACCGGGGCCGAACCCGAGACAGCGGTAGAGGCCAAGACCGAGCCGCCGTCGGAGGCCGAGCCACCCACCGAGTCCGGGGCGGCACAGGAGAATGGGGAGGCCGCACCTGCCGTCCCGGTCGAGCCTGAAGACGAGATTTCCTTCAGCGACCCCGAAGACTTCGTGGACGATATCAGCGACGAAGGTGCGGGCTGGGGCGGCGGCGCTGGCGGGAGGGAGGGCGGCCGGCCGGCGCCGGGGCCTGGTCCGGCCGGCTGTGAGGGGAAGGGAGGAGCCGCGGAGAGACGAGGGAGCTCCGGCGGCGGGCCTGGACCCTGTCCGCCGCCGAGGAGCGCGGGGGAGGCTCTCGCTGTTCTGGGCGAGTCGGCCAGTACTGCACTGCCCGGTTCTGCTGTAGCCGCGTCAGGGACGTCGGGCAGTGGGTGCTTTATGAAGCGGCGGTGCCTGGTCGTAGCATCCCGGGAGGAACCCGGCCCTCAGCTGGGAAAGGCTTCTCTTCCCCCATCGCTTGTGGGCCCGGCAGCTGGGTCTTCTGTGTGCTGTGGCGGCCCCGCCGGCGTGGTACTGGACTGTTTGTGAGACTAACCACACGGCTCCTTGTAGCAGCATTCCTTAATTCAAACTTTTTCTGCGCATTGTTACAGTACTGTTTAGTAGCTGTTCTTAAATAGGATGTATAACTTCGAGTATCAATCTGTCGACTACCTTCACAAAGTAGAATCATCAACTTCTGTGCTTACTGTTTGCCTTCGTTAGTTAAGTTCGGCTGTGAAAACAGAGGTGTTAAATTGCTGACCCGATGTTTACAAACTAGCTTTCATTGTTATGCTTTTTTCCAAGCAGAGTGAAATCCACAGATAAATAGTATGGGTTTGAGAAGAGTTACTGCTCATGACGGTGTGCTTTAGGGACTTTGTGACAAGAAAACATGGGGAAAAAATTTGGCAGTTGAAAATTCAGGCTGAGGCTCCTTTAAAAGAATTGGATATTGCTACCATAAAGTGCCTATGCCACTCTGACACTGCATCGATAGTTATGGGAATACCTGGTTTTGGTATACTGGAGTTAGAACTCTATTTAAACGTTTTTCACATATGTCTTTCTAGGTAAATCATCTCAGTTCTTGAATAGCAAAAGTACTTATTTTGTCAATACTCGTTCTAGCATATGTGCTGTTGTAGGGTCTTCTGTATGTGTATCCTGCATGTTGTAGGGCTTTAGGTTACATGTATCAGAATTGGAAATATGTTTCTTAAAGCATATGGTTCTAAGTCAGTGTGTTATTTCCATTGGCAGTGGAATACAGGTGAGATCTGTTCCTTGTCAGTGTTCCAGTCCTGTGTTAGGCTTAAGAATCCAAGATGATTTTCTGCCGTTTTAAGAAAGTGTTTCTCATTCTCAGTATAGCAGTCTGCATAGCTTTTTGAACTTGGACATTTGTATCTTGAAGAGACATTGACAAAATTGTCAGCAAATACATAGTTGGATTCTTTTTGTCCAGTCAAGTGTTTGTGTGATACATGTCTGCATCTAGGATTATTATATTCCTTGCTGTCTATTTTGAAACTAGGCATATTTTCCATCCTCACATATTTCATTGTTGAGGATTAATCTGGTTAACTTCTGAGCTATATGAATAATACAGTGTTAGCGTCTGAGTTACAGTGCTTAAGTTAATCACTCCTGCTGGTCTGGCTCTTTCCATCTGTGTGTGTGTTTCTTCGTGAGCTTTCTTGTTCCTTTCCCTTTATCCCGATGACTCCAAGGAGAAAGGCAGTCCATCAATGTCACCGAGACAAGGCTATTTCAATGCTCATGACACCATTACATCTTCAGGAACACCTTTGATCTGGACCAGTTCAGCATGAGCTATCTTAGATGCATTACTTCAACGTGGCAGAACAGCTGATCCAAGTTAAAGCAGGAGAAAGGATGTGCCAGATAACTGCATAGATGCAATGAAGCTTTAGTTCAGTTAATGATAGTGGTCCTTAAAATACTGCCAGCTGAAGATAGCTGTGTACCCACCACACCCTGCTTTTCTTCGGGGTGGAATAAGAGCTGGCTGAACCAGCTTCTTGCCCTTTGAAGATTCCTTTGTTCACAATTTTGAATGTAAGGTAGAGGTAGGTATTTCTTTAATCTTTTGCACTTTTGATTCAGTACAGGGCATTGCATTCTTGCACATGTCTAAATATGCATTCCTTGGTTTGTAGGCCTGGTTTTCCTTGGATCTACAGGTCAGTGCATTTTTGCAGTTAGTTAAGGTGGAGAAGTGTACTAAATTCCTGCATTACCACTAAGGTTTAGTTGGTGGATACATACTAATAGATCTGAAGAGCAGATTAAAGTTAGATATGTCCAGAACTCACCAAATTTACATCTAGATGCAAGCCATGTTAAAATCAGTCAGTGTTCTTGTTGAAGTTCCTAATTTTGTGCACAACTTCTAGTTGTACATTGTACCTTTTAAGTGTTCTTATCCCAGTATGGTGGGTAAGCCGCAGCTGCAGTGTTACAATCCATCTGAGTGTTTTCCCTTCTGTGTATGGGAAACTTGTGAGTGTTGTCTTCCCAGTAGAGAGAAGCTTGAAGCTGACTGACAGTGCAGGAAGTGAACAAACCATCCTACTGGCAAATACTCTCCAAATTTGTAAGAAAAGGAGATTAGCATAGTTAAAAATATCCAGAGTGTGAAAAGGAGTGTGCTTAAATATGGAGTTAAGTGTCTTGTCTTAGATCTTCATTTTTGTGTCTAATTAAAGGTTTAGATGGTGTGTGAGTTCTCAAACATAATTACAGTGATGCTAAGACATGCAGAGCTTTTCCAGTATGTCACATAGTTTTGAATTATGCTAAAACTTGTATAATTCAGGAGGGATTTACACATTACATTTCTTTGTACCTGGATCACAGGATATTAGGGGCTGGAAGGGACCTAAGGAGATCATCGAGTCCAACCCCCCTACCAGAACAGAGCCGCACAATCTAGTACAGATCGTAGAAGAACACATCCAGACAGGTCTTGAAAGTCTCCAGAGAAGGACACTCCACAGCCTTCTCTGGGGACCCTGTTCCAGTGCTCTGAACAAGGCTACTAATCAGAACTTGGGTAGTAACCTAGCAATTTTCTGCTCTGTTGTCGGTTTTGACGACTTTGTGAGACATTTCCAGCCCTTGAAACAAGTGCAAGTGTTGACATCCCCAATGTCAGGTCGTTTTAAGACTTCCTGAAGTAGCTGCTTGAGGTTTGTCAAGAAACTGCATAATTGTGCCTCTTAGCAAGGAAGCACTCTTGGAATGTTGGCTATTCACTTCACTTGTTTCTGTGATGGAACCTTCATTCGCTACCAAGATTCTTAAATGATTCTTGAAATTTCGTGAAATCCAGAGTCTTTCTGTTTGCTTACTACAACTGTTCTTTTCATCTCTCTTTGTCCTTGATGATGTTGATTTTGGTGCCTTAGTTTCTCTTGTGCTTTTTCTTTCCAGAATTACTTGGTGATGTACTGAAAGATCGGCCACAGGAAGCAGATGGCATTGACTCTGTGGTCGTTGTGGATAATGTTCCCCAGGTTGGGCCAGACAGGCTTGAGAAACTGAAGAATGTCATCCACAAAATATTTTCCAAGTTTGGTAAAATCATCAATGAATTTTATCCAGAAGCAGATGGGAAGACAAAAGGGTAAGTTGTATCTGCTACTGGAAGTAGAGTTGAAACACTGTTCTGATTTAGCCTTGATTGTTAATGTCCATACTCTCTAGACAGTTTTTGTGGTGACCTCGTAGTCTTACTCATCACTTTCTTCTACTTCAGTCTGTACAATGCTGACATCTAGTTTCAGTAACAAACAGGTGTTCCTGAGGGAGCTGAGAAGCTTAATAGCTCGTTAAGCTATGTTGGCCAGGGGGATTATTTATGGAAACAGTTAAGCTGAGTTTGGAAGACAAATTTCTGTGCAGTACTAAATTCTGTTATTTTTCTGTCAGGGTTAATAAATAGGTTAAAGATCTGTTGTAGTTAATAACTTAGTAGCAGTGGATTTACTGTCTGTTGCAGAAGAACCTGTCAGTATTCTGTCTCTGATTGCTAATGCCTATGCTTACATAGCAACTCCAGCTTCTTTAAGCTCAACAAGCCCTTCTCAGGACCCTTTTGCCAACTTCTGATCCCTGTTCATGGTTAATTGCAACATCTAAAGCTGAGAGGAAAGCTGAACAGAAAGGGTCAAGTCCAAAAAGAGAGGATAAGGGAAGGAAAGATTTAGGGAGAGAAATCAAAGTAATCTGATAGATATGAGTTAGTAATGAGTTTTGTTACTGTGGTTGGGGTAGTGTGTTTTCTGAAGTTTAGGAACTGTGGATTCATAGTTCAGAAAGCATAAAACGAATTTTCTGGAGTGGAAGGATTGTTGGCTCTATGAAGTCAGCATGAGAGTGTTACTCTTTCTTTAAGTCATGCCTGTCTTTGAGACAGTCTTCCGGATACTGTCAAAATCTACTGGACTACAAGATATATTGTAGTGGCAAGAAGGGAGCTGAATTGTATTCAGTGTAGTGAGAAACAAGAGTGGTGCTTTGAGATGCCTGTGACAGTAAGATTTACAGTTTCCAAATGTGATTGTTATCCAGCTGAAGAGCTGCGTGCTTAACCTGTGTGTTACTAGCTCTGATTGTTCTGTGTTGCACTGAACTTTCAGTCATCCCTCAGTCTAGCCTGCTTACAGAAGGCATATCAGTTTAATTCTAGACAAGCTCATACAGCTTGTGTGCATGGACACCTGCAGCCAAAAAGGAGATTGTTTTTTAACTAATGGCCTGAGGATGAGAATAGAAGTTGCTGTGTAGATGTTCTGTACTGAATTCTTACTTCATCTTCACTGTTCCATTTAAAAATTTAACTTTATTTTTATTTTATTACAAGCCTGTTGTATAGTCAATGACAGCTTCCTACTTTCATCTTCCTTCATCCTAGGTACATCTTTCTGGAGTACATGTCTCCATCTCATGCAGTGGATGCTGTGAAGAGTGCAGATGGGTACAAACTGGATAAACAGCACACTTTCAGAGTCAACCTTTTCACAGACTTTGATAAGTGAGTGCAGCCATTATGTGTATCTGCAGATTTTGAGATTCTAACTAAGAGTGTTGTGGTGGTTTGGGTGTTCCCTGACCCCCACACACTTTGTAAATCACCCAGACTAGACTCAGCTGGCTCTGGAAATTGAATGAAGCTTATATTTACAGCTTAGCACAGTATACAAGCAGGTATTTACAGTTATATACAGAAATATACAAGGTAAAAGGTAATAGAGAAACACAACAGCCCTCCCAGAAACCTGAGCCCCCAGGAGGTGCTCTCAACTGCCCCTCCACCTTCTCCCACCCTTCTGCCTTACCCCAGACGTAGCCTTGTGCCCAAGGAAGGATTGAGGGTCGGCCAGGGGGTTTAGGAAGCAAGTGGATTAATCAGAGGGACGGAAGGTGAGGTTAGAGCGATGTGCAGCCCACAGCCCAGACAGACACCAACTCCTTTATGTTTGGATTCTTGCTCTTATACCTCTCAGCAAGCCTATGAGTCTAGTAGACATCACCATTGTTTCCTTTCACAGCCTGTAATCTAGTTCTTCTCACCAAAACATTCTAGCTAGCTTCGAACTAGCACAAGTGCCTGCATGAGGTGTAACCAATGAAATTACTCTTTCAGGTACATGACAATCAGTGACGAATGGGAGATCCCTGAGAAACAGCCATTTAAGGATTTGGTAAGGGTTTCTTTGGAAAAGTGGGAAGAATATTTAGCAAAGTATGAAATGTTTATGCCGCTGCTGGGGTGTTTATATGAAAATAGAAACAGTGTGTCAGTAGTGTTGGTACAAATGTAGTGTGTTCATAGCCCCTGTTCCCTCACTGTTACAAAGTGACAGAAAATACTGAGTGGCTCTGCTTAGTAGCTGTATGCAGGGTAGCATTTCGTGTAAATACTGATTTTGCACAAGTCAAAAACAGAATCTTGAAAGCATCTTCTTATATATTTAAATGTTTGAGGCAAACTTCTGTCTTTGTTACTGCTGGCTTTGTAAAAATGTCCTGTAGAGGAAGGATTGGTGGTTCTTCACACACAAAAAGCTGCTACAACAACCACAAAACCTCAACAAACAAAACCCCACCAAATGGGCAAAAAACCTCCTGAGTTAGTTTAAGCAGCAAGTGTTAAACATGCTGAAACTGTCTTGAATGGCCACCTTTTTATCATCTGTTCTGTTGGTCTCCGAGAACCAGTAATTTGAATTATTTTATTCAACTTCCCAGTTTGTCTGCAGCAGTAAGACTCCAAAGCTGTGTGCTGTAAGATTTGACTATTGCCTGCTAGGTAATTATTTGGAGAACTTGTCATCTTGACCTTTGACTCACTAATAATCTTTCTTGTTTCTCTTGCTCTTAGGGAAATCTCCGATACTGGTTGGAAGATCCTGACTGTAGGGATCAGTACAGTGTGATCTTTGAGTCAGGAGACAGGACTTCCATTTTTTGGAATGACATCAAGGAACCTGTTCAAATTGAGGACAGAGCAGTGAGTGTCCTGGAAGTGCTGTACATTGCAGATAATTGTCAGTTGCATTCATTTTATTGCGTTTTGGCTTTTCACTCAAACAAGATAACGTTTTGACAGAATCATAGAATGGTTTAGGTTGGAAGGGAACTCAAGGATCATCCAGTTCCAACCCCCTGCCATAGGCAGGGACACCTCCCACTCCACTAGAACAGGCTGCTCAAGGCCTCATCCAACCTGGCATTGAATACCTCCAGGGAGGGAGCAGCCACAGCCTCCCTGGGCAACCTGTGCAAGTGTTTCACCACCCTGACTTCAAAGAAGTTCTTCACATCCACTTGGAATCTCTCCTCTGCCAGTTTAAACCCATTACTCTTCATCTTGTCATTACAAGACCTTGTAAATCATCCCTCCCCAGCCTTGCTTTAGGTCTCCTTCAGACACTGGAAGACCACTATAAAGTCTCCTCCAAGCCTTCTCTTCTCCAGGCTGAAGAGCCCCAACTCTTGTAGTCTGTCCTCATAGCAGAGCTGCTGCAGCCCTCTGAGCGTCTTCACGGGCCTCCTCTGGACTGGCTCCAACAGTTCCATGTCCTTCTTGTGTTGGAGGCTCCAGAACTGCACACAGGACTCCAGGTGGGGTCTGAGGAGAGCAGAGTAAAGGGGGAGAATCCCCTCCCATGCCCTGCTGGCCACACTGCTCTTGATGCAGCCCAGCACAGGGTTGCTGTCTGGGCTGCACTCACACTGCAGGCTCATGTTGAGCTTTTCATCACCCCAGGTCTTTTTCCTCAGGGCTGCTCTCAGCCATTCCTCACCCAGCCTGGAGTTGTGCTTGGGACTGCACCGACCCAGGTGCAAAAAGCACTCCATTGCCAACGCCCTTTTTTCTTCCTTTTGAAGAATAGTGATGAATTACATCCTTAGACCTAAACTGCTTAAGTGAAACAAATGTGAATATAACTTCTCTGTAGTGTTCTTTTTTTAAACTGGTCCATGGAGCCTATTAGTTTCCTTCAGCTCTGAATTATAGATGACTCAGAAAGACCTGCAAATGCAGAGTCAGAGTTTGGGGAGTACTAGTCATTAGAGCTGACTTTGTGCTTAAGCACACTGCTTCTGATCACTTTGTACTTTTGTGCTGACCACAGAGGTGCTGAAGAGGACTAGCAGGTTTGGTAAGGGAAAGGCAGAGTGAAATGTGCCTCTCTGCTGCAGGCAATTGAGGTGATGAGAACTACTGGTACCCAGAAGCATCTTAGGAACCATTACTCATCACAGTAGAAGGAAGTTGGCTCTGGAATGATGAGCAGTTCTGCTGATCACCATGGCCACTGCCTGTGGTGTGTGTTGTTGAAACTTCTCAAATTGAGCTGAAGGTCATGAGCTGTATTGCTAAGAAATTTGAAATACCCTTACTTCTGAGAAGAGTCTGTTCCCCTAAGGGCTGAAAGACAACAAGGAAACTCGAGCCTGTTAGGTGGGTTTATTTGCTACTATACAAAAGTAGTCATGGTACCTGGAAAATGGTTTTGGTAATAAGTTGAGAAGATTTGGACTGAGAGTTTTCAGCTGGAAGAGTAAAGAGTAAAGCCTTATGTATGTGAACATAAACTCCACAAGTAGTCCAAGGTATCACAGGTACTGAGATTTTCACTTAGTAAATGTATTTGCAAAATGGGATGCTATAAGCCACACACTAATTCTTTTCCCTGCTTGTAATGAAACCTTTGTGTGTACTTCTTTTAACCCAGCGCTGGACAGAGACCTACGTACGCTGGTCCCCAAAGGGCACCTACTTGGCTACGTTCCACCAGAGGGGCATTGCGCTTTGGGGCGGAGAGAAGTTCAAGCAGATTCAAAGATTTAGTCACCAGGGGGTGCAGCTCATTGACTTCTCACCCTGTGAAAGGTATGGAGTGTGGCACTGGTTTGGGCTAAGGAATCAAAAGCACAAAGCACACGTTCTGGCTGCTGTGCTTTCAAATTCCTGTGTTGAGGGTTTTGTTTGCCTTTGGAAGTACTGCCTTTCATGCAGAAATTGTACTCAGAAGACATAAAACTCTGCCTGACTTCTTTTGGACTCCAGGAAAGATACTTAACATCATCTGGAATAACTGATCTATAAAACTGACCTGACAAGTTCACTCAAAGACCTTACTGTCAGGAAGAAGACCATATATCCCCTCTTTATTTGAAGGGGATGTCTGTAGTGTTAGATTTCCAATTCTCTGAAAAGTTTCAGTTGAGCAGCATCTTCCAAATCTGTAGCACTGCAGTGGATTCCTTAGGATTGCTTTAAAATTGAAGAGTTCTTTAGAGAAGGCTAAAATATTTTCAGTATCACACAGTATCATCAGGGTTGGAAGAGACCTCACAGATCATCAAGTCCAATCCTTTACCACAGAGCTCAAGGCCAGACCATGGCACCAAGTGCCACATCCAACCTTGCCTTGAACAGCCCCAGGGACGGCGACTCCACCACCTCCCCGGGCAGCCCATTCCAGTGTCCAATGACTCTCTCAGGGAAGAACTTTCTCCTCCAGCCTAAATCTCCCCTGGCGCAGCCTGAGGCTGTGTCCTGTTGTTCTGGTGCTGGCCACCTGAGAGAAGAGAGCAACCTCCTCCTGGCCACAACCACCCCTCAGGTAGTTGTATACAGCAATAAGGTCACCCCTGAGCCTCCTCTTCTCCAGGCTAACCAATCCCAGCTCCCTCAGCCTCTCCTCGTAGGGCTGTGCTCAAGGCCTCTCCCCAGCCTCGTCGCCCTTCTCTGGACACGCTCAAGCATCTCGATGTCCCTTCTAAACTGGGGGGGCCCAGAACTGAACACAGTACTCAAGGTGTGGTCTAACCAGTGCAGAGTACAGGGGCAGAATGACCTCCCTGCTCCTGCTGACCACACCATTCTTGATGCAGGCCAGGATGCCACTGGCTCTCTTGGCCACCTGGGCACACTGCTGGCTCATGTTCAGGCAGGTATCAATCAGCACCCCCAGATCCCTCTCTGTCTGGCTGCTCTCCAGCCACTCTGATCCCAGCCTGTATCTCTGCATGGGGTTGTTGTGGCCAAAGTGCAGCACCCTGCACTTGGAGCTATTGAATGCCATCCCCTTGGACTCTGTCCATCTGTCCAGGCGGTCAAGGTCCTGCTGCAGAGCCCTTCTGCCCTCCAACTCAGTCACATCTGCCCCCAGCTTAGTGTCATCTGCAAACTTGCTGATGACTGACTCCATGCCCTCATCCAGACCCAGTACTGAGATGCATCTTATTTTGCTAGTTTTCAAATAAGCAGTTAGCTTTTATATTTCACTGTATTAATGCCTTTCAATAGTGAAAATGTTTATTTCTTTTGTAGGTATTTAGTGACTTTCAGCCCTCTGATGGACACACAGGATGACCCTCAGGCTATTATCATCTGGGATATTCTGACTGGGCAAAAGAAGCGAGGATTCCACTGTGAAAACTCTGCTCACTGGCCTATTTTTAAGTAGGTTGAGAAACAAAATTAGAATAGAGAGAAATAGTCCCAGACTTTTGTTTAATAAAACCACAGTTCCTATATAATGCTTTTTTTCCCCCTTTGTATTTGCTTAGATGGAGTCATGATGGTAAATTCTTTGCTCGAATGACTTCAGATACCCTCAGCATCTATGAAACACCTGTAAGTTCTTGCTTTACAATGTTAGTCTTTCTCATGGTATCTCTTTTAAAGGATACATTTTAATACTACACTTTAGAGCTGGGCTTCGTTTTGGGGTGAAAACTTCAACTGTGTCTGACAGTAAATTTCACAGCATACTTCTAGAAGGACTT
The DNA here is from genome assembly GCF_015220805.1 of Pogoniulus pusillus. Lineage (NCBI taxonomy): Eukaryota > Metazoa > Chordata > Aves > Piciformes > Lybiidae > Pogoniulus > Pogoniulus pusillus. Next base: position 26,516,053 of record NC_087276.1, on the reverse strand, counting down.
AGCAGCTCAATATACAACTTATGAGTCAGTAGGGTCCAAGGTTATGTGATACCTCCTGGGTCTCAGTAGCAGGTGACTGCCAGAATCCCCAAAGCTGACCTATAACTTGCAGCCTACTGGAGTCTGTTTTGCTTTTTTTCCTAACACAGTCATTAATTCTTGATAGAAGATTTAATTTAATTTGTATTTGTATGTGCTAGTTTGAAGCAAGCTAGAATGTTTTGGTGAGAAAAAGTAGATTATAGGCTGTATACATATGTTCATAATTTAAAAGAAATAGATGCAGGAGCTCTGAGAACTCTACACAATTCCCTGGTTTATGTGCTCTAATAGAGTAGAAAGTGTGCATGTAAATATAAGAATGTTACTAATTTGACAATTCACACCTTTCTTTTCTTTTAGTCTATGGGTTTATTGGACAAGAAAAGCTTGAAAATCACTGGGATAAGGTGAGTCTGTGCCTTTGTAAAGACACATTGATGATACATTCAGATACATCGATGAAAATGGTTTCTGCTTGTAGTATCTGTTACTGAAAATGAAAATGGGATGTTTTTAACTTTCCTTCCTACAGGGACTTCTCGTGGTCTCCAGGTGGTAACATAATTGCATTCTGGGTGCCTGAGGACAAAGACATCCCAGCAAGAGTGACTCTGATGCAGCTGCCTTCTAGACAAGAAATCCGTGTGCGGAATCTGTTCAACGTTGTAGATTGTAAACTGCACTGGCAGAAGAATGGAGACTACCTGTGTGTGAAGGTAGACAGGACTCCCAAAGGCACACAGGTATGTGGATTCTGATTAGATTCATAACATTTAATCCTGTCTCATGCTGACACCTCATTTTCACACAAGCCCTATGAGGAGAGGCTGAGGGAGCTGGGGGTGTGCAGCCTGGAGAACAGGAGGCTCAGGGGTGTCCTCATTGCTGTCTGCAACTACCTGAAAGGAGATTGTAGCCAGGTGGGGGTTGGTCTCTTCTCCCAGACAACCATCTATGGAACAAGGGGACACAGTCTCAAGTTGTGCCAGGGAAAGTATAGGCTGGATGTCAGGAGGAAGTTCTTCACAGAGAGAGTGATTGGCATTGGAATGGGCTGCCCAGGGAGGTGGTGGAGTCACCGTCCCTGGAGGTGTTCAAGCAAAGCCTGGATGAGGCACTTAGTGCCATGGTCTAGCTGATGGGCTAGGGCTGGGTGCTAGGTTGGACTGGATGGTCTTGGAGGTCTCTTCCAACCTGGTTGATTCTGTGATTCTTACAGTACTGTTTTTTATTACAGGCAGTGTAAATTATATGGTGTGAAAGATATTTTTCATTTGTCCATTTGAATTTGAGGCATGCGGAGAGTAAAATGTATGTTAGTGTGTCCAGGATTGGCTTTGACTTCAGTGGCATCTTGGATGAGAGCTTTTTGCCTTACCTGTTTCCCTTCTGACTGCTAAGCAGTTACTGAACATCTCACATGAACTGCTGCATAGTGTGCCATATGTTTATCTCTTTTAGTTACATTTCATAACAGACTGAAGAGAAAAAAATGCTTTTGCACAATTCATCAGTTCTTCTTTATCAGTACAGAAACGTTTTAGAATGAGTTTGTAGTAAGATGTACCGTACTTATCTGCTCTCAGTAAAGAAACAAACCTGTGTCCTGACAAGCTAATTGTGTAGTTGTCCTTCTACACCCAGTGATAAGATTATTTGTTCCACTGCTGCTGTGCTGGGTAATGAGCTGCTCTTGGCCTTTGCAGGGAGTGGTGACCAACTTTGAAATCTTCCGAATGAGAGAGAAACAGGTGCCAGTAGATGTGGTGGAAATGAAAGGTAATGCCAACTATTTCCTTCCTTTGGATCTTTAGCCTTTTTGAGCAGACACTTGGCTGTCTCTCTGACATGCCTGTCAGTGTGGGATGTAACTAGGAAGTTGACTCTTGATAGGTGTAGTGTCCAAGTTGCAGGGCATCTCGTGTGAAAGTGAGAAATAAATTTAGTAGCTATTGATGCTTTTTGGCTGACTTAACAGATTGCCAGTTCTGTCACTTCTCATTAATCAAGATGGGAGGGCTGATAACAAGTGTTTTTTGCAGGAGATGTGAGACTTAAGAGCTGAAACACTTTCCATAACGCCCCACATTTGCCTTACAACCTGTTTTAAAAGATAGCCTGCACAGCAGTGTGTTAACTGATGGGTTCCCTGTCTTCAGTGTCTGGGTTTTCTTTGGTAACCACTTGAAATCAAAGCTTTGTTTTGACAGAGTTCTGACTCCCTTTTGTTTTGTTACAGAAAGCATCATTGCCTTTGCTTGGGAACCAAATGGAAGCAAGTTTGCTGTGTTGCATGGAGAAACTCCACGAATTTCAGTTTCTTTTTACCATGTTAAAAACAATGGGAAAATAGAACTTATAAGTAAGTGACTACAATCAAGTGAGAAATGCAGATACTAAACATTTTGCATGACAGTAGTGAAGTAAACCTAAAATTGTGGCTGTTTGTGGTGGCTAATTTAGCAATGGTTGCTATGCTGCCTGACAGTGTAGTCTGAAAATTGTAGCTTTCTGGTAACAGCAAAACTGTTCTCATTTCGAATCAGTCCAGGGTCTGGGAATAAAACACCTACAGGCCAGAACAATTTTGTGCTCTTGGGACAAACTTGGTGCAGAGTTGGTTCACTTTAGATGAAATGTATTTCCAAATTGGATGTGGGTCTTCTGATCTCCTTTCTTCTGCTAGCTTTGGATTGTTCTGGTGCTTCTGGGTTTGTCTTTAGGAATGTAGAGCTAAGGGCTGTTGTTAGGACTTGCAGATCTCTTCTGAGGAGTTGATGGGAGTTCACTGCCAGTGAATCAAGCCAGTGGAGTCCATTGAATTCTGATCTCTTCTTCTGATTTTGATTTATTTCTTTCCAGAAACTTTCGACAAGCAGCAGGCAAACACGATATTCTGGAGTCCTCAGGGGCAGTTCGTAGTATTGGCTGGCCTCAGAAGGTGAGTACTGCACAGATCTCTGAACACCACATTCATTTTAAGGAGCAGAAAGACCAGAGTATCTCATCAAGAAGTATTGGATGCCTACATGAATGCTGCATTATGGTGTAAACCTGATAAAGCTTTGCAAATGCAAGGGCAAAGAAGAGATAATATCAGGAAAGTTTCATCTTAGAGCAAATGAAAATGATTTTTTAATTAAAATGTTGAGTACTATTTGCATCTACCTGCTTTCAGACAAGTGCTGCTGTTAACCATGGAAATCTCTTGTTTCTTTAATCTTGTCTTCACTGCTTAGATATATCTCAGTATATTATTGCTAAAGTTTGGCTATAACTTGCCCATAGTATGTTTTCACTTCAGGAGCAGAAATAAAATGGGTTGAGGGTCACTGAACATATAAAAGTGTCATTCTTACTTGGATTTAGTTTATTTGTTCCTGTCATTGCTTTTTAACCACAGAGACTGGCATGATTCTGTCTCTCCTGGTGGCTATGAAGATGTATCTTTATAGTGAGGAGTTGTCAAGATGCAGCTTATGAAACGCTTAGGCCATGGCAGTGTGTAAACCCATCTGTCCTGTTTTCTCACTGCAGCATGAATGGTGCCTTAGCATTTGTTGATACATCAGACTGCACCATGATGAATATTGCTGAGCATTATACAGCTTCAGATGTGGAATGGGATCCTACTGGCAGATACATTGTCACTTCTGTGTCTTGGTGGAGCCACAAGGTACTAATGTGCTGGGGAGGTTTATTTCTCTTCCAGAGATGTTGGAAAGGGCTATTTATTAGGAGAAGAAAGTGGGACACCTGTCCCACTGATCACTTGCCTTAAAACCTGCACCACAGTGTTTTATATGTTGATTTCTGAACAACAGCCACTAGCTTCAGCAGCTCCCCTAAGAAAGGTCTGGCAGAGCAGCTCATGAGGCTAAGCTGAGTGGCTTTGTCCTGACTTTTGTTGTTGTTGTTTTTTCATTATGTCTTTAGCAGTTTCAAACTTAATCTCCTTATGGTCCATGCAGAATAGCAGGATTTATTGTGCTTTTGCATGGTGCCAGCACTGTAATCCTCTCATGTACGAGTACAGAATCTGAGATTTAAGGTTATAGCTTCAAGCCATTGTCATCCTCCAGTAGGTAACTTCTTGCAAAGCTTCAGTGGAGCAAACATTTTGCTGAGGAATTGACAGAATCACAGAAACATTCCGTTTGGAAAAGACTCTCAGGACCATCAAGTCCAACCATTATCCCTGCTCTACAGTTTGACTTATGCAAGGAAGGCACTGACAAAAGAGCCACCCTAGTTCTGTTCACTGATGGTGTTGACAGAGTGAGGGCTACAGTGTTAACTTCTAGCTTACCTTGACCAAGATGGGGCCCTGCTCTTCCAGGTGGACAATGCATATTGGTTATGGACCTTCCAAGGCCGTCTGCTTCAGAAAAACAACAAAGACAGGTTCTGTCAGCTGCTCTGGAGACCACGGCCAGCTACCCTGCTCAGTGAGGATCAGATAAAGGTAGAGTATTCCACTGACATTCTGCTGGCACTGATTTGGTGTATAAGCATCTTTGGCTTACTCTCCTCTTCTTTAGGATGAGGCTTGGGGATGTTAACAGTCACACAGCCAGCTGTTGCACTGAATTCCTGATAAAACATACTGCTCTGAGGGACCTCACTTCTAGCAATGCCTATAAATATGAACTGCTCTACAAGCTCAAAATTGGCTACCAGCTGTTCTCACCCTTAGGGTACAGTTAAAGGGTATAAAGAATAACCAAAATGAGTTTAGCTGTCCAAACTTCACTGGTTGCATGTGTACAGGAGGATGGATATGATTGGTAAGCCAGGAAGAACAAACTAAATTAAAGCAAAAGGGAACTGCCTAGAAGAGAGATGGTTTTAAAAATGTGCTTAGGCCTACCAAAGGAATTCTTCTGGAATATGATTGTTGGGATTGCTGATCTGATATCCTAGTCAAAATGAAATTCCTTATGTTACAGCAAATTAAGAAGGACCTGAAGAAATACTCCAAGATATTTGAGCAGAAGGATCGCCTGAGCCAGTCCAAAGCTTCAAAGGCAAGATACTCTTGGAATATAGTAATGTAGATTAAGCTTATGCAAACTGTCCTTAGTTACTGTGTAAGAGTGGTCTGTAAGTTCATTTCTTTTATAGCTTCTGTGTTGCTTTGAATCCAGATGGTCAGAGTTGGTTCCCATAGGTAGTTCAGAAAGATGCTGCTGAACTGACAGGTTAAGCATTGATTGCTCCAATGAGTAATACCTCTGGAGAGGCACTGATGTTAACCTCGTAAGGAGAAGTGGTAGAATTTTGAGGGTTCCTTAGTGAGTTGCTGCATTAAGCAGTCTTTAAATAAAGAAAAGCTCTTTAATTAAAGAAAAACACAATTTGCCAACAGAGTTTTTTGATTACATAGGAGAAAGACCTTTTTAAAGTAGGTAGAAAGTATGTTTGTGAGAAGAAAAGGTTGTGACTTGCTAACAAAATGCATTGTGTGTAGACTTGACTCACTGAGGGGGTTTAACAATCTCTTCCTGCCTCTGTAGGAGCTGGTGGAAAGGAGACGTACGATGATGGAGGAGTTCAGAAAGTACCGCAAGATGGCACAAGAGTTGTACATGGAGCAGAGGAATGAACGCTTAGAGCTTCGAGGAGGTGAGCCACACCTACCACTTGTAAAGCCTTGCTGCTGGATCACTGCTGCATATGGAATAGCTGCCCTGTGCCAGGGATTCGTCCGCTTCTCTCCCTGTGTTTCCTGCCAAAGCTCATCCCTCCTTCTCTTAAGGTTGTTTATACTTCGATCCTGAATCCCAACAGGATTCGTTTATTGACTTATTGTAACAGAAGCAAGCTCAAGTATTGCTGGCTGTCAGGCTTCGGGATCTGTTTCACCTAACCTCGAGCACTGGCTTGAATTTGGAATAAGACTGTAAAGAGATTTGGGTGTTGTGTTCAGCCAGAAAGTCCACAGTAGCCCTGTGGCAGGAGACCATAAAGTCTCTAATGAATTAAGTATGTACTTGGTATTTTTTAGAGCACCCTGGTTTAAGGACTGTTTCTGCCAAGAGCAGACTGCCTTGCTGCCTTCTTTCATGCATTCACTGTTACTGTTTTCTGCATTCCAGGGGTAGACACAGATGAGCTGGACAGCAATGTTGATGACTGGGAGGAGGAGACTGTTGAATTTTTTATCAATGAAGAAATTATTACCCTTGCAGAACCAGAGTAATTAACAAAACTGTGGTAAGATAGCACACCTCTCAGCAGAGAGAAACTTCTGTCAGCTATTGCTACAGATGCAATCGTTTGCTTGGGAGAGTTCAGTCTGTCTGTTGCAGGAGTGAATGTGGTGTTCTGAGTTGGTTTATGTCTCCTCTTATTTCAGAAGTAATTACAGACTCAGATTATAAATTGTATTGCACAGAATACTGTGTATATTGGGCCTTGCCAGGGTGATCAAAGCCACAACAGTGGCAGGGTCGACTTCTAAACATGCTGTATTGCAGACTAAGTTCCATCACACTAGGAGGAACTGTAGTTAGGATGAGATTAGAAGTTTAGCTTTTGGATGAATCATAGATTCAACCAGGCTGGAAGAGACCTCCAAGATGATCCAGTCCAACCTATCACCCAGCCCTATCCAGTCAACCAGACCATGGCACCAAGTGCCTCATCCAGTCTCCTCTTGAACACCTCCAGGGATGGTGACTCCACCATCTCCCTGGGCAGCCCATTGCAATGGCAAATCACTCTCTCTGTGAAGAACTTCCTCCCAGCATCCAGCCCATACCTCCCCCTGCACAACTTGAGACTGGGCAGAGTTGAAATACTGAAGGTGATACAGCTGGTTGACTGCCCTGCTGAAACTTTGAGTAGTTGTTTAAATACCCTCACGGACTCTGCTGTGAATTTCTAGAAATGTTGGCTAGAATTCAGGTAGTAGCAGATTGCTCTGTGCTGTCACTGCTTGTTGATGAATGAACTCTTTTACTGAATCAGTGCTTTCTCCACTTTGTATCTTCATATTACATATTTGTATGTTGAAAAGAGAAGTTACTTGTAGTCTTCATCGCAGAAAATATCCTTTAGGGAGCTTGATGTATTGAGGAGGGAAAAGAGATTTTGATAATGAAGGCAGTCATATAGGATTTAAAACCTGGAGTGTGTTCCTGCTCTGTCATGTTTAGGACTTCCCTTAAGGAAGAGATACTGGAAGTATGCCCTTTACAGCTCTAGTTGACCCAACAGATCCTTAGCCTCCAGACAGCTAAGGAGCTCAAGTGAACTAGACTATAAGTACTATACCTCTTGGAGATGTAGAAAAAATAATAGCCCTGGTACCTTTTGTATGTATTTGGTTTAGTTTTAATCTGTGTCACATACATAGGAGATCATTTTATGGAAGGAGGAGGGAGGGAAGCTGCTTAGTGCATGGATTTAAACAGGTACCAGGTGAAACATGTTTTTATTGCCTTTCACCAGCTGGCACCTGCAGTGAGGTTGAGCAGCTTGTGTGAAAGCACAGTAACTAACTCCCTTCTTTTCCTTTTTCTGCAGCACCACCAGATCTTGTGCTGAAAAGAAGTTCTATCATTTTCAGAAAGCCTACATCAGCTTTGGAATTTTTAATCCATATTCTTACACTCTGGAAGGGTGGATGCACCAGATTTTCTCCATTCTGACACATTGTAGTGCCTTTAAGTCTTGCTGCTTGCTGCATTGAGACACTTGAAAGGCACTGCTTTTAAATTTGTATTCTCTTTTTTTTTTTTCCTAAGGGTTTGATTTATGTTTTGTTTGTTGTTTTGGGTTTTTTTTCCCCTTTTATAAATAACTACTACCAGTATTTACTTCCTGACCCCCGTGCAGTACTTGCCAACTGGCAGTTTTTGACTTCTGCCAGTGAGGTGAGATTCATCAGTGCACCCCTGTCTTACACACACACACAATGTTTCTGTTTCAAGACTCTTTCTATATCCCAAGTGCATGGACAGATGTTCATTTTGTTTGGGGAAAAGTCAACAGAACCATTCTTTGTATGATGTGTTTTAGTGTGCTGAAGCAGCACTACAGTGGGCTATATCCTCCTCCTTTCAGATTGTGAAAGGTTGTCTCTCCCTCAAAGAGCTGAATATGGAAATAAAAGCAGAGCTATACTAAAACCAGCCTGGCTATGTGTTGTTTGTAGGGAATCATAGAATCAAGCAGGTTGGAAGAGACCTCCAAGCTCATCCAGTCCAACCTAGCACCCAGCCCTGTCCAGTCAACCAGACCATGGCACTAAGTGCCTCATCCAGGCTTTGCTTGAACACCTCCAGGCACGGCAACTCCACCACTTCCCTGGGCAGCCCATTCCAATGCCAGTCACTCTCTCTGGGAAGAACTTTCTCCTAACATCCAGCTGGCACAACTGGAGACTGTGTCCTCTAAGCCAGTTGATGTTCCCTCACTGAACATCAAAGCATACCCACGGTACAGAGCGTTCACTGCACTGAACTTCCTTTGGGATTCTTCTGATCTCAGTTCCTTGTGCCTCTTCTGGCTCTGTTGTTCTGTTCAGGTCTTCATAGTGATGAGGTCCTTACAGCGATTCCTTCTTCTGACAGGTTGCACTGCTCATGGTAGTGGAGTGAATGAAAAATGAGTGGATTCCTTAAAGCATCTGCAAACTGACAATAGCCTCAGGAATGACTTGACTGGTGTTGTAAGTGACCACTGCCACCTTTCAAAGTGCTCTGTGTGCACATGCCTTACACTCTGTTGTAGGACTTAGGTTCATTTCTAAAGCCCTCTGTGCTCAGTAGGGTAAAGTGTACTTAAAGCTGATGGAGCAACTTCTCTGTATTTGTATTTATAAGCTGTTTGGCTTTTTGTTTTCCTCTGGGTGTTTTCAGAGCAGTGAGAGAGATTGGCTTGCTGCTTGCCCTTTGAGGGGTGAAGGAGAATAACTGGACTGGTCAGTGAAATGGCTAGTGAACCCTCTTGACTGGCTCTTTAAATCCTGAGATCACTTAAATAGTAGCATCTGACAAATCTGAAGTGGAAAGCTGGAGGCAGCCAAGGGGCAGTAATGTTTTCAACATTCACTTCTATTTGTCCTTAGGTGAACTTGCTGTGAAAGCAAATGCAGGACTCCCCTCAACTCCCTTACTCTTTTCACCAAGAAGACTCTTGAAATGAAGTCAGTACCTTCCTAAAGGAACAGTTAGTTTGAACAGTTCACTCTTGAACCCCTGCGTGGGTTTTTTTCCCAGAAGACTACATTTGCTCATTCATAATCCATATATACAGAGATGACAGTCTTGTCCACAGTATTTCTCAAGCTCATCTCTTAGCTGGAGTGGAAAAAATACTTACCTTCTGTTAAAATGGTGCAGAGGAACTTGTAGCACATTGAAGTTCTCCAGTATAATGGCTGGAACTTTCAGAGCAGGACTAACTCTTTTTCATTCCCCTTAAGCTGTCAGCAGCTGACACCTCAACCATTTCCTGTGTCACAAAGGTTTTTTCCCCACTCTCTCCATGCAATGAAGTTTTAACAGGCTACTGTGTTTCATTCCTGGCTGTTTTCAAAGTAAAGAATTGCAATGCCAACATTAAATCAATTGAGTTCTCTTGGAAAATGCTGCTCTGAAGTGTGGATCATCAGTGAGGAAAAAACAACCACCCAAGACATGATATTCCTGTAGGAACTTTGGAAGCTGACAAGATGTTGCCCTGACCAGCAGTTAAAGCCTCTTCTCAGCTCTTAGGCTGACATTTCTGCCACTGTTCCTCTCAATCACTGCCTCTTTTGTAGTGCTTCCTACTTCAGATGCTTTTTGCAGATTATGTGGGGCTAAAATTGCTGTCTGAGTGTGTTTGGTAACCTGGTCTATGTGGCACATCTCGGCATGACAGGAGGAGCTGTACTGGGCAGGAAGGGTCCTCACTCCTCATGTTGGTGTGCAGCTTCAACCCTTGCATGCTGCTGGCTTACAGCCTGCAGCACTTATCCAGGCTTCTGAAGGGTTGCCAAAACAAGCAGGTTTGGAGGCCTTTTTCCTCACCCATTCATAGCTCAAACCTACAAGAGCAGCTTTATGTCCATCAAATGCCTTCAAGGGTCCAGAATTTGGGTAGGAAGGGGGAAACAAGCATTAAGTAGGGTAGTATCTCATTGTGTGTGTTAAAATATTGTCTAAAGTATTTCTACTACTATTAAGCAGCAAGATTGACTGGGACAAGTCCTTTAATCCTGGGCTAGTTTTCACTTTCACAGTCTTTGCTTTGAATTTGTAATAAATAAAAATGTTCTCATGACCTTTTAACCTTCTACAATGCAAACTTCTTAAACTCTTCATATTTTTTAATAAAGCCTTACTGGAACTTTTCTGAACTTTGTCTCATTTACTGTCAATAAATCAGTGAAGACAAAAGGTGATTGTGTTGTTGGCTTTTTAATAGGTTCTTATGCTGAGTGGATTGACACTAAGATTGCTGAGGGATTGCCTTCCTGCACATAGGAGTCATGGAATGCCACCATGTGTGAAATGACAGTACAATGGAAGATTGCACTTAGCTCAGTGTGGGGAGCAAACTGTTTCCTGGCACTCTGCATGGCTGATGTCAGTTCTTGGGCAAGGCTGAAGGGGCTGGGGTGCTTCTCACTCAGGTTTTGGTGGAGCTGTGGCCCTCTGCACCTGGGTGTGTGTGCAGGCGGCTTTGGACGTAAAACACTGATCTGGGCTTGAAGGTTGCTGTTTTGCTTGTCTTGAATCCCTGCCCCGAAGCTCAGTACTTCACTGCTGCCTCTCCTGATGCCGCTGCAGTCACCTCCCACTTGGGACAGTGCGGGTGTTGCCTTTCCCTCCCCTGGGGTGGCTGTTGCTACTCCTGCTGCTGCTGCAGCTTGCTGAAAAGCACCGCCCCGGACAAACTGCCCACTGCCACAAACTGCCTGGAGCTGGCATCATCTCACAGCTTGGCCATGGAGGAGCGGCAACTCACAGCGAGTCCATGTGCTATGGGGAGGACACAAGATGGGGTAGAGCGGCTGGGTTGGACCTACTGTTTCTCAGCTCTCCTCTGGTGTTCCTGGGCTCTGTGCCACAGCTGATGAGAGAAGAAAAACCCTGCCGGACTCGGACTTTGTGCAAAGCTCTTGTGTGATTTAAAGCAAAAAGTGGGGTAAAAATATCCTTCAGAGGAGAAAGTATAGTAGGGGAGGTGAGGCTGGATAACTTGGCAGATGGTGGTTACTTCTTAAAACAGTGGTCCTCAGTCTGCCCATCTCATTGAGGTTTGACTGACAGATTCACAATAAACAGCTAAAAGCAAGTGGAAGTATAGTCCTGTCCGGGTCTGCATCATTGCTCTGAGTAAGAGGAGTGCTTTGAAAATGTAACCCTTGTACCAACATTTCAACCCTGTGGCTCCCTGTGAAACTGAAGCACTGCCCTGACACGGTGCTGAGGCAGACTCAGATACCTCTGCTCCAAGTGGAATTGCTTAAAATCAAGTCAACAATATCTAATATATCTTACATTCCTCTTTAATGCAAGGGAAAGCCTTGGTACTTGGTGTGACCTGTCCCCACATGCTGCTGATTTGGATTTGTTTTCTTACCCTCAGTGGCCAGGGCTGCCAAACACAGTGACAAAGAGGTTAAGGCTCTCCAAAAACCACTTGCACTATGCCCTGCTCCTCCTGCAGGATGTGGGATTATGGTGTGCAAGATAATATTTTCAAATGCTTCTGAGATGAGTTCAGCCCATGGGAATGAGATGCTCATAAGAGTGTCACTCAGATGCATTTAGTTAATTGCTCTCTTCTTGTTAAAAGTTTTCCAAAGCCAAGGAGCTCACCTTGTGCTCTGAGGTATTCACAGTGAAGAAATTGTTCCTTTGCTGTTGCTGGAGCTAGTCAAAAATACCTACTACAGTGCTGGAGACTGGAAGCTGTGTGTGAAAGCCTTACTAAATTGACAGGTAGCTTGACTTGTTATTGTGGGAATCAATCTGGTTCCTATAGAAACTAGCTGCTTGTGACTGGTGGGGCTGTAGAACAAATCTGTTTCAGTAATTGCACCCCCTCCCGATGAGGCATCATTTCTGTGCATTATGCAGCGCTTTATCAGCATCATCTCTCCTGTCAGGAGGTGTAAAGAGGATGCTGCTCTGCTTTAGGAAAGGGAAAACAGCTATGGGAAGGTGAAAATGGAATTTTTCAAGTCTCTTATTAGCTGAGATACCACAGGCAGCTTGTAGCTGGGGTTTTGAACTGGCGGTCATCTCTGGAGACCCTCCACTGGGGTGGGGGCAGAGGTTTAGGATCATTGAGGGAGCTGGGCCTGTTTAGCCTGGAGAAGAGGAAGCTCAGGGGTGATCTTATTACTGTCTACAACTACCTGAAGGGGCATTGTAGCCAGGTGGGGGGTGGCCTCTTCTCCCAGGCAACCAGCAATAGAACAAGGGGACACAGTCTCAAGTTGTGCCAGGGTAGGTATAGGCTGGATATTAGGAAGAAGTTCTTCACAGAGAGAGTGATTGGCATTGGAATGGGCTGCCCAGGGAGGTGGTGGAGGCACTGTCCCTGGGGGTCTTCAAGAAAAGCCTGGATGAGGCACTTAGTGCCATGGTCTGGTTGATTGGATAGGGCAGGGTGCTAGGTTGGACTGGATGATCTTGGAGGTCTCTTCCAACCTGGTTGATTCTATGATTCTATGATTCTATGATTGATTGTGCAATGCACTCACACCTGCAGTGGGTCAGGGCTAGAGCAAGAGTCCAGCTTCAGAGGGTCCACTTAATCCCACAACTGATCCATGGCACCAGACTTGTTCTGTTGCTTCACCTATAGATTAAGCAGGCTGAAATCTCCACGCTCCTGGATGTCATTAATAGTGACAAGTCCCCCTTGTGTGATTGAAATCCTCCAGTCACATTAGTGCCTGTGCTACAAGATGCAGTGCCCTGTTCCTGACTGGTTGAGTTGTGGCACAAGGCACTGGCAATTAATTGCTGCTTTACAACAGCTGCAATCCTTCGATGAATTCCAGCCTCCTGAGAGCCCTGTGGGACCTGCACGCATCGGGGCCAACTTGCTCTGATCTGGTTGAACAAGCTCATAATGATTGCTACCTGGGATTAAACAAAATGGGTACTTAGTGAAATGCAATTCCCCCTCTTTGTCACAGTGAACTTTAATCAGTGTTTTGGGAACACCAGGGGAACCTGTAAGCATGCTTAGCTCTGTGGCTGCGGTACCATGATCCCATATCTCCAAAGGTTTCCGCTGCCAGCAGCAATGCCATGGCTGACTTCATTCTGCAGTGTCCTCTGCCAATCAGAGTCCTACTGCATCAGAAACAGGGGAGGAATGAGGAAGAATTTGTGCAGATCATGGGAGAATTAACTGCTTCAAACTTTATCAACTTCCTTAAACTCTCCAGGCCTTAAGCTTAAGGTGTTAGGATGGCCCAGCAGAAGAGGTGCAAGTGAGCAGCTGTCAGCATCGCTGGCACTCACACAGAGCTGAGCCCCATGGCAGGTAAGTCTGGGCAGTATCACCCAGGCCTGTGCTGTCTGTGCAGGTTGCCCTTTGCATCCGTCCCATCAGTGAAGCAGAAGCAGAGGAGGGAGCTGCCCTCATTGCCCACAGACTGGGCCAGCAGGTGAGCTGGGAGCCTGTGCCTGGGTGGCTGGAGAGCCTCTGCCATGACTCCAGCTATTCTGGTTTATAGAACCACAGAATCGACCAGCTTGGAAGAGACCTCCAAGCTCAGCCAGGCCAACCTAGCACCCAGCCCTGGCCAATCAACCAGACCATGGCACTAAGTGCCTTAGCCAGGCTTTTATTCAACACTTCCAGGGACAGTGACTCCACCATCTCCCTGGGCAGCCCATTCCAATGCCAATCACTCTCTCTGGCAACAACTTCCTCCTAACATCCAGCCTAGACCTGCCCTGGCACAACTTGAGACTGTGTCCCCTTCTTCTGTTGCTGCTTGCCTGGCAGAAGAGACCAACCCCCACCTGGCTACAGCCTCCCTTCAGGTAGTTGTAGTCAGCAATGAGCTCTGCCCTGAGCCTCCTCTTCTGCAGGCTGCACACCCCCAGCTCCCTCAGCCTCTCCTCACAGTGCTGTGCTCCAGGCCCCTCACCAGCTTTGTCACCCTTCTCTGGACACCTTCCAGCACCTAAACCCTTGATTTCCAATCCTGCAGGGCCCCCAGCCTCACTGTGACACAGCAGAGGTGCAGCTTCCCCTGTGCATGGCACTTCAGTTCTGCATCTTTCACCTCTCGCTCCTCTACTCAAGAGGCAGGGGTTGCAAGAGGTCCCCACTCACCTTTTCCACATTGCTGCACACATTCTTATCATGCCTGTGTTATTCACCCTCTTCTCCAGTGTAGATGCCATTATTTTCTGTCATGCTTCAGCTGATCTCTCTGAACCCTCTCTGAAGGCACACTAGCTCTGTACTCTATCTTGTCTTCACACAACAGGCAAGCCAGAGCAGCCCTCGGAAGCGACAAGAGCAGGAATCTCTCTTGCCTCTCTATGGATCACCTCACACAGACAGTTTTTGTTCAGGACCTTGCTGGTGAAACATCCTTCCTTTTATTTGTTTAAAGCAGCCATTAGCTTCACAAGGCTATCAGCTTTATTTTTATAGGGCTTATTCAGATTTGCATCATCTGCTCTGGAATCTATTTTCTCTAATGGCAATCTGGGAAGGAAATGTGCATTACATTAGTCTGAGTTACTTCTGACTATGGGAGTGAGTTCCTCTTAATAATGCAAATAACTGTAATTACGAAAGCAAATTAATTGACTGGGCAGTTGAAGTACTTAGATTTCTTGCTGCTGTATTTGGATTTACATCATGGCCTCTGCTATTTTTACTCCCAGCCTAACTCGTTTAGAGCAGCTTCTGTCTGCTCATTAATCCTAACTCAAAATTGTCTCTGTTAGTGTCTTGTTATGTTTTAATGCTTCCGTGCAATAGCAGCAGATTTGTGGGTTTGGAACACTATCAGTTAGGCAAGGTGTTAGCTCCAGGCTGCAGGAGAAGGACTCCTTTGGATGCATGGATACACTGTGAGCAAAATCTGGGTGTTAGGAGTCAGTAAAAGGGGCTTGAAAGTGTCACAGGCAGAATTTCTAAAGGAATCATAGAATCAGTCAGGGTTGGAAGGGAACACGAGGATCAGCCAGCTCCAACCCCTCTACCATGGCCAGGGACACCCTACCCTAGAGCAGGCTGCACACAGCCTCAGCCAGCCTGGCCTGAAACACCTCCAGCCATGGGGCCTCAACCACCTCCCTGGGCAACCCATTCCAGCCTCTCACCACTCTCATGCTCAACAACTTCCTCCTCACGGCCAGGCTGAACCTACCCATCTCCAGCTTTGCTCCATTCCCCCCAGTCCTGTCACTGCCTGAGAGCCTAAAAAGTCACTCCCCAGCTTTTTTGTAGCCCACTTCAGATCCTGGAAGGCCACAAGAAGGTCACCTGGGACCCTCCTCTTCTCCAGCCTGCACAGCCCCAACTCTTTCAGTCTGTGCTCACAGCAGAGCTGCTGCAGCCCTCTGAGCATCCTCATGGCCCTGCTCTGGACACTCTCCAGCATCTCCACATCCCTCTTGTCCCAGGGGCTCCAGAACTGGATGCAGTACTCCAGGTGGGGTCTCAGCAGAGCAGAGTAGAGGAGGAGAATCACCTCCCTGGCCCTGCTGGCCACACTTCTGCTGCTGCAGCCCAGGCTCTGCTTGGCTTTCTGAGCTGCAAGTGCACACTGCTGGCTCATGTTGAGCTTCTCATCCAGCAGCACCCCCAAGTCCCTCTCCTCAGGGCTGTTCTCCAGCCACTCACTGCCCAGCCTGGATTTGTGCTTGGGATTGCCTCGACCCAGCTGCATGACCTTGCACTTGGTCTTGTTGAACCTCCTGAGGTTGGCTTGTGCCCACCTCTCCAGCCTGTGTGGGTCCCTCTGGATGGCATCCCTGCCCTCCAGCCTGTCTGCTGCACCACACAGCTCAGTGTCCTCAGCAAACTTGCTGAGGGAAGCATGCTCACCTCATCCTCCAGGCTCTGCTCTTGGCTGTCACGCTTGCATGTGCACACAATTATGTGGCAGCCCCTCTTTTGCAGGCAAATGTCTCTGCCATGGATAAACCAGCAGCTAGCTCCCTCGGGAATGTGTTCAGGGTTTAAGGCCTGAACTGGAGCAGTGAAAAATAACTTAAAAAATACAAGTCATTCTGGTAATCAGAAACTTGTAGCTCAAAACTAGAGGCACTCCTTAGAGGCTTGGAATGTCGCAGGAAATGGAGCTGAAAAAGCACAACCAAAGCCTGAACACCCATGGACACTTGTCCTAGATACTTGCCTCCCTCCCATGCCTGGCACACCAAAGCTGTTATTCTGTAGGTCAGCCAAGGGTTGATCTATGCTCACCTAATCTTACCTAATGATCTGTTTACCTACCTGAGAGAGAGTGAAAGCTGCTTTGGAGCAGGAGGCACAGGTTTCTCTGCCACTTCCCTTGAGGCTGGAGCATCTCCTTATGAGGGATTTCAGTGGAGAAGAAAGAAGAATGGCATTCTCCACAGTAATTTTATCCTGTGATAATTACCTACTAAAGCAGATCTGAAAGGACTGGAAAGAAACAGAACTGGTTCTGTAACCTGCTGCAACTCCTCTCCCACCTTCTTCTTTTCCTTAATAGAAGCTAGAAATGGAATGAAATTTCTGCCCTTATGCAGGTATTTCTATCCATCCTTCTGCAAATTTCTATCCATCCTTCTGCAGGAAAGGCTTTAGAAGATGACTTGGGGCACTTTTGCTGCCAAGGAACTTAGCTGCTTCCTTTCTTGGCTGAAATAGAGGTCAGAAGTCCTGTGCCCCTGTGCACAGGAGTCGGTTGGGTGTTGTGTCTCTGCAGCCACCATTATTACCTAATGCCAGCGACTGTTTGAGGGCACAAGGGACCTTCAGGAGGTTTTGCAGCAGCTGTTGGTTCTGCAGGTGACAGATGTTGTGACACCAGCTGCAGAGCAAAGCTTGCTGGCCCCTGCATTGCGCTCCCCACGCAGAGCTCTAGTGCAACACTCCTTTGGCCAAGAGATATGACAGTCACAATGCTGCAAGAAACCCCAGCAGGCTGCTAACCAAACCCAGGCCAAACAGTTTTACTTGTGGCTTTGTTTCCTAACAGAGGGGGATCTTGATGGATCCAAGTGAAGATCCAGGTGACATCCTGCGAGCTAACAGATCCTGAGGGGAAACGTTTGTGCTTGACATGGTTTTTGACCTCACAGCAACCCAGCTGACAGCCTTCCCTCTTTGTCCTAACCCAAAGGCTGGACAGCTGAATTGGTTTTGCTGTTTAGATTAATGCTGTTGGCAGGTGAGTAGAGCACATCCCAGAGGGCACATGTCACCCAGGTGACAGTGCTGAAGGTGAGAGGACTCTGAGGGCTCTTCCTTTGTCAGAGCAGTGAGGTGACATGTCCCATGTTCAGTTCTCCCTCCCTCATCAGGACTTCCCAGATGCAACACAGCTGAACAGAGATGTTCATCTCATGGGAGCTTTGTCTCCCAAGGTGGGTGAGATCATTATCATGTTGCTTGGCTCTGTTGCTCACACACTTCATCCCTGTGCCTCTTTTGTTCTACAGGCTCAGTGAGGGAGCTGTAGGGCCCTTGCTGAGCTGTGTTTTGCACACAGCTGGAGGGTGCAGTATGAGGATTTCACCAGCACCTCCATTTTGTGATCACTGTGATGTGATGGCAGCTTTGGTCCTCCCAAGCAGTTTGGCTAATCATAGAATCATAGAATCAGCCAGGTTGGAAGAGACCTCCAAGATCATCCAGCCCAACCTAGCAACCAGCCCTGTCCAGTCATCTAGACCATGGCACTAAGTGCCTCAGCCAGGCTTTGCTTCAACACCTCCAGGGACAGTGACTCCACCACCTCCCTGGGCAGCCCATTCCAATGCCAATCACTCTCTCTGCCAACAACTTCCTCCTAACATCCACCCTAGACCTCCCCTGGCACAACTTGAGACTGTGTCCCCTTCTTCTGTTGCTGGTTGCCTGGCAGAAGAGACCAATCCCACCTGGCTACAACTCCTCACTCCATACAACTCCCAGAAAGGAGGCTGTAGTGAGGTGGGAGTTGATCTCCTCTCCCAGGCAACATTGATAGGACAAGAGGGAAAGACCTCGAGTTGTGACGGGTTTAGGTTGAACATCAGGAATCATTTCTTCTCTGAAAGAGTGATTAAACTCAGGAAAAGGCTTCCCAGGGCAGTGGTGGAGTCCCCATCCTTGAAGGAATTTAAGAAGCATGTGGATGTGGTGCTGAGGAATGTGGCTTAGTGGTGACCTGGCAGTGCTGGGTTAACAGTTGGACTGGATGATCTTAAAGACTGGACTTGATGATCTTAGAGATCTCTTCCAACTAAAAACATTCTACAGATTTGGGTCATATGTCCCTAAGCTCACACTTGACCTTTAAATTAACTCCCTGCCTTTGAGAGTTTCATCCCTTCTGTGTGATTTGGCTGAAATTGGCCAATAAATCTGGATGTTGCTGGAGCAGAAGGAAGACTGTGAGTGGCTGTGCTGCCATAATTTGTCTGTCCCTTAGGAAATCAGGAGGCTTTCAGACATGCTCTTTGCTACACTGATTATGTTATAGATACTTTATAACCTCATTTAGGACTCTCACCTCAAGCCTTGGTGCTCAGCCACCACTGCTGCTACCTTATAAATGTTTTCTAGAGGAGTGTGAAGAGAGGAGACGGAGAAGGAGAAAGCCTTTTGTTGGTAACAGAATGTCAGGATGTTAGGTACTGGAAGTGACCTTGAAAGATCATTTAGTCCAATCCCCCTGCCAGAGCAGGACCACCTTGGGTTTTAGTACAGTCCAATTTTCATTTTTATGATTTTTTAAATCTCACTTCTCCCATCTCTCTCCTTTCCTCTCCATCTCCTATTTCTCCCCACCCCCCTCATTTTCTTTCTATCTCCTTCGTTTTCTCTCCATCTTCCTCCTTTCCTCTCCATCTGTTTTCCCCATCTCTCTCCTTTCCTCTGTATCTCCTATTTCTTCCATCTCTCTCCTTTTATTTCTATCTCTTTTCTTTTCTCTCCATCTTCCTTCTTTCCTCTCCATCTCCTACTTCCCCCATCTCTCTCCTTTTCTCTCCATTGCCAGTTTTCCCCATCTCTCTCCTTTCCTCTCCATCTCCTATTTCCTCCACCTCTATCCTTTCCTTTCCATCTCTTTTCTCTCCATCTCTCCTTTCCCCTCCATCTCCTATTTCCCCCATCTCCCTCCTTTTCTTCCCATCTCCTTCCTTTCCTCTCCATCTCCTTCATTTTCCTCTTTTAATCTCCATCTCTTTCCTCTCAATCTCCCTCCTTTCAGCACCACCTCCCCTCTTCCACCATATCTGCCCCTTCCCCATCCCCCATTTCCCCTGTTTTCCCCCCAAACCCAGAGCACCTGGACTCTGTTAGATTCTCCTCCCACCCCAGGTGTGACCACTTTGCCCTCCCTGCCCACTCCCCTTTTTAATGAGCCCCAGGAAAGGCAGCAGCCCTAAGCTTGCCCAACTGGGCAGAGGGATCCTCCTCCTGGCATCACTGGTGAGTGCCCATGGTGCGCACTGGGTGAATGGTGGAGGGGATCTAAAGGCCGGGGGGCCTGGTGGCCCCCCGGTTAGGTAGGACTAGAAGTGAGAAGCTGGCAGCATACTTGTGGAAATTGCAGCTTGCTTGCAAAAGTTCTTTTATAGAAAGTTAATTGCTTATTGATTTTGTTGCTGATGGAGAGAGGAACCTAATGAATGGTCTCTTACCAGCACTTCCTTTGCTTCTAATTGGGATTCTCCACCTGAATCTCAATGAATCACAGGCATAACCCAGCCACAGAGGTTACCACTGAGCAGCAAGCCCCCGTTGTGTCCATGCTAACCACATCAATGTTGCACCCCTCTAGAACTCCTTAGGAGGCACCAGCAGGACTGTTATGATTGCACACATCAGCCCAGCCAGTAGCTCCTCTGAAGAATCTCAAATGACCTTGATCTATGCCTATTGGGCAAAACCATCGAGGCAGAGGTAAATGACCAAACAGCTCCCAAGAAGGTGGGAGGAAGAGGTGAAAAGCTTGCAAAGCAGGAACAGAAGAGACAGTGGATGAAGGGAAAACAGGCTTCAGGAGGGTGCAGTGCAGGATGATGTAGGGGCTCAGTATGAGTGACAGAAAAGAAGCAGATGAATGGAATGCAGGAAAGCAAATGGTGTGGGTCATGAATAAAAGGAGGAATATGAGGGTGAAAACAAGAGAGTAGAATCCTAAAAAGGCAGATGATGATGTGCGTGGTATGGCCCTGGGTGTAAAATATGAGGTATGGAGGTCAGAAAATGACTGTTTGGAGAACAATATGTAGGCTGTGTCCCACTGAAGATGTTGGGTATGGAAAAGGAATTGAGGGGCTGCAGAAAGAAAGAATAATATGGAGAAGTTTTTGGGGTGAAGGAAGATGAGTAACAATCTGCAGTAGAGTTTTCACTGCTCACAGTCATCGAATCAACCAGCTTGGAAGAGACCTCCAAGATCATCCAGGCCAACCTAGCACCCAGCTCTAGCCAGTCAACCAGACCATGGCACTAAATGCCTCATCCAGCCTTTTATTCAACACCTCCAGGGGCAGTGACTCCACCACCTCCCTGGGCAGCCCATTCCAATGCCAATCACTCTCTCTGACCACAGCTTCCTCCTAACATCCAGCCTATACTTCCCCCAGCATAACTTGAGACTGTGTCCCCTTGTTCTGTTGCTGGTTGCCTGGGAGAAGAGACCAACACCCACCTGGCTACAGCCTCCCTTCAGGTAGTTGTAGCCAGCAATGAGGTCACCTCTGAGCCTCCTCTTCTGCAGGCTAAACAACCCCAGCTCCCTCAGCCTCTCCACATAGGGTTTGTGTTCCAGGCCCCTCAGGCTTGTGGATCCCTGTGTTTTCCCTGTGGACACAGGCTCCCTGGCTCTTCTCTGTTACCTTTTGGGAATTTCCCACAACTAGAGCAAACCACTACTTTACAGTTCTCCCACTCAGGAGGGAAAATTCTCCCCCATCACAGCACTGAGTGCCCCTCCAGCTGAAAGCATAGCCATAAGCTTGTGTTCCATGCTGCAAGCAGTGCTCCTGTGTTCTGGCTCACCAGGTAAAATGTAAGCTGCAGAATAGAACCATAGAATCAACCAGGTTGAAAGAGACCTCCAAGATCATCCAGCCCAACCTAGCACTCAGCCCTAGCCAATCAACCAGACCATTGCACTAAGTGCCCCATTCAGCCTTTTCTTGAACACCTAGCCACTCTTTCAGCTCTAGCTAGTTCTCAGTTCCCAAGCCTGTTCAGTACAACCCTGAATTCTGGCAGAAAGTCACATGGGTGACTAAAATATCTGAGAAGAGGTTCCTTGAAGTTAGTGAGATGCTGCCTTGTTGAAGCTCACTGTCTAAAAAAGCACATCACTTACCTGGAGGAACTACAGGCAGTGAAGAATAAATCTTAATTTCACAATATCACCAGGGTTGGAAGAGACCTCACAGATCATCAAGTCCAACCCTTTACCACAGAGCTCAAGGCTAGACCATGGCACCAAGTGCCACGTCCAATCCTGCCTTGAACAGCTCCAGGGACGGCGACTCCACCACCTCCCCGGGCAGCCCATTCCAGTGTCCAATGACTCTCTCAGTGAAGAACTTTCTCCTCACTTCCAGCCTAAATTTCCCCTGGTGCAGCCTGAGGCTGTGTCCTCTCGTTCTGGCGCTGGCCGCCTGAGAGAAGAGAGCAACCTCCTCCTGGCCACAACCACCCCTCAGGTAGTTGTAGACAGCAATAAGGTCTCCCCTGAGCCTCCTCTTCTCCAGGCTAACCAATCCCAGCTCCCTCAGCCTCTCCTCCTAGGGCTGTGCTCAAGGCCTCTCCCCAGCCTCGTCGCCCTTCTCTGGACACACTCAAGCATCTCAATGTCCCTCCTAAACTGGGGGGCCCAGAACTGAACACAGTACTCAAGGTGTGGTCTAACCAGTGCAGAGTACAGGGACAGAATGACCTCCCTGCTCCTGCTGACCACACCATTCCTGATGCAGGCCAGGATGCCACTGGCTCTCTTGGCCACCTGGGCACACTGCTGGCTCATGTTCAGGTGGGTATCAATCAGCACCCCCAGATCCCTCTCTGTCTGGCTGCTCTCCAGCCACTCCGACCCCAGCCTGTATCTCTGCATGGGGTTGTTGTGGCCAAAGTGCAGCAGCCTGCACTTGGAGCTATTGAACCCCATCCCATTGGACTCTGCCCATCTGTGCAGGCGGTCAAGGTCCCGCTGCAGAGCCCTTCTGCCCTCCAACCCAGCCACATCTGCCCCCAGCTTAGTGTCATCTGCAAACTTGCTGATGACTGACTCCATACCCTCATCCAGATCATCTATGAAGATGTTGATTTGGTATCAGCACTCCTAATTAAGATGTTCCCTACCACATCAGCAAGTACAGCAGCAGCATCACAGACCTCTGCAGTGAGACTGAGCACCTGAAGGCGAGGGTCAAAGATTAGCAGAAGAGTGCAGTCAGCTCCAGCCTTGGGGATCTGCAAGGTAGAGCCAGCAGCAAGCACTGGTCTGGGGTGTTAAAAGGGAACGTTAGATTTCCCAAAGCTGCCCTTGAAAAGAGCTGTGGTGGTGTTTGCTGCGGGAAGAGCTGACTCTTACAGAGAGGTGACCGAGTTTGCAGCCTGCACCATCAGGGGCTCTGGGGTTGTGTCAGGACGTGGAGCTCTGCTGTATGGTTCACTGCACTTAATTAAATAAAAAACCAAACGAATCAAAACAGGGAAGGGGGAAAAACTGCAAAAACACTGATTGTTCTGCCTTGGGGAGAGTTTCTTTTGTCAGGGAATCTGGCAAGGAATGAAATGAAAATAGTCAAGGTCTATGAGAGGCAAGACATGAGGCATAGCAAGTCTCTGCGACCAATACCCAAGGTCATTTCCATCCACCAAAGGTATTGGTGGATGAAGTGGGAAAGATTATGTCCCTGCAATGCAGTATCCTCTTAATACTCACAAAAGCAGTAGCAATGAGACCTCTTTGCTGCTAATAATGCAATTATAAAGATATATCAGGTTTCTTAAGCACATGATTAACTTCAAGAGCCTGCAGAATGAAGCAGAGTCCTATCAATGCCTGCCTCGTAACACAGGGACTGAGAGGCTTAATCCCAGGCTATTCTTGTGAGGGCTTGGCAGAAGTTTGCCTGGCCTGGCATCAAATCAGAAACGTCATCTCCTGCAGCAGAGAAGCACCAAGGGTCTGAGGCACACAATGGCCAAGTAATGAACACCCTGAGGGAGCAGCTGATGGGAGCTTTCAGGGAGCAAATAGAGATGTGCCACAGCCTGATGGAGCTGGAAAACACCAACATTGAGCTGCACATTGATACCTGCAGACACCTCCTAACAGTCACAGAGTGAGTAGCTCCTTAGCTTTGAGCACAATTTATATGTGACCTTCAAACTCATCAGGAGAAAAGCCAATACCCCAGGGGGTCCTCCCACTGAACAAAAGGATGACATAAAGTACAGGTTTGAGGTTTACCTATGTGATGAGGAAAAACTTGGGAGGGTGGTGGTCTGCTAAAGGTAACCAGAGATTTAAAGCAGGTAAGGTTGGGAGTCACCTGGACCTTAGATTAAGGCACTGTTTGCAACAGCTGATTTCAGCTATTGAGAAACAGATCCCTAACCCTTCCTAGCACTTACAAAGAGGCTGCAGCTTATAGACGGTGCTGCCCTGCAGTGCACTTGCCTGATGTAGCTTCATAAGGGCACAAGCTACCTCTAGCACACAGTTTAATCTCAAGACTGAAAGTATGAAGTAGACATTTCACCTCTTTTTGGACTTCATTCTGGACTTGTATTTGAAAGGAAAAACTGGATGGCAGCACAGAGTGGGATTGTTGGTCCCATCATGGTCCAGTCACTCTGTGTTTATGAAGTGATTTTCTATCCAGATGCACTGCATCTGGGTATGATTTCATGACAGAGAAAGCAGCAGCATCCCTTTCCTCTTGATGACCTGTAAGTCGGTGCCAGTTTCCTCTTATTGTCACTCATTACTCACTTAATGTCTCTAAGTAATACAGTTCCTAGGATTTGGGTCATTTGTTATGAAAACAGTCTTCAGGAGACTAAAAATATTCCAGAAGCACCTGTGAAGAGACAACACTTTGTGACGAGGGGTGGAAAAGCACTGCTCTCCTTGCTTTGCAAAGCTGACATAGGAGGTCTGTCTGAGAGACTT
Organism: Pogoniulus pusillus; assembly: GCF_015220805.1. Classification (NCBI taxonomy): domain Eukaryota; kingdom Metazoa; phylum Chordata; class Aves; order Piciformes; family Lybiidae; genus Pogoniulus; species Pogoniulus pusillus. The sequence continues at coordinate 26,491,674 of NC_087276.1, read as the reverse complement.
CCAAATCAGAGGAAGCCTGGATGAGGCACTTAGTGCCATGGTCTAGTTGACTGGCTGGGGCTGGGTGCTAGGTTGGACTGGATGAGCTTGGAGGCCTCTTCCAACCTGCTTGATTTTATGATTCTAAGCTAATTGTGCTCTTCTGGTTTGCCCAGCTCTACAGCAGCCTGGACTAACTACTTCTGATGCTGCCATGCAAGAAGTTGGACAGGTGCACTGAAGGGCTCTGCCTGTACTGTTAGAGTTCTGTCACCAAGTCCCACAGATCCCCTTCTTCTTTTTCTTTGCTGGCAGCTGGGAACAAGTGAAGGCTCAAGGTGCATGCAGATAAGACAAGTCAGCAAAGGAGGAGAAAGATGAAAACAAAGAGGAAGAAGACAGGAAAGTGGATATAGATTCACCTGAACCTCATGAAGTTAGAGTAGCAAGAGAAGAGATCAACCTGCTGCTGGCAGAGCAGCGCAAGATGGTGGCCCTGAGGGTAAGGAGGTGAAGGTGTCCCTATGGTTATGAGCCTGACACCTGCTTGGCCAGCAACAGCATAACTTGGAGAGGTTCTTGTAGTTTTGGGCTGGCATTGCAAAAGCAGCATGGTGTCTGCACTGCACCTGGACTCCTCAATACTTTGGGCTGCTGAAGGAAGCAGCACGGGAAGACTGATGTTTGCATCCTGCCTCTGTGGTGGCTACTAATAGTACAAGCAAAACACTTTGTGTAGGTGTGACTTTAATCTCAGCATGAAGGATACAGCAGAGAATTGCTCAGATCCTTCCCAGGAAGCCAAACTGCCTTGACAACCCCCTACATAGTTTTTTCAGGCAGAGCTGGAGCAGCAGTTAGCAAACGCCAAGGAAAAAACCTCCCAGATGGAGGAGTTCTTCCGCAGACAAATCTCCAGTGAGGATCAGCAGGAGGTGCTAAGGCTCCTCTGCAGAGCCCACGAATTTGAGCTTGGCAACACAGAGCTGCAGACAACTAGGCTGTACAAGGAGAATCTATTATGCCAGAAGGATTTTGTGATCCAGTAACTGCAGAAGCACGTGCTGATCTGCGAAGAAATTAGCTGGCAGCAGCAGAAGCTGTTAAAAGGTAAAGCAGAACCTTTGCTCCTGCTTTGTCATTATCACTGAGCTTTGTTTTCTGATGGCAGGCTGAAGAACAATCCACCCAGAATGCCTGATTTTGGATGTCTTACCATAGAATCCATAGCATGGTTAGGTTGGAAGGGACTTCAAGGATCATCTAGTTCCAACCTCCTGCCATGGGCAGGGACACCTCCCACTAGAACAGGTCTCTCAAGGCCTCATCTAACCTGGCCTTGAACATCTCCAGGGAGGTTGTGGAGCACAGAATCACCCAATGTGATCTTTTTTCCACAACCTCCCTGGGCAACCTGTGCCAGTGTCTCACCACACTCACTGCAAAGAACCCTTTCCTAACATCCATTTTAAATCTCTCCTCTTCCAGTTCAAATCCATTACCCCTTGTCCTGCCAATACAAGACCTTGTCAATAGTCCCTCCCCAGCCTTCCCTGTCCCCTTCAGATACTGGAAGGCCACTCCAAGGTCTCCTTAAAGTTTTCTCTTCTCCAGGCTGAAGAGCCCTAACTCTCTTAGCCTGTCCTCATAGCAGAGCTGCTCCAGTCCTCTGAGCACCTTTGTGGTGAGCACATCTTGCAAGCATTTGTCTTGTTTCTCCTTTTCATTGCTGGGTTTTGTTTGGTTGATTTGGTTGAGGGTGGGGTAATTTTTTTGTGGGTAGGTCGTTGCTTTAGTTTATTGTTGGGTCTGACAAGACATTTTCTCATGTTGCTGCTAGCCCTCTGTCATTAGCAGCTAGCAAAAGACTTGCTAGTTGCTTGTTTTGATATGTTTGGAAAGAATTTCCATGCCTAGTTAGCCTGGCTCACATAAAGCAGCAGCCTAGCAGTATCCTGCTCAGTGACCTTATGTTTTGAGTATCTGCTCTTCCTGGTCTTGCTTTCGGTTAAGCACAGACGACCACCCTCTCTGGCAGCTTCTGCTTACTCATAGCTTCCTTGTTATTGAGGTCTTTGGGTCTTTCCTGCTGGAAAACTTGTGTGTGGTTCCAGACAGTAAGGGGCTGCCAGGAAATTGCCAGTCTTCAGCAGGGAGTCCAAGTAGCAGCAGCGTCTCCTGTTTATTATGATTGCCTAGAATGAACAGGGCAAGGAGCTGGATTTCACCTTAAATAATAAACTTAATGCTAGTCATGTTGATACATGAGAGATGAAACTATTCTGGATGCCCTTCCATGGGAGGGGAGCAAATAGCAGGTGGCTGGAGGAAAAGCACAGGAGGTATCAAGGGTGTTTTTTGTGACCACAGGCTGGGAGCCAGGGCTAGAGAAAGGGCTTCACAGTGAGAAAAGTCTGATGAGGATCTCATTCTCCCTTCTTTCTGCAGGCCCATAACAATTCTCTGCATGTAAATCAGTATCTGGATTCTAATACAGATGAGATGAGAAAGGCTCTACCTGGGAGCATAAAGGATCTCCCCTGGGGGATAAAGCAGATGTGCCATACCCTCCCTCACCCTCGAGTCAGAGAGGTAATGCAAATCTTTCTCATTATTAGACTCATTCTCTAGGGCTTGGGGATGTGGCAGCTCTCAGCTAAGTCTCCTAAGCTGGGAGACATCAAATTGGAAGAACTTCTATGAACAGGAATGTAGAGTTAGAAAGGAGTTTCCTGCTATACTGCATTTGCAAAGTAGCTCTGAGTTTCAGCAGGGGACTTCTCTGCAGAAAGAGCTGTGGGAAATGTTTGGATTTGCTTCTGTTGACTGCTAAGCATCTAAATCTAATAAAATAGCAAAGCCTGTCAGGATCAGGGCACAAAATCTCTCTCCTTCAAGAATTCTGAAGTCTTTCCTTGCTGTGCTCTTTATTACCATGTTTATCAGGCTTCTGCCTTTCCCTGCAGCTTGAGAACTCACCTAGACATGTTTCATCTCTCCCTGTTGATAAAGAGCCTGCACTTTCCTCCCTTGGCTTCTTGAAGCATTCTTTTCACAGTGGCAGCTGCAGATCATCCAAAACCTCACCCTGTAAGAAGGAGGACATGCATCTCAGCCCAACCTTCTCTGGTTTGCCAGAAAGCCCAGTTCAGCAGGTCAGCATGGCAGGCACTGAACTCAAGGCATGTGCGTCTCGGACATCACCTTCCTGCTGCGATGAAAGAACATGTATCACAGCTAAATTCATTGTATGTAAGGACAGCAAACCTTGGCAGGCAATAAAACTGCTCCTAGAGTACAACCAGCCTTGGATTTAAAGCTTGAGATTTATTTAAAAGGCTGAGCTGCCACCTCAAATTTGGGCTCTCCTTCTGCATGAACCACACAATCTCTGCTATGTCCAGTGGAGTGACAGGTGTCGTAACTAGGGATGCATAATACAATGCTTAGTCTGGTGTGAGGGGATCTTTTTTTGCCATTACCTAATCTGCTGAGCCCTGATTTGATGGCTGTCTGGTGAGACTGATCCCTCTCAGCACCCTGGAACAGGAGGGAGAGTCAGGAGCTTGCCGGCTGACTCATTTTGTGGCCATGGCTCTGCCTGGGAGATACAGAGTCCAAAAGCTTTGCCTTTGTTGCTCTATACATAGAAGTTGTTTTCTTCTAAGTGTTTCAAAGTGCTTTGGAGGGGGAAAGTATAAAAGCTCTGAATGAAAAGCAAATTATTCTGCATTTGTTTTGACTTTTAACAGAAACCATCAGGTGTTGCTGCAGGCAAAACAACTCCCAGACTGTGTTCCCTCACCTCTCTAAACATGTATGAGCAAAAGTCACCTACAGACATTGATGCTATTCCACTGAGTCTGGAAACCTTGGAGGAAATCACTGCCCCCACCAAAAGCATCTCCCTCATTGCAACCAGTTGCTGTCCCAGAGCCCAACACAGAGGTCCTGGGAGCAAAGTCTCCTCAGCCCACTTCTCTGAGGAGCTGAAGAATCTGGAGGCCAATTCCACCTTAGACTGTCAGATAAGAGGCAGTGCACGTACTGGGAGTTTGTTGGAGCCCACAGCTGGAAGCTGGCAGTGCTCCCCCACCAGAGGAGTGCTGAAGAACAGGAGAGATCAGATGCCTGAGAGGACAGACAGAAAGAAAAGAGCTCGCTCTCTTGAACCAAACTGCCATAGAGTAGGTAGTTTGTTTCCCTTTCTAATGGGGGTGGCTTGAGCAGAAGGCACAGACCCAGTGGGGCTAAGGTGGCTTTCAAATACAGTAGAGAAACATAGTACAAACTGGATGGGGAAATGAGTTAAGTTCTTCCACAATGCTCTTGAGCTCCTGCCTAAACAGCAAGCAAAACCAGCTGGGTGGGAGGGGATCTCGGTGCAATGTGTTAACCTCAGAGTTGAGGGACGTCACCACTGAGGCTAAATCTGTGTCTTTTAGATCTTGAAAGGTCTGTGTTCAATTCCCTCAGGCAGAGGACAAGCTGACAGAGCCTGTGAGGACCACCAGCACCAAGCCAGACTCTTCCATCACTCAAAAGCTGCAAGTAGCATATCCATTGCCACAAAGGTTCCTACTGGCCACCATTCAGGTAGGAGACAAAGAAGTTGGTGACATCCTGCATCAACTCTGATGGAAAGGATGGACTGTCATGTGAGAAATAAGCCAGAGTAAAGGGCTGCTGATCAGAGCTATTACTAATTGGACTTGGGTTTTAATTATTTTTTAATGTGCTCTGAGTAGCTTTTGATGAGCAAGAAAGTATATCCTTTGCAGAACATTACCTCAACTACACTTCTGTAACCTAGGGGGAAGAATTAATGTTCAGCTGGGTTCACGTGCAACAAGTTGCTGATCCCTGTGTAGTCATTCAGAGAATTTCACAACCAAAGCAAGGCTCAGCAGAGAGAGACCAAGACATGACAGACTGCACTGACCATCTGTCAGCTTCAGTTGTTTTCTTTGTGCAGATCCACAAGGCCAGGACAAGGTTAGGGGAACTGGATACCCAAATTCCATTGAAATGTAGCCAGAATCCTTCTCCATTCTGGCAGGAGCTGCTCACTGATGCTAACTGTTGTCTCCTTTATTAAAAGAAGTAGTTAACTTTTGATTTAGAACACTGTAATTTCCCTTGGCTAGCTATGACTCATGCACTGCAAAATCTTTTCAAACCATGCATCATTTACAATGAAGTTCTGCCTGCCTTTGATATAGAGGGGACCCCACAGGAGGTGCTGCCAAAAGAAAACACTCCTGCAAGCACCAGCCCACAGAGCAACGCTGCTCACCTCAATGGACGGGTCCTGCAGAAGCAAGTCAAGAGTGAGTATGTGAAGTTTCATCTTGGCTGGCTCAGGAGGCACTATTTCTTCACAGAGAGAGTGATTTCCCATTGGAATGGGCTGCCCAGGGAGGTGGTGGAGGCACCGTCCTTTGAGGTCTTCAAGAGGAGACTGGATGAGGCACTTGGTGCCATGGTCTGGTTGACTGGCTAGGGCTGGGTGCTAGGTTGGCCTGGATGATCTTGGAGGTCTCTTCCAACCTGGTTGATTCTATGATCCTACTGTGCTCCTCAGCTCTTGCTCTGTTGCAATCTGAACCTGGAGAGCTGTAAATGCAACACAGATGGTCCCACTGGGAAAGCAGTCACGTGGGCAAGGGGGTTACAGCCCATGGGTTAAAAAACACCCCACAGATGACATGGGCAGTGCTCCAAAATGAGCTGCACTCCCTCTTAGCCAAACCCAACCTCTCAAGAAAAATAACCTTTTCAGAGCTGTTCATGACCCATATGTGAAGCACAAAGTTTAGTTTGATTTAGCCATGTGACAACAGACCACTTCCACTGAAAGTCTCACCCTGGGATTTTCTGGAGACAGTCATGCAGATCCTAGTGCCTGTTGCCAAACCTACACCTGCACAGACCATGGTGGTCTACCTCTTCCCCGTTTAGATTTGCAATAAGACTCAAATCAAACCACGAGAAACTTGACTGAGTGCTTCGTTTTCCCTCACATGCAGGGCCAGCAGTCAGCAGAAGTAGCAGTTGGTTGCTCACCTGGGGAACCAGCTGAAGCCTCAATAGAAGCCATGAAACAGCCAATGGAACAGGCTGCCCAGGGGGGTTGTGGAGTCTCCCTCTCTGGAGATATTCAAAACCCACCTGGACACGTTCCTATGTGATCTGGTCTAGGTGATCCTGCTCTGGCAGGGGGGGTTGGACTGGATGAGCTTTCAAAGTCCCTTCCAGACCCTGACATTCTGTGTGATTCTGTGATGAGAGGAGCAGGACTTTGTGTAGTCCCAAGGGATTGCAGTTTTCAGACTGATGGACTGTTTTCTGTGTTGTGGTGCTGAAAAGCAGAACGAAGGGTAGCAGGAAGAGAGAGACCTTATATGTTGTAGATTACTTTTCCCACCACAAGCCTTTCCTCTGTACTGTGCACTCTAGCTTGAGACAAGCAGAGTGCTAACATGAGACCAAGAGAAGAGGAAAAACTCCTTCCCCCAGCACTCTTCACTTCCCAGAAGATGTCAGCACGGAGCCCGAGCAGCACATTCTCCCAAGGGCAGGAGTGTGCATGCCACCCGTGCTTCCAAAAGGCTCCCTGACTATTACAACCCAATGCAACTGCCTGAGAAACAGTTTCCCTGATCTTCCCTGCTGTCCCTGTGTGTTGCTGTGAAACTGGGAGGTGTAATGCATGCTTGGAATGCTGTTTGGGTGAGCAGATGTTTGGCTGTGAGAGCAGCCAGAGATTGCTCAAAGCTCTTTTCTGCCAACGGAGCAGCTAAGAGAAGCAGCATGGTGATAGATGAAGGCTCTGGTAGGAATTAGCCTGGATGTAAACTGCAGGAATGTGGTTATTTTTCTTTTTGGAGCAAATGTCTCCAGCCAGCAGTCTCCTTTATAAGAGGCTTTTAAAAAAGTATTTCCCCTGATCTTAAAATCTGCTGCATTTCAGGTGGTTCTGATCATTGCACTGAGTAAATGACTCAAGTGCCCCAAACAGGAGCAGCTTCCCTCCTTGCTCTGCTGAAGGATCTAAGGTGACAAACTCAGGTAGGGTCTTGCATTTGTCACAGCTTCAGCACTTGCAAAGACTTCTATATGCCCTTTCTGACTCCCTGCCTGACCCTGCACAGGCTCCCTATTCCTCCATGCCTTTTCCTTTGCTATCTGTGAGGATGATGAGGAAGAAGCTTAGATCACTTGTATTTTTACAAAATGCTCCAATCCTCTGAAGTGAGGATGCAATCCAAGTGCTTAAGATGGTCTGGCAAGCAGTTACTTTTCCTTTCAGGTAGTGACAGATCTAGGGGGAATGGAGCAAAGCTGGAGGTGAGGAGGTTCAGACTGGGTGTGAGGAGGAAGTTGTTCAGCATGAGAATGGTGAGAGCCTGGAATGGGTTGCCCAGGGAGGTGGTTGAGGCCCCATGGCTGGAGGTGTTTAAGGCCAGGCTGGCTGAGGCTGTGGGCAGCCTACTCTAGGGTAGGGTGTCCCTGCCCTTGGCAGGGGCGGGCTGGAACTAGATGATCCTTGTGGTCCCTTCCAACCCTGAATGACTCTATGATTCTATAAAAGAGAATGAAGCAGGAAGAGGTGTGATGGTGAAGTAGAAGGTCAGGGACCTGAACATTTGTTCAGATAAACAAAGACACAAAAAAAGGACCAACAGATAAAATAAGCACAGGCTGTGTGTGAAACACACCTGCGCCAGCAAGTTTCGAGCCAAGCCTGTGTTTACAAGACCTCACATGACCTGCAAACACCAAAAGTGAGGGAGAATGGAGTTGTATATGCTTGGAAAACTCCATTAAATACCCTTGGTCTGAATCACCATGAGAAGTTACAGTCTTCAGAGCTATTTCACACAAGGAGAGGGACGTCTGAGCTGCCTGCATTGGTCTGAGGCTGTTATCTCCAATGGGATGTTGTGTAAGAGAGTTTGAGAACTTGCCATGACTGTTAGGAGGAGTACAGAGCCACATGACGTGCTGATTTCCCTGTTTGTTAAACCCTCATTTTAAGTCCGTTGCTAAATGTAGAAGTTGGGGGTGAAGATCTTGGAGGTGGAATCTGTAACTTAGCAATCGTAAGCTTTGGGAAGTGATGGAGGTGATGCTGCACCCCATCTCCTGCACAAAGCAGCACCATGCTCATTTTCAGTGCTGGGTTAGTGATGATTTGATTTGAGGCTGGTGAAGTGCTGGAATAGTTTGTCTGGAGAAGTTGTGCATGCCTTATCTCTGGAAGTCTTCCAGGCCAGGCTCGATAGGGTTTGAGCAACCTGCTCAAGTGGAATGTGTCCTTGCTTGTGTCAGGGAGGGTTTGAACTAGATGATCTTTAAGGTCCTTTCCAACCCAAACCTTTGTGTGACTCATTCTGACCACAAATTAAGAGTAGCAAAGGGAGCTTAATACGTTCTGGACTTTTCAAGTGGCATTTCCTTGACTTGTATCCAGTCATCTCTACTGAAGGCTACTGCGCTCGAGTGCAAAATGCTGGACTTTGTTCCACAAACCAGCTTCACGCTGGTTCCATCCGACTGTGGGCTTGGAGCAAGCAGCGCTGTCAGGTCTTGGGATGCTGTGTCCGTTTTGGGATGAGGACTGTTGCCACCCCACCCCTTGCTGGCTCTTCCACTGCTCATTCCGAGGCAGAACGCGTGCTGGAGGAAGACTCCTCAGCTCTGCAGCCCCCAGCCTGCAGGGACATTAAATACCCCGGCAGGGCAGGGGCGCCAGTCCTCCACCCAACCTGCCCCGCATTTATGGATGGTTTAGGTGGAACTTCCCCCGTGTGTTTGCTCGGCGCGGGGGGCTGGCACCGCAGCCGCCCTTCCAGAAGGCTTTGAGGAGGCGCTCCGCAGTTCTTGTCGCCGCTGCCTTCCGACAGCGCTCCGCGCCGGCCCGCACCGACACTGCCGCCCCCGGTGCCGGGGTCCCAGCCGTAAGCCGCTGCGAAGCGCCGGCGGCAGGCGGCGGGCAAGGCCGGGACCCGCCAGCGGGCGGAGCGGCGCCTGCGCCACGGCCCCGCGGGGGGCTCCGGGCCCGGCGTCTCGCGAGAGGCAGCAGCGGCGGCGCCCGGCCGGCGGCGGGACGGGAGAGTAGCGGCGGGAGGAGGCGAGGAGAGCTCCGCTGCCCGGGGCGGGAGGTGAGCGCGGGGCCGCCCTCGCTGCCCGCCGAGAGGGCAGGGTCGGGAGGGGTCGGTGCCTGAGGGCACGGGTTGGGCGGCGGCGGGTGAGGCGGTGCCGGCTAGGGGTGCCGCCCTGTGGCGGGGCCGGGGCCAAGCGAGCTCCGGTTGTGAACTGCAGTCCGGGGCACGGTGTCCCCTCCGCGGTTCCTTGTGTTGTCCCCGGCAGCCAGGTAAGGGCTGAGCACTGGCTGGTGCCGCGGGCGCGGCCCCGTCGGAACCGGGCGTCGAGCGCTGCGCGTCCTTATGCCCCGGTGGTGGCAGGGGGGCGGTTGATGTCTGAAGGGTGGTGGGTGGCTCTGCGAGGCAGTTCCTTTTCTCCAGTCTGTGGCACGCTGGTTTTACCTCTTCTGCCGCCGGTGCAGGGCCCGAGGTCCGGTAGGAGCCCGTTGTGTTGCTGCTGGACCCGGGAGCCGCCGCGGCTGGAGCAGCCGCACAGGCAAAGCCAGGAGCAGCCTCCTTGGCGGAGCGTTTGTACGAACGGCAGAGCATGGCTTTTAGCCCTGCTTCGCAGGGACTTCACAGGCAAAACTTCAGCGCGGAGCTGAGCTATGCACGGCAGCGAACGATACTTCTCTCATGGGGTGCGGTAAGGCAGGAGCAGGGGGCTTGTTGCGGGGGTGCATTCCTGGCCCCTGCGCGACACACAGCGAACGTTCCGGGGGCTTGCTGGCCCAGGCTGCAGGCACTGGGGCTTGCTGAGACCTTCCCTGTGTTTGTAAGGCCGGGAACCATGGGCGTGCTTGAAGTTTGCAGCAGGGGTAATGAGCAAACGGCAGCGCTTGGGAGATGCCTTTTGGACATACTAGAAATGTGGTTCTTGAGACAGTTTCCAAGTACAGGCGTTAATAAAGGCAGCTGGTGCTGCTAGGCTTGTACAAACCAGGCTTTGTGGCAAGGATGGCAGGGAAGGTGCTGGGGGTAGCTGGGTAGGTTAGGATGTCCCTTTGCTGGTTTCTAGTATGTATGTGTTAGGCTGTGGTTAAAAATGCAGAGCAGGCCCTGGGTTTTTGTTTATACTGTGTATATATATGAATGTAACCTCTGGTGCCATTGCGTGGATTAAAACTCAGCTGCTCTGCAAAGAGTGCTGGATTTGGGGGAAGCTGCGTAGAAGCAATTTCTTGAGTGATGGCCAAGGGCATGAAATTTATTTCTGGTTCCTGGTACAGTGTCCAGCTACTTTAGCTAGTGGGAACTTGTTCCCCTGCACCTGCAGAAGGTTAAACTGCTTCCACTTCTCTAGAGCCCACTTATTCCCAAAGTGTGACTGACAGTAGATGTGTACCAAGATGTGTGGGTAAAGAAGGCTGCATGAGCTGAGTGATTGTTGCTGAAGGGACCTCTGTCCCAAGGGAAGACATCAAGTTTAATTGTTCTTTTTTTCATGTGTGTTTTTAAAAGTTCTCTTTCTACCTCTTCCTATCTTCAGAAGCAGGCAAAACCCAAGCAAGCTGCCTAAAATCCTGTATCTTCTCATGTTAGAACAGGTAGGTGTTGGAGGTGGGCTGGCGCTTAGTGCCTTTCCTTGCAAAGAGTTAGAAGCAAAGAGGGACAGGAGTTGCAAAGAGTTAGAAGCAAAGAGGGACAGGAGTTGCAAAGAGTTAGAAGTGGGAGAGGGATAAGCCTGGGGGAACACCAAGAAAGAAGATGTGGTATCTGCACCCAAGCCTTTGGAGGCACAGTCCTGTCTAAACCATCACTGTAGATGGAGAAGGGTTGTTGTCCCATATCTGCAGTAAATAGCCATGTGTAAGCTCGTTTATTTTCTGCAGGCCCTGCTGCTCCTGTAAGCGAGCTGGAGCTGCTTTCTTTTGTAAAGAGAAGCTGTGAGAGAATAGTCCTTGCATAAAGCAGAGAGGAAAGGAAGAAAGAGACAGGAATTACTTAATCTGCTACTTGCCCTGACAACAAACAGTTACAGTGGGGTTGTGAAGCACAAATAAGGTTTGCAAATCTTTAAAGAGTTGCATCTGAAACAGCTTTTGCAATCAGAGTGCTGGGGACACATCCTTCCCTCTTTCTGGTTTTGAATGAGAATTCAAGGGGTGTTCAACGTGACAGCTTGTGACAGGAGAGGATGGGACCAGTGACCTTGGACCTCAGTGCCTTTCTCAGGCCTGGGATGGGAAGAGGAGTCCTTTGTTCGTAGCCAGGCCAGGTTCAGGTTGGAGATGATCACGGGGTGGCTGCTCGGGGGACTCTGTGTGATGATTATAGCACTTGGTCCGTTTCCCGGTTTGCCAGCGTCATGCCACAGAAGCAGCTTTGTGTGGACTCTGGTGCACGTTCTTGTTGGCTAGTGACTTTGGGTTAAACTTGAATGTAAATTCTTGGCTGCTGCTGGAGGCTTTTCCTTTAGATTCTGCAAGGGGAGGATGGAGCTGCATTCCTCTGATGTGCACGGAAACCTCTAATCTGTGCTTTCAGGCTGGCATCTTCTATGAAGTGCTCAGGAAGAGGACGTGTCGTAGTCAGACTTCAGTGTTTGTCTTGTGAGGGGGAATCCAGCTGTGTTGTTGCTCCTTAATAGGGTTCCTCTCTGGCACTGATAGAGTTAATAAAAGTGGAGTCATTTTGATTCTGTGCCTCTCGCTGCTTCGAGTCTTGGAAAGAATGAAGACTCTGGCAGGCCTGCATGTTGTGTCCTGGAAAGCAGGCCTGAGCCCCTGGGTGGCACATGGTGAAGCTACATTATGGTGGTGGCTGTGACCAAGAAGCCTCCTTCCATTTGCCTGAGGAATGGACGTGCCACACACAGTGCCTTTCTTGCTTCTCTTGCAGCTGCTGAGAGGAGGGAGATGTGTCCACACCCGGCTGGGATGGCTTTGCAGAAGTGCTAGCAGGCTGCTTGCTGTGCTGCCTGAAGCTGCTGGTTATAGAGATGGCACAGAGGGATGCTCCATGCAGCTCTGTAGGCTTGCTACGTTCCAGCCTGCTTGAAGGTCTAAACGATGCTGGAAACTTAGTGTGCTGGGGATTTTGTGCACAGTGGGCATCCTATTCATCCAGAATAGGAAGCAGTCTCTGCCCTGAGCAGCTAAACCAGCTTGAGAGCAAGAACAGACTCAGGCAAAATGTGAACCCAGAAGTGTGCCAAGCAGTGGGCTTGGCAGTGTCACTCCATTATCTTCTGCTGGTGGACTGAGATGCTTGGCCTCAAGTGCTGACGCACATATGTAATTTTCCCCCTCTTGAACTCCAAGGCTTCTCTCTCTGCATGTTTCTTCTTAGATCTGCTCCATCCTCAGTCTTGACTGGCTTAGTGTAGAGAATTACTGCTGAGTAATGCCCTCTTCTTGCTCCACGGAGTGTAAAGTGTTATGTCTGCAGTTCTGCCGGGTCCTTTTTGTGTGCAGAGTAGGAGCCTGGCTCTGGAAAATGCAGTGTTTGATGTTTAAATGTAGCTGTAGCCTCACACATGGCTTTGCACTGTATTTTTGGCTCTTCCCTACCTCCAAAGTGTAATTGAACACACCAGGGTAGAAACCCCCTGAACTTTGGGTTCTGCATTTCATGTCTTCTTGGACAAACTGAGCTAATACTTTGCTATGTAACCATATCTGCTGTTGTTCCTGTGTGTTACTAAGTCCCTGTCTAATGCTTTTGCTCTTGTCTTTGATACCAGGACTTTGACTGTTAAAACCTGATATCCCTGAGGCATAAGCAGAGCCATGCAGATGGCTCTTTAGACAAGTCACTCAATGCAAGACTGATGTGAGCTTCAAAGGCACTGAGCACATTTCCCTCTGGGAATGACAGAGCTCAGCACTTCTGCATATCTGGACTCTGATGTTCTTCACATCCCTGTATGGGGATGGGTGGAATTGGTGGCATTTAAAGGTGGCAGGAGCAACCTCCACGTTTCTGGAGGAAGTGAGTCTTTGTTCTGAAAAGCTTTTCAGGGCAGCTTACCATGAAGTGGTTTTGTTTTCAGAGCTGATGTTGGTAGGATTTGTTCTGAAGTCGTTTGAGGAACAGGGATGTCTGCAGAAAGGGCAGGTCTTGTTTGCTGTCTGTAGGTACTGTTCTGTGGTTGTAATCAGGGGCTGGACTGTACTTGGAGTGGAGCAGAAGATTGGAGTCACTACTTTTGGCTTGTTTTTTGATGTTAAACCTTGCAGAGAGAAATTGTAAAGAAGCAAACCTCAGTGTCTCTCCCAAAATACTACATAGCTGCTCCTCACTTTACTATGTTGTTCTTCCCTGGCTGTAGGCACTGGCTCCCTGATAACTTGGGGAGAGAGCAAGGCTGTTTTGCCAGCCTGCCTCTGTGTGGAGCCTTGAACCAGAAAACATGCAGCAGGATGGGGAGATGGAACTGCCTTGAGGAGCTTGCTGGTGGAAAAGGGTTGGAAGTCAGCAGGGAAGTAGGTGGCAATGGAAGGATGGGACCGATAGAAGTATTTGCTGCATCCTCCAGAAAAGATCTCCTTTTGCCAATGATTTCTGACCTGTCTTTGGTGATCAAGAACTGTTAGGAACGAGTGTGATAGAAATAAAAGACACATTAAACTGGGAAAAGAGTCCAGACAGGGACAAATACTTAGCAGAGCATCCTTAATCTCAGAAATCATTCAGTTACAACTCCTCATTCCTTGAGATTTTTACTGATGTCTGGCTTTTAAGTGGCCATGTGCTCTTGTTTGGGTTTTTTTTTGTGGGAAAACTAATCTCTCTTCTTGACAAAACGAAGTAGTACTAGGAAGGGTCATGATCATGATGTCTACTGGGTACCTCCACACAGGTTAGATAAGATGGTGTGTTCAGGTCAGTGGTGCTTTCCCAACAAGGGCTCAATTCAGCCACTGAGGCAACAGCATCTTCAGCTATGAGTTTCTGACTGCAGTAAGGTTTTTGTTTTCAGCACAGTGGTGCAGAGCATCTTTGTGGGCAGATGAGACCACGATGTGATAGCACAAGCTAAAATCATGGATTGAGCCCTCTTTCTTCCTGTGGTATGTTAGATGTGTTTAAAAATCAATGAGGGCTGAAAGGTAGCTGGCTCTGCATGCTTTATATATTTGTACTTTATAGTGCTCTCAAACTTCCCTTTGTAAGCTCTAGACCTGAAATGTTTGATGTTAGTTTGTTTTCCCAATGAAAGCAGAGTTTCTCTTGAAATCACACGACTTTAGAAGCTTCAGGTTGATGGAAACCCCATAACTGCTATGGGAACTGGTAAGATTACACCACATTATGCCTTCTTTTGGCCATTCAGCTCTTCTCCATGCGGTCTCTGTGGGTGTCTGAGACTCTCGGAGCTCTCCCGATGCACCATGATGAGTGTTGATTGTACCAGGTCCATTCTCTCCAAACCAGAGTGAGTAATGGTTCAACTAACTTCTTTTTCTCCTCATACCTTTTCAGGCTCCTGATCTGCAGCACCATGCTGAGTCCCAAGCCTCACTCTGCAAGCCAGGGGTGACTGCAGGTGAGCTCCAGCTATCGCAGTAGGTGTCAGGATGACCAAAGCACGGCTCCTCCGTCTCTCTGTGGTGCTGGTCTCCGTCTTCATGATCCTCCTGATCATTGTGTACTGGGACAATGTAGGAACGGCTCACTTCTACCTGCATACATCCTTCTCCAGACCTCATTCCTCAGGAGCTATCCCTGGTATCACAGCAGGTGAAGGCTGGGAAACCTTGCCAGATGTGGATGAATTTTTGGCCAAGCTGCTTAGTTCCAGCCTGAAACAGAACGGCTCCGTTCCTCGGAAGCCGGAGCAGCTACTCATCCAGGGCTCCAGCAAGCCTGCGGTGAGCAATTTGGAGGAGAACGTGCGAGGCTACGACTGGTCAGTGCACAGTGACAAAACCAGCTTGGACCAAGAGAAACTGCAGATTGAGAGGCAGAGAACGTTGCGGGAGTTTTGTGCCAATTCCAGCCTCACCTTCCCCACCAAGGAGCGCTCTTTTGATGACATCCCAAACTATGAGCTCAACCACCTGATCGTGGATGACCGCCACGGCATCATCTACTGTTACGTCCCCAAAGTGGCCTGCACCAACTGGAAACGGGTGATGATTGTGCTGAGTGAGAGCCTGCTGGACCAGGGGGTCCCGTACCGGAACCCCCTGGATATCCCCCGAGAACACGTCCACAACACCAGCACTCACTTGACCTTCAACAAATTCTGGCGCCGCTATGGGAAGTTCTCTCGGCACCTGATGAAGATCAAGCTGAAGAAGTACACCAAGTTTCTTTTCGTGCGAGACCCTTTTGTCCGCCTCATCTCTGCCTTCCGCAGCAAGTTTGAGCTGGAGAACGAGGAGTTCTACCAGCGCTTTGCCATCCCCATGCTGAAACTCTACTCCAACCGTACCAACCTCCCCACCTCTGTTAGAGAGGCCTTCGAGGCGGGCCTCAAAGTCTCCTTTTCTGACTTCATCCAGTACTTGCTGGATCCCAGGACAGAGAAGATGGTCCCCTTCAATGAGCACTGGAGGCAGATTTACCGCCTGTGCCACCCGTGCCAGATAGACTACGATTTCATCGGGAAGCTGGAGACGCTGGACGAGGATGCTGCTTACCTGCTGCAGCTCCTCAAAGTGGACAGGCTGCTTCACTTCCCCCCCAGCTACCGCAACAGGACTGCCAGCAGCTGGGAAGATAACTGGTTTGCCAAAATCCCGCTGGCTTGGAGGCAGCAGCTCTATAAGCTCTATGAAGCAGACTTTGTACTTTTTGGCTACCCTAAGCCAGAAAACTTGCTCAAAGACTAAGTGTGATTGGGTGGTGGGTGTGGGAGGGGACATCTGAAATACCAAAAATGTTTAAAGCCTCCTTTTTTTTTTTTTTTTTTTTGCTCTTTTAACTCTTTCCCCCCCCCCCCCCCAGACAGGTTGGTACAATGGAATATATTTTTTTGTCTACTGCTTCCCCTTCCACGTTTGCAATAATGCCAGAGTCCAGGGTACTCCAGCCAGCCCTGCATATGCAAAAAAAAAAAAGTCAGGTTTTGGTTATCATTTGTTTTCTGTTTGTTGTTTTTGGGGTGGGGTTTTTTTGTTGTTTTGTTTTTTTTAAAGCATCCCCACGTTTTGCAGTGGGTTGCTGCTCTTGGTCACTCTGCCAGCCGTGTCCTTCAGTAGCTTTTTATTAATACTTTTTAAAAAAGAAATTAATATATTTAAGATATTTAATACAAAGGGTGTTGTGGCAAAGGAAGGGAAGGTGTAATAGTAAAGAAATACTTTAAAAGGAAAAAAAAAAGTAAAAGAAAACCCCAAGAAATGATGCTCCTGCCTCTGTGTGTTGTCTCAGGGCTGCTGTTTGGGAGGGCCAAGGTTTGCAGAGCACTCGGGGAGCTGGGTTTGGTGGTGCTGCCTTTGTCAGCTGTGTTTAATGGAGGTTGCTTTGGGTGGGATGGGTTAGTGCCTGACTCTGCCAGGCAGCCCTACAGAAGCAGCACTGAGCTGGTGTTGTGCTGCCGTGACACCAGGGTCTGGTGTTGTGCTGCTCTCATCTGGTAAGCGTGACACCAGGGTCTGGTGTTGTGCTGCTCTCAGCTGGTAAGCGTGACACCAGGGTCTGGTGTTGTGCTGCTCTCATCTGGTAAGCGTGACACCAGGGTCTGGTGTTGTGCTGCTCTCAGCTGGTAAGCGTGACACCAGGGTCTGGTGTTGTGCTGCTCACAGCTGGTAGGCATGACACCAGGGTCTGGTGTTGTGCTGCTCTCATCTGGTAAGCGTGACACCAGGGTCTGGTGTTGTGCTGCTCTCAGCTGGTAAGCGTGACACCAGGGTCACAGGAAGGAAATGGCAGTTGGGAGCAGTGACACTGAGCCCTGTGGGGTGTTTGAGGACATGTAGGTGGCCAATGCAGTATCTCTGTACCACCATAGTTTTTGGCAAAGTGGTGGTGGGACTGTGCTTTCTGAAAAGCTGAGGTTCCTCAGCCCCTGCATACCTTGCTAGTGTGGAGCATCTTCTACTGTCACATTACAGGAGAGTGTCTGAAATTCTCAGGGGTTGTGGCCAACCTGGATGGGCAGAGCATGCTCTTGGATGGACCAGCTGTCCCAAAAGTGGTGGTCAGGCTTCACACTGCAGCAGCTTAGGCAGAAACACAGGTCACCGTGTCACAGCCTGTCACGGGATGGGGAAGTGACTGCTGCTCTGTGGCATGGTCACTGCTGTGCCCTCCATTCCTGTGCACACTTCAAGGGGATGTGGCAGGAATGCAGGTGCTTATCCCTCAAGAAGGTGGCCTGAAAGATTTCCTTCAATAAGCAGGTGTCAAAATGAACTCCAAGTTCATTTGTTTCCAGAGTGCCAGTGACTGCTTGAGATGCCACATCCTCATCTGCTGCCTTTCTGTTTACACCAAACGACTGATGCAGATTTAATCATCTGCCTTGCTGGGACCTGCTGCAGGAGTGATGGTTGCCCACTGTGCTAGGAGCATGTGGGCTGCTTCCCAAAGGAAATTACTGCTTTTCGAGAGACTTTTTGTGTCTCATCAGCTGAATCTGTTTCTCTCTTTCTCTCTAAATTGCTGTGCAAAAACTGCCTGCTTAGCAGATTGGGCAGGAAACTGTTGTAGAGCTGAAATGCTTAATTATTTCCCTGGGCTGTGGATGGTGTCAGTGATTGAGGTCCAGGGTCTGGCTTTGGGAGGCATCTTTGTGTTTTGGGCAGCCTCCTTTATTGGCCTTGTACTCATTTTCTCTCTGAGGCTGCCAGCAGGCATGACTTTTCCCCTCTCCTTGTTTCCCCAAGCTCTGTACACTTGCATCTTCCTGGCTGCCCTACCTAGCGACTGTGCTGTGTCAGGCTTTTTAACCTATAAACGACAGGTAATTACAAAGGGTTTATTTCTCATTGTATTCACAGCACTCTCCTGTAATTTCTGCAGAGACATTTGCAGTTTAAATGAGCCTTAAGCCACGATCCAGGTCTCAGTGCTTAGCTCCTCACAGCTCGGGGAAAACGGAAGTGCCTGTTTCTGAGTCATTATTTAAAACTAATAATAGAAAAGTGTTGATCTATTCAATTTTCTGTCCAGTTACCAACTAATTGCTGCAAAACAGAAAGATGTCCAGAATCTCATCTCCTGTAATGAATAATCCCCAGAGTCTCTTGGTTCCTGCTACATTTACATTTCTTCGGGGTGGGTTCATCTCGCTCTTCAAAGGCAGAGCGTGGATGTTTTCATCTCTTCTCTTTACATAGTGTTTATTTTTCTTCCCTTTTAATTTGAGTTTAATTGATGTTCAGTATGTGTAGATGTGGGTGGCTGGGACTGTAGCACAGATACTGTGCAAACTTCCTTCCAGCTGCTTCCCCTGCACCTCTTGATCTGGTCGTGTCTCTTCCTGCCCCTCAGTCAGCGCTTGGAAAATGTACCCTGCTCACCCTGCAAACCAGCTGCTGCCTGCTCAGCCACACTTCTCCTGTGATTCATGGTCATGGCTTGTCCCAGGCAAGAGTCCAGGAGCGTCTTTTCAAGGCCTCTGACAGTCAGTCACTCGGGGCAGAGGAGGAATGAGTTGCAGGCTGCTACCATCGTTTTGGCAACAAGGTCCTGGTTGTGCAGTTGACAGGGAAGGTGCAAAATGGCTGCAAATCCTGTACAGCAGCTGCTCCGTGGGGTGTGAGGGTGTGTCCTCTCCTTATGTCTAAGCCTTGGAATTTAACAGCAATAGAAGAAAAAGCCCTCTCTATCTTTGAGGATATTGGCTAGAGAGCAGGGACCTTGACCATATTGGTTTTCCCTGCCTCTCTGCATCTGAAGAGGGTAAATTCCAGCTAACACCACTCTGTATCGTGCCAAGGTCCAAGCGCCCCAGCAAGCTGCCTGCATTCCAAAGCTTCACCTGTCTCCCTAAGAGCTGTAGTCAGGAGAGTGTGTAGAAGGTGTAAGGCCACTGAGGATTCTGTCTTCTGTACTTTCCCTCTTTCACCTCATCAAGTGCAGCCTTTGCTGGCATTTAAGACATTTTAGTATTTGTAGACCCATACCCAACCAATGTGCTACTGCTGTCAGCTCTCATGTCCCACTGCCATGCTTCAAAGCACTTGCTGGGAGGAGCAGTACAGCTTAGATTTTGAGGGTTTGCTTTCCAGTAGAAGCCTTCTGGGTTCAAAATAGCTTATCCCTTGCTGCTCTTTTCTTTTGAAGCCTTTCTCCACCCTTCCACTGCTGTGAGTGTATTGTTAAGAAGTCAAAGGAGATTCAGGCTGCTCTGAGCTTTGTGGTAAGGCCGTTGAGCTGCCAAAACTGGGATGTAGCCTCCAGCTTTGGGAATGTGCATTTTTTGGTGGGTTTCTCAGTCTGTTCTGTCGATGTACAAGTGGGTGTGTGTGTGTGGAGAGAGACAAAGAGTTCAACCAGCCATGCTTCCTTCCCTGCTGGTTTCCTAGAGGAGCTGGAATTTGGTATTTGACAAATAATGGCAGAATGTTTGGAAAGAGCAGGCAGTATGCATCTGTGCTGGCCTGGAGTCAGAAGAGGGCTAAAAAATCCTGGAGCAGAGATGGTTATGATGCTAGTACGGATTTTATAAGGGATGCAAAAATGCTTTAAAGCAGCCTACTTGTGTCTGAATAAACCTGGCTTTGTCGTTTCTCGCTCAGCTTGCAAAGTGATGTCCTGTTCTCTTTCTGGCTTGCTCTTCCCTGGGGTTGACCACTTGGCCAAAGTCAGCACAGAGTCTCTAACCAGGCAGAACCAGTGCACAGATGCAAAAAATAACCCGGGGTTTGACCAAGATGCTTCCAGTCGGGTAGAACTGAGCCCAGCTTTAGTGCTTGCTCAGCACCAGAGCCAAAGGCTTTGCAGAACCTCTCTTGCTGTCTGATGCTGGATTCGCTGCTGCAGTGGGACACGTGTGACCTGGCCCTGCAGCCCCTGCGTCCTCGGGAGAAGCACTGTCAAGCCTCAGAGCTCTTTGCAGTTTGAGCAGTGACATGGCTTTGCCAGGGTGCAGATTGTCCTTAACACGTGAATACCTTTGCATCTCAGTAGCTTTTTCCTTCACCCTTTAACTCCCATGAGCTTTAATAGGGTAAAACTGTTGACCCTCTACCCACGGACAAGAAAAAAATCACTCTGCCATAGCGTGCGAGGTGAAGTGTTTTGGCCGTGTGTTTTCCATCCTTCAAGGTGGCACTGGGAGGATGGAGGGCAGAGAATGAATGGCAGCATTGAAAGGGTGGTGAAGAAAAGCTAGTTTGTTCCTCCTTATGTAAGCCGGACCTTCGTGGCAGCCGCGGGGAAAGCCGGTGACTTGGCAGGGGGCTGCGTGGCTGTGGTGCAAAACGGTGCCAGGGAGGGTGCGGGGTGTGGTGGCTTACAAGCAAGTTGTGTTGCTTGAATTTAAGGACTTGCCCATGATGGCCTTGCTCGTAAAGCCCCTAGGCAAGGGCAGGAGGGGGAAGGAAGAGATTAAAGAGTGAAGAATTGAATGAAGCCGTCGATATATGGCTGGCCGGGGAAGAGATGGGGAGGGTGGGTGGCACTGGGTCTGGAGCAGGCATAACGCAGCTCTTCTACTCTCTCCTCGATTAAATCAAATTAGGAATCTATCCTGGGCGGTGGAGGTTGAGGTTTGCCCTTGCAGGAGCTGGGTGGCATTTCGCCTGAGTGCTGTGGGATGGGAGCGATGCGGGAGAGCCCCGAGCTGGGACGGGAGTGATGCTCAGCAGGGCAGCGCGGCTGGCTGAGCCTCTGGCTGCAGTCACTGGGCCTGTGCCACTCCGCAGTGGCCCGGCTGAAACCCCTTTGCTGTTTCTGGGCTGTGACAAAGGGCAGGGCTGCTCCCGCAGCCCGGCTCCTGAGGCAGCGGGGGTCTGTCTCTCACACTCGCTGACAGCAGCGGTTCCTTGCGGCTGTGCTGCGAAGCGCCTGAGCGAAGCGCAACCAAACCTGCAGCCGGGCTGTGGCACTCAGAAGGAGCTCTTCTCCGTGCAGCCTGCCTGGCACACACTGCCCAGCCCTTGGGTCACCGTGGGGTGGTGATTGCAAGTACGGCTTTATTTCGAGAGTAAGTGCCCCTCATCCCCTGCCTGCCAGCTTGCTGCTGGAGCTGGAAATCAAGCTCTGCTGCCTTTTCCCTGCAAGACATAAAGCTCCTCTCCCCTCTTCTCTTCTCAGTGTCCCTTCAAGCATCGTCATGTGCCATGTTGCATTCCCACAGGGCTGGCTGTGGTGACCTGATGTCCTCACAGCCCCTCTTTGTCTCTGCTTTTTGAGCTTTTGCCTTGCTCAGAGATGGCTTCAGATAAAATAGGAATAAGGAAAAAAAAAGTAAGGAGAAGTTGTAGCAGCTGTTTCCTGTCGTGAGGGAGATAGGAGATCAGCAGCCTGACCCTTTGACATGGAGGCTGGGAAGTTCCACACCAACACTCTCTGGCTGGGGGTTCAGGCACCCTGAGCCAAACCTCTTTGAAACAGAACCTTTCTTGCTCTTCAATGCTCAGGAAATCCAACTGCCCCACCTGCAAGATGGTGTTTCCTTGTCTTGGGAGGTTTTGAGTCACAGCCTCAGCTCCTCTTTTGTGCCTTTTGGGAGCAGATCTATCTGATTGCCAGCAGCAGGGTACACAGATTTGGGCTCTTGCCATCGACAGGCCAAATGAAAGATGGGGAGTTCAGGAGCAGATCTTCCCCTTGAGGCCTTTGAGGCCCCTCAAGAAAGCTGTTGTGATACTCTTTGGAAAGCAATCACCTTTTTGCAGCCTCTTTGTTTCTTCCTGAGCCTTTCTATGAGACTGGAAAATTAATTGTTGCCATGGAATTAATGGAAAGCCACAGGAAAGGAGATGATTTAAAACTAATCTATGGGTGGTAATGGAGGGTGGTGCAGGGATTCTAGCAGACTGCCCCAGAGAGGGAGCTGGGCAGGTGAACAGGGCTGTTCAGTGCTCTTTGCTCACCATTTATGCCTTGAGACTATTGGCTTTTATTTCTTTGGCTTTTCAGGTGTTGGTGTCCTTGTCCTCTGCACTGTGAAGTTTGGAGATTGTATGTGGAAAGAGGTGGTGATCTGCAGGCTGTGATGTGATTTGATGCAGGGTGGCAGGGATTGATGTGAACACAGGTGTTAGAAACCCAGGGACTCATACCATGGACCACGTTCTTCTCCTCAAATCACGAGGCAGAACTGAGAAGCATGTTTTTAATTAGCAGTGCTGCTAATTGTTTGCTGTAAGCCCTTCAGTGAATTACTCAAGCTCTCTTCTGTTTGTCCCCTCTGAAGGGGGAGTGGTAGGTATTTGTTTTCTGGAGGCCTCCTGGGTGTAAGCTGTGTCCACAGGAAGTTTGGAGGTCTGCAGGAGGTTGGGTGGGAGTGTCAGAAGACAGGGCTGCAGCATTCAGCAATGAGAGCCACACAAAATTGTCTCTATTCAGACTTTTCTTACCACGGGGAGAGGCTGGAAGCTGTTGACACAAAAACTGTCTTTATTGATTCAAGAAGTACATACCCTTCAAAGAGCTCAAGGGCTTCTGCAGGTCCTTGGGCAAAATACAGCTATAGAAAAGCACAAAGGTCATGGCTTGCTCTCCTGTTCCATCCCTGGCTGGTTTCCAGGGAGCTTGGGATGCATTCCGTCCCTCTGTACAAAATGTCCTTTTTTATCTTGGAAAAATGCAGGGCATCCTTGAGCAGAGGCTTCTCAGCCAGCTCAGATGGCAGTGGGCATTAGCAGGGCTGTTGCTTTTCACCTAATGAAGAGATTTGTAACAATTTTGTCTCAGGTTCTCATCCTTGTCCTGTGCCAAATCCAGCTGTCAGGCTGTACCAGTATCAGAATGCTTCCAGCCTTGCCCAAACCACACATCAGACATAAATGAGAGAAACTTCTCCTGACCCACCAGGCAGTGCCTCCACGAATCCCATGCTTTATCCCCTGGGCAGATGGATCACATGCAGCTTTGGCAAAGCCTCATTTTGTGGCAGAGAAGCTGCAGCTTCAGTGTTTATTTCTCTGTCGTTGCAGGAATCCAAAATGGATGGAAGAAAATGTCATTGGAATTGGCTCTTGTTTTGTTTGGACCCTGGACAGGTCTCTGTGGAAAACATGGGAGGAGCACAAGGGACAGAGAAGAGCCAAGAAGACATGTCAAAAAGAGAGCAGTGGCCAAGAGAGTGGTCATCAGGGAGTGGGTCAGGGCTGGGGATGTATTTCAGAAGGATAAAAGGAGTGGGGGAGCTTAGGGCACCTACAAACAAAATGGGGGTGCTACGGGGGGGCTAAATGCTGAAACGAGTGAGAAGAGCTGCTGGGAAGCCAAGTGCCATCTGCTGCAGCAGGGAGATCTGCCCTGTTTGCTTTTCCAGTGGTGGGAGCAGGGCCCAAAGCAGAAAAGGGAAAAGACTAATTGAATAATGAAGAGGTGGAAGCTTACCAGAACGCAGCGGGTGAAATCTGAGAGGTTCTCACACACGCTGCGGGGTCATCCCCCCGAGGGAGATGTGGCCTCAGGGATGCTGGTGGGACTTGCAGGCTTGGACCAAACAAGCAGCTGTTTATCATAGTATCATCAGGGTTGGAAGAGACCTCACAGATCATCGAGTCCAACCCTGTTTAGGGGCAGACTGAAGATAGCAATTGGCTAAGGTACTCCTTGCCTACACAGGGAGAGGAAGGCTTGCAGCTTCGGCAGCTGTTGGGCTCTGCAAGCTGGGCTATGTCCACAGGGGATGGAAGTGCAGCAGAGATGGTGGCAGTGACCTTTTACATGCTATCCGGCACCTCTTGTCTGCCTCTCTTGACCTTTGCAAGCCTTATTGATTTCAGACTGTATATTTTGGCTCAGGTAAATCAGAAGTCTTTGTCACCTAGAATAGTCATGCTGAGAGTATAAAGCTTTTTACAAAGCCTTCAGTGACCTTTAGCTAATGGGAAATCAATGAACCGAGTGTATTATAAGTGTTTCCTGAGTGCTGGGCAATGCTGTGCACAGTAGGGACCCACCTTGGCATAACACAGCTACCCAGCAATAGTCTGGGCATAGCTTCTCGCATCAGGTTGGCATGACCTGGGCTTGTGTTTCTTGATTACCTATATATCATGAGTGTGACTGTGTGCATAAGGACAGGTCAGAATCATAGAATCAACCAGGTTGGAAGAGATCTCCAAGATCATCCAAGCCAACCTAGCACCCAGCCCTATCCACTCAACTAGACCATGGCACTGAATGCCTCATCCAGTCTTGAATACCTCCAGGGACAGTGACTCCACCACCTCCCTGGGCAGCCCATTCCAATGCCAATCACTCTCTCTGCCAACAACTTCCTCCTAACATCCAGCCTAGACCTCCCCTGGCACAACTTGAGACTGTGTCCCCTTGTTCTGTTGCTGGTTGCCTGGCAGAAGAGACCAACCCCACCTGGCTATAACCTTCTTTCAGGTAGCTGTAGACAGCAATGAGGTCTGCTCTGAGCCTCCTCTTCTGCAGGCTGCACACCTCCAGCTCCCTCAGCCTCTCCTCACAGGGCTGTGCTCCAGGCCTCTCATCAGCTTTGTTGTCCTTCTCTGGGCATGAACCAACTCACAGTCCTGGGCAGGTGAGTGTGTTTGAGGTGTTTAACACACAGTTTTATGAGAGTCAAACACATGCAAGCTATGGTCTTCTGTAAGCAGAGGGCAGTTTTAGGACTGCAGTGAGCACATTGCAATGGATTGCCATTTCTAGGATGGTCACACCTGGGTCTCCTAAACAAGCTTCTGTTGTGTCCTGGGAATGCTCATCCTGTGCAATCAACCAGGCAAAAGCAGGTGTGGTGCTGGGTGTGGACAGTTAGGCCCTCACAGGGGCTGTGGACATCCCTCTCTCTGTACAGCCTGAGTCTGCTTGGTTTTTCTCCTGTTCCAGCCTCCACAAGCAGCCAAGGAGTGAACCCAGCACAGGCAGACATGACTGCTCTGTGCACCAGGAGTGTTCCCCGCATGGATCCACCCTCGTCAAGTTTGTGGGTGACACCGAGCTGTGTGGCACAGTGCACTTGCTAGAGGGCAGGGATGCCATCGACAGGGACCTGGGCAGGCTGGAGAGGTGTGCCCAGACCAACCTCATGACATTCAACAAGGCCAAGTGTCAGGTCCTGCACCTGGGTCGGTGCAGTCCCAAGCACAACTTCAGGCTGGGTGGGGAATGGCTGAGAGCAGCCCTGAGGAAAAGGACCTGGGGGTCTGGGGTGATGCAAAGCTCCACAGGAGCCTGCAGTGTGAGTGCAGCCCAGACACAAGCCTGTGCTGGGCTGCAGCAAGAGCAGTGTGGGCAGCAGGGCAAGGGAGGGAATTCTGCCCCTTGGCTCTGCTCTCCTCAGACCCCACCTGCAGTCCTGGGTGCAGTTCTGGAGCCCCCAGCACAAGCAGGACATGGAAGTGTTACAGTGAGAGCAGAGGAGGCCAAAAAGACACTCAAAGGGCTGCAGCAGCTCTGCTATGAGGACAGGCTATGAGAGTTAGGGCTCTGCAGCCTGGAGAAGAGAAGGCTTGGAGGAGACCTTGGAGTGGCCTTCCAGTATCTGAAGTGGGCTACAGGAAGGCTGGGGAGGGACTATTGACAAGGTCTTGTAATGACAGGATGAGGAGTAATGGGTTTAAAGTGGCAGAGGGGAGATTCAAAGTGGACGTTAGGAAGAAGTTCTTTGCAGTGAGGGTGGTGAGACACTGGCACAGGTTGCCCAGGGAGGTTGTGGCTGCTCCCTCCCTGGAGGTGTTCAAGGCCAGGTTGGATGAGGCCTTGAGCGACCTGTTCTAGTGGGAGGTGTCCCTGCCTATGGCAGGGGTTTGGAACTGGATGGTCTTTGAGGTCCCTTCCAAACTAAACCACTTTATGATTAAAGCAGGTCCTTGGTTAGCAGGACTGGGAGCTAATCCCTGCTTCCAGAAGATGGAATGGAGATCATGTTTGCTTTTCCTCTTCTCATTTAGAAGCCTCAAATCTCAGCTTG
Organism: Pogoniulus pusillus; assembly: GCF_015220805.1. Lineage (NCBI taxonomy): Eukaryota > Metazoa > Chordata > Aves > Piciformes > Lybiidae > Pogoniulus > Pogoniulus pusillus. The sequence goes on along the minus strand of NC_087276.1, from coordinate 26,465,580 downwards.
CTGGATTTCTTGGGTTCTCGAAATAGCATCAGGTTTCCTTCTAACTACCAGCTGCAAGAGGAGAAAGAGCATAGTGTATAGTGGAGAGGAAAACTCGTAGTGTTCTTCCACAGCTGAGCCCAGGCAATTCTAGGGTTGATTTTGCATCACACACAGAGATTTTCCTGGGGAAAGTGAGGGTGCTTGGAGCCAGCTTGAAAACAAAAGCCCTTTGTAAGACCAGGACAAACCATTTCTGTTTTACCCCACAGCCCCAGGTAGAGAAGAAAGAAGAAGCTGCTGCATGGTGAGGTCCAAAACCACACAGCAAGCCCTGGTCAGGTTGGGACCATGTCCCCAGCACCACTGTGGCCCCAGGCTGTGGCATGATTTCTGGGAGCAAGACTGGGTAATATACTATGCAAAGCATCTTTCATCAGCAACTGAGAATGCAAATTCAAGATGTTGGGGCAGGTTCCAGATGCTGCTGCACTTTGCATTTATGACATTTTTTAGAGCTTAGCAAAAGGTTGCTGTGCTTGGATGCAGCTCCTGACTTTTGGAAAGGCTGCAGGGTTGGGACTAATACTTTTCTTTCTATTTGTAATAGCCTGCAAAGCCTGCCCTTGGAATTGAAATCTAGGGCTTCAGTGTGTCAGTTTAGGCTAAAAAGCTAAATAGGGACAAGTTGTTTAGGTTTTCTTTCCATTTCTCTCCCCCTCCAATATGCAGGAAAAAGCTGTCAATATAGATTGTGCTGCTCTTGTCAGTGTTAGCTTTTTTTCCTGACCATGCTGAATGGAAGGAAATTTCCAGTGCAATACAGTTGCCAGAAACAGATTCTTTGGAACATTTTGATTAAAGTATTCTGGTGTGTTCCTTGCAGTGATGCTGTTCAGTGTGGGAACACACAGGCGTTGGCTGAGCTTGCCTTTATCTTGGTTCACAGGATCACAGGATGTCAGGGGCTGGAAGGGACCTAAAGAGATCATGGAGTCCAACCCCACTGCCAGAGCAGGACCATACAATCTAGCTCAGCTCACCCAGGAATGCATCCAGACAGGCCTTGAAAGGCTCCAGAGAAGAAAAACTCCACAACCTCTCTGAGGAACCTGTTCCAGTAACCCTTACAGTCAAGAAGTTCCCCCTTGTGTTGAGCTGGAACCTCCTGTGCTGCAGCTTACACCCATTGCTCCTTGTCCTATCCCAGGGAGCAGTGAGCAGAGCCTGTGCCCCCCTCCTGACCCCCAGCCCTCAGATATTTATAAACATTGATTAAATCCCCTCTCAGTCTTCTCTTCTCCAGACTAAGCAGCCCCAGGTCCCTCAGCCTCTCCTCACCAGGCAGTGTTCCAGTCCCCTAATCATCCTCATAGCCCTCTGCTGAACCCTCTCCAGCAGATCCCTGTCCCTCTTAAACTGGAGAGCCCAAAACTGAACATAGTGCTCGATATGAGGTCTCACCAGGGCAGAGTAGAGGGGTAGGAGAACCTCCCTTGATCTGCTTGGGTACAGTTGGGTTTTCTTGCTGGTGTTTGCCTTGGACAAGCCTGTTGTCACACTACAGCAATCGTGATGCCTCTGGAATGCCCACAAGCACTCCATAGAACCCTTTCTTGGTCCTTCCTGTGTAGTGCTGGCAGTTGAGAGCAATGGCAGGAGCACCAGAGCACCAGTGCCCAGGTGGCCAAGAGAGCCAGTGGTATCCTGGCCTGCATCAGGAATGGTGTGGTCAGCAGGAGCAGGGAGGTCATTCTGCCCCTGTACTCTGCACTGGTTAGACCACACCTTGAGTCCTGTGTTCAGTTCTGGGCCCCCCAGTTTAGGAGGGACATTGAGATGCTTGAGCGTGTCCAGAGAAGGGCGACGAGGCTGGGGAGAGGCCTTGAGCACAGCCCTACGAGGAGAGGCTGAGGGAGCTGGGATTGGTTAGCCTGGAGAAGAGGAGGCTCAGGGGAGACCTTATTGCTGTCTTCACCTACCTGAGGGGTGGTTGTGGCCAGGAGGAGGTTGCTCTCTTCTCTCAGGTGGCCAGCACCAGAACGAGAGGACACAGCCTCAGGCTGTGCCAGGGGAGATTTAGGCTGGAGGTGAGGAGAAAGTTCTTCACTGAGAGAGTCATTGGACACTGGAATGGGCTGCCCGGGGAGGTGGTGGAGTCGCCGTCCCTGGGGCTGTTCAAGGCAGGACTGGACGTGGCACTTGGTGCCATGGTCTGGCCTTGAGCTCTGTGGTAAAGGGTTGGACTTGATGATCTGTGAGGTCTCTTCCAACCCTGATGATACTGTGATACTGTGAAAGTGTATGTAGTTGCCTCCAAGATGCCATTTGGTGCCTTCCCAGTATAAAGGAAGAAAGTACACGTGTTTGGCTTGATCTGCCTGACCCTGGCAAGGCATTTCTGAGGCCATTGTGCTGCTGCAGCTCACTGCCCCGCAGCTGCAAGGCTTGCCAGGGTGGCGCCGAGATGTGGCTCTTCTCAGCTCTTTTCAGACAGTTACCCAGAGATAGCGTGAGCTGGATTTGGATTTGTTTTGCTTCTTTTCTTGTTTGGTCAAAAGCAACAGGGGATGTTTCCCCCCTGAAAGAACAGCAGTGTTTGGTTTGAGAGAGGATGAGGTCAAGAAAAGGCAGGAAAAGGCTGTCTCATTGTGTTTTCATTTACTTGATTGCTTTTTTGCACCTGCACCAGGCTTGCACTGGTGAGAACTGGGGCTTTGCTGGGCTCCCAGATGGTGCTGTCAGAGAGGAAACATCTTCCACTCTCCAGTCGTGTCCTGTGTTTTCCTTCTCGCTCTGTCATCACTTTGCAGAGTAAAATCCTGAGCTCCCATCAATCACTCCCAAGGTCTCTGGAGCAACTCCAAGTGGGTGGCTGTGTCTGCAAAGCCCCACCATAGCACCAGCTCCATCCCAAAAGTGACAGAGCTGAAATTAGATCCTCAGCAGGATTTTTTATGGCTTGGAGCGATATCACAGCTCCACCATTTTAACTTCTGCAGTTAGCCTGGAGATGGTTTTGCCTCATGTGCTCCAAAACTACCTTTAGGATCATGGCATTGACACAGGCAACTAGACTTGAGTTTACAGTGAAGTGAAGCCCTGTCTTCTTCAGTGAACACAACCACCAGCTGGCATTTAGGTTCTGTGCCTTCCTATGACATGGAAGGTGAAGAAAAGCCCAGGGTTAGCTGTATCAAATCTTTGAGTGTCATGACTCACATCGGTGGGACTTTGTTCCCCCTATCTGGCAAAATGCTCATTGTGATGCTTTTGGTTTCTTGCCACAAGAACAGAAAGAGCTGGGGTGAGGGATGGAGAGTGGTTTTCCCTTCTACCCTGCTAAGCACATGGAGGAGGTGAGCATACGTGCAAGGTCTCAGGCCAGGCTGTAGAGGAGATGAGCCCTGGGGTGTGCAACATCAGCCTCATGCCCCCTCCTGAGGGGCAGGCAGGGCAGGGCAGCAGGGTGTTCTTCTGGGGGCAGCACAGGCTTCCCAGGAGTTTGGGCTTGGAGGCTGCAAGGTTCTTAATGCTGACATTTTACTCTTCACTCTGCTCTCTTTACTCTTACCCTTTACTCTGCTCTCCTCAGACCCCACCTGGAGTACTGTGTACAGTTTTGGAGCCTCCAGCACAAGAAGGACATGGAACTGATGGAGTGAGACCAGAGGAGGCCAAAAAGACACTCAAAGGGCTGCAGCAGCTCTGCTATGAGGACAGGCTATAATAGTTAGGGCTCTGCAGCCTGGAGAAGAGAAGGCTTGGAGGAGACAGGATGAAGAGGAATGGGTTTAAAGTGGCAGAGGGGAGATTCAAAGTGGACGTTAGGAAGAAGTTCTTTGCAGTGAGGGTGGTGAGACACTGGCACAGGTTGCCCAGGGAGATTGTGGCTGCTCCCTCCCTGGAGTTGTTCAAGGCCAGGTTGGATGAGGCCTTGAGTGACCTGTTCTAGTGGGAGGTGTCCCTGCCTATGGCAGGGGATTTGGAACTGGATGATCTTTGAGGTCCCTTCCACACTAAACCATTCTGTGATTCTATGACTTGCACAGCCATCCACCATCATGTTCCTGGTTGTCACTGAGCCAGGAGAGATTCTGCAAACCAAGAAGCTGAAGAATAACAGAGAAGGAAAGAAGAATAAAAGAACAGTAAGAATAAAACCTTTTAAAACCAAAATATTAATGAAAAGAAGAATAAACCAAGAAGTAATAAAAAAAGAAGGAAGAAAGAAAGAAACAGAATGGAGAGGTCATGTTTCTGGGCTGCATCAGTAGCAGTTTAATACAAATAAACTCCTGTGTGTAAATGTCTTGGAGCTGCCTTTGCATTGCAGAGAGCCCTGGGAATGTGGCTGTATCCAAAGACTGGGCTAGATGACTAAGATGTCCAGGCAAAGAGTTTCCCATTCTTAGTTCTGCAACTGGGTCTTTCTTGAGTCACATATCTGCCTGATGCCTCTAGCTTTCCTGAGGTTACAACTACTGACTTTGTCTCTAAGCACTGGGAAGCACCCTAGGGCCAGACTGATACAGAGAATTACAGAAAGCAAGGTTTAGGTTAATGGCTGCAACAATAAAATGGTTTCAGTTATTTACCATCCCAGGCTGTGGTTGCACAGCAAGATAAGCCAACAATTAGGTTACTGCTGTGCTGCCTGCAGGGAGGTGCTGACCCATTAACAATCTTACTTTGCTGGACAACTTGTCCAGAGGTTTTAGCTTAGGCTACCCTTCACCTGAATCAGACAGATTTGATAGGTTGGTGTGCTGCAGTCAGATCCTTTGCTGTGGTGTGTTTAGGGGCATGTGCCTTGTATTAGCTCCAGAGCTAAGGATTTCTGCATCCAACAGCCTCTGCATTTTAATGACTGACTGGGCAGGTTGATGGCAAGTTGACATCTGTCTGATCCCATTGGCACCTCCTTGCTTTTATTTTGACATAGGAAACTGCAGCCTGAAGCAGGCATTTTTTCCTGGCAAATAATGATTTTTCTTCCCCCTCCCCCCACCCCCAGCATGTTGCTTTGCCTTTATTTTTGCTATTCCTGCTTTGACTTTGCCTGCTTTGCCTATTTTAAAAGATGAAGTAGGCCAGCCCCCATTCTCCTCCCCTGCTCCCACACAGGCACTCTTTGAAGAGTACCACAGCCTCAATTTTGCAGTCTGTGCAGTTTGACTGCTTTGGATACTCTGGTTTCTCACACCAGCTATTAGGACTGTGTTTAGTCTAGCAATATTTGAGATTATATTTGAGCTGGTGGAGCTAGGAGAGGACTTCAGAGATGCTGGAGAAGAGAAGTTGTTTCAAGAAACAGATACACTCTCAGGAGCCCCAGGGACAGCAAGAAAGAGAATAAAAGTAGGTTATCTAAAGCCCAGGCAAATAAAATATTCTCATTATAACTCCAAGGGCACTGTGCCAGGCCTCTGTAAGCAATATTTCTCTTTGCATCTCACTTTGCCAGTTAATTGGACATCTATTATTTCATGATTTCAGCAGGAAACACAGCCTGAGTGATTACTTTGGGGCTCAGCCCAGTGCTACTGTGCATTTTCTGATGCCTCAGTTGTGGAAACACTTCGAGTCAGTCTCAGCATTCTTCTCCAACATGTGTGTGTGAATTGCCAGTGCTGCTTGGTGACATCTGCCAGGGGTGGAGGTCCTGTGACACGCTCCTCCAGCACGCAGATCTTTCTGTGATACTCAGGGCCCTGCAAGGGTACAGGGTGGAGGCAGCTCCCCCTTCCCTGTCTCCTGCTCTTCTTCCCACTTGAGGACCAGTTTTGCTGCTTCCTTGGGCACGTTGGGACAGCTGGAGGACAGAGCCACATGCCACATGCAGGAACGAGGTGGCCAAGGGCAGGGTCCCCTATGCCCATTTCTCTCTGGCAGCTGGTTGCAGCCACAGCTGCATCTGGAAGCGTTGGTGGAAGCAGCTAATTTTAAGATGATACAATTCATTTAATTATTTTTTTTCTCCCCAATCCCTTGATTTGCTAAACAAGTTTGTTTACCCTTCCTGCTCCACTCTGGGATTATCCACCCACAGCCAGGCAACACAGAACAGAGTCTGAGCACAGTTAGAGCTGCCTGCTCAGATGCTCCTAATGAATTGTTTGCAGACAAGCTTCAGACCTGCAATTACTCACAGGAATTATTCAGCAAATAGTTTTGAATAATGAATCCCTTTGAGAAATTTGAGGTGTTTTGCAGGCAGATTCCAGACAGGGAACATGCTCCAGAGTCTCAGATTTTAACTCATTTTCCCCTCTATTTGCCAAGCCGTGGAGTTGGCAGAGCATCTCTTTCCAATACCTTCACGTAGGATGAAACCACTCCACCAGACACGTGTGGTGCAGACTAAGAGTGCTCACTTGAGAGTCTCCTGCTCTGACTGAGCTACAGAACCCTGTGCCTCCATGGCCTTCCACATCCCCTCTTCGATGGGGGTCTTGGTTGCTGTTGTTCCAGTCCTGGAGCAAGGCAGCAGGGATGACTTTGCCCACAGATGCTACCAGCAGTGCAGACATGAGGGGCTGGGGAACTGGACCCTGCCTGGTGTCACTCCTTTTGGCTACCATGGCCTCTATGATCTGCAAAGTCTGCACCTGACATTGTTTTTGAGCCTTGGCAGAAGTGCAAAGAGGAGACATCTGGGTGAGAATTCGACAACATAAGAGTTTAAAGAGGAGCACCTTGCAAGGTCAGGCTCCTGTGGGTTAATTCCAGCTCCCACCCACCAGACAGTGAAGCAGGATGTGTGAGGTTTTATAGCTAGGGAATGGAGAGCCTCGAGCAGAGAAGGCAAAAGTGACTGACAGTACTTTGCAAGCTGAGGCTGCTCTGTCCTTGACTCCTATTGAGGGGCTGATTACTGAGGAATCAGAGGATGGCACTTGCCAGCAGGGAATCATGACGCCAAGATGCTGAGAACCTGTGTTTTTTGGGGAGTGAGTGGCTTTTGGTCACCTGCTGCAGGCCCTGCAACTGTCCAAAGCAGTGGATGCTGTAAGAGGAACAGAGCAAAATCTGGTAAGCATGATGGTAAGTGAAGGATGCAGGTCTTGGGGTAAAGAGGGCAGTTGAGCCTGGTGGCACAAGAATTTTATGGTTAAATATTGAGGCCTGTCACTCATGTGGCCCTACATCTTCTGTATCACTTTTGGAGACCAAGAAAATGCTCTGGCACCAGAGGGAGAAGAGAGGTTATTCCCACCAAGAGAAGGCAGTGCTCAAGCTTGGCTGGGAGGTGTCAGGGGCAAGGTTTGGAGTGTGGCTCAGATGACCTCCCTGCACATGTAGCAACGAGCAGTGGGAATCTCCTGTTCATGAGGCAAACCCTCAGGGTCAGGCTGCATCTGTGGGGCTAGGGAGCCTTCAGGTTGAAGGGGAAAGATCTGGGAGGTTATCATAGAATCATAGAATATCAGGGGTTGGAAGGGACCTTGAACGATCATCTGGTCCAGCCTGCCTGCCAGAGCAGGATCACCTAGAGCAGATCACACTGGAACGCATCCAGATGGTTCTGGAACATCTCCAGAGAGGGAGGCTCCACAACCTATGCTGGGTTATGTTGGGTGTCCTCTTCTACAGACATGGTCCTTTCTCCTATAGCCAAGAGAAAAGGATCCACAAAAGCAGAGGTGGCACTGCCACAGCAACAAGGTTTGTGCATCCTCACTCAGGGTCCTGCAGGACAGATCTCCAGGTTACCCTCCACTTCTCCATGAGGTCCTATTGAACTGGGGGTGGTGCCCAGCCCCCCAGGGATTTCTCTTGGTGACAGGTGGCAGCTACACCTTTTCCACCTTAACAGGAGATGTGTGAGGAGAAGAAGGGAAGGTGGAGAGGATGGAAAGACATGGAAGAAGTGTGATGCCAACACTGGACACTGGAATGGGCTGCCCGGGGAGGTGGTGGAGTCGCTGTCCCTGGAGCTGTTCAAGGCAGGATTGGACGTGGCACTTGGTGCCATGGTCTAGCCTTGAGCTCTGTGGTAAAGGGTTGGACTTGCTGATCTATGAGGTCTCTTCCAGCCCTGATGATACTGTGATACTGTGATACTGTGATCCATGCTTCGTTTTGGAGCCTCTATAGGGTGAGGGCATCGGCGCTGCCAGCGCCAAACGCCTGCAGGTGTCCACGGCCACGTTCCTCGGGTTCGACTGTCCCATGCCGATGTCAAGGAGCCGGCATGTCGCTGTCAGTAGCTGTGTCGCTGTCAGTAGCTGTGCCGCTGACAGTGGATGTGTCGCTGTCGCCAGACCGGGCCCTTGCTTGCATATTTGAGGCTCTACAGCCACCGTCTGCCAGCGGCCAAGAGAAGGGCTTCAGCCGCTCCGGCGCAAGCACCTCCGCCTGAAGGTAGGGTGGGAATACAGATCAGCTCCTGTCCGCACTCCAAGCCTTTAGACTTGCGAATCCCGCGATTTTATCAGCGTTGGAAAGCCACCCCAGAGCTGCCGCAGCCCCTCCGGCCGGGGCCGAGCCGGGACCTCCCCTTTCTGGGGATGCTTTGCCCCCTAGTGCCCAGCTGGGAAACCTCAGCCCGCGGCGGGCAGAGCTGCGGCCGGGGCCGGCAAGAGCGCCGGCGGGGACTGTTTTAGGAGAACATAGATATTTGATGAGGATAAGGTGATGCAGGAGCCTAGATTTAGAGGCTTCCGTGGGCGAGGCTCGTTGGTAGCCAACGGCTCTTGCAGTATCCCATTTCTTGACTGCAGACCTCGACGTTTTAAATGGTTCCACTGCTGCCGTTCCTCTCGCTCCTCTGAAAAGGCAGTGGTGGAAAGACTGAAGAAAGGGGAGGACCAAAGACCTGCGTCGCTGAGGGATGAGTATCACGAAGAGCAGTGGAGTGGACGTGAAGGGAAATAACAGAAAGAACAGGGACGACCTGAGAAAACAAGTTACAGCAGCCACTGGATCTGTCTTGGATTCCTTCAGATAGCAAACTGCTCCTGCAGTTCAAGTGTTTGGGAGATCTGGAGCTGTTGGTGGAGCTGAATCTCTGATGAAGAAGCCCTCTGCCTTGTTTTCAGCCAGCCAAGAGCATATCTCAATGATGCTCTTTTGCCATTCTGGTGATGCTGGTGGTGGGTGACACCTGTCTGTGTGTAGCAGGCAGGAGGTTTGTCAAGTAGCAAGGGAGAACAACAACATTACTTACCCAGACCGACCTAATACCAGAGCAGGCTTCCTGTCTGACTGGAAGGCAAATGGTGTCAGCTGGGAAGCTAAGCACATGATGGTTTCCCTCTCTCGTTGCTATGGCAGTTTGCAGATGATGGAGAAATGCTATGGGACACAGCCCTAAAAAAGACACTTGGAATTTGCTGATGAACAAACATCACAGTGCCTGGGCAGTGGCTTGGTGCTTTTCCTAGCCAGGAGAGAAAATCTCATTCTAAAGAAGCTTCTCACCATTGTCCCTCCCGCATCTGGAGAATGCTTTTGGAGAGACAGGCACCCAGGGTGGGTGAGTTGGCATCTGAAGCACCAGACTGTCCGGCCCTGGCATTAGCTGGTGTCATCATGGATCAAGCACTGTGTCTGGTCAGACAGCAAGGATGGGCAGGGTGTCCTTCTGTCATTTTGTGTTTGTTCTGCATGCATCCAACACCACCAAACAGGCTGTGGTCACAAGGATCAGATTTTCAAAGCTATTAGCTTCCTAAATATGCCAATAGGTGACTAATGGCTCCTAAGTGGGCTGTGCTCTATCAAACTTGAGATGTACAAAGGCACTGAGAAAAGACAGGAGGAGGCTCAGGGCTTTTTATCCTTAAAAAGAAAAAAAACACCATAAAAAAGGCTTCGACTCTCAAGTGTTTTGAAGGAATATGATTAATGCCTAATATTAATTTCTAATGAAAAGGAAAACCTTAAAGAAGCAGCTGAAATATTTCAATTAGTCCATTGATTGGTGTTGCAAGGGTAGATGCTACTAAACTTTCCTCTGTTGTGTTTCTGCAGCAACTGGGAAACAGCACCTTTGACAAGCGTTTCCACATGCCCCTTGTTCACCATCCTCTAGCATGCAAAACGCAGCTCTGTGGAGTTCAGCTCACCCCTATCTATTTATCTCAGATGCAAAGAACCAAAATATTGCTGTAGCAGATACTTGAGTTGTCTCAAGTAGTGTCCTCCTGGCAGCCTTAATAATGGAAAGAAAAGATTGCGGAACGCAGCCGTCACCGACGGCCAGGGCAAAAATAGAACCTCTGCTGCATGTGTTTTGATAGAAAAGAAATAAAATCACATTGTAAATTTAAAGGTCACACAACATCCAGCTCTGCCATTTGCTGCAAAAGCTCAGCAGCAGAGGAGGCTAGGTCAGAGCAAAGACAAGACCTTGATTGAGTTGGAGGGCAGAAGGGCTCTGCAGCGGGACCTTGACCGCCTGGACAGATGGGCAGAGTCCAATGGGATGGGGTTCAATAGCTCCAAGTGCAGGGTGCTGCACTTTGGCCACAACAACCCCATGCAGAGATACAGGCTGGGGTCAGAGTGGCTGGAGGGCAGCCAAACAGAGAGGGATCTGGGGGTGCTGATTGATACCCACCTGAACATGAGCCAGCAGTGTGCCCAGGTGGCCAAGAGAGCCAGTGGCATCCTGGCCTGCATCAGGAATGGTGTGGCCAGCAGGAGCAGGGAGGTCATTCTGCCCCTGTACTCTGCACTGGTTAGACCACACCTTGAGTACTGTGTTCAGTTCTGGGCCCCCCAGTTTAGGAGAGGCATTGAGATGCTTGAGTGTGTCCAGAGAAGGGTGATGAGGCTGGGGAGAGGCCTTGAGCACAGCCCTACGAGGAGAGGCTGAGGGAGCTGGGATTGGTTAGCCTGGAGAAGAGGAGGCTCAGGGGAGACCTTATTGCTGTCTACAACTACCTGAGGGGTGGTTGTGGCCAGGAGGAGGTTGCTCTCTTCTCTCAGGTGGCCAGCACCAGAACAAGAGGACACAGCCTCAGGCTGTGCCAGGGGAGATTTAGGCTGGAGGTGAGGAGAAAGTTCTTCCCTGAGAGAGTCATTGGACACTGGAATGGGCTGCCCGGGGAGGTGGTGGAGTCGCCGTCCCTGGAGCTGTTCAAGGCAGGATTGGACGTGGCACTTGGTGCCATGGTCTAGCCTTGGGCTCTGTGGTAAAGGGTTTGACTTGGTGATCTGTGAGGTCTCTTCCAATCCTAATAACACTGTGATACTGTGATATTGTGACAATGGGCAGATTTGTACAGTAACAGATCTTGGTTCTCACAAGCAACTGGCCAGCTTTAATCGGAAGGAATAGACAATGGGGACTTCGCTAACTAGAATAACAAGGTGTGTATGTATGCAGATGTGGTGGGCTGTCCCTGACTAATTATGCTAATGTGCAGGTGTGTGCTCTCCTGGCTGAGTGTGTGTATCTTTCGGGCTCTATGTAATACAATTGGCTTCTGCACAATTCACATTGAATCGCCTGCAGACCCTCGTGGCTGGCCCACGAGCACACTGCTCTATGGGCCTGTTTACCGCAGTCCCGCAGCAAGCAGAGATAGCAGACAGTGTGGCCTGCAGCAGGTGAGCTCAAGCTCTTTCTGCTCTATGGCAGAAGGCCATAGAGAATTGCAAAGAGGCATTTAAGCATTTACTCACAGATTATTATTACCCTCGCGGCGGCTGGCCACAGTCCAGACAGTGCCTGAATGCTTTCAGGGAACTCTGTCTTGTCAGCCACTGAGACTTGATTCTTCCCATGCTTCTGAGGACAGGAGGCAGACAATCTTTGACTTTGTCCCCTGGCTCCTTTGGATGATCTGTGTATCTCCAGGACTTCTTGTCTTGGCAGGGTTCTGCACTTTGGCCACAATAACCTCAAGCAGCACTACAGTCCGGGGACAGAGTGGCTGGAAAGCAGCCAGGCAGAAAGGGACCTGGGGGTGCTGGTAGATAGTAGCTGGAGATGAGCCAGCAGTGTGCCCAGGTGGCCAAGAGAGCCAATGGCATCCTGGCCTGCATCAGGAACAGTGTGGCCAGCAGGACAAGGGAGGTTATTCTGCCCCTGTACTCAGCACTGCTCAGGCCACACCTTGAGTACTGTGTCCAGTTCTGGGCCCCTCAATTCAAGAGAGATGTTGAGGTGCTGGAACATGTCCAGAGAAGGGTGACAAAGCTGGTGAGGGGCCTGGAACACAAATCCTATGAGGAGAGGCTGAGGGAGCTGGGGGTGTGCAGCCTGCAGCAGAGGAGGCTCAGGGCTAATCTCATTGCTGTCTACAACTGCCTGAAGGGAGGCTGTAACCAGGTGGGGTGGGTCTCTTGTGCCAAGCAAGCAGTCTCAAGTTGTGCTGGGGAAAGTCTAGGCTGGATGTTAGGAGGAAGTTCTTCACAGAGAGAGTGATTGGGATTGGAATGGGCTGCCCAGGGAGGTGGTGGAGTCACTGTCCCTGGAGTTGTTCAAGCAAAGCCTGGATGAGGCACTTAGTGCCATGGTCTAGTTGGCTAGGGCTGGGGGATAGGTTGGATTGGATGATCTTGGAGTTCTCTTCCAACCTCATTGATTCTATGATTCTATGATTCTAAGCAGCAATGGAACAAGGGGACAGAGTCTCAAGTTGTGCTGGAGGAGGTCTAGGGTGGATGTTAGGAGGAAGTTGTTGGCAGAGAGAGTGATTGGCATTGGAATGGGCTGCCCAGGGAGGTGGTGGAGGCACCGTCCCTGGAGGAGTTGAATAAAAGCCTGGCTGAGGCACTTAGTGCCATGGTCTGGTTGATTGGACAGGGCTGGGTGATAGGCTGGAGTGGGTGAACTTGGAGGTCTCTTCTAATCTGGTTGATTCTATGATTCTAATGACTTGTAACCAGAGCTGACAGCAAAGAAACAAATGGTGACCTCCGTTTCCAGATTAGATATCTTCTGCTCCATCAGCCCCCAAACGAGGATACCTTCTGTGCAGCACAAATGCTTTGATAATCCAGGCTGCTGAACTGCCTGCAAAAGCCAGGATAAACAGAAATGGGAGAAGGCTTCCCTGTAGACAAAATGCAATATTTCATCCCTCATCCTTTCTTTGTTCTTTTGGCTGGAAGTCCCACCTGTGGAACAGTTGGTTTTCTGAGTCTCAAAGCATGGCTTTCCTCCAGCAGGCTGGTCAAATATTTACCTTCTCAGCCCTTCCCATCCCACCATACTTCAAACTGGAGAAGGGACCATTTATCCACCTGCAGGCTGGGAGGTGCTTTGCCTGTGCGAGTAACAAATATTTGCAGTTTAATAGAGAGTGGAGCTTTCAGTCCTTGGGAACATGTATTTCAGCCTCAATTTGGAATAGGTGATGAGGTGATTACTAAAACCTGGTTGCCATGGGGAAGGGAGGAGGGTGATTGCTTTTTGATTGAAGAAGCCAAGAGGTACCTACAGTAACTTATTACTAATCCACACTCGAGATGCACTTGGCAGCGATGCGTCTCACAGGGAGCAGCAGTCAGTCTCACTAACATCTAAGGAGTCAGCTTTAGCAACGTTAGTTATTGATGCTGAAGGTCATTTTTTTTCACAACTGGCCATTCCTTGCAAGGTTCCTTGAATTTTGTGCAGCTGTGGGAGTGATTCCCACACGGGAGGTTGATTGAATTTGCGAGCGGTTTGGGGGTGCTCACAAATCAAGCAGGCAGTTGGCTACTGACCAGCCAATGCTTTGGCAGCTCAAAGCAGCAGTATGAAATGGAAAGTGGAGGCTGAGGGCTTCCTAATAAGTTAGTTTATCGATCTGGAGTGCTGGAGAGCAGATCCTGCCTTAAAATTCCAAGTAGGGAGAAGTGTACAGTTGTTACAGACCTGTTGGTGGAGCTGTTTGTGGGGGTGGCCAAAAAAACCCAGCTGAGAGGTGTGTGTCAGAGGGTTTGTGTTTGGGGGCTTGGTGCACAAGAGAGAGGTTGGCTTCTCAGTTAGATACAACAGCCTTGAGCCTTCCTGCCCTGGGATAAAGGTGCAGCAATCCTCCCCCAGGAAGAACAGAAAGACAAGGGAAATAGGAGGAAAGAGTGAGGCTTGGCCATAGCAGGCTGTTTTCCATCAATTTAGTGATGACTCAGGGGGGGACTCCACAGGCTCCAAAGATGCTAGTGGCTGTGAGACAGTCTGCCACCATCTCGTGGCTTTCTAGAGGCATCCTGACACCAGCACCTTGCCAGGGCACAGCTTAAAGTGATGACTCAGGGGCAGACTCCACAGGCTGCAAAGATGCTAGTGGCTGTGAGACAGTCTGCCACCATCTTGTGGCTCTCTGGGAGGAATCTTGACACCAGCACCTTGCCAGGGCACAACTTAAAGTGATGACTCAGGGACAGACTCCACAGGCTCCAAAGATGCTAGTGGCTGTGAGACAGTCTGCCACCATCTCGTGGCTTTCTAGAGGCATCCTGACACCAGCACCTTGCCAGGGCACAGCTTAAAGTGATGACTCAGGGGCAGACTCCACAGGCTCCAAAGATGCTAGTAGCTGTGAGACAGTCTGCCACCATCTCGTGGCTCTATAGAGGCATCCTGTCACCAGCACCTTGCCAGGACACAGCTTGGTCTGTGAAAACAGCACCAAACTAAGGCTGAGATGGGACTGAGCACATCTTTAGGACCTTAAGAGCAATGGAGGAGTTGTAACAGGTAGTGGCTGTTTTATTAGCTGTTACAGAGAGGCACTGAGCACCTTCAACCTCTCCTATCCAGCTCCTCTGCAGAGCATGGCTGAGGGCTACTCTTGGTGTCTTGTTTCTCTCTGAAAATGGGAAGGGGTTTGGGTGCAGCTATTGCAAATACAGACAAACTCCTGTCTTTGTACATGCAGTCCTGTGTGCAGTTCTGGAGCCCCCAGCACAAGCAGGACATGGAACTGTTAGAGCCAGTCCAGTGGAGGCCACCAAGATATTCAGAGGACTGCAGCAGCTCTGCTATGAGGAGAGACTACAAGAGTTGGGGCTCTTCAGCCTGGAGAAGAGAAGGCTTGGAGGAGACCTTATAGTGGCCTTCCAGTATCTGAAGGAGACCTACAGCAAGGCTGGGGAGGGATGATTTACAAGGTCTTGTAATGACAGGATGAGGAGCAATGGGTTCAAACTGGCAGAGGGGAGATTCAAGCTGGATGTTAGGAAAGGGTTCTTTGCAGTGAGGGTGGTGAGACACTGGCACAGGTTGCCCAGGGAGGTTGTGGAGCACAGAATCACCCAACGTGATCAAAGATCAAAGATCATGTTGGGTGATTCTGTGCTCCACAACCTCCCTGGAGGTGTTCAAGGCCAGGTTGGATGAGGCCTTGAGCTACCTGTTCTTGTGGGAGGTGTCCCTGCCTATGGCAGGGGGTTGGAACTGGATGATCCTTGAGGTCCCTTCCAAACTAAACCAATCTATGATTCTTTACTGGTTGCCCAGCCAGTATTTTGGCTGGGGGTGGTGGTGGTTGTGTGCTACCTGCAGGTAACCAGCCAGCCTATTTGCCCTGGGTCACATTGGGTTTTCCACCTCATTCTTTTCCTCTGCCTAGCGCTTCTCATGCTGGAAACAGCCCCCAAGTCACCAGAGTCTTCAGAATGACATTTAATTCTCTTATTGTCACCTTTAATGATCAGACAGCGGTGGAGACACATCACCATAATCGTGTTTGTCTCCTTCACTGGCTTTTCCTTGTAAATCTGTGCCTAGCATTTGCTTCTGGATGGCAGATGTGTTAATGGCTGGGTAGTTCCGACGTGTTTATCTTTTGCCTGCTGTATATTTTGGCTATAGAAGCAGTGGGGGGAGAGATAAGGGGAGAGAAACCACTCCTGCATTAATGCCAGTAATTCAGAGCTTAGAAATACACCAGAGCTTCCATCATTATGAGTCTATTTTAATGTTTTTGTTTAATGTGTTGACTCTTTGGGGACCAGGCAAGGAGAAAAAAAAAGAAACCCAAACCTCATTTGTAAAATTTATATGGCTAGCAATAAAAACAGGAGCAAAGAAAGGACAGATTAAATAGCCACTCTTCCAGATGCATGCAGAGAGCTGCTCCTGGGAGGACCCAGCCCTTGGTGTGGAGCCTGCAAGTCTCCAGCCCATCCTTTTCTGGACCAAAGTCTTGGGCAGTGGAGCCTGTGGGATCAGGCTCCCAGTGGGTTCTCAGGGTGGCAGGACTGAGACAAGTTGAGTCTCAGCTTGTGCAGTGGTACAAGAGTGGCATGGGGAGAGTCACCTGGAATTTTCCATTTGAGGGGCCCATGGGAAGGACAGCAGGGATGTATATGGCCACTTGCAATTTCCTTTCCTGGGTGGGTAGCAGACTATCATGTATTAAGGGGAGAGGTATGAAGGATGAGACAAATTCAAACAGTCCCCATGTTGGTTATAGAATCATAGAAGCAGTCAGGGTTGGGAGGGAACACAAGGAGCAGCCAGTTCCAACCTCCCTGCCAGGGACAGGGACGCCCTACCCTAGAGCAGGCTGCCCACAGCCTCAGCCAGCCTGGCCTTAAACACCTCCAGCCATGGGCCTCAACCACCTCCCTGGGCAACCCATTCCAGCCTCTCACCACTCTCATGATCAACAACTTCCTCCTCACCTTCAGGCTGAACCTACCCATCTCCAGCTTTGCTCCATTCCCCCCAGTCCTCTCACTCCCTGACAGCCTCAAAAGTCCCTCCCCAGCTTTTTTGTAGCCCCCTTCAGATCCTGGAAGGCCACAAGGTCACCTGGGAGCCTCCTCTTCTGCAGCCTGCACAGCCCCAACTCTTCCAGTCTGTGCTCACAGCAGAGCTGCTGCAGCCCTCTGAGCATCCTCCTGGCCCTTCTCTGGACACACTCCAGCATCTCCACATCCCTCTTGTCCCAGGGGCTCCAGAACTGGATGCAGTACTCCAGGTGGGGTCTCAGCAGAGCAGAGCAGAGGAGGAGAATCACCTCCCTGGCCCCACTGGCCACACTTCTGCTGCTGCAGCCCAGGCTCTGCTTGGCTTTCTGGGCTGCAAGTGCCATGTTGAACTTCTCTTCCAGCAGCACTCCCAAGTCCCTCTCCTCAGGGCTGCTCTCCAGCCACTCACTGCCCAGGTTATCTGGTTCTTGAAGAGCTCCTCCTAGCAGAGGAGACACAGACGCTTGCCCTCTGAAGATCGCTTTATGTTCTTCCTTGCTGCTTCACAACCTAAGCTGCTCTCAACTCTGTACCATGTCCAGCCCTTTCCTCAGGGTCACACTCCACCATCCCACCTCTTTATTTGCAGATTTCTCTTGTTGCAGGTCACCATGACAAACAACAACAGCCAAAGTAATGCTTAACTTTTCTCACAGCTGAGGAAGGACTTAGGTGGGAAAAAAGCCCCACAACAACAACAACCTCTCTAAACGTTTCCCATAGGCAAAGGCTGCTTGACTGAACATGCTCAGGCTTATCAGCAAAAATAAAGCCCTGCTTTCCCCTTTCTCACTCCTTTCGAGTCCTTCTCACCAGCAGAACACATCTTTGCTCCCAGCAGGCAGAACATGGACCTCCATCAGCAAGTGACATGCCTTGAGGATTTGCTCCAGCCACTTCCAATTGCCGTCACAAGAAGGGGTTTGGTTATTGGCCATATTGCCATGCTACAAGGACAAGCAGCAAAAAATGCCTCTGGTTGCCTGTCTGCTTTAATGCTTTAACAGCTTTGAGTCTGCAAATGAGAAATTTAAGGTCTTGCTGTCCAGTGGTGGTGTGCTTTTTGCAGCCAACCAAACCTGAGGGGAGGAGATTTTTTCATGTCCTGCTGTTTTCTCTCTTGTCTTTCTTCGGTGGTGGGCATGGAGTAAGGGAAGCTGCTCCAGTATCCTTTCCCAGACCTCTGCACCCATCACTGCCCCTCATTTTCTCCTAAGTTTCACTTTCTCTTGTTGGAGCAAAAGCCTGAGGAAAGAGTTGTTCACTCTTGCCAAGCATTCTGGCTTCTGGTCCTGGCATTGTGCCTCACAGAAAAGCTTTGCTCTTTCCTTGGCTATTTTGGCAGCTTTCTGGCTTCTGGGCTAATCTCCCTGGACTTCAGGAAGGGAGTTAAGAAGATGATATCAAAAAAGGTATTTGGTTATCTTACTTGAGAGCAAAGACTTCTCCACCCTTTGTTCCACACAGTGGTTGCAGGTGCAGGCATGTGGCTGTTGCAGATGTGTTCTTCTGGGATGTGTCTGTGTAGGTCCATTTCACTCTCACAGAGTTGGTCCCGTGTGACATGATGCTGCTTAAGCCATGGGTTTCTGTTCACAGCTTGCAGTCACACAGCTCTTCATCATGTTTTGGAGGGACCAGGGTGATTCAAACTCAGTAAGCCTAAATGGTTGTTGGCTGAGAAGCATACATGTATGGAAGTATTCCTCGCTCCTGAAGTAAACAAGGAAAGCTCATCCAGATGAGAACTCATTTATTCTTCATTATCTTCATTTTCTCTGCAAGAGGCAGTGCATCATCAGGCTGCTGCCTTGCTCCTGGTACAGACAGCCTCAAGAAAGGGCTTAAAACAAATAGCAAATTGCTGGAGGGCTCCCTGGAGGATACAGATGCCTGTTCTGGACCCCGAGGGTCTGTGAGGAACAAGCAGATGGGTGAAAAATATCCAGCCTTGAGACCTGAGGGTAAGCTGAAAGCATTACTGAGAACTTGTGCAGGGAGAAAAATGAATAAGTTGCAGCTGAAACCTCTTGGAAAGATCTAATGTGGTATTTATTTCAGATATAAAATTGACTATATAAAAATGACACCTTTGTATTCAGCCTCTGGTGCCAGAACCATCTCTGACTTGTAAATTAGGAGTAGATCCATTAAGGCGACGGAATTACAGCAGCTGATACGACAGCAGCCTCACCCTGACAGTTTTTCATTCACTGTGGGCTTAGCTCTAATCTCCTGTTGGTATAAATCAGAGGAATCTCAGCTGAAGTCGACAGTGGTAGAGAGGGAGGAAAGCAGAAGCAGGATCCACATGTTTTCAGGCAGCAGATAGCCTGTGAACCTCACCAGCACAGAGGAGACAGTGAGCCCATCACTTTGCTGGGCACTCCAGAACCATGCTGGAGCCAGAAAGTTTTTGCATGAACCCTTGGTCATCTCACCTACTGCTTCACAGCTGAACCTCTGCACCTCTTCCCCTGTGTGCCAGGATCACTGTGTGGACCTCCAGGTGCTGCTCAGCCCACCCCAGCCTGTTTCTCCCCCTACTCAGAGAGGAGCAGACTGCAGCTTTGCCCCTGCCATGAGGACTGTGCAGGGGGTTACTGATCCTTTTGCCACTGTGCATCCCTTTCTTGATCCATTTCTGCCTTGATCCGTTTCTGTGTTTACCTCGTTAGCTTTTGAAGGAGAGCAGCCCTGCCTTCATGGAGGCTTTATGAGTCACCCCCTCCAAATACTGATCCAAGCTGGCAGGCTGTGCAGGAACTTCTTGTTTTCTTCTGTGCCCAGAAGAACAGTGTGAAAAGGCAGAGCTCTGGATGGAGCATTAGGAAATCTGGGTTCAGCTCTCAGTTGAGGGAGGCAATTAGGGAGGTTACTTAAATCACAGCCACTCAACAATTCCAGTGGCATCTCAGGGGCAGCTACCACTTAACCTGCTGCTGGTTGTGCACCTTCCTGCTGGAAATGGTCTTTCTCCAGGCATGTGGCTTTGTGAGATCTTTGAGCTGCCTCTGGTCATGATTACTGCAGATTTAATGGCGTTATTAGTTTAGCCAGCCAGACCTTTATCAGAAGAGATTAGCAGGTGCGTGGAGAGCTTTAATACCCTGGGCAGCTCTTTTTTTCCTGCAGTAATTGCCTTAAGAAGGTTTTATTTCACTGTCTGGATCCCCCCTACCCCCACCCCCCTTATTTTTAAGCTTATTTCCTGAATGTTTTGCCATGTTTTCCTTCCTCACACTAAGAAAAAAAAACAGTTCATGGCTTGTAAGCCCCAGGTAGTGGAATACATCTGCCTAAAGATTCATTCATACAGCTCTTTAATTCAGCAGCTCCATTCTCCTGGTGAATGGCTCAGGAGAGAAAGGCATGGGCTGGCTGAAAGCACCTCGAGTGAAAAATGAAGGCAGGCAAAGACTATGCAGCACCTGGAGCAGAGCAATGCCTGTGCAGGCACCTAGAGATGCTGGAGATCAGCAGATCCTCACAGATGCTTTCTGCAGTGATTAGAAATAAGAACAGTTCAGAGAATCATAGAACTGTTTCAGTTTGGAAAGACCTCTAAGATCATTGAGTTCAACCATCGGTGTAACTCCACCATGGCCATTAAAACCATGTCCCAGAAACCCAGGTCTACATGCTTTTAGAACACTTCCAGGGGTGGTGACTCCACTACGCCCCTGGGCAGCCTGTTCCAATGCCTGACCACTCTCTCAGCAAAGACAACTTTTCTAATATCCAAACTAAACTACATTTGAGGCTTTTCCCTTTCATTCTATCACTTGACACTAGGGAAAAGAGACCAACAGGCACCTCACTACAGACTGCTCTCAGGGAGTTGTAGGAAGCAAGATCTCCTCACAGGCTCATTTTCTCCAGACTAAACAGCACCTGTTCCCTCAGCCACTCCTCCAGAGTGTTCTCCAGACCCATCACTAGTGTCACTGCCTTTCTTTTGACACACTCCAGCACTTCAGTGTCCTTCCTGTAGTGAGGGCCCCAAAACTGAACCCAATATTTGACGTGTGGCCTCACCAGCTCTAAGTGCAGGGACAATCACTTCCCTACTCTTGCTGGCTTGTATCTCCTCAGCCTTGACTGGCTGTGGCCAAGCCTGTTTCATGGGGCACAGGAGCCAACCCAGCAGTTCTCCCCAGTGGCTCTGTTTGAGGATGTAGTCCTTGGTGTCTGGAGGTGCAGAGCTGAGGGACTCAGTCTGGCCAGGCATCAGCTGCCTCCAGCATAGGCAGGGGCAGGCCAAGCTGCCAGGCAGAGGGGACAGCAAGAGCAGCCTCTCAGCAGTGCTGCCTGCTTACTCCTCTGCAAAATGTTCTCTGAGTGCTGTGCCCAGTTCTGGGCTCCTCAATTCAAGAGAGATGTTGAGATACTGGAAAGTGTCCAGAGAAGGGTGATGAAGCTGGTGAGGGGCCTGGAGCACAGCCCTGTGAGGAGAGGTTGAGGGAGCTGGGGGTGTGCAGCCTGCAGAAGAGGAGGCTCAGGGCAGAGCTCATTGCTGTCTACAACTGCCTGAAAGGAGGCTGTAGCCAGGTGGGGTTGGGCTCTCCTCCCAGGCAACCAGCAATAGAACAAGGGGACACAGGCTGAAGTTGTGCCAGGGCAGGTCTAGTCTGGATGTTAGGAGGAAGTTGTTGGCACAGAGATTGGCATTGGAATGGGCTGCCCAGGGAGGTGGTGGAGTCACTGCCCCTGAAGCTGTTCAAGCAAAGCCTGGCTGAGGCACTTAGTGCCATGGTCTAGTTGATTGGCTAGGGCTGGGTGCTAGGTTGGCCTGGCTGAGCTTGGAGGTCTCTTCCAACCTGGTTGAGTCTATGATCCTATGACACTTGTATAAGACTGTGTTGCCTTTACATCTGTGTTGAGTCAGTTTTGAGTCAGTTTTGAGTTCTGGGGCTTTGCCTAGAGATGTTTAGCAGGCAGAGAAAGCAACTGCTGCAGTTCCTGTGCCCCTGGTGCTCACCTAAAGAGTAGTTAGTCATTCCCAGAATGTCTGGGGAAAGTCTTATACAACCACCTTAGATGAGAAGCAAGCAGTACTTTTCTGGAGGCTGACTTTTCCCAGAGGGCTCCAACGATCTCTTTGGTTGTACCTGGTCAGAGCTGCTCTTGTATTTATTCTTCTAGCAGCCTCTGGTGAGTTATTTTCATGCTGAAAAGTAAACTGGGCTGTGCTGATTGTTCCTAGAAAATTCACACTGCTAATTGCTTGGTTCTTTACAGCAAGGGTGTTACAATGTAATGGACTTTGCACTCTTCCCATTTTAGCTATTGCAATCAGATGAGCTCAGGTGTTTGTGTATGGGATGTGCTGTGGTGGGGGGAGTGTGGGAAGACACAGTGGAGCTGTACCAGGGGCTGCTGGTGTTACAGATAATCCAGGCTTCTAGCCTAGTATGAGCCCCACCATTAATAGGTATAATATGTGAAACCCCAACAAAGAGGAGCTGAAATCCCCCTTTTTGCAGGACACTCATCTTTCTGGTATGCTCAGGGTTGTTGTCTTGCCTCCATCCCTGGAGGTGTTTAAGGCCAGGCTGGATGAGGTTCTAGACAGCCTGATCTAGTGTGAGGTGTTCCTGCCCATGGCAGGGGGGCTGGAACTGGATGATCCTTGTGACCACTTCCAACCTTGACAGATTCTATGATTCTATGATTCTAAGATGCTGACCCACTGAGGGGGAAGATGAATTTTAGAAGAGAGAGGGGGTCTGTAATTCCTGATGTGGTGCACTACAGTGGGCACTGTGCACCATTACGTTGGGACTGCTCAGCTCTCCCTCCACAACTGGCTGAGTGAGCATTTCTCAGCCTGCACTCCATCAGTGTCAATGTGTCCTGCCTCCAGATGACAGTGTCCTGCGAAGTTTGGCTGTTCATAGAATCATAGAATAATAGAATCAAGCAGGTTGGAAGAGACTTCCAAGCTCAGCCAGTCCAACCTAGCACCCAGCCCTGCCCAATCAACTAGACCATAGAATAGAATAGACTCAACCTGTTTGGAAGAGACCTCCAAGATCATCCAGGCCAACCTAGCACCCAGCCCTAGCCAACCAACTAGACCATGGCATTAAGTGCTGCATTCAGGCTTTGCTTGAACAGCTCCCCGGGACAGTGACTCCACCACCTCCCTGGGCAGCCCATTCCAGTGCCACTCACTCTCTCTGTGAAGAACTTCCTCCTAACATCCAGCCTAGACCTCTCCCAGCACAACCTGAGCCTGTGTCCCCTTGTTCTGTTGCTAGTTGCCTGGCAGAAGAGCCCAACCCTGCCTGGTTACAGCCTCCCTTCAGGGAGCTGCAGACAGCAATGAGGTCTGCCCTGAGCCTCCTCTTCTGCAGGCTGCACACCCCCAGCTCCCTCAGCCTCTCCTCACAGGGCTGTGCTCCAGGCCCCTCACCAGCTTCATCGCCCTTCTCTGAACATGTTCTGGTACTTCAACATCTCTCTTGAATTGTTAGGCCAAGTCTCACTTAGTTCCCTGCTCTCCCTCTTTTAAACAGGGTTCACAGAAATGTGGAGTGGTTTTGCACAGGGACGTGAGAACAAAGGTACCAAACAGACCAAAGGATGCTCAGCCCATCACCCTGCTCCCAGTGGTGGCCAGTAGCATGTCCTGGGAAGGAGAAGGAGTGGAAGTGATAGGCCCTATACCCAATGCCCTCTAAGCCAGAATGTGTCTCATTGTTCCTAATAGCCCTTGATGGCCCTTTCTGCTCTGAACAGTCCACTCTCCTCTTGAGTCCTCTTATTGATTCCAGCCCTCTCCTTCTCCTTCGCCTCTGAGCTCAGCAGCTGCTGCAGTGTGAGAAAAGGTGCTGCTTTGTCCTGACACATGCTGTCTAATCATTTCACTGGCTTCCCCTGAGTATTTTATTATAAGAAGTGGTGATTCATCACTCTCCCTACCAGGGCTGTGTACCAGTCGTCAGCGTATGCACCACAGCGATACCTTGTACGAAAGATTAGCTCTTTCTTCATCTCTCTGGTGGTTCACAGGCAGAAAATAAACCTGCAGCATCTTTGAGATGATACTGACAGTTCAAGAACAGATCATGGAATGTTCCCAGAGAGAGAGAGTTACTCAACAGCAACTTTCTCTAAGTTCTTACTGCAGCAGAGGGATTCAAGCAAAGCTGTTTCAAACGCCCAGTTTGGCGATGCGGTACAACGCCTGTATCAATTCAAATGGCAAAGCAGAACTGTGAGGAGAAGAGCTGGACTAAGATACATTAGCAGCACTGCTGTGGGAAAACACTGTCCTTGAGACTTCTAAAATTCATATTTCCAGTCTGCCTGGGTGCATTTAGAGAGAAACACATTTCCTCAGTCACAAACCCAGTGCCAGACTTCTGGCCTGAGCTCCTTGGGGGGAATCATCTGTCATCACCAGCCAGAGCTGGGTGTGCTCCTGGTTCCTCAAAAGGCCAGGAGTCCCTTGAACACTTATCAGCGTACCTGCCATTGGAAACAAAGAGCTTGTGTGGCCTGGAGGCCCCTCAGATATCTTCTCAGCCCTAAATAAAAAGAGATCTTTGATCAGACAGGCCGAGAAAGAAGCCACTTTCCCAAATGCTGGGGTTTCATCTCACCCAGAGCCAGTGTGAGTCACCCAGGCACTGCTGCGTTACACAGACCTGTCCAGGTTAATAAAATCAGTGCCAGGGCCCAGGCAGCTCATGGAATGTTGTGTGGCTTTCACATTGACGTCACACTTCTCATTTACCCTTGGGTGATAGTGACCAAAATTCGTTTATGTCTTGGCAGCCGCCGGGTAAGCCGTGTAAAATAAGTCAGCATCCTCGGTAGCAAACAGGTGTCTGCAGCACCAAAGGAGCCCTTCAGGTCAGCAAGAAAAGGAGGAGGATTTCCATCAAAGCAGTGAGGACATAAATGAGTTGTTAGAGTGAGGAAAATTGACAGGCAAAGGGTGATAACTGAGAGGCAAGGGGAGGTCGTGCGGTACAAATAGCAGAGAAGAGGTTGGGATGGGGGAGAGTGACCCAGAGAGACACAGAAGAGTTAAAGGGAGCAATTCAACTTTATTGTAGGAAAACTGGAACACTGAATGAAACTGCAAAACACATCTAAAAGTGTGAAGAGAGATGACCTTGCCAAGTGGAAGTGGCCTTTGCTGCAGTGTGTCTTGGTGCTCAGGAGTGTGGTGGGGCTGGGGAAAGGCTTGGGCACCTGCATCAGGAGGGGGAGGCACAGGCACCTTCAGGAGAGCACAAAGTCCCTGGCATTTCTGCCTCTGTGGGCTGCCAGACTTCCAGAGCAGGACCTATGCATCTGATCATGAACTGAGAGAAAAAAAGTCCACTTCTGGGATATATAAAAATGTGGATTTCTTGCATCTTTGATGGCATCATTTGAGCCTGGCCGTTTTCAGAGCCTGGCCACCACATGGGATGTAGCTGGTCTGGCATCTGCATGGCCCTTCCATTGCTGTTTGTCCAGAGCAGGATTACATTGGCATTGGTCAGGGCAACTTGGGGAAGTTTCAGTATTGTCACATCTGGTCTTGAGGTGGAGGACTTGGAGTCAGTGGGCATTTGGCGCAAGCTTTTAATGCTCCTCAGCCTGGCTTATTTTGTCAGCCCTAAAAATAAGCCTTGAAAGCAGAAATATGATCTCCACTGGCTTTTCTGCACAGCCACTAAAGAGCAGGCAGTAGGTGCACTCCTATATCACTTGCAAAATGCAGATGTTCTCATTTCCCAGCACACATAAAAGCCATTTCTCACCTCAAGTAAATCTGGGAACTTGTGATTTCTTTCTCCTCCACACAAAAAGAGAATACAGATTGCAGATGGTGCTGCCTGTTAAGGAGGAATCTTTTGTTTTCTAGGCAGATTACTGTTAACATAAAATGCTGCTGAGTGATGACCACAGAGGTGGGAATAATGTTGGCTTGAATGGCTATTTTTCATCTTTCTTTTTTTTTTTTGTGAGCAAAAGGCTCCCTAGAAGGCAACAGGATATTATTTGGAAATTACATTTCCCAGAGCATCATTCCCTTGCTCAATAATTAAAAACAAGCCTCCAGTCATCAAAAATCTGAGTGCCATTCAGTGCCAAATACTTTCTGAGGAGGGCTGCTGCATTACTTCTGGGTCTGGCCAAGAGGACAGCCCAGATGTGCCAGGCACTGGTATGCCACGGTACACATGGACTCTTCAGGTGTCAGGAGGTGGTGTGCATCCCCTCACACCCAGTGCTCAGCAGGCATGGGGAAGGGACTGATGTCCAGCTTTGTCCCTGCCTTTTGAGTCTCACATTTTTTTCCTCCCACCTGTTGCCTGCTCTGATGTGTTTTCACTCAGATCTTCATGAATGCAGATCCAGTGCTCAGCACAACAGAATTCTCAAGCCTTAGCCAGGCCTTTCAATGCTAACACAATAAAAATAAACAGTTTATTTATCAAAGCCTCCTTTAAAGGAGATGATGGAAGAAACAGGTTTTTAACCTACTTCTGATTCTCAGGAAGAGCAAGCACTTTGATTCTCTCCTTCCCAGACAAATAGCATTGCATTAGCTGACTCTGATTCTATTAGCTCCAAACCACTTTCTATTTTTATTTTCACATACCATTGACTTCGTTTGGTACAGACACAGCTGAACAAAGGCTGGTTTTACAATTGCAAATCACACTAACAAGTGTCCAGCTCTTTCTACTCTGCCTGCAGGAACATGGCTGCAAGAAAGAGAGATGATGCCCAAGGAATATTTTCCTATTGCATTTCCTAAATCACATCTGAGGCCATATTATCCCCTCAGAATTCCCAAACGTGCTGGTGGCAATGGCTGTTTTAGGACTTCTGCCACTGTCTCTTCACATAAGGAGAATTTATTTGCATGGAGGAGTGAAACAATAAGATCAGACAAAGAAATCTCAAGTGGTAAAGTGTGTGGAATTCTCCACTAGCATTACTTTCCACGATGCTGTTTCTAGCATTTCTTCACTGCTTGCAAACTACAATGGATGGATTTGGAGCAGGGAGTGCCTCTTATCACTGCTCTTCATCAGCACAGGGTGAGCAGCAGCAAGCAGTCAAATTGTTGCTGTATTCAAACGGCATCTCTGCATTCAGAGATGGAGCTGCAGGGAGAGCTCACTGCTGGGAAGTTGATCTATCTAATTACCTGACTGTTGACTGGGCAACAGGCTACACATCCAGTTGTCCTCAGTAAAAACATTTTGTCTTAAAACTTGATCTGAGTTAAAATACTTCATCTTTTTCTCTCTTCCTTCTTTCCCTGTCTCAGCAGTTTTGAACTGGTGGTGGGAGTGATCAGAAGAAAGGGGCTTTTTCTATCATTAGCATGTCTGGTCAGAAAGGCCTCCAGAGAGTCTTTAAATGTAGAGGAGGGTATGAGGTTCACTTCATGAGCAGAATTACAAGGAAGTGTTCTCACTAGAGACAGTGTTCAGAGGTGGATGCTGGCAGGTGTTCAAGCATCCACACTTGTTCTTAAGGCCATGACCTCCTTGACATGGCCTGCCTGTGGTGGGGTTGGTGGAGGATCTTTTCCTTGCAGGCTCGGTTGAAGTCTGGTAGGAGAGCAGCTCTGGGACAGAGGAGCGGGCTGTCCCTTCAGACAGAGAGAAGTTAAAGAGAGACACCATCCTTTGGTGGTATTTGCTCTTCATTTCCTTGGCTGACCTGTAGAGGTTCCCAACAAAGCAGTAGCATATAGGGTTGAGACTGGAATTGGTGAGGCCAAGCCACTGGGCAAAAGGTCTGAGCTGCAGGATCCAAGGAGAAGGAGTCACATCCTGCAAAGACTTAGGGATGTTGAAATCAATCCAGATGTCCATCAGGTAGACAGGCAGCCAGGAGATTGCAAACAGGAGGACCAAGGCCACCACCATCTGCGCTACCTTCTTCCGGATCTTCAGCCTGGAGGCTGGCAGGGATCGGTTCAGGGCAGTGCTCTCCTTCAGCTGACTGCTGCGGCTCCACAGCCGGCGCACCGTCAGGAAGCAAATGACCATGTTGAACAGGACCGGCAGGCAGTAGAGGGCACAGAAGAGCAGGAAGTTGTAGGCTTGCTTGAGCCTCTCCTGGGGCCAAATCTCCCTGCAGATGGAAAACACCAGAGGCAAGCCCTCAACCACCCCAATCTCATCACGTTTATTCATGAAGATGAGGGGCATGCATATCCCTGAGGACAACAACCACACCACCAGGATAGTGCTGAGGATCCTCTTCTGGGTGAAGAAAGACCGGGCGTTGAGTGGATTGTGCACGCTGTAGTACCGGTTCACGCTGATGACGGTCAGACTGAGAACGCTGGCCGAGACAGAAACTGCCTGGATGAAGGGCACTGCCCGGCAGAGGAAGTCCCCATACACCCAGGCTTTGTAGATGAGGTTGCCCACAGTGATGGGCATGCAGACACACACCACCATGAGGTCACACACCGCCAGATTGATGAGGAGGCTGCGGGTGGCACTCAAGCTGGATGCCCGACTCTGGCGCTTCTGGGTGAGCACCCTGATGGACATGATGTTGCCCACGAAGCCCACCACAAAGGACACCAGGTACATTGCTGTGAGGCTGATGGTAACTGGCTCCTTCACGAAGAGGAAGAGCATCTTCTCCAGTTCTTCCCAGCCCAGCTCCTGACTCCCATTCCAAAGCCCACCTTGAGTCTGGTTCTCCTCCTGCCAGAGCTGCAGAGGGCCGCGGGGGTCTCCGGGGATGGTGGGGGAGGAATTCATGGCTGAGTCCCTCCCAGACACCCCGGGCTAATGGGGCAGAGCCTGCCGCGCTGCCCTGAGCGCTCCCGGCATGCTTACTGGGACTAGTCGCGCCTGCAAAACAGGGGGCAGAGAGGAAGGATGAGCGCAGGATCCCGGCTAGGCTCTCCTCTGCTCGGGAACATGCCGGGTCGGAAATGGCTCCTCCGCAACTTAGTTGAGAGGCGGGCGGCAGAGCTGGGGAGGGTGGGCTGGGCAGCGGGGCTCCGCGGCAGCGCCCCGGACAGCGAGCTTCGTGCCCGGCCGCGGAGACATGGCACCTTCAGGGGAAGGGAGGAAAAAGGGACCGCCGTGCTCCCCGCACCCAGGAGGAGCAGCTTCTGCCGCCGCCCGCCGCGGCTTCCCCATCTCTCTCCCGGGAAAGTTGCGCACCCCTTAGCCGCGCTGCCGGTCCCCGCTCCCTGGCTGCTCCTCAGCCCCCCTAGTTCCCGATTCCCTCCCCGGTTCTCCCCCGGTCCCGCGGCGCGGTGCAGCGGCACTCACCGGGCGGAGGGCGGGCAGCGCCGGGCCGAGCTCCTCCCGCGGGCGGCACTGCCGTGTGCCGGCAGCGCAGGACCCGCCGGCACACGCACCCACGCACCCGCGGCACTGCGAGCCCGGAGCCCACCCCGCGCCCTGCCCCTGCGCCCCGCACACAGGCACTCAGCCCCGCACCCGCACAGCCCTCTCTGCAGACCTATCCTAGTCCGCCCGCCCTCCAAACACTCCCGTGTAGTTTCCCGCAGCCCCGCATGCGGGCCCCCGACAGAACCTCCGTCCCTACCTCCCCCTCCTTGCGCGTTTATAGACCCCCCCCCCATACCCTCACTCCGTTCAGAACCCACCCACGCGCACCTTTCCGCGGGTGCCCTGCACTCCCCTCCCTACCGCGCACACACAGGACCCTTTCTCTGCATACCCGTTCCCCACAGCCCTCGCACTGATGCGTGTCCTCCCGGCAAGTCCCGCTCCAGCCCTTCCTTCACACACTGGTTCGGTTCAACTTCTGCACCCACTTTGCATCCCCACGCACCCCCATGCACACAGACGAGCTTTGCGCGCTCAGGTTCCGCCCTATTGCCCTGTCCAGCAGAGGAGCATCCCCGAGCTCTGCCGGGAGTGTTGGCTGGGGCCGGGCCTTGACCCGGGCTGAGCCCTGCAGGCTGAGCCGAGACGGGCAAAGCCGGACCCAGCCGAGCCGAGCCGAGCCGAGCCAAGCCGAGCCGTGCCAACCACACCCCCGCGGTGGCTCAGTGTCCGGCCGCCACGGGCGCGGTGCTGAAAGGACAGCTCCACGGAGCCGGGCAGCAGCGAGCACGGACGGGGCAGAGTACGGGCAAAGTTTGGGTCTGAGCAGGCAGAGACGTGCGCACACTTCGCCAGACTCTTTCAGATGGTCTCTCTCCCCTACTGGGCTCAGCTACATCAAGGCAGTTCAGTGCTTACTTCTGCTCCGATACCAAATCCACTCTCCTTCCGTGCCTCCCGGCAGAGGCTGGCACGCCAGCGGTTACCACCCCAGCAGGCACTGGTGGGAGAGCAGAGAGCACTCCAGAAGGAACCCCAGCTTTTTTGTGTTTTCTCTTGGACTGATGGAATGGGAAGAATGGGTCACAGGAAAACTAAATTGAAAAAGTTGAAGAGCTTTGTCTGGGAAATGAGTTTGGTTTGTAAAATGAAGCTTTGATGGGAAGAAGTCAGTCAATGCCAGTGAATCACAGGGGGAAATGCTTGACAAGAGGAACTGATACCTCTGCCTGAAGTCTTCTTTTTTTAACGTTTTCTTTCTTCACCTTCTCTGAGAGAGGAAAGTAACAAATGGAGCCTGGGTAGAGGCTGTTTGTCACTGAATGGTGAGTGCCCTTGACTTCAGTGGGGAATTCTCCATCCATTTTCATCTACTTATATGGGGGGGAAAAAAAAAGCAAATATTTTTAGTCAGCCTGATGTGAAATGAAAGAAAGATCAGCAGAGGAAGCACATTTGGGGAGGGGGGAATGTGATCAGCATATGAAGCTCTCCTGCATTAGAATGCATTTGCCTTAAGTGTGTGACTGCTTATTCCCTTGTAGTTTTATGTATGTGTATTTATAGATCTTCAGAGACAAACAACTTCTACAAACTAATTACAGCGTGTTGCCCAGAGCACAAGGTACACATCATTCTATGCAGAGCAATGCACAGATACTCTCATGGATACCTAAAACCTGCTGCAATTTCACTGCTGCTTCACAAGCAAATACATCTGTCACAAACAGGCAACTGCAGAGGCAGGGGTCGAAGGTAGCAATTGGAAATCTCTGGGCATCCAAGCCCTTGCCAGCCCCTGACCAACCTCCCTAAAGCAGACCTGCCATTACACACAGAGAACAACAGTACAGAGGTGTTTAAGTCAACAGTTTTAGTAGGGTATTAATGAAATACAAGAGAGTGAAGAAATGTGCCAGGGCTCTATTTTGGCCAGGTAGTTGCCTCACAAATGCTCAAGATAATAAATACAATTAACTTTCCTTTTTTCCTGCCCTGTGTACTTTATTTGTAACCTGCATGATTTACTGCTAAGCAACCTTTAGGGCTTAAAATACTAGACTAGACTACTAAGTTGATCAGTGGTTCAATGTAATTAGAATGAATCTGCTTTTGCACCCGTTGACACAACTCACAAAAGCCAACTCATCTCTAACAACCAATGACAAATCTATATGCTGTGTACAGCCACTAAAGAGGATGAGGGCATTGGCTATAATGAGTTCTTTGGTTCTAATAAGTTCAAAGTCACCAGATAAGATGGGCAATCTCCAGCACAAAACAAATGCCATACAGTTTTCATGTTGGTTCTCCTATTATGGAACAGGTTTGGAGCAGAAGATAAATTAAACCCAGTGAAGAGAAGAGCCACCCTTCACCAGCAAGGAGAATGGCCTGGACTGTTCCCATACAGCAATGTACATCAGAAATAGCCCACTGGTCTCACTGGAGTTGTGGCTGTGAAGAACTGACCTGAGAGGAGTGAGTCAGCCACTTCTGGACTTTGCCAGAGTCTCAGGAAAACTGACACCAGCTCCCAAGCCTGCTGTGGCTGTTCAAATCTGCTATGGCTGCCCAAACCTGCACTGCCCAAACTTGCTAACCCTAAACCTGTGCTGGCCAAACATGCTATGGCTGCCCAAGGCTGCTGTGGCTGGCCAAACCTGCTGTGGCTGCCCAAACCTGCATTGCCCAAACTTGCTAACCCTAAACCTGTGCTGGCCAAACCTGCTGTGGCTGCCCAAATCTGCTGTGGCTGCCCAAACCTGTGCTGCCCAAATCTGCTGTGGCTGCCCAAACCTGCACTGCCCAAACTTGCTAACCCTAAACCTGTGCTGGCCAAACCTGCTATGGCTGCCCAAGGCTGCTGTGGCTGCCCAAACCTGTGCTGCCCAAATCTGCTATGGCTGCCCAAACCTGTGCTGCCCAAATCTGCTGTGGCTGCCCAAACCTGCACTGCCCAAACTTGCTAACCCTAAACCTATGCTGCCCAAATCTGCTGTGGCTGCCCAAACCTGCACTGCCCAAACTTGCTAACCCTAAACCTATGCTGCCCAAACCTGCACTGCCCAAACTTACTAACCCTAAACCTGTGCTGCCCAAACCTGCTGTGGCTGCCCAAACCTGCACTGCCCAAACTTGCTATGGATGCCCAAACCTGTGCTGCCCAAAACTGCACTTCCCACTGCACAGCAGAGTCCCAGAGCAGGGTAAATTTAGGAGAGCTGTCTCAACACAATCTCCCTGCTTGACCTGCGTGCCACAGAGCTGCAGTGATACTCTGCCTGTCCCAGGCCCCAGAACTGGCAGGCAGGTCTGGGCGAGCATTTCTAATGCCTGCCATAACCAGCAGCAGCACTGAAGCTGCTCTCTGGGTCTTTCTTGCCATCGGGAGAGAGTAACAGCATCACCATTTGCCCTCTTTCATTGGACAAAACAAGGTGTCCATCCTGCCCTGGGATATCTTCTTCCAAATCTGTGGCTTAGCAGCAAAATCCCCCAGTTCCTGGGTGCCATCGGTTTGGGGGACCTTTGAGCTGCCTTTGCCGCTCCCTCTGCTGGTGGCTGCTCTGTCCCTGCGCCAGTGCTGCTCCAGCAGTGCGGTTTTGGGGGCAACACGAGCTATTTCTGGCACTGTAGTCCAGGTCCTCAGCATAGCTCCAGCGTGGTGGTTGCTGATGTCAGCTCATTGATGTGGCTGTGCATCCAAGAGGAGGTAAGAGGCCAATGCTGTGCACAGTTAAAGACAATACACAGAAGATGCCTAGAGCACTTCAGATTCCTTGGAAATAAAACCACAAAGCAAATAAAAACCATCTGGGAATTGATGTTTGCTGTTTGTAATTACTTTTATGAGAGTGAAACCCTTTCTTCTCCCACTATTCCTCCCTCCCAGACAAAGAATGAAACATTTAAACTATTCCAAATGTCCTTTGGAGGATTTGAAATGGGGAATGTGTGCATTTTTGTGCCTGAGAATATTTGCTGCTATCTGTTTTCATAAGCAGATATGTGCCAAATTCCTTATCTTGTGTCCTTTTTATTGGAAGCCTCTTAGATTGAGTGCTCCGGAAATGGAGTGGCTGAAGTAAAAAGATAATTTTCAACAGAAGAATTCGCCTGATAGGATGCTGACTCTCCCAAGAACAATGAAACACCATTTTGGCATTAGTGTGACTGGGAAGAAAAAAATCTGACTTCCAGATATCTCTGCTTTTGGTTTGTGCAGAAGGGCAGGCAAGGGAAACTGAATGTGCCCCTGCAGGGACCCTGCGTAAAAGCAGAACCACACCAAGTGAATTTCATCCTGTGTCCTTAAAAGGGATTCACTAAATGGAGATCATAGAATCAACGAGGTTGGAAGAGACCTCCAAGATCATCCAGTCCAACCTAGCACCCAGCCCTATCCAGTCAACTAGAGCCTGGCACTAAGTGCCTCATCCAGGCTTTGCTTGAAAACCTCCAGGGACAGTGAATCCTCCTTTCAGGTAGCTGTAGACAGCAATGAGGTCTGCCCTGAGCCTCCTCTTCTGCAGGCTGCACACCCCCAGCTCCCTCAGCCTCTCCTCATAGGGTTTGTGTTCCAGGCCCCTCACCAGCTTCGTTGCCCTTCTCTGGACACATTCCAGCACCTCAACATCTCTCTTGAACTAAGGAGCCCAGAACTGGACACAGCACTCAAGGTGTGGTCTGACCAGTGCTGAGTACAGGGGAAGAATAACCTCCCTCGTCCTCCTGGCCACACTGTTCCTGATCCAGGCCAGGATGCCATTGGCTCTCTTGGCCACCTGGGCCCTGTAAAAAAAAAAAAGGGGGTGTTTTTAAGAGGAGAAATCAGTGCTGTAGGTCCCTAATTCACTGCACACAGCTACAGACAATGTTTTTAAGTGATACTGACCATCACGTAAGTCAGGTTCTAGAGAAGGTGAGGGCTTAGCAGCAGTGGCAACTGATTCAGAGCAACCATCTAACACTGCCTACACCCAGCCCTCCTTTCCCTGGAGCTGTGAGCCAGGACTGGTTGAAACAATGGTGGGATTTCCTCCGTGTCCATGTTTTGTGTGGTTGTCCACACCCCTGACCCATACAGGCACCATCTGCTCTCTGGAGAAATAATTAGAACCAGAATGAAAGCAAAGCCCACAGCAGGCAGATTGGTACTTGAGGAGATCTGGGCATCTGGCTGGGCTTGTGGGGCTCCTTCTGTTGTAACTCCAGTGGTCCAAGCAGTTCAGCACAGATACTACCGAGAAAGGAGGCAGACAGAACAGTGTTAGGAGCAGGGGTTGCTCAAGCAGTTAGTCCCTGCCCTACCTGCTCACTGTCAGATTTGCATGACAATATTGCTTTCCTGGTGCTCTGCACCCAGGCGCAACAGGCTAACAGAGGGCTTTTTGCATGACAAAGCTTCCTGGGTTCCATCAGCTGATTGCCATCTGGGGGAAGTCTCTGACAAAGGCTTTAAATTTGTCACTGCCTCTTCCCGGCTGTAGAGGCTTACAGAGAGGAGATGCAGGAAGGAAAGGTTCTGAGGAAAAGCATTCTCAGGACTGAGCTCTGCTAGCGTCAAGGTGGAGGTAAAAACTGTAGAGAATACAATAGGAGGGAGTTTGTCTTTCTGGGCAGAATTATTTCCTCTCAGCCTAGGCATTGCTTTCATATACTCATAGAACCATAAAATCAACCAGGTTGAAAGAGACCTCCAAGATCATCCAGGCCAACCTAGCACCCAGTCCTGTCCAATCAACCAGACCATGGCACTAAGTGCCTCATCCAGGCTTTGCTTGAACACCCCTATGGACAGCAACTCCACCACCTCCCTGGGCAGCCCATTCCAATGCCAATCACTCTCTCTGTGAAGAACTTCCTCCTGACATCCAGCCTAGACCCCCCCTGGCACAACTTGAGACTGTAGCTGTCCCAGAGCAGATACACCTTGGATCAGGATGCAATAAGGATTAGAATTTCAGCATGTTTGTAGCAAGGGCTTGATGATCAAGTGTTATGTGTTTGAAATAATCTTTCCTGTGCTTTATAATTCTTACCAGGAAATCCATAGGATTTCTGCTCTGTAGATTCAGCTGGGAGCCAGAGATGCCACTCTGGGTCTGAACAGTCTCCCAACAGCCTGCTCTAATGCTTTAACAGAGGAAGAAGAGAAACAATCTGTGAGTTGTTGTTTATTTTTGGGCAGCTTTTAGGAAGAATCTCCATAACTGAAATAGTAGCAGATCAGTCAGGTAGATGCTGTGAGAGCTTGGTAAATTGTCAGAATCGGTTGCAAACCTTTTCTCTCTAATCATAAAGCCTCACCTCTCTCTCTGTGCAACAACTCAAGTGGAAAGACTCAGGCAATTTACTGGAAGTACAGTGGCTGCCCTCTCATCACCACCGAGCATGTCTGTCTTTCTGTTTGCTGTGCATGTTCACAGCACAGAGCAGCTTCAAGAAATGAAAGCTGACAATGCCTGGAGTTCAGTGCAAAGGCAGAGGTTGGAAGGTGAAATAGCTGCATCATGGTTTTACTCCCACTTTTTGAAGCCAGCAAGCTCTTTGTGCCATAAATCACACAGCAACTGCTAAGGCTTTCTTTGGATGGGTGGTGTATCAAGGAAAGGGAAGAAAATGAGGGAGTGTTGGTGGCTCTTTGATAGTTGCTTGAGCTGGAGCATGAAACAAGCTAGAACAAATGCTGATGAGTAGCTGAGACCACAGCAATGATATCTGTGTATGTATGGATGGAAAACTCATAGGGCTAATGAGCTGCTCAGCAGCCCTGGTTCCTCATGTAAGGCAAGAAGCTGGCTCATCTGTGACCTGGGCTGTGCTGCAGGATGTAAAGGGGTTGAGAATGGAGCCTGTTAGCTCATTAAAGCTTGGGGAAACAATTGATAGATCACGAAAAGTCCCAGCCAAACCTACCCACAGGCTACATGGCCAGGCCAGGAGCTGAAGATGAGAGCATCAGGCTGGAGGCAAAACCACCCATCTCTCTCCTCCTCTTTCTGTTCTGTTGCTTTCCTTCACATGCCTTGGCTTTATCATCTGCATAAGAGTGTTCTGGTACTTCTCTTTAGAGTTTACTTGGATCTCTGTGGTTTTAAAATGCATAATGAGACCCAGAGAGCCTTACACTGGTGTGATGGTGCAGAGAAAGCATCCTGATCTTCATAGACTGTTGCTTTGTGCTCCAGTAAAGTCGGAGATTTGGCTGTCTGTGCTCAAATGGCTTGAAGTGATAACATGATTGATTGCATCTAGCTCTGGCAAGAGGTTCTTGAACAGGCTGCAGAGCTAGAGGGCCAGTCAGTTTGGGCATTGGGTTAATTTCTGTCACCCTTTCCTTTGGCAGAAGTGATACACAAAAACACAACTGCCAAATAAACTGATCCCATCAGCTTCCAATTCTTCAATCTCTATAGCAGACCCTTTCTTTCAGAAAATAATCCTTCTCCAGCTGGCATTTAGTGTCAGCAGCCAATACCTGCCACCACGCATGCAAAATCAGGGCTGGGAGGTGTACTTTCCTGTCTGAGCTGGCTCTGGATGGAGATGCTGTGAGTTAAAATGGCTTAATATAGCTCTATTTAAATGCAATAAAAGAAACACCTCTCTGCTTTCCAGCAGAAACTCCTTTCTACCTGCAACCTGGGGCTGCTTGGTGCCTCAGAACCACCTTTTTTCCCAGCCAGAACTGGGAGTTCCTCCTTTCCTCCTGTGTGTTGGAGGGGTTTTTTTTAGGGGTATTTTTTTCCCATTTGTTTAGTTTCATTTTGTTTTGGGTTTTCTTTGGTTTGTGAGGTTTTTTGTTTGTTTATTTTGGTTTTAGGTAGAGTTTTGTCTGTTTTGTTGTTGTTGTTTGTTTGGCTGGGTGGGGTTATTTTTTTGTTTGGTTACTTGGTTTTCTGGTTTTCCCTCCTACTTTTCACAGTATTTCACAGTATTTCACAGTATCATCAGGGTTGGAAGAGACCTCACAGATCATCAAGTCCAACCCTTTACCACAGAGCTCAAGGCTAGACCATGGCACCAAGTGCCACGTCCAGTCCTGCCTTGAACTGCCCCAGGGACGGCGACTCCACCACCTCCCCAGGCAGCCCATTCCAGTGTCTAATGACTCTCTCAGTGAGAAAAGGTGAAGATTTGCCCTGAAAAGGTGAAGATTTGCCCTTCATCAGCCCTGGCAGCAAACACCTGTGACTCCTGAGCATTTAAAGAGTCTGACGTGGCACATCCTTGAATAAGCAGCCTCTTGGATAAGAGCTCACAGATGCATGGAGGAAAGTCACTGCTGATAAGGTCTGCACTTCTAGTTGTGGCATTGGGTTGTGCAAATGGAAGCCTTGGGTGATATGAGAAACAGAGATGCCATAGGCAGGGGTCCATGATCACTGAGCTGCACCACAATGCAGTTGCTTAGGATCATAGAATGGTTTAGGTTGGAAGTGACCTCAGAGATCATCTAGTTCCACCCCCCTCTGCCATAGGCAGGGACACCTCTCACTAGAGATGTCCTATCTGAAGCTGTAGCCAATGTTGGAAGCTACATGTTGCATTTTGAATCACTGGAGGCCAGCTCATAGGGGCAGAGGCAGGAAGTCACTGCTTACCAGCTTGTTATGGAGTCACTTGCTCCACATAGACACATGGAATAGGTTGCCCAGGGAGGTGGTGGAGTTGCTGTCCTTGGAGGTGTTCAAGAAACATGTGGACATGGCACTCTGGGACATGGCTTAACTGCCATGGCAATTCTATGTAACAGCTGCATCAGTAATGGGAGATCTCTGTGGTAGCCCAGCTGTTGTCCAACAGGAGATGCTATGGGAAGCACTGAAAAGGGAAGAGAAAGAGAATTTCCACTTCAGTGGTTAACAGCTCACCTCCTACTGCCTTTCCTCACCAGAGCTGCCCTTTAACTATATAGCCCCAGCATCCAGGTAGAGCTTTTTTTTTTCAGAGGAGTAATCATGAGGGGAAAAAAAAGGCATAGAACCATAGAATCACAGAATCAAACAGGTTGGAAGAGACCTCCAAGGTCATCCAGACCAACCTAGCACCCAGCCCTAGCCAATCATTGCTGGCACTAAGTGCCACCAACTGTAGACCATGACACTAAGTGCCTCATCCAGGCTTTGCTTCAACACCTCCAGGGACAGAGACTCCACCACCTCCCTGGGCAGCCCATTCCAATGCCAATCACTCTCTCTGCCAACAACTTCCTCGTAACATCCAGCCTAGACCTCCCCTGGCACACCTTGAGACTGTGTCAGAAAGTGAGTATGAGGCAGGTGCAACCTGCAAAACTTTCTTTTTGCTTTCCTAGGTGTTTTTCTCAGATGCATTGGCACTGTGTCCTTGCCCCTTTTCAAGGTCCTGTCTCAGGGCAGGACCCAGTGGCCGATTTTCAGCGGCCCCTTGCTAAGACTAGCAGAGACAGCACCACTCGGTGCGACGCTCTGCTGGTGAGACGTGACTGTGGCTGACGTGGGAGCCGTTTGCTCACCGTGCTGTGAGGAAATGACTGCTGCTTGCTGCTGGGGTGTGCGGTGACTGTCAGCGGTGACAGCGACGCCAAGGAGCGCTCTCTGATCACGCATCGGCGGATGCGCTGCAGGAGGTCTGCAGTGCTTCGACACTGCCAGAGAGGACCTTGGCTCTGGCAGTCCTGGCACAGCCCGAGCGCTAGGGATTAGAAGTTTGGTTTCCCTGTCGTTGATCTGGGACAAGCCGGAGCATTTCACTGAGCTCCGCAGATCCAGCCCAAACGAGGAGAAGTGATGGGAAAGGGAGAGCCTATGGGGGAAGTCACCACCTCTATTGGCTTTGTCTCCTGGGAGATGTCTCTCTCTCAGGTGTCCTTCCCCAGATTGTGTAAGCTTTTAAGGGCAGGTGCTGCTGCTTTGTAAGCAGATCCTGTCCAGGACAATTGTGATCCCATCCTGCAGTAATTTCTCTCTCTGGGAGCACTTCAGCCCTGCTCTTGTGCTG
This sequence comes from Pogoniulus pusillus, assembly GCF_015220805.1. Taxonomy (NCBI): domain Eukaryota; kingdom Metazoa; phylum Chordata; class Aves; order Piciformes; family Lybiidae; genus Pogoniulus; species Pogoniulus pusillus. Next base: position 26,426,677 of record NC_087276.1, on the reverse strand, counting down.
CACTTGGCTGCAGCAAAAATACTGAGACTGGTCCTTAGGTCGGGCGATGAAATGCTAATCCCTCCCAGAGCTTTACCTCCAGCTGTCTCTGCTCCTTCTCCTTCAAAAGGCCCTCAGCACTTCAAAAAATAACCCTGGGCAGGAGCTCTTCTCTTTCAGCTCCCTCCTTGGTTTCAAACCCCAGATCATTAATAGAAAGGCTAGATACAATTTGGAAGAAAGATTGATTTGTTCCCTTTGATCACCTCCCTACCAGCATGCAATGCCTGTACGTGAGCCTGCTGTGCCAGACTTCCTCCTGGGAGTTTAATCGACCATCACAATCGTGGGGCTTTGTTTCCCTCTGGCTCTCTCCTTAAGGGGCAAATCGAGCAGCAGACATAGAGGGCGTCTCTCATTTACAGCAAAACAGCTGTAAACAAACAGGTCCAGAGTTTTCCTCCCGGAGATGCTCTGTAGCTCCTTAGCTATCTCTTGCTCTGAAGTCCCCTTTGCCCCTGGGAGTGTTTTGGCTGGAGGAGACTGCAGATGAAATCCTGAAGGCAGCAGCAGTGCTGTGGATGTGTCAGAGGGGATTGGGATCTCTTGGTGCAGATAGTAATGGAGTGAGATCAGGCTCTGGCAGAAGCTGGAGGGAACATGTTTGGGAGTCAGGGCCTGAGCTCTGCTGCTGCCTGATCTTTTGTGGCATCTCTTTACTTGTGCTTGAAATATTTGTTGCCCTTTGTGTCTGTGGTCATTTCTGCTCACTCCTGGAGAAGTGTGGTGTTTCTTCAGCAGTGGCTACCAGTGGAGTTTATGGCCACAGAAGTATTACCCCTATCAATCATTTCTGCACTTGCCCTCCATGACAAACAATCTGTCTCCCCTAGCCCCCAAAGAAGCACAAATTAAAGTACAATTTCCCTCAGATGCAGGTCAGCATTATCAGCTGTGACTCAGAAATGCCAGCAGGCCTGATTTTGTCTGGCTTTGTGCCTCTTTTGCTGAAGGGATGGCTGTAAGAGTAAAGTTCCTTGACTCCCTGAGTCACACCATGACAAAGAGAACTTGAGCCAGCTCTCTTGTCCTGGTGGTGATGGATTTATTCCAGGCTAGATGAAGTCCCAAGTCTCCAACCTTTCTGACTTGCAGCTAAGATTGTAGCCACTTCCAAACCATATTTTCTGTTCTTTTTTAGAGGGAGGAGGTACTGTTGAGGACCACTTTGTGTCCCTGTTGTCTTCTTTGCTATGAGAACAGGACAGTTTCCAATTAATGTTCTTTTTAGTCTGGAAAAAAAACATGATAAACCTTTTAGAAGACTCAGAAATGTCAACTTTGTGGCATCATGTGTTGTGGTTGGCTACATAGCCACCTCTTCCTCATCAGTCCTTGGAACTACAAATAGAGAGAAGAGTTGGGAATGGCCAGTCTGAGCACTGGGAAAAAGCTGGAGCAAAGCTGTGACCTTCAGAGGCCTCACCCAAAGGAAAGAACGGATCAGGGCTGACTTCCTGCCAAATGATTCCTGATGGGAAAGACTGGCAAGGCAGGATCCTCTTTGCCTATTGCATCAGGAATGTGGTCTGCCTTATGTCTGAGGGACAAAGGAGCGATTTGGGGGCAGCTGGAATTACAGATTTGGAGTGAGTTCCTGTTCAGATTCAATACTGTGACATTAGGCTTCTTATGATGCATGTCATTAAAAGCAAAAATAACATCTTTTAACCTGCTGTGGCCTGGTCAAGGAGTCAGAGATAGGTTGTGCTCTAAGGAGGACAGTGGAAAAGAGAAGAGGGTACAAGGGACAGTTGAATTGCTTTGGTTTTCAAGGACATCTGCAACAGAGAAGAAAAGAAAACAAGAAATCAGAGTGAAGAGAAAAGCCAGAGGCTATCCACTGAAATAATGGCACTTTGTTCATTCTGAACTTATCATCATTTCTAGACCCTGAATCCCTCAGATCCTTTTTGTTTGGAGTGCAGCTGCATTTTTGGTGCATGATGAAGGCTTCTATACGTCGCTAAGATTTGACCCTTTTCTGACCTACCACATCACTCTTAGGGTCTGTCTATCAAACCTGGAGTTGGTGGGGCTCAGGCTGAGCAAACATCTCTCAGCTGGTGAGAGGAATCTTGGAAACTATCTTGCAACTTGAATCTTATCACCTTGATTTACAAGCACAGGCCTTTCACTTCATGTTGGCCCTTAAAGTGAAAAGACATTAACAGTGCTGAGAGCAAGCCCCTGTCAGCTGGGGTCCTCCTGCCCACTCACCAACCCTCGTGTGGTTATTTGTATGGAATGAATAACTCAAGACATCTACCCAGTGAGGGACAACTCAGCAGGGATTTCCTTGTTTGATTTCACAGCAAACAGGGTAGCATTTTTACCCAGCTCCTGAAAAGTGCCTTCCCATGCCTAACATCCACACCCATCGCACCCTTCACCTGGGGACTGGCACTAATTCCCAGACTGCTCCCAGAAACAACTTCCAGAGTAACATTTAGGTGTCCAGACTTCTCAGAGCAGAGCTTATCTGTCTGACTGCCTGAGAGTGATGAGACAAATCCTGCTGGGTGATGCATAGGAGCAGAAGGGCTTCAGTGATCTGGGCTCTAGTTAGCGATGTGGTTGGGTGCTGTCTTAGTGGCATGAGATGGAATCACCATCTCTTCTACTGCCAGGACACATCTCTCTGGCTGGTGATGTCATGGAGAAGGGGAGGTGGTTTTGTCCAGCTGGAGGAATGGTCTGCAAGACTGTCCCAACTCCAGTCTCTACTAAAGGCCTCGTTTGGTGATTTCCACTGAAGAAATGGTGATGTCATTGAGAATCTGCAGCTTGGTGATGGATGAAAGCTTCTTCTGCCTGTGCTTGTACTGCAAGATTTTGTTTTCATCGATGAAAACATGGAAAAAGTCCTGGTCAGAGTAGATTTCCACCTGAAAAAGAGACTGTATTAGGTTCACCCTGTGGCCACACATCTTCACTGGATCTTGCTGCCCTAGCGTCAGTTAGTGACTGGATCTGGATGCGCACATCTACAACCCACTTCAGATCCTGCCAGGCAGGGCTGACACACACACACACACACACACACTCACACACAGACACACACACACTGCTCACCCCCATTTGGGGAAAAGGAGAGAACAGTTGAGTTCCTCACTCCATGACAGCAGAAAATGGTGATAAGCCAAAGACTAAACTAAAAACAAGTGCAGCATCCTGGGACTATTGCTGGAGCTCTGCATGTCTGTGCCAGAGTTGGGTGAAAACCAGCAACAAATCAGGGTACAAGAGAAATACTAACAGAAGACAGAGCCAGAGAGGAGATGTTATTGGGTATGGCACTGACTTCTGTCTCACCCAAGAACACCATGGATGGCACAGGGTTACCTGGAATGGCTCCTTTGCTTCGAAGGGAAAGGTGTTATTAACCTCTTCCTTCCCCCAGTGGTTGGCAAGGAAGGAGTTGCAGATGATTCTGGAGCTGGAGAAGCGAGGGTTAAAGTGAAGAGCAATTTGATCCCCAGGATCACAGAGCAAATTAATTTCAAACCTGAAACAGTGAGAGAAAGAAGTGATGGAGAGCCATGGAGTGATGCTGATGGCTCGTGTGAGCCAGGAGAGATACAAGTGGACTCTTCTCCTTACATGCTTGCACTGGAACTGGTTTCACCCTTGACCACGACGCTCCAGCCTGGACACATCCCCTCAGGATACAGGGCTTCAAACTGCCAGAGAGGAGGTGATGGTGAAGCATGGCAAGATGGGAGAGGTGCATGGCCCCACCCATCCCTCACCCCCTCTCCTCCATTTTTTTCACTCTCTCATCATCATCTCCCTTCTCCTCACTTCTCACTCAGGCACACTCTATCTTCCAGCCTTTTTTTCTCACTCCTAAGTAAACTCAAGGACTGAGGTAATTCTGTTTTCCTCAGCTTTTGCTTTTTTTGCTTGTTTGGTGTTTTTTTTTCCCCACTGTCTGATCCCACTCAGCTCATTACAAAAAGACCTCAGGGGCAGCAAATCCCATCTCATCAACTAGATGTTTTAGCAGCTTCATTTTGTATCAATTTAGAGGAGAATGCCAGGGCTCTCAGTAAAGAACCTCAAAGCCTTCACCCCTGACAGGGCACAGAGATGCTCTGTTGCCTCACCCTACCTGGGCAATTTCTGAAGCAGAAAACTTTGTGATGCTTTGAAGGAGGATTTGAAAGGCAAGGATTTATCAAGCAATGGGTGTAAGGTGGCATCCAGCTCATCCTCACTGTGATGGTTTGGGTGTTACCTGCCCCCCCCCACTTAAGACAATCACCCAGACTAGACTCATAGAGTCATAGAATAGAATCAGGGTTGGAAGGGACCACAAAGATCATCTAGTTCCAACTCCCCTGCCATGGGCAGGGGCACCCTACCCTACATCAGTCTGCCCACAGCCTCATCCAGCCTGGCCTTAAACACCTCCAGGGATGTGACCTCAACCACCTCCCTGGGCAACCCATTCCAGCCTCTCACCACTCTCATGCTGAACAGCTTCCTCCTCACATCCAGCCTGAACCTACCTATCTCCAGCTTTGCACCATTCCCCCTAGTCCTGTCACTCCCTGAGAGCCCAGAAAGTCCCTCCCCAGCACTCAGCAGCTCTGGAAATTGAATGAAGCTTTACATTTACATCTCGACACAATATACAAGCAGAGGTTTACAATATCTACAGCTACAGACAGAAAGATACAAGTTAGAAAAGTAATACAGAAACACAACAGCCCTCCCAGAAACCTGAGTCCCCAGGAGGGGCTCCCAACCACCCTTCTACCTTCTCCCTCCCCTCTACCTTACCCCAGACTTTGCCTTAATTTCAAGGTGAGTTTGGAGGGTTGGCCAGGGGGGTTAGGAAGCAGAAGGATTAGTCATGGCAGCCAGTTAGGTGAGAGAGAGAAAAAAGTGCATCCCCAAAGCCAGAGAGCAAATTCTGCTGTCTATGTTTGTGTTCTTGTTCTTATCCATCTCAGCGAGCCTATGAGTGCAGCAAACATCACTGCTGTTTCCTTTTCACAGCCTGTAATCTAATTCCTCTCACCAAAATATCCCAGCTAGGCTCATACTAGCACACTCATCCAACATTACAGGGGTGACTCTTCCCATGAGCTTCTGCCTGATCCCCTCTTCCAACCACTCCCCCCCAGTCTCCAAGGTTAAACTTGCACAAAATGAGCTGGAAAATGTTCTTTCCTTGCATAATTCATAGTTGTATCCAGTACCACATTTTAGCAAGAACTGCTTGCCATTTCACCCCACTGCTTTTAAAGCACTCTAATGAGCTTGCACTTCCGAGCATCTCCTGCTCTCAAATGCATTGCTCACCCTGGAAAAATCTCTCTGTAGCCCTGGCATCTCCACTGCCAGCCCCATGCTTTGCTTTCCCCTTGCCATAGCTCATCACTTTCACTCCCCTGTTTCCTTCTCTGCCATGATCCAGATTTGGGGACAGCAACTTCTGAGATGCTCAGCACTTCCCAAAATCCAAGGATTTGCTTCCTGTTGGCTTTTCAGCAAGAGAAAGAAAGTTTGCTGGGGAAAGATGCAAATACCTGGTGTTTCACCAGTAAATGCTGCTTAAAGATCAAATGGTTTTAAGGTGCACCTTTATTTCTCTTCTGCTCAGGAGCCCTCAGAGCATGGCAGCTTTGTAAGGGGGAAAGGACTGGGAATATGTTTACAATTTCAGATGCTGGTTGGCTCTTCAAGCCTTAACTTTTCCCTCTCGTGGTAATGGAAGGAAAAACCCTGAAGACACTGATTGTGTTCCACTGGGGTAGAGAGAAGACAGATACAGACTGAGGTGGGATGAGGCTGGCATAGGAAAGGAGATGCTGAACTGCTGGCTTGGTTAACTGCAGGGGATGCATTAGCAGACTGCTTAGGCATTTGCCAGCCATTTGGTCATACAACCCTCAGAGTCTGCACCTTTCCTTAAGCTGTAGTTTTCCATGTGCTGCTCTTGGTTTTCCATCCTAAAGTCTGCCATGATTTCCCATTTCCAGTGTTATTGTCGGGGTATGCACATTTTGGGGCAGGAGCTCAGGCATGGCAGTAGGCTGTATCTTGGCTGCATTTTGGAAGCTCATGCATGGTCGTTCAAATGCTCTGGCCACACCAGTGTTCCCTGCTGTCAAACACAGAGGGCTGATGGAGCTGACAAAGGGGTTTCAACAGAGTAGTGACAGCAGCACCCAGATTAGCTTGATCTTGTCATCATTACAACAACGCCAGCAAAAGAAACACCACAAAGCCAGAAGTTTCCTCTTTGCTGCCACCTCTTCCACTGCAGATGCCTAGACCTGCTCTGCTGAAACACTGAGTGCATTTTGGTGCCACTGCAGATGCCTAGACCTGCTCTGCTGAAACACTGAGTGCATTTTGGTGCCACTGCAGATGCCTAGACCTGCTCTGCTGAAACACTGAGTGCATTTTGGTCCCACTGCAGATGCCTAGACCTGCTCTGCTGAAACACTGAGTGCATTCTGGTCCCACTGCAGATGCCTAGACCTGCTCTACTGAAACACTGAGTGCATTTTGGTCCCACTGCAGATGCCTAGACCTGCTCTACTGAAACACTGAGTGCATTTTGGTGCCACTGCAGATGCCTAGACCTGCTCCGCTGAAACACTGAGTGCATTCTGGTCCCACTGCAGATGCCTAGACCTGCTCTACTGAAACACTGAGTGTATTTTGGTGCCACTGCAGATGCCTAGACCTGCTCTGCTGAAACACTGAGTGTATTTTGGTCTCACTGCAGATGCCTAGACCTGCTCTGCTGAAACACTGAGTGTATTTTGGTCTCACTGCAGATGCCTAGACCTGCTCTACTGAAACACTGAGTGCATTCTGGTCCCACTGCAGATGCCTAGACCTGCTCTGCTGAAACACTGAGTGTATTTTGGTGCCACTGCAGATGCCTAGATCTGATCTGCTGAAACACTGAGTGTATTTTGGTGCCACTGCAGATGCCTAGGTCTGCTCTACTGAAACACTGAGTGTATTCTGGTGCCACTGCAGATGCCTAGACCTGCTCTACTGAAACACTGAGTGTATTTTGGTGCCACTGCAGATGCCTAGACCTGCTCTGCTAAAACACTGAGTGTATTTTGGTCCCACTGCAGATGCCTAGGTCTGCTCTACTGAAACACTGAGTGTATTCTGGTGCCACTGCAGATGCCTAGACCTGTTCTGCTGAAACACTGAGTGTATTTTGGTGCCACTGCAGATGCCTAGACCTGCTCTGCTGAAACACTGAGTGTATTTTGGTGCCACTGCAGATGCCTAGACCTGCTCTGCTGAAACACTGAGTGTATTTTGGTGCCACTGCAGATGCCTAGACCTGTTCTGCTGAAACACTGAGTGTATTTTGGTGCCACTGCAGATGCCTAGACCTGCTCTACTGAAACACTGAGTGTATTCTGGTCCCACTGCAGATGCCTAGGTCTGCTCTACTGAAACACTGAGTGTATTTTGGTGCCACTGCAGATGCCTAGACCTGCTCTACTGAAACACTGAGTGTATTTTGGTGCCACTGCAGATGCCTAGACCTGCTCTGCTGAAACACTGAGTGTATTTTGGTCTCACTTAAACCCTTCAAGCCAGAATTGCTGCTGTCGGGGCAGTGCTACCCCAGGCCAGTGCTACCCCAGGCCAGTGCTAGGGTAGCTGAGACAAAAAGTCTGTCCTGCCACCTATCCTTGAAAGCCATGAGCCTCTCAGCCTGGACAGGACTGAACTAGAAGAGCAGCACCACAAGCAGCATCTCCATGTACTCCAGGGTTACTACCTTTCTTGTCCTTCCCTGTGCCACTTTCCTTCACCCAGTGCCTGAGTCCCCACCAGCACCCATCCAACAGACCAGGCTGTGTGGCTCCTGCCCCCAGCACTTACCCGCAGTGCCATCCCTCTTGCCTGCCCTGTGCTGCAGACCCACCCTGGGCACATGGTCAGAGGGGATATATAGAGGCCACCAGCCAGGACCCCACGTGTGCAGGGATTAGCACAGTGGGCTGAGGTCTCCTTTCAGAGTAGGCTGTTGGACACAGCTGGAGATGGGAGCAGCAAATCTCTCAGCCTGCCCAGCTCGCTCATGCGTAAGGTGAGGGCTGATCCAGCCCCATGGCCAGGCAGTCCTGAGCTCTGACGTGATGGAGCTCATGTGAGGTGGTGATGGGGCAGAGAGTCATTCAGGCTTGGATCTGGGGGGGGGGGGGGGGGGCAGATGTGATTAATGCCTGAAGGAGAAATGGCAGTCCCAAATCTGGGGGAGGTATGAGGAGTCCCATCCACTGCAGGGTCCAGAGACAAGGGAGGTGACAGAGGAGAAATGGTGGCTCCTACTGGGGCTCAGCTTCACCCTGACCATCAGAGATTTCTTTCTTTCCATTTTCCTTTTTGATCACTCTCTGTGGGTCAGAACCTGGCCTGAAACAAGCTGATACCAGCTCTGTCACAGCAGTTTTCCACCTCACAGCACCCTGGAGCCAATGGGGCTCAGAACATTGCTGTGCTGATCTCAGCATATCCCAGCCTGGCTCCCCATCTCTGCTGGAGACAATACAGGGATTTGGAAGCAGTGTGCTGGAGCCTTTGTCTGATATTTCCTGTCATGGAAAGGCACCAAGAAAGGGGCAGTGATGAATCAGTTTCATCGATGGGGTCTCTCATACTGCCAGTCAGCAATGTGCTAATGCATGGCTGGGTGAAGCTAAGCTGGGCAAGGCTGGGAGGGATGCTCATCACCCTCCTCTCCAAGGGATATGTACTAAAAGCAGATGCTGGCCCCATCTCTGCATGCATGGGAGGCTGTGGTGCTCCCTGGATGGCCCTACGGGAATCCATGGCTTTTGTGGTTAAACCCTCCTCACTGCCTGGGCTGCAGTGCTGGTGTCATTTAACATGGTCTGTTTTTTCCCATAGATAAGCAGGATGAGAGCCACTATCCCAGGCTCTGGTGCCTTTGGCAGACAGTTAAGAATGCAATCCAGCCAACAGAGAAGCCAACAGCCTCTCTCGGGGCTGAAAAATCCAAGTCCCAGGCTGGGATTTGCCCGTTTGGACTCCTACAGATTCAAACCTTCTGAAGCTAAGCTTTGCCGTGGCCTCTTTAGAACTGTGTGCTACAGATGGCAGCATTGGGACGTGCAAGGGAGCTGTGAACCAGCTGCAGAGGTGCAGAGGTGGTGGTGGCAGGACCAGGGGACATCCTACCCATTCCTCCTTAGGCTGCTGTAGGATGCTTGACACTGCCTTCCCCAGCGTGACCAGCCCTATGTCTCCTCTGCTTATGGCCTGAATCCAAAGATGCATTTTCAGCCCCTAAATCATCTCTCCCTGCTTGTTTCTCCTACCAGCCAGGCAAGGGACTGTGGGGAGAAGAGGCTGCTGTGGGGGCACCCACCATAGCTGTGGGAAAATCAGCCTGTGCTGCAGTCCTCAGCATAGGAGAGGAGTGATCTGCAAGCTCAGTTAGTCTGCCAAGTTTATCATAATGATGTTAATGAAATCAGTGAACAGGGGAAGGCTTGGGCACCACAGGGCAGGTTGGGATGGGAGAGCAGATGACCTTGCCTGGCAAGGGACAAATACTGTCTCCTTTCTGTGCCCAGGGGCTGCATCTCACCCATGTGGTGAAGGAACCAGCATGAGCCATGATCTCTGCAGAAGCTGCTGTAGCCTTTTATTTTGTCTAGTAAAACTAAGTGCACTTAACCTGTCCTGACAGGGCGATGGCCAGGCCATGCTGAGTCTCATTCCAGCTTCCACCACAGCCTCTGCTGGTGCCACCAACAGCAAGAGGTACAGAATTTGCTGCCCTGCTGTGAAAAAGCTGCAACAGGACAGGCAGTTCTGGGAGCTACAGGGATCCCTAGGTGAGAAGAAAAAGAGACAGTGAAGGTAGGTTTGGAGAAATGGAAAAGTTCTGGAGGAAGCAAGGAGAATTTAAACTGATCCAGATTTGGGGACAGCAACTTCTGAGATGCTCCCAAAATCCAAGGATTTGCTTCCTGTTGGCTTTTCAGCAAGAGAAAGAAAGTTTGCTGGGGAAAGATGCAAATACCTGGTGTTTCACCAGTAAATGCTGCTTAAAGACAACTGGTTTTAAGGTGCACCTTTATTTCTCTTCTGCTCAGGAGCCCTCAGAGCATAGCAGCTTTGTAAGGAGGGAAGGACTGGGAATATGTTTACAATTTCAGATGCTGGTTGGCTCTTCAAGCCTTAACTTTTCCCTCTCGTGGTAATGGAAGGAAAAACCCTGAAGACACTGATTGTGTTCCACTGGGGTAGAGAGAAGACAGATACAGACTGAGGTGGGATGAGGCTGGCATAGGAAAGGAGATGCTGAACTGCTGGCTTGGTTAACTGCAGGGGATGCATTAGCAGACTGCTTATGCATTTGCCAGCCATTTGGTCATACAACCCTCAGAGTCTGCACCTTTCCTTAAGCTGTAGTTATCCATGTGCTGCTCTTGGTTTTCCATCCTAAAGTCTTTTCCCTGCTGTTCACAAAGTGGCAGGGATGCTCAGTGAGGAGCTCAGCACCACTATTCCTGCAGGATTTTTCACACAAGGCTTCCCTGTACTACCCTGGCAGGTTTTTGGATGTGTGATTATGTCCAGTAGTCTCTAGAGGTCTCCAAAGACACAGTCTGGGCTTTCAGGATCTGAGCACAGTGCTCTGCTGTACACATCGTACTTGAATTTCAACTTGTTGCACTGCCTGAACTCTGCAGTCCAACCACCACATCATGCTCTGGCCTCTGAATCATAGAATCAAGCAGGTTGGAAGAGACCTCCAAGATCATCCAGGCCAACCTAGCACCCAGCCCTGGCCAATCAACCAGACCATGGCACTAAGTGCCCCAGCCAGGCTTGGCTTCAACACCTCCAGGGATGGTGACTCCACCACCTTCCTGGGCAGCCCATTCCAATGCCAATCACTCTCTCTGCCAACAACTTCCTCCTAACATCCAGCCCAGACCTCCCCTGGCACAATCCAAGACTGTGTCCCCTTGTTCTGTTGCTGGTTGCCTGGCAGAAGAGACCAACCCCACCTGGCTACAGCCTCCCTTCAGGTAGTTGCAGACAGCAATGGGCTCTGCCCTGAGCCTCCTCTTCTGCAGGCTGCACACCCCCAGCTCCCTCAGCCTCTCCTCATAGGGTTTGTGTTCCAGGCCTCTTCCCAGCTTTGTCACCCTCTGATACCTGCTCAGCTTTTGTACAAAGAGGTGTCCAACCCATGGTTAATTCAGTCAAACCTTGATGGGAATGAGCCATTGGATTCCACTTAAAGGGTACTTTCCACATGCTGCTTAAGTGTTGCCCCACATCTGCCTTGTGCTGCACACAAACCTGTCTGTGCCCAAACCTGATTTATGTTGCTATTTCTGTCCACATATGTTATTCACTGCCCTCTCTCCTAGGAGTGTTCACCCATGTACATAGTCACACACATACAGATAGCACCCAGGGAGGTGGTGGAGTCTCTGTCCCTGGAGGTGTTCAAGCAAAGCCTGGATGAGGCACTTAGTGCCATGGTCTAGTTGAGTGGATAGGGCTGGGTGCTAGGTTGGCCTGGATGATCTTGGAGGTCTCTTCCAACCTGGTTGATTCTATGATTCTATGATTCATCCTCTGAACCTCAGTGCTATAGACCTACTGGAGGGCTGTGATCACAAAGCATTTGTGATCACATTCCCCAAGCATACCCATGCAAACAAGCCAGGCCAGCGCTCCTGGCCCACAGCCACATGGAGACTTGCACATGCACAGCAGTTTTTGCACCCTAATCTCTGCCACAGGGATGCAGCCAGAGCCAAGCTCTGCTCAGAATTATCTTGAGACTAGACTAGGAGCTTCCAGGCCTGCAGCTTTATGGAATAGTTGAAGTTGACGCTATGAAGTTGTGTGGTTTTAGTGGTGAGCTCTAATAACCAGCCAGGCTGGGCTGGCCACTGGTGGGGCTGCAAAGTCCTTCATTTTTCTTGCTTTGGACATCCCCATTACTTGTTCTAGGAGAGCACCAAGACTCCCTCCTCTAGCCCAAGGACTCAGGCCTTTTCCTCTGCCTCTGGAGCCAGAGTAGCTTGCTGGCTGTGCTAAAACTCCATGCTCTTTGTTTCAGGACAATAGCTTTGCAGAAAAAAAACATCCTATGGAACAATAGCCCAGGTGCAAGCAGAGCCCCCTAGGCATTGTCCGCTGGCTGTGTGCTCCAAGCAGGCTCAGCTCCTTTCAGAGGATGCCACTGCATCACCCCAGATCCAGACAGGTCTCTCAGAGCCTTCCCCCACTGGACCATATCAGGGTTTGCCATTTCCCCAGCATATGCCTCTGTGCAGGGCTTCTCCAGACTTGCTTATCTGCTGCTTGGCAGTCTTTATACCTCCTCCAGGCAGCCTTTATACCTCCTCCGCAGCCATTAGGAATTCCTCAAACTCCCCTGTGGAAGCAGAAGTCATCCCTCTGCTCCAGCTGTGCTGCCTTGGGAAAGTGCTGCCCTGAGGAGGGTTTTGACACCAGCTCACCTGAGTTCCCTTTCCCCCTGGACCCGTGGCTCTGTGTTAGCTCCCTGCTCCTGGTTGCTCTGCTGGAGTTCTCTTTCCACTGCTGCTGTCTACAAGCAGCATTCAGAGAGCTACAACCTCTGTGCTGTGGAGTCTTCTTCTCTGGAGTCTTTCAAAACCTTCCTGGAAGTGGTTTTTTTGCAACCTGATCCAGGCATATCTGCTTTGACAGGGGCTTGGGTGATCCTCTGGGGGTCACTTCCAGTCCTTACCATTCTGTGGTGCTGGGGCTGGATGGTATGAATGCTCCTCCAGCTTTAGTGCTGGAAAGCAAAGATCTATTTGCAGATACTGAAGAGTTGGGGCTCTTCAACCTAGAGAAGTGAAAGCTTCGAGGAGACCTTGTAGCAGCCTTCCAGTATCTGAAGGGGGCCTGTAGGAGGGCTAGGGAGGGACTATTGACAAGGTCTTGTCATGACAGGATGAGGAGTAATGGGTTTAAACTGACAGAGGGGTGATTTAAAGTGGATGTTAGGCAGAAGTTCTTTGCAGTGAGGGTGGTGAGACACTGGCACAGGTTGCCCAGGGAGGTTGTGGAGCACAGAATCACCCAACGTGATCTTTGATCACGTTGGGTGATTCTGTGCTCCACAACCTCCCTGGAAGTGTTCAAGGCCAGGTTGGATGAGACCTTGAGCGACCTGTTCTAGTGGGAGGTGTCCCTGCCTATGCAAGGGGTTGGAACTGGATGAGCTTTGAGGGTTTCTTCCAACCTAAACCATTCTGTGGTTCTGTACAACCCTTTTGAGTCAAACCTTGGTGCAACAGGCTGTGGTACCTCTGTATTTCTGCTGTGCTTCATGGGACCAGCCAGAAGAGGGCTGGAGACTCCAGGTAAATCCCTGAGACAGATGATAATCACCAGAAAAATCCCACACGGGTCTAAATCTAGAAGAGCCTGATGCAATACCAACTGCTTCTCTGGGAGGGGATCAGCCCTTCAGCCTGCACCTCTCATAGTTGCTTTTAAGGAGACTTCAGCCAGGTGCTTGCAGAAGGAACCCCTTGCCAGGTCCCCAGCTGAAGCTTCCCAAAGCAGCTTGTTGCAGTACATGAGGGGGAAAAAAAGTCACACCCTGTAAGGTGGCAAGAAAAACAGGAAGAAGCTAACAGCCACCCCAGCACAGGCTGCCTGGTGTCGGTGGAGCTGCATGCACCTCGCTGGAGTGTCAGCTCCACTGCTGAGCTGCTGCCAACAGCCTCAGCGCTGGCAGCTTTCGGGGCTGGCTGCTCTTCGGCTGCTTGTTAGCATGTCCCATCACCCCCCCCAGTCAGGCAGTGGTGTTGGAGAAGGGAAGGGCAGGTCCTCTCCCCCTGCAGCCATCTGGGCAGCTGCTGAGTATGAAATTTTGCTTTCATGCTTGTTGGCTGGGAAGTCAGAGAAGGAGCCTGGCGTGGTCCAGGGAACCGCTGTGAATGTGACGCTGTCAGGGAGATCTCTGCTGCTCCTTCACAGGCTCACAGGATGTTAGGAGTTGGAAGGGACCCAAAGAGATCATCGAGTCCAACCCCCCTGCCAGAGCAGGACAGTACTATCTAACACAGATCACAGAGGAACACATCCAGACAGGCCTTGAAAGTCTCCAGAGAAGGAGCCCCCACAGCCTCTCTGGGGAGCCTGTGCCAGTGCTCTGTGTCCCTTACAGTCAAGAAGTTCCCTCTTGTGTGGAGGCAGAACCTCTTTTGCTGCAACTTACACCCATTGCTCCTTGTCCTATCCCAAGGAGCAAGTGAGCAGAGCCTGTGTCCCCCCACTCCTGGCAGCCTTCAGATACTTATAAACATTTATCAAATCTCCTCTCAGTCTTCTCTTCTGCAGCCTAAGCAGCCCCAGATCCCTCAGCCTCTCCTCATAAGCCATGCCCTCCAGTCCCCTCATCATCCTTGTAGCCCTCCACTGGCCCCTCTCCAGCAGATCCCTGTCCCTCTTCAACTGGGGAGCCCAAAACTGAACACAGTATTGCAGATGAGGTCTCACCACTCTTCCCTCTCACTGGTGAAAGGAGATAATCCCATCCCACACCAGGGACATGAACTGGCACAAGCGCAACTGAGACTAAGCCCAGAGCTGCTGCTGCTGCCTTGACACAGCTCCTGCTCACTGCTCAGGACTTTCCTTTCACACAGCTTTGAGGAGCAGGCATGAAAGGTGAGGCAGTGGACACACAAAGCATGCCTGGTTTATTTTGTTTATGACTAGACTCTGCTTAAAAGGAAATCAGCATTATCAGCTCCAGCACTGCCAGGTCAGATGAGGAAAGGAAAGAGGAGGGTTTCATTTATGATCTGCAGCTCGAGTTTGCTCTTATATGGGCATCCCCTCCAGGCACTGCTTGCTGCCACCTTGCTGCTGCTCATGTCAGGGGGATGGTCAGGCTTCAGAAACCAAGCCAGGATCTTCCAAAGGCATGAAACAGAGAGAATAACTGAGCTCAGGTTGTATCTAACCCTACTTCCAGGGCTCAGGCAGCTACACATGCTGCACAGAAACATCACTGCAGCCAGTGCACCCCTGCCAGTCTGTGCTCATACCTGCTGCATCATTATCCAGTCCCTGTGAGCCATGACCTCATCACTTCTTGCTCAGTTTCCTGGCAAGAAGGCAGTAAAGCTGCATCAGAACAGATTCCATTGCCCTCACCAGTGGCTGCAGCTGGAGAGTGGTGACGGGCATGGCTGGTTCTGATCCTCACCCATCACTCCTGTTCAGCACTATGAGGTGCCAGGCAGAAGGTAAACACATGACCTGGCATGGGCTATTGTGGATTGCCAGGGCTTCCTAGAGCCAGTATTTGATCATCCATAAATAATTGCCCCATTATATATGCAGGGACCTGATTTATCTTGCTCCTTGGTGATACCTTCCAAACTCCCCAGGGAGGCATCTGTCTCCCTCTTCATGTTGATTAATAGGGAAGGAGGAGAGCTGGCACTGGGCCTCACCATGCTCCTCAGAGGCAGCATGTGGGTGTACCTCTTGTCCTTCCCTGGTGGTCTCTGGCTGTGAGCTCGAGCAATGGCAGATCCTCAGGAGGAGGAGTGACATATGTGAACTCTCCTTGCTCAGTTTCATGTTGAATTCCAGGTTCCTGAGGAATGGTGTCAGTGCTGCTGAAGCCTCCTCCATCCCCCCCATCACCTCACCGCTAATTCTTGCCAATTCAGAAGTGCTTCCCAGCAGCATCTCAGGTGAGGTTAGTCTCCAAGGGCCAGGCTCCTTCAGTCTCAGCAGCTCCTGTTCTGTGTTGAATGATTTACTGCCCCAAAACACAAGGGGAGGAGGAGGAACATCACTAGAGGGGCTGCAGCTTGGCAGTGTGCTCCGCTCCTGCACCCAGCTACGTGCACAAGTAGCAGCACGAGCATCTCTTGCTGAAGCTCTGCCCTGCAAGCTTCATGCCAGCTCCTTGGCCAGGCAGACCGTGTGGCAACAGGCCCGAGCATGGCACAGGCAGGCCACGCTCCCTGTATCAAAGCCTGGATTCCTCCCCCAGGGACCCATGCGTGGGTTGGAGCCGCAGTCGTGTGCCTGCATCTGCGTTTGGAGAAGATGTGGAGAAGAGGAAAGCCTGAGGCTGGAGGGAAGGAGGGAGGTGAGTTGAAGGATTTTGGGGAATGCTCTGGGGTTCAAGAAGCAGCCAGACACAAGTACATCCCATGTGCTGGAGTCCTGCTGGCTCTTGGCAAGTTTCATGGGGACATTTCAGGTGTCAGGACATGAAGGTTTTTGTAGGCCTACTTTTATACCATTTTTAATTGAGATTTATTAACATAAGGAGACACAGCCAAGTTCTGGCAACACACAAACCTTCCCATGCCCATGTCTGATATCCTTATCAGCCTTGAAAATAGTTGCCTTACAGGCTGGGTCCTAGAGATGGTCCAGTTTGAGGTCAGATGGTGACTGGCACCAAAAGAGGCAGAGAAAGCTCAAAAGAGAAGAAAAAAATGAGATCAGCAGTGTCAGAAACCTTGCAGCTTCTTCCAGCCATCTGCTCAGCCCAGCCCTGGGTGACCTTTCCCAGGCACACAAAAGCACAAATCGTCTTTACCCAGGAGGAAGATGTACCAAGCCCAGAGACAGCACAGCCCCTTCCCAGCAGGCAGCCAACCCAGGAAGCTCTGCCTGGAGAGCCACCATGCACTGGGATGCCAAGATGTGCTGCAGGCAGTGCTGCCTCCAACCATGAGCAGTTCTGCCTCCAGGCGAAGTGGTGCTGGGTAGCAATGGGACACAATAGGATGGGCATCATGCTGGGCTCCTGGAGCTGCCAATGGATGAACTCCACCCCAGGGAGATCTCCAGCGAGCTTAGAGGGATTTTAGAGGTGTTTGTCAAGGAGGAGATATGGGTTTGGTCAAGGAAAAGGGTTTGGGAACTGAGGCTTGCAACATGGGCTGCCCAGGGAGGTGGTGGAGTCACTGTCCCTGGAGGTGTTCAAGAAAAGACAGAATGAGGCACTTAGTGCCATGGTCTGGTTGATTGGATAGGGCTGGGTGCTAGGTTAGACTGGATGATCTTGGAGGTCTCTTCCAACCTGGTTGATTTTATGATTCTATGAACAGTGGGGTCCAGGCCATGTCCTTCCTCCATTTCTGAGTATTCAGCCTAGTCCTTGCACCACCCTTTTCTTGGTTCTGTTTCACTGAAGCCACAAGGCTGGCACCTACCCTGTCACATCATAGTGGCATAAGGACACTGTGGTGTTTTCAGAAGGGGATGTAGGGTCCACTCTCCATCCCAGTCTCTGGGAGAAGGTAGGATGACACATGGGAGGTGAGCAGTGGGAAGGACATTTTCAATCTGGCAGGGCCTGGAGCACATCCAAAGAGTTACCAGAGCCAACAAAGCCCCACACATATGTGCACCAGGCCAACAAATGGCAAAGAAACCCCTGAGCTTGGGGACTTGGTCCTCTCCATGGAGGCTCTGACCTTTGCCACACAGGGCTGGTGCCTGAGGAGAAGCGCTGGGTGCTGCAAGAACATGCGAGAGGCATCGGAGGAGGAGGATGCAGCTTCCTCTATTTGAGAGAGCAGGGAGGAAGAGGAAGGGCTGCTGACGAAGACCGAAACTAGAAAAATGGTGGTGATGACAAAAAAAGCCTCCTCCCTTTTAGGGAACCAAATGTGTTGGTTTCCTGATGGGACCAGGAGAGCTCAAACCAAGAGATGCAAATTCAAATTACTGCACTGCAGCTTCTTGCACCCCGGGGGAGGGTGGACCTGTGCCACTCAGGAAGCATCAGATGCTCTGCAGACCCCTCAGACCCTGACCTGCCCAGGGGCCAGGAGGTGCCTACCAACAAATGCCTACCTTCTTTGGCTGGATCCATCCTCTTTGCTGGCTGCCTTACAGGGCTGCCTTGTGGTTGCACCCCGGAGCCTGGGACTGTGCTGCAGGGAGACAAGGAGGTGGTAACCAATGGCATCTTATTTTTGGGAGAACTTGGGACACACAATGGTGCTGAGGAACAAAGAAAAGGAAGCATAGCCTAGCCCATAGCTGTGTTCATTGCTGACCATCCCACTGTCAGCTCATCCAGAGCTGGAGGAGCAGTGAGACTAGCTCACCCTTGGGATCTCTGCTACTCTCTGCCTCTTCCCACAGCAAGACTCCCTGACCCTGCTCCAGCTTCTCAATTGCAGACAGTAAAATTGTTTTCCTTGAGACAAACAAAAGGACAGCCACTGCCCCAGGCAGCCTGTGGTCAAGGCAAGGAGATGCCATGTTCTTTGGGTCCTTCTTGTTTTATTCATTCTGGCTTTTAGAGCTGCAGATGGGCTCCAGCCACAACGTCTGGAGGCAGGTCTAGCTTCCAGTGACTTGGGTGGAGGCTGAATCCAGGCTGCTGATTTAGTCTCTTTCTATTTCTGGTGCTGGATTTATACATAATTTGATTCTCTATAGTTATGGATAGAACTGAGTAGAGAATGAGAGCTTCAGCAGGTATCTAAAGGATGCTTTGCAGACTAACCACTGCTCAGTGCAAGATATCAGAAAGAGGAAGGACTGTACACTGGCAGCAAAAGCAAAGTGTGGGGTGAGGCCACCTGCCCTGCAAAGAGTTTAACCCATGAAAGGCTCAACCAGACCCTTCCACACCATGACTGTGATTTTCCTGCTCATAGAGCTGCCCTGGGAGTTGAGGTTGAGGCCCCATCAGCATCTCAGCAGCAGCTCAGGAGAAGCCAAGGTACGTCTGGGACCTGAGGACAGAGCTGTGACTCCAGAGCATGCTGTATCCACCCTCCCTGCTCCTGCCATGGCTGATAGCAGGTCTCCAGTCCTGCAGGGATAGGGAGAAGGCACAGAAGGAGATAGCTGCCTGGCACAGTCAGGGACAAAGCTCCCACAGATGGAAAAGGAGAGGCTCTTCAGGAGTGATGTTCTTCAGGACTTTGTCAGGTCAATACTTGATGTGGGTTGTAGTCCTGGGAGATATCATCTGATTATAGCTCTGTCCCTCACATCCTCTCCTCCTCCTCCTGCTCCTGCTCCTCCTCCTGCTCCTGCTCCTCCTCCTCCTCCTCTTCCTCCTCCTTTACATCTGGTTGCTGGGATAAATTATCTTTGTTTCTGCAGCTTTTACCAAACTGCAAGGGGGTTTCCAAAACATCTGGAACAGCTCATGGAGCTGGCTGGAGTGCAGTGTAACACTGAGGGTGGAAATAAGGTCATGGAAACAGAGGCACCCTGTTGGATTAGTGCTCAAGAGTGACACTTGGGAAAGGCTAAGTTCAAACCCTCACCCCACTTGCAAAGGAAAAGAGTTGTAAAAGGTCCAGTGAGATCCTGTCCATGATGACACATGCCTCTTGATCCTGCTCCCCAGGGACTGTGAGGGGAGGAGATCCCACCAGTGCTCACTGATGACCAAGACTTTGGCATGGGGATGTGACCCTGTGCTGTGAAGAGCAACATCGGCATTTTGGTCTCCCAGAGCCAAAATCTGCTTCTATATCCAGGCTGTAAGGAGGTCCAAAATGAAGCCAGTATTTTGGAATGGACAGAGAGGCCCCTTGGGTTATTTAGAGGCTGCCAGCTTGGCATCCATCACAGATGAAGACTTTTAATGCAAAACATCATATAGTTAATGCAAGGAGGAATATAAGGGTTGGACTTGATGATCTGTGAGGTCTCTTCCAACCCTGATGATACTGTGATACTGTGATAACTGATGCCAGTCCCAGCAAATGGTGAAAATAGAGCTCTGCTAACTGCTTCATCTCTACAGAGCTAGGATTTGGGCTAATAGAGATGATCTTGTCAACACACCAGCTTTGGCTGTGTGGTTTGACTTGGCGTCTGGCCGTGGTACAAATGGAGCCGAAGTGGAGTCGTCTACTGCTTAAATGGATTGATAAACACTAATGATACAAAATCACCAAGGCTCATCTGATGGGAGAGCAAAAAGGCCTGGCTAAGGGCTGGGAGATGCAGCTGCCTTGAGGCAGTATGGTTGTGCAGCTCCCTTTTCAGTGGGGTTGCAAAGAAATCGTTTCTCAAACCTCTCCAGTTTTACCTGTTGGGTGAAAAAAAAAAACCCAAACCAAAAGAAAACAAAGCAACCTTTTGGATAACATTTGCCATCAGCTGCTACAAAAGCAGCCAGATCACTCAGCTGAGAGCAAGCTCAAGCTGCCTCTTTTAATACAACCACATTAAGAGTCGAGGAACAGAAAGGGAAAGTGGTATTTATAGGATGGGACATACTCTCTGCCTTGGGAAGGAAAACACGTGAAAGGCATGGCAGGACTATGAGCTTTAGCCTTATTTTAGTGGCACAACCTCTAAAATATTCCTATGGTCCTTCAGAGAGAATGCAGACTCCCAACAGCCTCGGATTTGTGGTTGCAAAGTACTGCAGGAACTCTGTGTCCTGCAGTCCTGCAATGCAGCAACTGCGAGGGCAACCACCGTCCTTGGATGTGGTGGGTTGAGGATGGAGGTTTCACTTGTTGTGGCTGTGGCAGTGGAGGGAGAGCAGGGTCCCCAACTGTGGTGTCCCCTTGCCAAGGAGAAGGGTGGCACATTGGGAGTGTCCAGGAACAGAAGTCCCAGAAGTGATTCAGAGGCTGGAAATGTTGCCTCCACAGACAGGGTGGGGAAGCTCAGTTCATTCATTGAATGTTATTTATCTTAGCACTAGATATTGAAGAGTTTTGGCTGATGGATCATGATATCCCTAAACATCAGGATTTAAATGGGGAGTTTCCCAGGCCAACAGACAAAAGCAGGATAAGATAAATTGATGCCAAGGGGGCACAAGTTTTGGGATGGAATGAATGCTCAGATCACAGCTTGCTCTAGGGTAGGGCCATGGCAGGGGGGGTTGGAACTAGATGATCCTTGTGGTCCCTTCCAACCCTGACTGATTCTTTGATCATCTGAAATATTTGAGTGGAGACCAGGACACCCCAGCCCCCTGCAGTGCCTGCCATGAGGTCTTTATCTTCTGCAGAGAGCATTTGGGACACAGGGTGAGGGACTTTTGCGTGCCACGACGGGTACCTCTACCTGCCAGCCCGCAGCAGGCTGGCAGGATTTGAACCCTGCTGATGGCCTCAGGCTTTCCTATGCAGGCACGAAAACAAGCTGTGAAAAAGTAAACATGTCACTGAAGTATTTTCCTTTCAGATGGGTTGATCTTTCCAAGCTCAGAGAAAGGCCACAAGGGAGCTGCTGTCAGATGCGAGCACACCGGCCCTGGCTCCACAAATATTTGAGTAGTAGTCACTGGGCTTTGTGTGTTAGTCAGCAATGGATCTTCTAAAATGAAAGAGAAAATGTTTTACTGGGCTTTGCCAGAAGTGGTGGGGTGACCTCATTGCTGTCTACAGCTACCTGAAGGGAGGCTGCAGCCAGGTGGGGTTGGGCTCCTCTGTCAGGCAAGCAGCAACAGAACAAGGGGACACAGTCTCAAGTTGTGCTGGGGGAAGTACAGGCTGGATGTTAGGAGGAAGTTGTTGGCAGAGAGAGTGATTGGCATTGGAATGGGCTGCCCAGGGAGGTGGTGGAGTTGCCGTCCCTGGAAATGTTCAAGCAAAGCCTGGCTGGGGCACTTAGTGCCATGGTCTGGTTGATTGGACAGGGCTGGGTGCTAGGTTGGGCTGGATGAGCTTGGAGGTCTCTTCCAAGTTGGTCAATTCTATGATTCTAAGTGATTCCCTCAGGTAACCTCCCTGCTTTACTCACTCACACTCAGCAGCCACTCTCACCACCAAGAGCACTCACTCTGATGTCCCTGGACCAGATCCTTGTAGGGTCAGAAGCTCAAACAGGATTGTCCATCAGTGTGTACCATGCCTGTCACAGCACCAGGAGAAAGCCTGCTCCATCTCCAACATGCCCCACAGACACATGAGCAGTGTTGCTGCAGGGATGGGTGCTGTCTGCCTCATTCCTTGTTAAATGCAGAGGCAGGCTGCTGTTTATAGAATCCCAGAATTGTTTCCACTGGAAAAGACCTCAGTGATTGTCAAGTCATGGGCTGCCCAGGGAGGTGGCAGAGTTGCTGTCTCTGGAGCTGTTCAAAAAAACCCTGGCTCTTAGTGCCATGGTCTGGTTGATTGGGCAGGGCTGGGTGCTAGATTGGACTGGATGAGCTTGGAGGTCTCTTCCAACCTGCTTGATGCTATGCTTCTATGGTAAGTCAAACAGTCGACCTGGCATGCATTGGTCATTAAGCCATGACTTGAAGTGCCATGTCTTCAAGCATTTCAAACACCTTCTGGGATGGTGACTTCACCACCACCCTGTGCAGTCTGTTCCAGTGCTTGATCATGTTTTCAGTATAGACTTTTTCCCTAATACCTAACCAAAACCTCCTCTGATACAACTTGAGGCCATTTTCTCTCTTTCTGTTACTTGATACTAGGGAGAAAAGATCAGCTCCCACTTCACTGCAACCTTCCTTCAGGGAGCTGTAGAGACCTACCAGCTCTCCCCTTGGCCTCCTCTTCTCCAGGCTAAACAATCCCAATTCCCTCAGCTGCTCCTCATGAGACTTGTTTTCCAGACCCTTCATCAGCTTCCTCGTCCTTATGTAGGACCTCCCTAAAATGCCTTTGCTGTGGAGCTCTCTCTGTGGTTTCCTGTGTTTGACCCCCTCATCACCACCCTGCCTGGGGAATATGTGCTCTCAGGAGGGTGTGTTTTATGGGTCTGATAAGCTTTTATTGCAGCCAGCCTCACTGATGGGATGTCTGGAATAAAGAGATGGGGACCATGTGTCTAGGCAGAGAGAGACAAGGCCTGAGCCATTGAGCTTGATAGTCTGGACACAGGTTTTAAGTAAAACTGAGTCCAGCTCAGGCACACCTGGGAAGGTCCATGTCAGAGATTTCTGCTAGCAGCTGCAGTTTGTAGCAGGGAGCTGGGTTTTCTTCAAGTGTGTGTTTTCATCCCCTGAAAGAGAAAGCAGCATATGGGGAAGTGGTATCCCCTGCACACCATCCTCTGCCACATAACAGACCTCAAGACCCAACTCAGCATGGCAAGGGCTCCCCACTGCACCCCTCTGGGCCACTCTACTTGCATAAGGAGCAGTCTGAATCTTCTTCTGCCTCAGTTTCCCTCTGCACTCCACACTGCTCCATCACCATCACAGCCTTTCCTCCCATGTAGGCTGAGCTCTTCTCTTGGCAGCAGTTTGTATTTCACTCATTCTCCCCCCCCCATCCCCCCCCACCTTAGTATCAGATTAGAAATAAATCAGTGGCCAGTAATGACTTTGCCAGGTGCTGACTCCTCTGCACTTCAGCTCCGAGCAGCCTTTGTGTGTGTATGTGTACAAGAGATGAACAATGATTAAAGAGCCTTTATTAGTCCCATGACTAAGCTGGAGTAGGAAAAAGCTGTGTCCTTCCTACTAAAGACCAGCATGAAGGGAACAGCTTGCTGCAAATGCTCAGTCCCAGCTCCTTGCTCTTGCACAGACGACAACCTTGTGGCCAAATGAGAGGCTTTTCTGACCTCATTTGTCCCAGCAAATGCCTGAGGCACATCTCGGCAGAGAGATGCTCTGTGCCTCTGCCACTCTGCAGCTGGCCAGAGAATGGGGCAGAGGAAAGCCTGAGGAGCACCACAAATATTTTGTTTTCTTTCCTCCCCATACCTCCGTGCCCTGAGCTGCTCTTCGGTAGCATCATTCCCTTCACAGAATCACATAATGGTAGGGGTTGGAAATGACCTGTGAAGATCATTGAGTCCAACCCCCCTGCTAGAGCAGCATCACCTAGAGTAAATCACACAGGAACATATCCAGACCACTACGAGGGTGACAAAACACTGGACCAGGCTGCCCAGAGAGGTTGTGGAGTCTCCTTCTCTGGAGACATTCCAAACCCACCTGGAGACATTCCTGTGTGAGGAGCTCTAGTTGGTCCTGCCCTGGCAGGGGGATTGGACTAGGTGATCTTTCAAGGTCACTTCCAACCCCTAATGTTCCGTGAGTGTGGGTTCTGAATGCCTCCACTGGCTCTCTTGGCCACCTGGGCACACTGCTGGCTCATGTTCAGGTGGGTATCAATCAGCACCCCCAGATCCCTCTCTGTCTGGCTGCTCTCCAGCCACTCTGACCCCAGCCTGTATCTCTGCATGGGGTTGTTGTGGCCAAAGTGCAGCACCCTGCTCCCTCCTCCCTTGAGGAGGAGACAGGATCCAAACCCTAGGAGCAGGATCTCCTTTTTTCCTATGCCTGTCACCACTGAACCACTCTGGGCTTGCAAAGCCTGCTGCAGATGTGCCAGGCCAGGCAGCACATCCCACCCTCCTGCCGAAGCAGGCACACTTCCATCCCCGCTCGCATACAAAGGAGGTTGCATCATAACTGCTTTTTAAACTCTGAGGCTTTTGAACTTGAAGCCAAAGTTTGTTTTTACGCCTGTGTTGAGCCAAGTCCCTTGTTCTGGTGTTTACAAGAGTCTCTTCTGTTAGCAGGAGCTCACCTCACCTTTTGCAACAGCAGGGTTATTGCCGTGGGGTTTGTCCAGACTGGCAAGAATCTAGGCTCTTGAAGGACTAAAATTCAGCATCATGAACAACAAATGAAAGCTCTGCTGGAAGATTTCCAGCTCTCTTTCCAGCTGTCAGGATCAGGATTACCTAGAGGGGAAGAGACATATTTTCTAAACATGGAGATCCTTTAGGAGCAACCAAGAGAACTTCAGAAACAGGGCCTTGAAGTCCACAGGGCAGGACAAAGCAGATGCACCACAGTTTACCCCATATCTACACTGCAGGAAGAAGATGATCCAAATTGGGTGAGAGGGACCCCAAGCAACTCTGGGAGCATTGGGATTGCACAGGGAGTGTCTTTTCCTCCATTTCTGGGCTCATCCTGGGATTGTAGAGCTACTGCAAAGTCTCCAGCCGTGGTACCTTTCTTGCTGGAAGGAGTGAGGCATCCCCAGCAGCCCAGCCTTGGTACCTTTCTTGCTGGAAGGATTGGAGCATCCCCACCATCCCAGCTGTGGTACCTTTCTTGCTGGAAGGAATAGGACATCCCCAGCAGCCCAGCCTTGGTACCTTTCTTGCTGGAAGGAGTGAGGCATCCCCAGCAGCCCAACCTTGGTACCTTTCTTGCTGGAAGGAGTGAGGCATCCCCAGCATCCCAGCCGTGGTACCTTTCTTGCTGGTAGGAATAGGACATCCCCAGCAGCCCAGCCTTGGTACCTTTCTTGCTGGAAGGAGTGGAGCATCCCCAGCAGCCCAGCTCTGCCCAAGACAGCTCACCACATGCATTCTGCTGAGCGTTTGGAGGGCAGCAGTCTGCAGACACCGCTTGGCTCCTCACAGCATCCTGGCTTTCCCTAAAATCCACCAGTCAGGCTGTCTGCTCGGCATCACATCCCAGCTGAGCTGGCAGCAGCAGGAGCCACCATCCCCAAGGGGAGAATGGGGACTGGGCTGAGCATCCCCAACCTGAATACCTCCCGCCAAGCATGGAGCAAAGAGGAGGCATTCCAGGCAGAGCCAGGCTGGCGGATGAAAGCTGAGCAGTGAGCGCAGCGCCTGTTGTGCGCTGGCTTTCCAGTCGCGGCTTGCTCTGGCTTCCTTGCGGACATCTGGCAGATGGGCCCAGCGAGGAATGTAATGAGTTGTGCAGATGGGAGGTGCCGCACTCAGGTTGCAGCCTGTGGGGCAGGGAGTCAGTGTTTTGTTTATAAACACAGGCAGGATGATAAAGATAAGAAGGGGATGGTAATTAAATTAAATTAAGGCTCTGGAAGTCGTTAGATGAGCCTGAAAGCATCACCAGGCACTGTAATTCCTAGTTCTGCAAAACAGGGGTTCACTGTGATGGAGCACTGGGGAGTGATGAGGGGACTGGGAGGATCTCTTGTCAGCTCAGTGGGGAAGAGGTGCAAAGTTATACCCAAATAGGGTAGATAGGAGGGAGTCAGGCAAAAGGAAAACACCAGCACATCAGGACAGTGATGGGAAGTCCACTAAGGTTCTTCCTATGCTCCTGGAAACTGTTCCTGAAGCACAAGTCAGGACCTTGGGCACAGTGGGATGAAAGGCCAAGGTTCTTACCAGGATTTTGGAGCCCAGAAGAGCATAGTGATGCTTGCAGAAGTCAGGTTGTAAATGTTCCTCCACATACAGAACATCCTTGCAGATCCCCTTGTGAGCAGGGAAGCATCCGGATGAGTAGGGATGACAGAATATGGGAAGGCAAACTTGGGCGACATTTCTTGGTGGAAGGAGTGACAAAAGCCAATTGCTTCACTTCATGGGGAGTGCAACAAGTGCAGACAAAAATGGGTTAGGAAGCATGACAGCTGAGGCACAGAGGCTGCAGCTCAGACCAAAGCAAGCACCAATGCCTGACAAATCTACCCACACCTGGGGCACCAAGGGCTGGTGGCTCCTGTTCTCAGAGCTGCTGGCTTGGTGAGAGATTCTCTGCCTGTTTGCTTTTCTTTCCTGTTTGCAGTGGCCCTGATACACCTTCAAGCCTTAAATACTTTCCCTTCTGCACAGATTGTGTACATCAAGCCCAGGAGCTTTCATAGCTCTTTGGGAATAGTGAATGGGCTGAGAAGGTCTGGATGCTGCAGAGCAGGTGGAGTGGGAATATGGAGCAGCTTATGCCTGGGAGAAGGATGCTTCATCAACTGTCCATGACCCAGAGACTTAGATCTGCTGTCATTTGATCTTGAGAACCTGACCCCTGGGTAAATGATGCAGAAACTTGTGCATTTTTGCATAGCCCTTCACAAAAAGCTATGGGGAAGCATGGAGGAAATATCAGCAACCCTTGCAGAAGTAATCATGGCCAGGATGGTGAATGCAAACAGAAAGCCCCTTGGGTGGATCCTTAGAGAGAAGACTCTTTTCCCACCAAGTGTTTGCAGGCTGGTGGTTGCTGAAGGCTGGGCTCATGTAGCTGTCCTGGAGAGAGCAGGTAATTGGTGGCTTCGTGTTTCTAATTAGGGGAAAGCCATCAGGCAGAGCACTCTGCTGATTGTTCTCAAGGCAGAGTTGAGCATGCTCTCTAAACCCAGCCCAAGACCCTGGGAAACCAGCAGCTTGCCCCATTTCAGAGCCTGGCTGAGCATCAGGAATGGCAGTAAGGTGACAGCTTGGTGGGATGCCAACAGAGCAGTGAAGAGGCTGGCACTGCTAGAAGGATACATGACAGCTTTTGAGGGGTGGTGCTGCTGCCACATCCCCATCAGAGTGAGTAGGTAGACCCCACGGAGCAGCAGATGCACCTCCAGAGCAGGTTCATCAGCACCTACTAAACACAGCAGCTGACTTGTTTGTGCTGACAAATCCTCTCCTCTTTGCCCGCCAACAGCCGTGAAGCCTCTTTCCTTCCCCCGGAGCTGGAGGGAGCAGCGTGGTGGAAGGGAGGGTATGGGAGCTGCCGGCCCTGCGGCGCTGGGCGCGGTGCCAGATTCCTGCCACTGCTCTGCAAACGGCCCGCGTTCGTTCAGGCTGCTTGCAGTGATGAGGCACAAGCGTGCCAGGGCTTAAGGCTGCACAGCCGAGAGCTGAACTTGGCTCCCAGAACCGGCTGAGTGTGCAGCAGGAGCTTGGAACCCCAGGAGGAGCAGGGAGTACAGTTCTGCAGCTCCACGGGTGTTGCAAGCTACCACTGTAGCTCCTTGTCACCCCTTTGGGACGCTCCCAAAGATGCTTCACCTACCCAGTTCTATCCGGCAGCAATCCCGGTGACAGGCTGAACTGCTCAAGGGAGAAGCTAATGCCCCAAACACTGGCTGGAGCTGAGGGGTGAGTAGCTGCTGGCTTTTGTCCTGCTGATCTCCCCAATTAGTCTCCCATCTCCTTTTTCTCCTCTTCAAAGCCCTAAGCGTCATTAATCTGCTGGGGGATTATTGCCAGGCTGAGCTGGAGAGGACGGTGTCTCCCCAACCCTCTTGCACACACAGCCATGCACACTAAGAGGTTTTTTTGCTACCCTGTCACAGCTGTTAAGGCTACAAAAGCCCTGGGTAATGCGATCTCCTGGGTCCCTTGTCCACAAGGCCCAGGGTCCCTGGCCCCTTTTGAAGGCAGGAATGTGGCCGAGCATGACCAAGTGTGTCCCGGTTAACGGCCCTGTGCTCTCCTCCCTGGCCGTCGGAGGGGAGTTAACGTGTGAAGAACTGGATCAGACCATGGGAGCGTCTGCCCCCTGTGCCCCACTTCCACCACCACAGAAGGTCTCAAGGTCAGGGACAGGTGGCCCAAGACCCAGGAGGGTGTGCCAGAGGCACTGGTGGATGTAAAAGGATTGAAGACTGCTTTAGGGCAGTAAGCTTGGTGTAAGTGTAATTGTTGCAGACCTTTGCCCATGGCCGTTCTTTCTCAGGAGACAGCAGGTCGAACACACACTGGAGGAGAGGACTCACACAGGAACTGGTGCTGGCCCTCACCAGGACCAGGGTCTTCTCTGAACCTGTAGGGGAGATGGTTAATATCCAGGCATGATGCAGGAGGATGCTGGTTGCTTGGAGGAAGCTGTCAGAGTTCTGCTCCAGATCCAAATACTTTTTTCCCTTACCCTAAGGGACTCCAAGCCTATAGTCCCCTCACTGGTACCCAAGGCTGTGAGGAGGGAGCCCAGCTGTTGTTTTAGGCACTGCTTGATGGAGATATTCCAGTCTAAAGTTCAAAGCAGCCACTGGCTCTTTGCTTGGATCTGAGGTGGCTCAGGGGGATCAGGACAGCTTTGTAATCTGAAACAATGGGGTTAGGGGAGTCTGTGCCACTGGTGACCCTGGCCATACAAGGAAAGGAGACCCCACCGTGTGCACAGTCCTGCATTCCCCACCCTGCCCCCGCCCCAGCTTGGGACAAGCAGACCCCAGTGCCTGCTGGCACCCAAGGGTGCCCCCAAAGCACCTGACAGCAGAGGCCAGGTGACACTATGACGACAACTAGGCACAAGCTGAGTCCTGTTTCTCTTGTGCTGCTGCAGGCTGGGTTTGGGTTTCTCTCCCTCTTGTTTTCTGCCCCAGGTTGAAACTCTATGCTGGGGCGGGAGACGCTCAGGGGAATTTGCAACAGCAGATGGTGAAGAAAAGAAAAAAGGACAGAGCACACTGCCTGCAGGCACGGGAACACAACACCCCGGGAGCAGTGCAGAGTGAACAGCCAAAGGTGACCAGCCTGCAATGCTTTTCATCTCAGAAAAGCACGGTGCTGCCCTGCCTGCCCCACACACCTGCACACTAGCAACAACCCCCCTCCGGATGCCGCTTCCCTCTCTTTCTTTTTCTTCCTCTCTTGCTCTCTTCCCACTCTAAAACAAAGATGCTTCCCCAGATGCACTGGTCCCTGTCCAACAGATCCCTTTGTCTCATCCATTGGAATGATATTTTCTTTGTGCACATTCTCCATCCTCCCAGGCTCAGCACTGCATGTCTCATTACAAGGGAGATACTGGTCAGTGGTGCCAGAACTCCTCCTGGTGCTGACACAGAGGGATCCTTACTGGAATGAAGATGCTAAAAGCTGAATCTCAGCCAAGGCATGGAGTTGGAGATGTCTAAAGGCAATTTGGAATTTTTGGGATGATTTTAGGACTATAAACAGCAAAAGGGATTAAGAGCAGGAGCAGACACAAACTTCCCACTTCAGCTCGGGATGCGGGGAAGGTGTCTGAGCCTTCCATGGATGCCCTACCCTGGGGAGGAGAACTGAGGGTTGCTCTAATATGGGCTACACACAGTCTTGGGTGATGACAGCTCCTGCTGTTCCTTGTTCTAGTGCAGGGCTCTGAAGCAGACATCCAGGGTGAGATGTCCTAGGCTGCCCATGTCTCCCAGGCAGGCAGGTTGTGCTGAGCAGCCTCGCTCTGTACCAGACCATGCTTGTCCTTCTGTTTGAATATCACTACATTTTACACTCTTGCTGATGGCTTTGACCCACCTCCAGCCATGCTCTGGCTGCCCCACAGTAGTGAACATTTGAGCTCCTGTTGTTTCCTGACCCCACACCTGAAAGAGCACCTGGGTGCTCAGACCCACTTCTCCCAGCTGCTTAAGCTGGTCTAGGAAAAGAAATGAGCTCTCCCTGTGGGCCTGCCCTCATTTAGCTGTGCAAGAGGAAATTTTCTCCTGAGCTCCAGGAACTGCAGGACATTTGAGCTGTGAGGGAGATATGGAAAGCAAACCTGACCTTTTCAACCAGAGAAAGGCTGTTTCCCCCACAAGTCTACGTCACAAAAAAATGTTGGGTTTTATTTTTCTCCCAACCCAACACTGAAAACAAACATTCAAACCTCAAATGTTGCTACAAAGAGCAATTGTCCCTCCAGAACAGCTCTTACACATCTTTTTTTTTCCCCCCCAGCCTTGCCTCCCCACCTCTCTGCAGGCTCAGGGAGTGCAGTAGGATCAGCCTGGGAAGTTATTTTGTTCCCACCAAACACCTTGGCTAGCAGTGGAGTCCTTTTATTGCCGGGATGTCATTCACACTGTGCTTATTTAACACACATACCAGCTGCCTCTTTTCATGCTACTGCTCTGAGAACGGAGATGCACAAGCACTGAGCTCATCCTAAGTTCACAGGAAGATGGGCTCAGATGGGGACGTGGGATGTAAATCCCCTCGAATGCTGCATATATTTGCATCTGCATCTGACTTTACATCCTCTCTCTCATGGCAAGAGTCCTCTGTCATGGTGTGTTGGGGAGATGCAATGCATCCCTCATGGGCTGAGCTCGGGATTTTTTTCTTTCTCTGTTGATGATTGCTTTGCTTTGCGTTGATTTAGAGGGAATGGAGCAAAGCTGGAGGTGGGTAGGTTCAGACTGGATGTGAGGAGGAAGTTGTTCAGCATGAGAGTGGTGAGAGGCTGGAATGGGTTGCCCAGAGAGATGGTTGAGATTCCGTCCCTGGAAGTGTTTAAGGCCAGGCTGGATGAGGTTCTGGCCAGCCTGCTCTAGGGTACTGGGTCCCTGCCTATAGCAGGGGGGTTGAAACCAGATGATCTGTGGTCTCTTCCAACCCTGACTGATTCTATTCTATGATTCTCTGATTTTTCAGGTCACACAATGACCAAACAAAGTTTGTTCCATCTAACAAAGTGGCTGCTGCTCAACCACCACATGGCCCACAAACCTGCAGCCTCTGCGTGTGTCACCATCTCCTCGGGCAGCCACAACGTGGCACATGCACGGAGCAAGCTCTTCCTCCTTCACCGTGCCTGTTTTCCCACTTTAGGACCTAACAGAAGATCCTTTCAACAACATTTCCTTTGAAAAATAATCCATCCAGCTCTGTTTTTGGAAAGTGCTGCATGCCCTGCACAGGAAGAAGTTAATTACTGTCCGGGGGGTGAGGGCGTGTGTTCTCAAATGTTTTAAATGTTTAATTTTCTTGAAAGAAAAACCAGCTCTGATCTCTGTTGGATCCTCTCCCTGTTTACACAGAGGGTTTCTATTAGCAGGGCCAACAGTACATCCCTGACTGCCACGTCCGTGTCCTTTTCTTCTTCCCTCAAAACAGGAACCCCTCCCAAGGGGGGGTGTGTCCCACCTCTCCGTGTGCCTCTCTCCAGGGAGCAGGGCTGGCCCAAGCACTCCTGATGCTCTCTTCCACTAAGGGCTGCTCCATCAAGACTCTGAGCTGGGGTGAAGCAGCTGGCTGATGTGACTCTTCCTTTTCTGCCCACTTGCCAGGAAAACACGGAAAGAGGGAAGGGTTACCCCCTTCACAGCCCCTTCTGGTAAGGGCTTCTGAGCAAAATGCCAGAGAGACCTTTGCTGGTGGGCTCAAACCAGCTTCTGCTCACATGAGCTGGCAATGGGGCATGACCAGGAGAGGTATCCACAGCTATTTCACGTACAGTTTACAGGCAGAGAGTGTCCCACAGACATCTTGAAGAGTTCCTACTGCAAGGACATCACAGGATGCGCTGAGGCAGCAGCACACATGGGACAAGGGTTTT
The DNA here is from genome assembly GCF_015220805.1 of Pogoniulus pusillus. Lineage (NCBI taxonomy): Eukaryota > Metazoa > Chordata > Aves > Piciformes > Lybiidae > Pogoniulus > Pogoniulus pusillus. The sequence goes on along the minus strand of NC_087276.1, from coordinate 26,394,666 downwards.
GTAGCATCTTTCACATCTGGGACATCCTCTCAGCAATTCGTCTGAAACGATGCTGACAGTCAGATGTTGAGCTTCAGTGTGTCAGATGAGAGGGTTGGCCTTCATGCAGTCCCAGCATGGGTGTGCAGATCTCCCTTTGCTCCATCACAGGCTCACAGGATGTCAGGAGTTGGAAGGGACCCAAAGAGATCACTGAGCCCAACCTCCCCTGCCAGAGCAGGACCATACAATCTAGCTCAGGTCACAGAGGAACACGTCCAGACAGGCCTTGGAAGTCTCCAGAGAAGGAGACTCCACAGCCTCTCTGGGCAGCCTGTGCCAGTGCTCTGGGACCCTAACAGTCAAGAAATCCCCCCTTGTGTTGAGGCAGAACCTCCAGTGCTGCAGCTTCCATCCACTGCTGCTTGTCCTATCCCAGGGAGCAGTGAGCAGAGCCTGTCCGCCCCCACCCCCTGCCACCCATCATTAGCTTTGTTTAGTCTCAACATCCTCTAATGGGAATTGGGGTCTCATCTCCATCCGATTTGCACCATGCCAGATGATAGGCTCCAAGATCCACCTGGAGGGTCCTGGCTGCTAAGACCCAGCTTGTTGGGGTCCTTTATAGGGTGATGAGCATCCCTGATGTGGTGGCCAAGGAAAGATGTTTTTTTTTGGTGGGACAGGTCCAAAATCCTGGCCATGCATCCCCTACCAGGACACTCCAAGCCTTGCAGACTGCTGGAGGACTGATTTCCTTTTGTTGTTGTTGCTTATCTTAGCCCTCCTGGTGCTGCTGGCAGGGCACTGTCGGGGTTGCTAATTTAATGTTGATGAGAAGATAATGAGGGCGACCATCAGTGCCATAACAGCCATTTGATTTTCAGTTTATTACAGTAAGGAAGAGGTGACTAAGAGGAAGGGCTGGGGAGCAGCAGTCAGGGTGAGCTGAGTGTGCTGGCTGCATGCTGTGGCATTTCCAGATTGTGCTGGAGGCTGAGGTGGGCAAACCCCGTGGAGCTTCCTGATTTCAAAGGTTGCTCTGTGAAGAGGTCAGAGCTCAGGCTGTTGTCTTCCAGGGAGCCTTGTATGACATGGTTGCATCAGGGTGGATGATGCTGTCAGGATCCTGACCACCTCCAGGACCTCTAGGACAGCACAGGCTGGTGTTGAATGAGTAGGGTTGTATGGGAGAGCAGATGAATGGGGTTTGATCTTGCTCCATGGACATGGAGGTGGAGAGGACTAGCTGTAGGGATGCTGAGGGGTAGCGAGGGACTTTGGCATTTGGTCGTGGGGCTGGAATAAGGGATGGCATTGGATAGGTTGGGATGATGAGGGACCCCTTGAAGGCACTGAAGGGTGGCCCTCACAGGTGCATCTTCTGAGGTGTCGTCGAACCTCTCTCAGCCTTAATTTCCAACTAACAAGGTCCTCCAGAGCCCTCTCCCAGAACAAATGGTGTGCTCAGAAGTGCCCTACTTCCCCCAGTGACCAAAGCCCACAGACTCCACTTTCCAAACTGAGGAGCAGGCTCAAAATCCACCTCCAAGCTTCCTGTCTCCAACGCCAGCTGTATTTTGGACCCAGACTATACAACCTCTGCTTGGGACGAGCCAAACTCAGTTGGCAGTGACCAAGCCAAGCTGGGGCATTCAGAGCTCATCTGCAGCCTGTTGAACATGTGTGGACATACCCAGTGAGAGACCCTGAGGAAGAGAGGGGAGATGGCGAGAACAAGAGGGAAAGCAGACAGGGAGGAGGGAAATGTGGGAATATAGGGGAGGATGCAGGGGCCACAGGCTCATCTGTCTGAAACCATGTATTGCTCTTTGCACCAAAAACTGTTACTGCTGGAGGAGAGGGCAGCCTTGGGAGCACTCAGATGTGCCTCTGCCGGGCCAGGGCTCCTGACAGCTTTCTTTGGCCGTGGGCGCAGCAGTGAGGCTTTGCAGCAGGCTGTCGGGTGCCTGGTGGTGCTGGAGGAGCAGCAGAATGACTTTATTTTGGAGCTATGTCCCTCACTCGGTGTCCCTCAGCCATCTCGACCCAGAGCTGGCCAAGCCTCTGGGACCTGCTCTGCTTGTGCTTGTGCTTGCTCTGTTCCTTATCGCTCTGCTGGGAAAAGGGCTGGTGAGAAAGAGAGCCAAGCCTGCTCGCTGTGGCTCCCTTTGGCACGCCCGAGCCAAAGGCTGCCTTCTTTCTTCCTTTCTTTTGCCTTTCTTCTTTCTCCCCCAGGCACATTTTCAGGCTGACAGTGTAGTGGAGAGGGTGACGGGGCGGCAGAGCTTTGGGCAGGAGCGGGAAGGGGGGGCGATGTCATGGCACTTGGCAGCACCGTCTGCAGTCAGGCCAGCCAGGTGCCAGGCAGGAAAGGGCGTCCCCAGCCCGGCACAGAGCGGGACGGGGAGGAAAGGAAAGGGATGGGGACAGGAAGGGCAGAGTGGCGCCCAGGGGTGGTCACGCCAGGCGGGGAGACCACCCGGCTCCCCCCTGAGCTGCTTGTGCCCTTCAGCCTCCCCATGGGCCACGGCTTAGGCCAGGGGGACACAACATGTCGTTGAATCTGGCCCAGAACAAACAGTCTTCTGCTGCTGGAGAAAACAGCTGCCTGCTTTCCAGGCAGACCGGGAAGCGGTGGAGCCTTTTTCCTCTGGCCTCGTTCCAGGGGAGGCTCAGCAGTGTTAACCCACTCAGCCTGGCTGGGAGTGGTGAACTCATCCTGGGGCTGCCGCTGGCATCCCTGGGGATGAGACTTCTCCCACTTGGCTTGTGCTTTGCAGAGCAGCAAGGTTTGACATTGCCACCAGGCTTTCAGCTCTTACTGTGTTGAAGATGGGTTCCCCTGGATGCTATGGATGAGGGACCTGCTGCCTCCAGTGCTGCTTCTCTCAGGGTGATAGTGGTGACCTTCTGGGAGGATGGAGGGAGAAGGAGTTGGATTTTCTCACCCAGATTCTTGCACATCAGAGACAAGGTGACATCACAAACAGCAGAGGGAAGGACTGCAAAGAGCAATCACACCTTCCAGAGGGACTTGGTCTTTATAGATGACACTCAAAGACCTATCAAGTCCATCACCTAATAACATTACTGCTGCCAAAACCAGAGCCTTCCCCTCCCTACGGGATGCAGCAGCCCCATGAAACCTCCATGTGTTTGTACTTTGGAGAGGAGCTGAGCTGAGCACAGGCACGTGAGTGAGTTGTCCACAGAGCCCCGGGAGCCAGCAGTAGGATGGCTCCCTGTGGGAGAAGCAGCTTAGCATAAATATTTAATGGCTCCAGTAAATATTTAACTTCTCTGACATGAGTGAGGATGGAAAAAACAGACCCTGGCGGACAACCTTGCAAAGCCCCTGGGTGAGATGCTTCTAAGTGCTCTTCCCAACTCTCATCCCATTGTATTGGCTTCTAGGCAGGACCTGGCTTTCATTAGATGGATGTGCAGAGCCTAGCATAAGGAGTCTGTGATCTGAAATCAGCTCACTGTAAAAATAGCATGCCCTTTGCATGAGTCAAAGCACCACCCGCTCCCAATTAATTGGGAATGTCATCCATCCAAAGTTTAGAGTGGAACTTCAGCTGGATCATGCTCAGCATTCAAATCATCTCTTTGGGCATTTCTAGTTTGTGAGAGTGCTCCTGGGAGTGTTTGAGAGGATGGGCACAGACTGTGCAGCAGAGGAAATTCTGCTCTTCTTTGCTCTTGAAGCTGCCTAATGCTGATGCTAATGTTAGCAGAGGGACCTCTGCCCTTCCCAGCTGTGGGCAGCACTGCATACAAAATGCCTCCTCCTTACTGAGGGATCAGGTACACATGCCCTGGTGAGACCCCATCTTGAGTACTGCATTCAGTTTTGGGCTCCCCTGTTTAAGAGGGACAGAGATCTGCTGGAGTCCAGTGAAGGGCTACAAGGATGATTAGGGGACTGGAACACTGCCTGGTGAGGAGAGGCTGAGGGACCTGGGGCTGCTTAGTCTGGAGAAGAGAAGGCTGAGAGGGGATTTAATTAATGTCTATAAATATCTGAGGGCTGGGGGTTGGGGCGGAGACAGGCTCTGCTCACTGCTCCCTGGGATAGGACAAGCAGCAGTGGATGGAAGCTGCAGCACAAAAAGTTCTACCTCAACACAAGGAGAACTTCTTGACTGTAAAGATCCCAGAGCACTGGCACAGGCTGCCCAGAGAGGTTGTGGAGTCTCCTTCTCTGAAGACTTTCAAGGCCTGTCTGGATGTGTTCCTCTGTGACCTGAGCTAGATTGTATGGTCCTGCTCTGGCAGGGGGGTTGGGCTCAGTGATCTCTTTGGGTCCCTTCCAACTCCTGACATCCTGTGATCCTGTGATGGAGCAAAGGGAGATCTGCACACCCATGCTGGGACTGCATGAAGGCCAACCCTCTCATCTGACACACTGAAGCTCAACATCTGACTGTCAGCATCGTTTCCTCTCCTTTCAATGAAGTGCTGAGAGGATGTCCCAGATGTGCAAGATGTCCCATGTGTCCTGCTGCCTCAGCGCAGTAATCTGGGAGCTCAGGGAGCGATGGGTGATTCTAGAGCTCCATCCCAGCCTGTTTTATTGTGAAGAGCCAGTTTTACACAGCAAAACCTAGAAATGTTGCCATCTGGTTGATGCCCCTGAGCTAACAATACTGCAGCTAAATATTTTCATGTGGACCCCTTT